>NC_084659.1:12318643-12918643 GCF_019802595.1 Syngnathoides biaculeatus | reverse complement strand
GTTTTACCTTGAAGCAGGTGCTGAACTGAATGGACCCAGTGCATGTACAGAGGAGAAAAATAAGTGGAGTCGGTTGTTTCATTCAGTTTTGAGATCCTGTCTAGTATGTAAAGGTACCATGTACTTCCTGTCGCCTTTTTTGCTTCCGTCTTTCAACGACCCGGCGATGTCTTGAAGTTGCAGTCTCCGCTGAGACGGTGAGTTTAGTATGACCAAGCTTCAATGTAGGCGCCCAGTCTGGGTGTTCAGGTGGGAACAGTGGAGCAGGCTGACCTATCAAAGAAAAAGTATATAAATATATATATAGAATAGGGTTATATTCCAGATTCAGGCCTCGACTTCATTACATCACAAGTATATCTATTTACTTTGTCACATTTGCCATTTTAAGGTACCGGTACCTAAAATATCACCCTGGTAGGTAGTCCAACAGGGAGTATGACAGAAATACTAGCCTTAAGCCTAAATACCTAATTTATCATTTTGACATTAGCTGAGTATACCAAACAAATGTCAAAATAACAAAAAAAAAAAAAAGTATTTTATGGGCTGGCTCGGACAGTTTTGGTCGGACTATTTACGCATAATAATCTGCACAGTGCATTTCCCCAAAAGTCCATTGTTCTCAGTTCTACAAAACGTGATTATTATGTGGGTAGGTGCTACATGCATACTTGTGTTGTTTTTAATATATATACGGTATATTTCCTTCTTAAAAATAATTTGACGTTTACAGACAGCAAACGCACAACACACATTCATACGTTTGTATCCTAAACTGTAGATGAAAAGCCTTTCACTGGCGGCCGATTTCGATGCGCATGTACATGTAGACCGATCAAACACCGTTAGACTTGTAATATAAAACACAGCAAACACATACATGTAAAAATAGCGGTAGGAGTATATGGTCAAAGTGCAATACTTACCACTTATGAAGTGATCGCTGCACACACGACTTGAAACTCTGGGACGAGTGAGATCTGCACGCGAGATATTACTGAGCCACTTCGCTTGCCGTTTGCTCGACATTTCTTCTGTTTGGGGTCCTTGGTGCGTAATTATTTTCGGAAATCGGAAAAAACGTCTGTTCCCTTCTTTGCTGAACTTGTTATAGCAGCCAAAAACACAACACGTGTGCACCATCGTCCCAGAAGTCAAAAAGCGTCTTATGCAATCTAATGTATCCAGCGAAATGAGACCTCCCAATATGGCGGCCAGAAAAAATTCAAAACGGATGTTGCGTCACCTGCAAGTCACCTACGTTGGCCTCATCCATTCTTGGGACGGTTGAGGCAGTGAAACAGCGCCCTCTCCTGGTGTGGAGTATTAACACCAATTAAAAATATTCACTTTTTTTTTTGTTCATCCACATTTCTTGACCGACTCAAACTATTCCAACTACTGTACAAAGTATTCATCTCATCAGTACATACAATTCCCAAACCAAAGGACATTTTCAACTTACTGATTGCGTTCTGAATATTCCAGCATTCCCAATTTAAAGAAGTCATTTTCATATTTCCCTCAACTTTCCAGTTTCACATGTAGAATTTTTTTTCCTGCTTGCTTTGATTTTTTTTCAGTGATTACCTACACGCCAGTTTGCTTGATGCTCCCCTTGCTACCCCCACCCCCACCCCCCAAACATTCACAGTTGACTGGAATTCAAGGAAATTACATTACACGTAAATAAATATTTTTTTTGTTAGTTTTTTTTTGTGGGGGGGGGGTTGCAGCTTTTGGATTGGATCCCAACTGCACCTGATTTGGGAAAGGCAATCAAGGAGTTTTGTTTGTGGATGAATTTCCAAGCTTTTTACAATTACTCGTTTTTTAATTTAATTTAATTTTGCATTTTACGCTATTTGTGGGGGGGGGGCAAATCTGCTGTTTTGCGTTGGCTAAAATGAGAAAACTTCACTTGCCTTACTGCGCGTCTTGACTTTAGATATCAGTATTAAGTGTTAGAGGCATTTTTTTGGTAGCCATGTGGGAACTTGCAACCTCACAAAATAAAGCAGCACCTGTAGACGTCAGATCCTCCAAAAAAAGAAAGAACTTTACTTCCAAATTGAACCTCCGCTCCTGGCAGCAGACACATCGACAGCGATCAGCACGTACAAACGAACGAGACGCGCTCTCTTGTGGTCGAGGCTTCGGAGCCGACGGCGGCTTTTCAAGACGGATTTGAAAAACAGAGAGCCTCGTTGATTTGACACATTCAAAAACACAAAGGCAACACAATCACATTATGTTTCTCAAGATTAAAGGACCCAGTGATCGAACCCGCGCGAGAAGAAGGCCGAGGATTTCACATAATTTTTTTTTTTCATCTCCCCTGTTGATTTTTTTTTCTTCCCCACCCTCCAAATGTCTTTTCGTCTCACAACGTGCTCCACGCAACTTGATTTGAACTGGATTGGACTTTTCTCGACTTGCAGCGGGTTTTCAAGTGACCTCTTCTAAAAAATAACCGTGCACGGAACCATGTTGCATATTCTCAGTAGCAATATTGAGATAGGCTGACGTTGTCGTTCACAAAAGGCCGTCGTGGTATTGGGACATTCGGCAACATACAGACAAGACAGTATTAAATACGTGGAAAGTAGTATCCGGAACACAGAAGGCATCGTAAACGTGCCTTTCAAACTGCGGTTCTGCGCAACTTCTGTGGCAAAAAGTAAACATAGTCTTTTCCAAAATACAGATTGGGCATTCAAGTCATATCCCGAACATCTTTTTTCTTTTTTTTTTTTAACTATCATGGCCCCCATTTGTTCTCCAAAGTCTATACCGTAACGGGGTGATATGACAATTATTAGCTTGGGTTAGAATGAGAAATAACCGAAATGACAATAGCAACCTGACGCGACCCCAGGTTCAGTCAAAGTTTCAATTATTTTTTTTTTTCCCCTAATCATCATTTTAATTCATCGGGATTGGATATGGACTTGCAGTTAACGGGGAGAGTGGTGGTGATGGTGTGGGGGCGAGAAATTAAGGCCTGTGGCATCAAGTCCATCTTTGCATGATGCCAAACGGTTCGACCAAAGAATGCAAAAATAATTTAAAGTCCATGTTTTGGTGATATTTTTTTTTTTTTTTTTTTTAAACATAAGTTTCTTGTCTAGCAGCACTGCGGGTCATCAGTCACCATTTCGTCTCATGGTCAAGTCAGGGTAGAGAAAGGGGGAAAAAAAAAATGATTTTGTGTCTTTCAATCCCACCGGAAGACACATTCACTTCAAGTTCCGTCTCCTCAGGAAAAAGTCAAACAGTCGTGATATTTTTTTTCTCCAACCCTACGTGTTTGAGGCCTTGCGGTGGTTTGAGGAGCGAGGCGAGAGGGGGAGCCTCAGAAGGGCCAGTGTAAGTCGTCGAGGTCCCCCGCCTGACCCATGTTGACGTCCGTCTCCAGTAAACTCATGATGACCGCCATGGCCGCCTCGTCGCTGCTAAAGCTGCTCAGGCCCGGCACCAGCATGCTGTCCAAGTCCTGCTGGGACGGCTCGCCTGGTGGGACGCGGAAAAATACACACCCGTCTGGATTAGTGTTGCATGTGTACGATGTACCCCCCAGATTTGTCTTGAACTGTCGCCAGAAGAAACAATGGAAACAAACTTAAAATCTTCCAGAGATCCAAGTAGCATTTCCCTTAAATTTTTAGATCATCAAGTCACAGCAACGTAAAATTAAGTAAGATAAAAAAATTAAAAAAAATAACATATCGTATGTCCATCCATCCATTTTCCTAACCGCTTATCCTCACAAGGGTCACTGGGAGTGCCGGAGCCTATCCCAGCTGTCAATGGCCAGGAGGCAGGGTACAGCCAATCGCAGGGCAAATCAAGACAAACAGTCGCACTCACAATCACACCTTGGGGCAATTTGGAGGTTCCAATTTTTGTTGGATGTTTTTAGGATGTGGGAGGAAACCGGAGCCCGGAGAAAACCGAAGGAGGCGCGGGGAGAACATGCAAATTCCACACGGGCGGGTCCGGGATTGAACCCGGGACCTCAGAACTGTGAGGCCAACACTTTACCAGCTGATCCACCGTGCCCCCCATATAGTATGTATCCTTGATTAACAATCTTATGTGACGTGACTCCCCCCACCCCAAATTTCCCCATTTATCATTGCATGTTATGATCCAACCACATTTTGCACGAAAATAATCCAGTATGATTCGGATTTGTTTGATGTTACGTCAATACGTTTTCAATTACTCTGACGAAAAGTTTGATCATTATTTGCACTCTCATCCTATTATAGTGCATTCTTGTTTATTTATTTGCATATTATGATTTATTTCCCTTCCGCTTGAGTCATTCTTGCTTTTTCCAGTTCAATTGACTTCCCATTAGCTAAAATTTTCCCGTTTTATTACACGGTACATGCACTTTCCGGGTCGAGGATGAGATCCTGCCCCGAGTGGAGGAGTTCAAGTATCTTGGGGGTCTTGTTCGCGAGTGAGGGAAGAATGAAGCGGGAGATCGGCAGACGGATCGGTGCAGCGTCTGCAGTGATGCGGACTTTGTATCGGTCCGTTTTGGTGAAGATGGAGCTCAGTTGAAAGGTGAAGCTCTCAATTTACCAATCTACGTTCCTACCCCCACTTATGGGCATGAGCTGTGGATCGTGACCAAAACAACAACGTCCCGGATACGAGCGGCCGAAATGAGTTTCCTCCGCAGGGTGTCCGGGCTTTCCCTTAAGAGATAGGGTGAGAAGGTCGGTCATCAGGCAGGGGCTCAGTGTCGAGCCGCTACTTCTCCGCACTGAGAGGAGCCAGATGAGGTGGCTGGGGCATCTGGTTCGGATGCCTCCTGGACGCCACCCTGGTGAGGTCTTCCGGGAACGTCCCACGGGAAAGAGACCCCAAGGACGACCCAGGACACGCTGGAGAGACTACGTCTCTCGGCTGGCTTGGGAACGCCTCGGATCCCTCCGGAAGAGTTGGAAGAAGTGACTGGGGAAAGGGAAGTCTGGGTATCCCTGGTGAAGCTACTTCCCTCGCGACCTGACCCGGAAAAGCGGTAGATAATGGATGGATGGATGGATGGATACCTGCATTTTCCGAAATGCTGGGGACCGCCTCCGTCTTCGACTCCGACAAACTTCCCGTTTCCTCTTCTTGTTGAGACAGCTGCAACACAATATTTAAATACACTTTCACAATGAAGTGCTTCTATTTGTACTTTAGGCACGTGCGAATAATTAATCACTCACACTTCTGCTGGCCTGCGGGGATTCTAGTGCACTCTGGGCCGCTCCAAACGGGCTGGACACACCACTCGACGGAGATGAGTTTGCCCTACTCGCACATATGTAAAAACAGTATCAGTATTTTCTAAAACCTCCAGATTAACCTACAAAGCACAATAACCTTTACGAGTGAAATAATTTTGACTCTTTTCTTTTTTGTGTCCGTTTCTGGTGTTCTATGTGACAGAAGAATCGCCGCTAGGACGAAGGGCAAAGTTTATAAAACAGTGGTGAGGTCCGGCCGTGATGTACGGATTAGAGACGGTGGCACTGAAGAAACAACAGGAAGCAGAATTTGAGGTGGGAGAAATGAAGATGTTGGGGTTCTCGCTCGGAGTGAGCAGGTTGGATAGGATTAGAAATGAGCTCATTGGAAGGACGGCCAAATTTGGATATTTTGGAGACAAGGTTAGAGAGAGCAGACTTCCATGATTTGGACATGTTCAGAGGCGAGAGAGTGAGTATATTGGTAGAAGGGTGCTGAGGATGGAGCTGCCAGGCGAAAGAGCAAAGTGAAGACCAAAGAAAAGGTTGATGGATGCGGTGAGGGAAGACATGAGGGCAGTTGGGGTTCGAGAGGAAAATGCACGAGATAGGCTTGGATGGAGAAAGATGACACGCTGCGGTGACCCCTAATCCGGGACAAGCCGAAAGGAAAAGAAGAAGAGGAGCAATTTTATTTCGTCAAAGCGCACCTGTAGGAATCGATGAGTTCATTTGCAATTTGGGTCCCGAGGCTGCCCGCGTACATCATTTTGCCCACACCGCTTGTGAGGCCTGGAATAATGTGCAATTGTTTGGATTCCTCTGTGGAAAAAGATTTCAAAAAATACTAAAAAAAAAAAAAAGGAAGAGAAGGAAAGATGGAAAGCTCATATTTGAATTGCAGGTTATTTCTGCGTTACCCTGGGGACCTCTGGAGCTGCCTGCAGCTTCGTCGTCTTTCGCGTGACTGGGCCCCCTGCTGATGAAACGAGCAAATTCTAATTGCGCACTGCAATTAAAAATAAACAAATAAATTGCGATACTTACGATACGACTCGGTTTGACGACACGATGAACTCGGCTTCTTTGGTCCACGGGTTTGTGAAACTAAACCACTGACTTTGGAGTGACACGTACGGGCCGAATTTTGTTTTGAACTTGTAACACTTTGTTTCCAGCTTCTCTTTACTGCGCAGAACTGCAAAAGCAACAGCGGGCGGAAAGAAACGTGCACAAGCCGGTAAATACTGACAATTCAAAGGATTTAAATGTACTTTTGGGAGGTAATGCATTTGTTAGTTTTGCGTTTATCACACTTTTTACACCAAGTACAACCTATAAAAATACTCCAAATACCAACATCATAACAAATATAAAAATACAGTAGCCTAGCAGGCCCAAGTGTTCATGAAAAACAAGATAGAAGTTTAATTCCTAAAGCGTATGTTTCATAATAATTGAAAGCATTTTAAAAAAAAATCTACTCAAATAATTTAATTCAAATGTACTGCACATGGTGGCACGGTGGATCAAACTGGTAAAGCGTTAGCCTCACAGTTCTGAGGACCCGGGTTCAATCCCGGCCCCGCCTGTGTGGAGTTTGCATGTTCTCCCCATGCCTGCGTGGGTTTTCGCCGGGTGGGCACTCCGGTTTCATCCCACATCCCAAAAACATGCAACAATAATTGGACTCTCTAAATTGCCCCTAGGTGTGATTGCGAGTGTGACTGTTTGTCTCTCTGTGCCCTGTGATTGGCTGGCGACCAGTTCAGGGTGTACCCCGTCTCCTGCCCGTTGACAGCTGGGATAGGCTTCAGCACTCCCCGTGACCCTCGTGAGGATAAGCGGCAAAGAAAATGGATGGAGGGATTATGTATAGCCAAGTCAGCTGTAACTCTCCATTCACCGGTATTTTGGGATATAGATTAAAAAAAAAAAATAGTATTTTGCTAATATTTGCGACCCTCGTGAGGATGAGCGGCAATGAAAATGGATGGTTGGATGTTTTATCCATTGCGATTGGCTGACAATTAGTTCAGGGTGGAGCCCGCCTCTTGCCCGATGATGGCCGGGATAGGATCTAGCACTCCCGCGACCCTCGTGAGGATAAGCAGCACAGAAAACGGATGGATGGATGTTTCATCCAGTCATGAGATTTTTTTTTATGTAAAATCACTCCCTTGGCTCAATCAAGACTTGGGTTACACTGTTGCTGCTAAAACAAACGCAAAAATGCACATTTTCTCAATCTCTAAATGAGCGACTGGAAACGCGCAAACTAACTCGATTATTTGCTTTTCGGCTGCAGTAAAATGTTGCGGGTTTATCTTCACGCACAATGTTGATAAAAGCGGGTCCAATTTGAAGGCGGTGAAATATTAGTTTCCATTTCATCAAGGCAGCAAACTGACAAAACTTTGGATGCGACTTCAAATTGTAGCACGACATGCTCCATCACCTTGCCTGTGTTTTTCTGCCAGGTGCTGCAGGTCGTCCTGGTGGAAGTACTCGTAACAAGACGTGCCCAAAATTTCTTGCGGGAGATAACCGATGACGGTCGTCGCTCTGCAAAAAAAAAAAATAATAATAATAAAATAAAATAAAAAGGAGGAATTAAAGAAGAAGAAAAAAACAACAACGGGTAGTTCGGCTCTAAAAGTTTGCTATTTTGGGGGCGAGCATGGATTGATTTAGCATCCGACATGTCGTCAGTCACGCTTGTGGGGGGGGGGGTGCCAATTCGCTCTACTCGGGCGCTGAAATTACATCCCAAGAATAGAGGATATTTTCATGGGGATGCCGTCAGGATGCTCCCTCTGAGAAACAACGGTAAAGACACACACACAGGTATTATTTTTCTCTGGTAGCGACTTGACACTCTCTGCCATCGCATTCTCAGTGGAATTCTCACCTCAGGTCCCCCGACAACGACAACAAAAGGCTAAAAAAAAAAAAAAAAAAAAACAGGCCGCCGGGCGGAATTTGAGTAGCGAACGGAGGGGAAACTCACTGTTGCTCAACAAAAGTGAACTTGCCGTCGATGGCACAGCGAGTCACAAACTCGGTGGGCTTGGTTTTGACGTCTTTGGGGGGCTGGTGGGACGCGTGGGCCTGCACGCGGCACATGGTCACCAGGCAGGTGAGGCCCGAGGCGTCCTTCTCGGCGTCGGCTTCCGAGTCCGGGTCGCTCCTGGGCCAGCTGCGCATGTATCCGGTGCAGTGGAGGGTGCAGTATCTGCTTGAGTCTGATTGGGGCGCACATTCCACGAGTTTGTCAATTCTAATTACAGTACATACCCTATTATCATATTCAGAAATTCTTTCATGTCCCACTAAAAAGAGCGTGTGCACCATTTGTGGTACTTGTACCACACTTTAGAGAATCACAGCATCAGAATGATGTGACATCGTGTTGAACTGTACATAATAAAATTACTTGCAAGTATTCTTTGACTGTAAAAAGAAAATTTATTAAATTTTAGAAGATTTAGGTGGTTTAAAAAAAATGTAAATGTGTATTATGGTTTGTTTATGTCATTATTATTGTATTGTTGCATTTTAATGCTGTTTTAAAATATTTTCAACATTATTTTAATAGGTTTAAAAAAAAAAAAAAATCATAAGATCTCCACTTTGTCATCCATGATTGCCCAAATATATGGATTTATTTAATCATTTAAAAACATATTTCAAGACATAATGATAAAGGGCGGCACGGTGGATCAAGCTGGTAAAGCGTTGGCCTCACAGTTCTGAGGACCCGGGTTCGGGTGTGTGGGTTTTGCATGTTCTCCCCGTTGGCTGCGTGGGTTTTCTCAAGGCACTCCGGTTTCCTCCCACATCCCAAAAACATGCAACATTAACCGGACACTCTAAATTGCCCCTAGGTGTGATCGTGAGTGCGGCTGTTGTCAGTCTCGATGTGCCGTGTTATTGGCTGGCGACCAGTTCAGGGTCTGCCCCGCCTCCTGCCCGATGACAGCTGGGATAGGCTCTGGGACTCCCTGCGACCCTTGTGAGGATAAGCGGCAAACAAAAATGGACGGATGGATGGATAATGAGAAAGATTTGGGTAATAACCCTTTTTTACCATTCGCTGTAGTATCCCCATTCTTCCACTAAGCGTCGCTGGCTCTCTTTGTACATGATGATAAGTTGTACAGTATTGCGTCCTTGCTGTCTTTTAGTGAGCTGCCTTCTTTCTCAGCATCACGTTGTGGTTATACAACGGCTATAACACTGACCTACTTCCTGTGTTTCTCCCTCCAGTCATTCAAAGAGGCCCCACACTGTATGAAGTCGGCAAAAAGGAAACGTCATTCCCGGCGAGTCCACTTTCATGTGTGAGTGGCTGCACTAGTCAATTGTGTGTGTGTGTGTGGGGGGGGGGGGGGTGGGTGGGGGGGGTGAAGAGTTATCTTGACAGTACAGCAAAAAAAAAAAAAAAAAAAAAAAAAAACCACTTCAGAAAACATTTACAGAATAAAATTGTTCATACCATTCTGCAAAGAAGCATGTTTTTATTTTCATTTCATCGTTTCTATGCCTATCTGACCAAATATGTCGACAGATCTCGTGCATGTGACGTCACCATTTTCACGGCGCCGTACTGCCGGTCAAAGAGAGCTGCTCGACATTGTGGGAGACGTTCAACCGGTGGAGAGTATTTACAATACCCGAAATCTGTTGTGCTGTTGGTTGTCACAACATACGAGACAGATATTCTAATAGATCATTATATGGAATATCAGCTGAAAAGAACGGAAAATATCGATGGATTTCGGCAATTACACGTGATGGATGCTGCCCGACCAAAATACACACACGCCTGTGTAGCGATCGCTTCATTTCAGGTAGGAATTATTCCTCTCAATTTCATATTACCAAAAAGTATTTATAATGCCAAGTTGCCTCATTTGAGAACAATGCATATTTAAAAAAAAAAAAAAAACAAACTGTCTCTCGGAGAGGTTTACGGAGGTTAAGTGTGGCCGCAATCGCTTCCGTGTACGTTCCGTCCTCGAATCATAGTTAATGAAGGCGAGTTTGTGTAAAACCAGGGGTCATTTATTTAAATAACGGTATTTGTATTGAATACTAGGGGAAAAGATCAACGGATTCCGGCAAAGATTAATGTGTCGCCGAATACACTTCCGCGTTCACGACCCGTCAAAACCGTCACCGTGTGGGATTTATTCCTGATAAGAACAGACAAGCGGAAGCGAATTAACAGTCCAATTTCTTATCGACGAAAACATCAATTTCAGCATTAAATACAGGTCCTCTATGCCAACTTCATCTAATTTTTCCACATACAGTTGTTTATTTTCACCTTCTAAATGTCTGACTGTATCGGACAAGACTCTGGGCGTCGTGCTCCAAGACATATTTCCCGTGTTGTGTCCAACCGACTTGGGTTAGCTTGACCGGCAATATGGCGACGTAAACAAAAGTCACATGATTTTATGACGTGGGTGCACGAGCTCTATTGAGCAGGGGCTGACCTATCCGTGTAGTTTTGTGCTCTTTCTGCAACCCCCTAAATTGCCACAAGATGTAGAAGAAGTACAAATTGTTGAGAAGGAAAAACTGTTGAAGTTATTCATCGTACCTGATGAAGGAGCTAAGTTTAGCCTGGGTTGTTAGGGGAAGTGCAACTTACAGTGCTGTACATGTACAGACTGTCATCTTTCAAATGTCCCTACGGGACTGTAGTATTCTATAATTTAATTTCACCATCTACAGTACGGATACGCACCTTTCTTAACGGAAGCAGTGGGCAGCGTGCGCTTGTCCTTGTGCTTTCCCTCCACTCGACTGTGCTTCATGCGGCAGAAGAAGGAGCGGCGGGCTCCGGTGGACAAGTGCGACGTCGTGACGGGGGGCTCCGCTTGAACGGGGACGCCCGCTGCGCACAACGCAAACAAACACGCGCAAAAGTTCCACACGGCGGCTCCCGCAGTGGACCCCCTCGACGAGTCGTCGTGGCGACAGACTCACTGGCGGCGTCGATGAGGCGTTGGTGGTTGTTCAGCTCTGACGCCGACAGCTGCTCCTTCACCTTGCTGATGTCTTTGGGGTGGATGAAGTCGAACAGACTTTGGCCCGTCAGCTCCACCTGTCCCCACACACAAAAATGTATTTATTATTGTCATTTTGATTGGACAAAAAAAAAAAAAAAAACCACAACAACAACTATGAATTAATTCATAGAATCTAAATATTTTTTTCCAAAAACACAGTGAATAAAAATCCCCCAAAAACATAAAATTAGAAAATGAATTTTATATATCTATCAAGCATTTTTGCTTCTTTGAGATTGTCAAAATATTGCGAATAAATAAATATTAAGAATAAAAATTACAACACTGTAAATATGCAATATATGCGTTTACTACGAAGATTTCGCCAGCATACAAATTATGTAAGGATTAGCCGTATCTCAAGAAAATGTTTTACTGCATTCCTAATATCTTAAAGGATGTTGTGATTTTTTTTTCAATATTTAAAAAAAATAATAATAATAACATTCAGCCCTCTTGAATGCTATCAAGTGTTGGAAAAATGTGCACAGACCCTGCTAAAGCTGAGGATCTTGGAGACAGACTCGGAGATAAACAAAATTTTTGCTCGGTCGCAACTCACAACTAACAGGAACCCGTCCGCAACCTGAAAAGGGGCACAAAGGTGAAGATTGACAAAGACATGAAATCGAGATGAGACGAGGATTTTTTTTTTCCTAATAAAAAGACGACGACTCTAAATTGAGGTACGTACCCTGAGCAAAAGGTGTTTGAGGTCATCATGAGGCAGGATGGAAGGCTTCCGGGCGGCGGCGGCGAAAGCGCTGCCCGAGCCGGCTGGTGGGGGGAGAAAAAAAAAAATAAAGAAAAAAAAAAAGGGCCGCAGGTCAATTCCCAGGAAATGGGACTCGAACGTGGCTGAGAAGTCGCGTTACCCTTCAGGGCCTTTAGGTGCTGCACGGCTTTTCGCAGCACGGTGAGTTTGTCCAGTTTCCGGGCCATGGGCTGACAGGCGGGGATCATGGCGGCCAACTCGTCGATGAGGTTGTTCATTTTGTCTCGCCGCCGCTTCTCAATCTGCCGGTGAGGCTGCCTGCAACGCAGACGCTTTGACTCCGGCTCCGGACGTAGGACAACGTAACCCTTGGGTGTGATTTATTTTGCTTTGATATTACAAAATAAGTCGTCTTTCTTTGTTCTTTTTACACACAAGTGCACCAAGGAATTGGTGACAAGCTTCATTCAAGGACAATTGCAGTGGTTTGGATTAACAATATATCCAATAGGTCATGTAATATGTACTATATCTTGAAAATGTGATGTTAATCCACTAATTTAAAGGTGTTTTGAGAAGATATTTTTAATCGACAATTATGAATTTTCAGGGGCGCTGCCATTTTCGCGAGATGCGACGTGTTACGTGCCGTTCCAAACGCTCGATTAGATGGGACACCATTATTCCCCGCACTGACTTCTCGGATTTATCCTCATCTGAAGAAGAAATAGCAGTATCGGTTGATCAGGAAGACGAAGGAATACGTCCATACAAATTTCAACCTGTGGCTGTAAATGTAGAATTTTCGGATGGTTCTTCGGACGGGAATGACGTGGAGTCTCAACGAGTGACAAAAATGGTCTTGTCACCATCTTGTGGCATCTGTAGGCCATTGCAGTGCAGTATTAACCTTAACTTTTTTTTTTAACCCTAATACTGTATATAAGCAGATGTTTTATTTGTCAGTCTACATGTATTGCAACACCATTTCTGTTCATATAGCCATTTCTTCGAGGAACACTGATGCCCTATGTGTGCCCGTCTCTGTCAGTTTTTTTTTTTTTTTATTTCATTAAACGAATCATACTTTGTTAAGGCAAAGCTGGGAGTTGTTTCAAATCCACAAAGTGTCACTCTGTTTAATGTTTAAATGTTTAATGAGTAAACTTCAACTGGGAGTGACAATAAGCAGCTGGAAGACTCTTCTTTGATTCAAGAGCCACCAAACTGCTGCTTGTTGTGAACATTTTACATTTTTGGATGGTGCCCTGAGATTTTTCTCGATAAAGTTTTGGTAGCACAGTCCTCGGGAGCATATTATCCTTGCATCTAGCTTATTGTATGTGCTGCTTAGATAACAGTAAGCGATGTTCATAAGAGTGGGAAATTGAAAGTTAAAAATACCTGAAGCATTTCATTTTGGCTTGCTGATCATCTTCTGATCTGGAACACAAAACAAAAAAATCTAATTATAATGGCTTCATCACAATATGAGGATGAGGTGTGTCTACTAGAATCATTGCAGAATTGGAGGACGCTTTCTAATGCATGTAGAAATCATAAAAACTATACTTTTTTTTTTTTTTGCTCACGATAGTTGTCATGAGATAAAATTTAACTTTTTTTGTGCTAATGAGAGTTGTCCCGAGACAAAATGTAACTCTAGCTATAGTAAAAGTGACTCCTAGATATTATTTAAAATACCAAGTAGCTCTTGAGCAAACCACGAAAAACATTTTTTCTCTTGTCCCATGACCAACATTCATAACAACCACAAGACATCAAATGTTTTCTTTCGTTTCATTTTCTTGATTTGCTTTCTTTGGAATTCTTAAAACACTTCTGCATTATCAAAGACATATTTTAAATTGTAATTATTCTCTGAAGATTTCCTTCTTAGCAACTCTATGAAGAAACAAAAGTGAATAGCACAACCCAACAGAAATGACATCTTCAAGCTTTTCATATTTTTTCCAATCTTTTCAGTCATAATGCAGTGTGTCACTGAATTTAACTCATATCAGAAAAAGAGCAACAAAAATGTTTTATTTTATTTTTTTAGCTAGCTAGATTTGTTAGTATAGAAGCTAACACAGCTAGCATGTATGCTTGAGCAAAACCCTGATTATTAATATTGATTTGCAACCACAATTAAATTAACATTTAGAACAAATGTAACTATTCACTGAATTACAACAACTTTATTCAGCAATATTTATGAAATGTGTATTTTTCAAGTGCCTGAGTATCTGCTAGTGTTGCACCAAAACAGCAAAATATCCAATATGAAAAATTAAATCTGTGATTAAAACTGAATCGTTGATGACTGAGCTGGATACATTAAATCCAAAAACATTTAAAAAATATATATATATATATATATTTTTCTTCCTAAATTGTTGGTGCCTAAAATGTCCAATTCTGGAATGACCCACAAATAAATCAAAGTATACCTGCTGAGGTCCTCGTCCATTAGGAAGTCAAGCCCCTGCCTGTTTGATCAGACATCATATCAATATTTTAGGATTCCAAACATTTGTGATTATTTACAGCGTTTGTGTTTGTCTCGTCTTACTCCACGGGGGCGTCCATCGTATCCTCCACATCGCCCTTGCGCTTCTTTGGCAGCTCGGCGCCAGGCAGCGAAGCGCCCGCTTGGCTCAGCCCTTCCTCCTCCGCGTTGGCACCTGGAAAACACCCACACCAACCTTGAGTCCGTGTGGGCAACCTCTCGCATCTATTAATAACACGCAGCATTTTTGACGTGCAAATGGAAGCGAGAAAGCAAAAAGTGGTGAATGGGAACTGGTGGAAAACCAGCAACATGACCAGGATTGGAAATATTGTTACCAGGCTGATATTTCCGTGATTCTCTGGACTTGTGCAATAAAAACATAGCAAATGTTCATTCCAAACAAGTTTGAGTCCTAAAACCTACAGAATATTAAATATTATCGAAACCCACTGTCACATTATGCACAGTTTGAAACGAAACAATGTGCTTAAATAGAGAGGGGGAAAAGCCGTTTTTATGTGCATAAATGTGAAAAAAATTGCATCAAATTAATGTTGAAAAACAAACCGTTGTTAAGGAATTCATGCAAATGTATTCAACTTAAAAGTAAAAGAAAAAAAATTTACTTAAGCAGTGATTCTTTAATGTACCATCCGAGGGAGCCCACATACCACACTTTGAAAATCTCACCAGTAGCCAATATAAATTAGACAAGTAACATAATAATTGATATTCATCTAATGTTTTATAAAAGTCTGCATTCCTTCTAAAATTCTTGGTTCAACTGATATCAAAGTCGTGTTTTCCGGGCAATACAGTACACACTTTGAAAGTGTCAGGATTACAATAGATTTAAAAGCTACAAATTGATTTCGATAATCAAAAAATTATCAAGAGGGATTGCATCCCTAAAATTAAATAAAGTGGTGAATCATTATGGTGCAAAAAAAAAAAAAATCTATCTAAAAATAATAAAGTAAGACACACACTCACACACACACACACACGGCTGAGCTCATCACAGCTGTCATGTGTTTGGAGAGGTGTAAGCTACCGAACACTTGCCAAGGGTTTGCCGGGCCTCAACAATCCAGAAGGCACGTGAAGGTAAATTGGTTTTGAGCTATCATCTTACCTAAAACTGATATAACGCTGTAACACTGACCTACTTCTCTCTTGTACTTTTCGGCAAAGAACCGCCGACAAGTGATGGAAATGTTGACCTTGACTGACCCATATTCACTGATTAATTCTGATGACAACTTCGACATCTTGCGCCCAGATGAATATTTGCAACAAAAATGTGCCTTCATATTTCACCACGACTGTTGACATGATTCTCATTAATCCCCGCCGGGGAAAGTTTAGTGGGTCATCAGTGACGCAAAGAGAGGAACGTGGGAGCTCGCTGGCGATCTCTTTTCCGCTCACTCCTCCGCCGCTGACGTCGCACGTTCGTTCTGGCGACGGCTTTTTCTCTCGCGCTGCATCATCGTTTAGCCGAGAAGGCCACGCGGGCCAAGCTCGAACGTGCGACTGGGACGAGCTGCCATACTGTGAGTCACCGTGCTGCAATTGTAACAAGGCGGGAGGAAAGCACCGTGCAGACCCAAATATTACAGCGCCGAGCCCAAACTAGACGGGAGCATGACCTAAATGCCGTGCTGTACCTTCCCGAACAAGTGATTCCCTCATCCCAACATGAAGAAGTACAAGGTATTTGGTGTTGGGAGTGAAGCAACGCTATCATACAAGCATGGGCATTCTGGGGGCAGGTGCTAATGCTAATGCAAAACACATCTCTATCACATCCAGTTGTGAGGAGAATTTTTTTTAGCAGTTACGTGAGAGGATACCGTGAATTATGTTCCTAACGTGGTTGCACACAGACCGCGGAAACCTATCGACCTGTTGACTGCACAAACGACATAAATCCTAGCGATGGCAAAACGTGAAATCTCACATGGACGCCCAACTTGCTTGCAGGAAAAACAGTGATGGGGCTTGCGTTGGAAATATTCCCCGATTATATTTGAGTCGCTCCATGAATAGGTTGATTAAAAAAAAAAAAAAAGTGTTTTCACCAGATAACCCATTTTATATACTTTAGATCAGGGGTGCCTAGACTTTTTTTTACCCCAAGATCTACTTTCCAAGCAGCCAGCCTCTCGCGAGCTACTCCGGGGGATACAGAAGTATCTTTTTGTGCACTGGATTGTCTGTGCTTTCATCCTGGATCAGGCTGTGCCAAAATTAAGTTTTAAAATTACACACCATCTCTTCCTGCACTTTATACTTTGGCTTCAGACCAGACCTTTCCCAGTAGGAAAAGAGAAAATCTTGTCCAGTTTAGCCACTTTTTTTTTTTTTTTCAATTATTCACATACTTCGACAGTCATTGGAATCTTAAAACAAAAGCATTTTTTTTTTAACTTTCTCCATTAATACCGAAAGTAAACATAAGCAGCACGTCTTAACTCGTCTTTGTTCTCCGTTGCCCAGACTGTGTCGCTAACTAAAGCAGCGGTGGTGGACGCTGTCGTTATAAAACACATTGATGGGCTGCACAAGTACTATAACGTTTGTAATTATGAGTCTACATCTTTAAGAGCGGGGAAAATGGGGCGGGTGTAAGGTAAAGTAGGAAAAAGAGACTGTGCGTGCAACGCAGAATACCTGGTAAGAGCGGTGCAGTTTAGAGGGAACACTGGCTGACGTTTTGTTTTGGGGTTTTTTGGTTTTTTTGGCATGTGGTCCCACAATCGACCAAGACTGCCTCACGATCGACGCATTGCTTTAGATGATGATAACAATATAATACAGTAAAATACAGTGGTATGCAAAATTTGTTTTCATACAATGTTTTCCAAAAGGGAAATAAGTGACAAATATATAATAAGACGACAGAATAATTGAAAGTTGTATTTATTTGTACTTTCTCTGTAGGGTTGTGTGTATTATTTCTAACGTTCCAAAAGAAGTAATCCCAACATGCAGTGTCACAGGAACATGACGCACACCCCACTGCATCTGATCACAACCACTAACACATTTTAGCACATCAAAATGTTGCCATCTGGTATTACTAGAAGGGAATTACAATCTAATTTCAACGTGTTATTGCCGCCCAGTGCTCACAGCCATTATTAACTTTCAGGAATAGAACCGTGTGAGTGTGTGTGCGTGTGCTTGTACTCAAGGCAGCTTTCAGCCCCTACACGGACACACACAAAGCACAGCATGTACTAGGTTATTTCTGGTTGACACGACCTCCGGCAAAGCCTTCCTACATGTTACAAATGTCATGCTATTTTTTTTTTTTTTATCACTTAAGAGTATGTTCAACACTGTGTGATTGGGTAAATAGTGCCCTTGTAAAGCATTTTGAAAACTTGGAAAAACATAATGACGTACGTGATGAATCACACAGTTTAAGGACTTTGCTGTCAAATACATCTTGGATCACACAGGTGCTCTAAATGCTTGAAAATTAAATTATGTCGCAGTGCTGTTCTCAACATTGTAACCACCATTTACAATCTACATTTTTCGATTATATATTTCGGCTTTCTCTGGGAGATTTATAGGAATGAGCATAAAGATGGGGAAATATCATATTAGTCATGTGCACAATTCTGTTTTGATACATACTTTTATTGAAAGCCAAACAACGTTAAGAGTGTATGTTATCAAGTTTCTTTATTTTGTCGACCTCTGCTGGCCAAAAGTCGCAATTGCTGCTCCACTGATCTACTGACCCACTTTTCCTGTGGCCGCACGTGACCAACTTAAGCCCGTGTTAAAGGTTAAATCAAAGTAAAAAATATATATATATGCATACATTTTTAAAAAGTGCGACAGCCCTCAAAATACAAGCCAATGTTAGATGTATCTGACTGAGAAAGCTTTTAAGGCCGATATGTCGTCATGGTTACACTCACGTGCCGACGAGAGGTTTGTCGCACAAGCAAGGCCACCCCTCCCAACTTGATGGTGCGTTCCGTGACTGCTGTGAAGTCGGAAAATTCCACATTACAGCTTCCAAAAACTACGTCCTTGGTAGTTTTACTGAGAGAACGCGCCAATTACAGTATTAACCACCTGATACGTGTAACGCGAATCGTACATAAGACGCCATCTTTTTTATCGCTAGCATTGCTTACTATTGCTTTATTTTACGCAATCGGGGGTTATATTATGTATATATTTATATTTTGTACATATTCGAAATGTGTCGTATGTGTTTATCTCCGGGGACGTCGGGGGAAGCGGGTGTACCCCAAATCGCAGTCCTGAACGCGCTTATCCTGATGAGTTTTCAGACGTCCGAGCCGTATGGAATGTTACACGAGGACGAGCTCGTAGTACGGAAAATGAATGGGCGAGTTTACCTGCAGTTTAGAGACGGTTTTAGTGATATTATTATTATTATTTTTAGCATCTTACCAAAACGGTATGCAACTAAAAGTAACATTTATTTTAATGATTTTAAAATGATGTTGTTATCCGTGACTTTGGACACTATTAAAAGTTTATTGCTCCACAAAATAACCAAAACATTATTCGAAAAAAAAGTATTAAATCTGAGTACTTACCGATATCAAAAGTGTTTTTTTTTTAAAAAGGAGTCATGACGATAGAGATAGTTATAGATTACTCGTAGCTAATCATGGCTCGCATAGTTACATACATAGTTGTATATTTTTTTTGAGGGGGGGGGGGGGGTTGACACTTACCTGCCAAGCAATCCGCGGTCCCCCCGGAGGCTCGGTCCGACATGGCCGAGCGAGAGGAGCCGACGTCCGGGTGAAGGTTTTACGGCGCACCGCGGCGCATGTGCAGGAGCCCGGCGAGAGAGGAGGGAGCCTCGAAAAGCCGGCGACTTGTATAATTGACTTCATTTTTGTCTTCCCCTCCCACTGCCTCTCGTGTGTGCGTGTTTTTTTTTTTTTTGTTTTTTTTTTTTTTTGAACAAAGGAGGCGGAGTGGGTGTGGGGTGAGGTCGACGGAGCCAGAAACGTGAGTGACGGGACAGCCCTGGAAACGAGCAAGGCGTCCATTTTATTATTTTTTTCCTCTCCATCTTATTTCCGCCTTTGTGATGACGTCACGAACCGACCATCCATATCACGCATCGAGCACGATTTGACATGCTAACACTTTTAAATTTATTAATTGGTTTTATAGTCTGTTCCCAAGTTGACATTATTCCTGTATTTTTTTAACGTTCGATGTATTTAATTCAAATATAAAAATACACGTATTTTCGTTGTTGCTGTTTTTTTTTGTTTATATTTTTGTTTTTTACCAAACCGGTCCCTTTGCGAAAATGATAATAACCCAAGTTTCATAAAGTTTATTTAGTTATCCAAATTCATTTGTGTGACCTGACACGCCACGAATCTTTGTTTACGTGCCTCCAGCTCGTCATAGAAATCAGCCTGGCGTCCGGAAAGAGGTCTCACTTTGCCCTTGTTTGCAGTCAAAAATCATGTTTCGTATCATCCTTGTTTCCCTTTCTAGCAATTTTCCTACCTTCATTCTATCCTTCCTCTTCTCTTCTTTACTTCATTCATACCCCTTTCCACCCTTTTCCTTTTGAACCTTCCTTACACCTTACACCACATCCCCCATCCTTCTTCCCTTCTTTTTTAATTTAAGCCTTGTTCTCTCCCCCATGAATTCCGTCGTACTTTAAATTTAATTTACAAAATCTACATCTCCTACTGACCTACCTTCTATCAAATAATTGTCACTATACTGTAAACATAAACCACAAAGTAAAATGTACCTCATGCATACTGTATGTGAATTTACGCGTTTATCCAGGATGATAATAAAAACGTGCTTGATCAACTTATTATGATAAACAGGAGGTAAAATAGGAAGACGCGAAATATCTCATGTGATCGTGTTTATGTTTGAAACCGGCGAGGGGCCGAGGCAGGAAAAAAAAAAACAAAACATAAATATAACAGAGCGAATGTCGCGTGCCGTATAGACGATCTCGGCCCCTCACCTACATAGTGTAATTTGAGACCTTTGCACGAGACTTTACATAAGATCGCGGGCTGCACGTGCCAGGCTCACACGTGTTGACCTATATATTATATAACTTGTATAACTTTGACTCGTTAACCCATTTAAAGGGAAGGACGTCTGGAGAAAGTACGGCAGCGCTCCGCTCGCCATTGGAAAGCGCATCCGTTCATTATCACGTTCTCGTTTTTTAGTCCCGTGTGGCTGACGAGAAGCTTCCTAAAGAAATGTTGCGATGGAGTTTCGCAGGGGGTGCAAGTCGAGCAAGTGGGGTGACGTTCACCTCGATGTAGGTCACGCTGCAGAATTTGATTTGATGTACCCTCTGACGGAAACGTACACAATAAAACAATACTTTTGCCATGACTCACCACGGAAGAATGTCACTTTATCGCCAAAAAGTCCGATTTATGATTTTTTTTTTTTTGGGGGGGGGGGGGGCTCAATTCAAGGCTTTCCAAGGAACATATGACGCAAATACTCTCATGTTCATGCATTTACCGGACGCAAAATCCAGTACACTAATCATCCTGTGCAAGAGCAGGAAAGAAAAACAGATCAGTTTTGAATGACAATGTCGCATAGGATTTCATTTAGGAATGTGCATTGTATTTTTCATATTTTAGATACCTATTTTAGTACATACTGTAAATACAACCACACCAACCTATCTATTGTTAACATAGTGGCTCACAAACTTTTGAGAAGTACCTCATTAAAAAAAAACAACGTAGCTCTCCAAATACAACAATAATCTCAAACATTAAAATACAGGTGTGTAGTAGGCACTCACAATCACACCTAGGGGCAATTTAGAGTGTCCAATTAATGTTGCATGTTTTGGGGATGTGGGAGGAAACCAGATGCATGGAGAAAAACTATGCAGGCACGGGGTGAACATGTAAACTCCACACAGGCGGGTCCGGGATTGAACCCGGTACCCCAGAACTGTGTGGCCGACACTTTACCAGCTGAACCACCGTGCCGCTCCAACATATCTATTGTAAATATAGTGGCTCACAAGCTTTTGAGAAGTATCTTATTTAAAAAAAAAAAAAAAAAAAAAAACGTAGCTCTCCAAATATCACAAGAATGACAAACATTAAAATACAGGCGTGTGTTAATCTCAAAAACGAGACTTGTTTTCTATTGTAATCCACTGTAACATCATGTACTGTTTCAACATTAATATAAATGTTAAATGTTAATATAAATGTATAAATGTAGGGAGGTTGGCCTCACAGTTTTGAGGTCCCGGGTTCAAATCCTGGATCCGCCTGTGTGGAGTTTACATGTTCTTCCTCTGACTGTGTGCGTTTCCTCCGGGCACTCCGGTTTCTACCCAGATCCCAAAAACATGCAACATTAATTGAAAATTCTAAATTGCCCCTAGGTGTGATTGTGAGTTCAACTGTTTGGTCGCTATGTGCGCTGCGACTGGCTGGCGACCAGTTCAGGGTGTACACCGCCTCCTGCCCGTTGACAGCTGGGATAGCCTCCAGCAATCCTCGCGACCTTTGTGAGGATAAGCGGCTAAGAAAATGGATGGATAGATCATGTAGCGTACCATATCATCAGAGGGAGCCTCAGTACCCCAATCAATATACTAATACGTCTATTTGTTCATTAATATACTGAGCCACTTATCCTCACAAGGGTCGCGGGAGAGCTCGAGCCTCTCCCAGCTATCACCGGGCAAGAGGCGGGGCACACCCTGAGCTGGTTGCTACCCAATCGCAAAGTACATGTAAACAAACAAGCGTTTGCAATCACAACCACACCTAGGGGCAATTGAGAGAATTTAAACAACCTTCCACGCATGTTTTGGGCACGTCTGAGAAAACCAACGTGGGCACGGGGAGAACAAACACATTTTATTTTATTCTTTTTTTTATGCCACCATACTTTCTGCTTTAATGGGTCACGTCCTCTTTCGTCTCAGAGACGTGCGCTCTTTTTTTGTGTGTGTTTTCCGATGAGAACTGAAGATAAGATATAAACTCAATACACTCAAAAAAATGTGATTGACTTTTTTTTTTTAATTTTGTCATAACATAAAAAGTTACCATGTGAATATATTACTAGCATTTCCCCTGTGACCTCTTTTTAACCGCGCTACAATAGACATACGAACACGTCATCGCACAAATAAATCCAACAACATTGTCCTGACTCTTTATTGCGATGATTTTTTTTTTTTATGACGCTAACACATAAAAATAAATTAGTTTGGTCCTTTACTTTCTATAGTAACAACTCATCTCCCCTCACATTTTCAGAATTATATTATCATCATTTCATGAGATAAAAACGTCTACACAAACTGTACTTTGATTACTTAAATTGTAGCAAAGTGTCATTTCTTCAGTGTTATCTCATAAATTAAATCCCATATTTTATGATCTATTTTGTATTTACGAAATCATATGTAACTGGGTTCAAATATAAAATTAATATATATTCCAAGGTGGTAAAAATAGGAGAATAAAGACTTGATTCAGAGACGTACATATAATAAATAACGCTAAAATATAAACATCATAATCAATCCTTTGCTTCTACTGGACTGAGTTGGCAATATTTGCCTCAATTCCTTCTGGGGCAATGGTGCCATCGTGTGGTCAAAACGGGAACAACATCAGCAATGTTTTTCTCCTGTCTTGAAGTTTTTTTCGTTTGTTTTTTTAAACAAGAATTGTAACACTATTTGGACACGTGTAGGATTATATTAATACTTCAAGGTAGTTTGAGGTTAAGTGCATCAAGCATCAGCTACATCTTGATTCATAGTCTTTTTTTTTTGTCTATTGTTTGCTTTGCCGCACATCATTTTATGAGCTTCCTTTCTTATCAGTGCATCTCGTCAACTTTATTGCTCGTCTTTTTTAACTCTTATGAGCGGTTTTGTGTGTGAAGCTGACCTAAAAATCTCTTCACTTTTTTTCCCCCCCGCAACCATTTTAAATCGACTTTTCCCTTTTTTTTTTTTTTTTTTTAAAAAGGCCATTTGATTAATCGCGAATAACATTGATACAGTATTAATTACCAGCTGTACGCAAAGGCACTTCTTAGAAGGAAGTGTTTAGGCCTCATTTGATTCAAATTCATAAACCAAGGGGCAGAAATATTGTTAAGAACGATCATAAACGTGTGAACGTCAAGTGACACGCGATACTTTCATCCGAAGGAGCACGAGGAAGATTTCAGCATGATTTGTTCTGCTTTTTGGTGAAACTAAACCTTTACCTGCATATGAAATGTCAAAATTACACTCTATATTTAACATCCCTGTTTCCTGAAAGCTACCATATTTTATTTACCCTGTAATACCAACTACAATCCACCCTTTTTTTTTTTGTTTTTTTACACATGGAGGCAACTAACACACCAACTCATATAAACAACACGACAACCACATATTAGTCGGATTGTGTTGCATTTTAAATGAGAAAAAAAAAGACAGAAAAACTACACTTTTTTTTTTCCTGAGATACTTTCAACAAGTGTGAGAAATACCCTATTTCCTCAAAAAGTGACCGAGGTTGTTTAGTTGCACAACTGCAGACATTTATTAGCAACCAGTGTGCGACGTGAGGTCGTCAGACGTGTCAGAATAATTGTCTAATTCCACTTAATTGGTCTAAAAATGAATTTTTAGTGAGCCAGTAAAACTTACAATTACATGCAGTTCCACTAGATGGCGTAAGGTACAATCAAACCATTGTATCCACCTGTTAGCATTAACTAACCACAATAAAGCATAATAAAACAGTAATAACAGTGAAAATGCACAAGTAATTGATGCGCTTAGCACCTTGATGCATTTACTGATGCCACAAAATAGTGGCAAAGCACCACTTTGTAGTCACAGTTTTTCCTCCATCCATTTTCTTAGCCGCTTATCCTCACAATGGGTCGCGGGAAGCGCTGGAGCCTATCCCAGCTGTCGACGGGCAGGAGGCGGGGGTACACCGTGAACTGGTTGCTAGCCAATCGCAGGGCACGCAGAGCGAAACAGACAACAGTCGCACTCACAATCACACCTAGCGGCAATTTAGAGTGTCCAATTAATCCATCCATCCATTTTCTTTTGCCGCTTATCCTCACAATGGGTCGCGGGGAGGGCTGGAGCCTATCTGATGACAGGCAAGAGGTGGGGGTAGACCCTGAACTGGTCGCCAGCTAATTGCAGGGCACATGGAGACAGACAACAGTCGCACTCACAATCACACCTTGGGGCAATTTAGAGTGTCCAATTAATGTTACATGTTTTTGGAGTGCCCGGAGAAAAGGAAAACCCACGCAGGCGGGGCCGGGATCGAACACGGGACCTCAGAACTGTGAGGCCAACGTTTTACCAGCTGATCCACCGTGCCGCCATCTGTTGAATAAACTGAAAAAAAAAAAAAATGGAGGATAGGTCCCCCCAAAAAAACTTTTGATCTGCATTCAACTACTTTTGTTTTTATTCGTGAGATCATCATATACTTCAGGTGGGGCACTTTTTTAAAAAAATATATTTTCAAGGGGATGACTCATGTCGATTAAAGCGAAAAACATAATCTGAGGAAACGCGCAGCATCCGACGGGGAAGTGCAAAACATTGCCAATCATGCTGAAACCTTCCAGAGTGCGACTGCAGTTTATGTTCAGTAGCCGGTACTTGTTTTTACATATGAGCTAGTTTAAAATGACCAACGTTCAAACGACTAACGCGACAAAGCAGTGATTGGCACGCGGCCGTTTCCGAGGTGACGCCTGCCTGCGCGTGTGGTTTGTTGACTTGAGCTGGCCTGAGAGCTGCGGGCTGCACGTGGCTCACGTACTGTATAGCACGTAAACCGACCACAGGTGACGTGAAAACTTCTTTGCCGGCGGCAGAGCAGAGCTTAATAACTTGGTGGCGCGAGGGCGGTTTACAAGTAGACTGAGAGGCGGCTCGGCCTTCAGCGCCAGCGAGGGCCGACGAGGGGCCCCGACCCTGTTACGTCCGTGAATGTCTTTTGTTTTGTTTTGTTTTTTGTACTCCCTGTGTGAGCCCGTCACGCCTTCCCTGGCTTCATGTACGTGGGGATGGTCCCTCGTTGAGTCAGGCCCTCGAAGCGTTTGTAAGTGTAGTTGAGGAACACCCAATCCTTGGACTTGAAGTCGGGTTCCGTTGCATTTGCTGCAACGGAAAAAGAAGAAGGCGGAGAGGTCATTAGCAGCGGCAAAGTATGAATTTAAAGGGGAATTACACTGGTTTGCATAAACAATGTATCCAATAGGTCATGTATTATCTACACTATTTTGACAATGTGACGGTAAATCTTCTCTCATTTAACAGTGTTTTGATCAAATTTTTATCCACAATTGTGAATTTTCAGGGGCGCTGCCATTTTTGCGAGTCACGTGACCCCCGTGCGCGGATGTGACGTGTTACGTGGGGTTCCAAAGGCTCGATTACGTGGGACACCATTATGCCCAGCGATGATTACTCGGATTTATCCTCATCTGACGAAGAAATAGCAGCATCGGTTGATCGGGAAGACTGAGGAAAACTTCCATCAACAGCTGTGCCGCTCACGGCTCTGTATGGAAAAAAATGCCAGCGCCCCTGAAAATTCATAATTGTCGATAAAAATCTTCTCAAACACTATTAAATGATTTTACATTACATTGTCAAAATAGAGTACATATTACATGACCTATTGGATACATTGTTAATGCAAGGCACTGGACTTCCCCTTTAAGATCAAAATTTGAGGTATCCATTTTCTTTTTTGCCACTTATCCTCACAAGGATTGCGGGGAGAGCTGGAGCCTATCCCAGCTGTCTTCTTGGGGGGGGGGGGTTCACCCTGAACTGGTTGCCAGCCAATCACTGGGCACATCATGACAAACAGCTGCACACACAATCACACCTCGGGGCAATTTCGAGTGTCCAATTGATGTTGCATGTTTTTGGGATGTGGAAGAAAATTTGAGTGCCCAGAGATAACCCACACAGGCATGGGGAGAACATGCAAACTCCACAGCGAACCAGATTGATGCATGAAAAAAAAAAAAAAGTATTTGTGTACTGTAAATATACTTTTCACAAAAAGGTGTGGGAACGGGCAAAATTCCCAACAGGTGTTTGATCCGTAAATGGATCAAAACATTTCAATTTCCCGTCGGGAGGAATGAAAGAAGGTAGGAAGGGAGGAAAGAAAGAAAGAAGGAAGGACAGATGGATGGAAAGTCACAAGATTGTAAGTTTAATGCATTTGTGTAATTGTAGTAAACACAGTAAGTTTAAATACGAAAATGCTTAATTTTGCCCCACCTTATGTATTGAGAACTAGCGTGGGCTATCTCATTATATATATATATATATCTCATCCATCCAGTTTCTCTGCCGCTTATCCCCACGAGGGTCGCAGGGAGTTCTGGAGTCTATCCCAGCTGTCAACGGGCAGGAGGCAGGGTACACCCTGAACTGGTCGCCAGCCAATCACAGGGCGCATTGAGACAAACAGCCGCACTCACAATCACACCTCGGGGCAATTTAGAGTGTCCGATAATGGCGTCTTGAAATACAAATGACTGGAGTTGAGCTTCTCTGGAGTTGTTTGGTTTTTATTGCTTTGTCTTGCCAGGAAAAATTTGATATGCAAGTGCTGCTTTGGGGCAATCAAATTAACCCAGCTCACTTCACAACAAACAGCAGTTTGGAAAATTGCTTTTTGAGGGGAGGCTGGAACACATTAATGTGATTTTCATTCATTTAAACGCGGAGAGATGAGAGCGTTTTCAGTTTTGAGTCTGGTCTCGGAACAAATTTAGGTCGTACCTCCAGGCGGCACTCTCATTCGAAATGCGGAAAGAGTTTCGTACCTGGCTGGAGTATGTCGGATTCCGGGAAGTCATCAAAATTGGAGGTGTCGTCGATGCTTTTTATCTCGATGGAGATGGCCGCAGGACGCTCTCTGTAAGAGAGGCCCATTATTATTAAGAAAAGGAGTATTTAGGTGGGGGGGGGAGAGGGGGGGGGGTAATAGAAATACAATGAAAATGTACCTGATGTGCTCCCAGTCCACAGACTCAAAAAACTGATGGCTTTTGATCTCCTCCACGCTGCCGGCCCCAACTCTGTTCTCAGCATCAGTGCAATACCTGGAGCGCAAAAAAAAAAAAAAAAAAAAAACAGTTCCAGCTACTCCTGTTTTCGGCCTGAATTTTAACAATTTAAACACAGCGCATACCGCAGTATCAAGTCCTTGGCTCTCTCTGAGATCGGGACTTCGGGGGGGAACACGAGGGTCTCCTTCCAGTTCATCACTTTCCTGTACGTTTCCTGCGGCGTCTCGGAGCAAAACGGCGGATAGCCTGAAAAAAGGAGGCCCCGGTCAGTCTACACTCGCCACGTTCCGCATCTTGCCCGTGCTTACCGATCAGCATCTCATACATGATGACCCCTAAAGACCACCAGTCGCACAGCTTGTTGTAGCCTGTCTGCATGAAGACTTCGGGGGCGATGTAGTCTGGCGTTCCCACCGTGGAATAAGCCTGAATGTCACACAGAAAATGAAAATAGAGTGAAAACGGGAATATTTCTGTATGCAACGGCCCTTGGAAAAAGGGGTTTGGACACCTCTGGGCTATTACTAGTGACCTGCAGGGGGCACTCTAGTATCAGACAACATACTCAAGTGTCCATTTCGTTCATTTTCATGGTCTCCACATGCACTCAAACATACAGTGTGCAACTGTAAAATATGTACATAATTAAGTCTCCAAAACACCTAATTACCAAATTATTAGTTGTGTGTGTATATAGGGCAGGGGTGTCAAACTCATTTTTGTCGCGGGCCACATTGTACTCACAGTTTTCCTCAGAGGGCCGTTACGACGGGGAAACCATAAAAATCTTTCAAAGACTTATCATATTTGCACATGATATTAATGAACTAACTTTAGAATCAGATATCAAGAGTATATCTCAAGGTCATCATTTATGATACGACAAATTGAAGTTTTGGTCGAGATTCTAACAAAAAAAAATAAAACACACACACAGAAGTTGATACATAAGATTTCCCTACGCGAGCCACATAAAATCATGCGGCGGGCCAGATCTGGTCCCCGGGCCTTGAGTTTGAAACCTGCAATATAGGGTGTATCGTGAAAAACTCGAAGCCACACCAGCTGTCTCCGGTTCTTCTTCCATGTTTCTGCTTTCCGCTTGGAGTTCATGTTTTGAAAGGCTGCGTAAACACAAGGAAGAGGGGGGGGAAAAAAGGCCATAAAGTGCCATTCACAAAAGCTTCCACCTCGATATCAATGTTCAATATTACGTCAGAGGGGAATGTGAGATACTGACAAAAGTCGCTGGGTGGGTTGTGCGTCAGGTTTCTGTAAAATTCCGTGCGGTGGGCTTTTTTCAGTCCGGTACACAAGCCAAAATCGGACAGCTTCACGTGTCCCTGTTCGGAGGAAGAAAAAAAAAAAAAAAAAAAAAAAAAACATTTTGGTGACGTCCTTGAGTGCAAAATACTTGTGGAACGACATTGCGTTTACATCTCAGATAAGACGAAGAAGATAACGTGCACACGTTTGTCTCACCCTGGAGTCGAGCAGCAGGTTGTCCGGTTTGATATCTCTGTGGATGAAGCCCAGCTGGTGGATGGAATCGATGGCCAGGACCGTCTCAGCGATGTAGAACTGGGTGGCCTCTTCGGACAGGGTGTCCTTCTTCATCAGGAGCGTCATCATGTCGCCTAGCAACAAGGTCACAGTCGAGCGTCGCCTTGAGATACAAGTGACCCGACTGATGAGGTTTTTTGAGATTTTTACACTTTACATTTAATGTCGAGGCAACTCGGTGGCTCAGCTGGTAAAGCGTTGCCCTCACAGTTCTGAGAACCCCGGTTAAATCCCGACCCCGCCTGTGTGGAGTTTGCATGTTCTCCCCGTGCCTGCGTGCGTGCGTTTCCTCCGGCCGCTCCGGTTTCCTCCCACATCCCAAAAACATGCAATATTAATTCCACACTCTAAAATTGCCCCTAGGTGTGCTTGTTAGTGTGACTGTTGTCTGTCTCCATGCAGCTTGCGACTGGCCGGCAACCAGTTCAGGGTGTACCCCGCCTCCTGCCCATTGACAGCTAGGATAGGCTCTAGCACTCCCCGCGACCCTCATGAGGATAAGTGGCAAAGAAAACGGATGGATGGATTTAAAGTCACACTAGCTTTATCCACAAACATAATGAGAAATGTCATAGACTGGCTACTAAATAGCATGGTTGCTTTAAGACGGTGGTTCCTAATTTGTTTTTTTTTGCAGCTCCGCTTTTTGGAGATAAAATTTTTAGATTTTCAATCATGTCAGTGCAAGTACGCACCTCCAGGCAGAAATTCCATGATGAGGTAAAGGTTCCTCTTGTCCTGGAAACTGTAAAACATCTTCACCACCCATGCGCCGTCTGCCTCGACGAGAATATCCCTCTCCGCCCGGATGTGAGCGACCTGCGCAGAAGTGGAAAAATGAGCCATAACTCAAACGGAGTCGCAGTTTCAAATCCTTCACCTGCTCTTTCTCCAGCATGTCGGCTTTTCGTAAAATCTTCATGGCGTAAATGTGGCCTGTGTCCTTTTTTTGCACCAAACGCACCTGCCGGGAGAAGCACGAGCAGCATGGATGAAAGACACTCCCAATAGAATACAAAAAAGTAATACAACGATGATAATTATTCAGAGTACTTCTCCAAAAGCACCGCGTCCGATGACTTTAAGGGACTCAAAGTCGTCCAAGCCGAGCCGCGTCCTCTTCAACCTCAAAAACTCGGTCTCCTTCCGAGCGTGCTGTGAACGTCGCATGACTTTCTGCCCAAAAAAAAAAATGAGGATACATTAACGGAAAATGATTAACAACAAAAAAAGACTTCCTACTTGTGTGTAGATGGTAACTATTTTAAGAAGTACTTCGAGTATGTTAACGTACATTAACGCATAAAGTGTGGAGCAACGTTCACAAATTCTTAGCATTAGCATATTTCCCCGCCATTTTCTATTTAGTCACATTATGAATTAAAAAAAAAAAAAAAAAGATAAAGATCGTGCTTCTGCATAATGTTTATGGAGATTCTCCGGGTCACGGTGATCTGGTTTAATGGAGGGAAGTGGACTGGAAACCGTACCTCCTCATCTGGTAAACCCTCATCATCCATGGCCTTCTCCAACTTCTTCTGCCTGGCAACAGAAGAAAAAAAAGTAACACGCCAGAGAAAATATCTTGATTTTGTCAATAGAGTCAGTTTTACTTGGGGAAAAAGAAAGAATATCTTTTTCATGAGTACAGCTGTAATATTGTAAGAAAAAAATGCAATTTTGAGAGATTAAGTCAGAATTATATATGTGGAAAAAGGATAGACGCAAAGGCGTCAAACTCAAGGTCCGGGGGCCAGATCCGGATCCCACCAGATGATTTCATGTGGCCCGCGAAGGCAAATCATGTTTATCAACTTCCATGATTTTTTTTTGTTAAAATCTGTATCAAAATCTCCAATTGTCATATCATAAATGCTTATGAGAGATTGCAAGCATTTTTGTGTTTCCAGATGTCAACAACAGTTGAAAAACCCATCACCCTTGATTTCTGATTCCAAACCGAGTTCATAAATTTCATGTGTAAATATGATGACGCATAGTCAGAATTCTATTTGTGGGAAAAAGATAGAAGACGTCATTTTAACCTTCGAGCATAGGTGGCAAACTCAAAGTCCAGGGGCCAGATCCAGCCCACCGCATGATTTTATGTGGCACGCGAAGGCAAATCATGTGTATGAACTTTTGTTAAAATCGGTATCAAAATCTCCAATTGTCATGTCATAAATGATGATGAGAGATTGCAAGCATTTTTGTGTTTCCAGACGTTAGCAACAGTTGAAAAACCTATTACCCTTGATTTCTGATTCCAAAACTAGTTCATAAATATCATGTGTAAATATGATGATTTTTATGCTTTTAGTCATAATAGATCCTAACAAAAAAAAAAAAAAAGAACTTTGGCGTGGTGTTTGTACACGAGATCAGCTCCGAGGTAACATGATCGCCCTTTGTTTGAAACCAAACTCCCGAACAAGTGGCTGGCAGCATGACACTCCAACGGTTTAAACAACGGCGATATATTTTGCATGCACGGCGTCGGGAGGGGAGGTATTGCAAGTGATGAGCCGAGAGCGCGTCGCGAACCGGAGGGACGGGAGGGTCGGACTCGCCTCATCTCGCGCTCCTCGTGCTGGGTGAGGAGCGTGCTGTAGAAGTTCTCCAGCGTCAGCTTGGCCACCGTCACCCTCTCTCGGGTGTGGTTGCTCATCGGGAGGGCGGTTGCAGTCCCTCCTGTCACGGCCATGCTATCCTGTTGAAAACACACGAAGGGGGCGAGGTGTCAAAAATTGGAATACAAAACAGTGAAGAAAACAACCCTAACCCGAATACATAGAGTGGAGGTGGACTTTTAAAGGCGGACTAACAGGTCTTTGAGGGTCAGAATTCTAGCTAATACTTATTTGCAGCTGTATCACACAGATAAATCGTTAAAAAAAAAAAATCATACATTGTGATTTCTGTTCGGGCTTAATTTGTCCTGTGTGTTTATGGTGGAACACACAATTTCTTTTCCCATTATTTCCTTAGCGACGACATTCTAACAAGAACAGAAAAGGCGGCAAAAGGGGAAGCGGATGGACGCGTGCCTTTACGGAGCGTCATCAAAACCTTTTGACAGGATGCCAAGAGAAATGTTTGTGTGGTCTTGATGAGATCATCAAGATAAAAAAAAGAAAAAGAAAAAAAGGGCTCTGCGGGCCAGAGATAGGAGGCTGTGTTATGTCTAGTGCTGTCCACAACAATTTCCCAAAAACAAGAAACTTCCTGATTTGCTTTGGAGAAAGAAAAAAAAAAAAAAAATCAGAAAATAGGGAAGTTCGTAAAAAGTGGAAAAGAAGAAGGAAACTAGAGTACAGCGTTACCTGAAGAAACGCTTCTAAATTACTACGCATTCCCTGTAGAAGTTTTGCATTCCATTTGGTGTCAAGTATCCATACCGTACATAGTACAGACAGAGAGGCGGACTCGTGCACACGCGCCGCCCTTAAAAGGACTGTAAAGAGACCTGCCAGGAAACTTTCCATCCCGGAATGAAAGAGTCCAGTCATGACCGTAAGGAGAGGAATGGGCGAGACGCACATGACTAACAACAACAAAGCAGGATGAGGAACGGACATCATCATTCTTGCCCCTTTAAAAATGGCAATCATTACCAAAAAAAAAAAAATACTACAATGCAAGAAATTGGTACCAAATCACCATCACAGTTGCACAATAATATATGATATGATTGTTTGGATTTAAATATTGACCCCTAAAAAATATTTTTTCTATTATTATTAAAGTAGTTTGCATTTTTTTAATGTTTTGATTATTACACTTAAAGTCCATAAAGGGGACCAAAATATACTAAGCAGTTAATTTCAGATTTAGCATATCAGCTTTGTAAAGTAAGGAAGGCCGAGAAAGAAGGAAGGCAGGAAAGAATGAAGGAAGGAGAGAAGGTTTAAACAAGAATAAAAAAGCGGGCCTGTGGGAAGAAAGACAGGAAGTAAGGAAGGAAAATAAATTGGTATGAGAGAAAGTTTAAGTGAAGGAAGGATGGATGTAGGGACATGAAAATAAAACAAGTGTGATGGAAGGAAGGCGGGATATAAGGAAGAGCTTGAAGGAAGGATGCGTCAATGGAAAAAAAATAGGTAGGTAAAGGGGATTAAAGAAAAGGAAGGATGGAGTGATGGAGGTGAGGAAGGAAAAGATGCCAAGAAAATGCATGTCTGAATAAAAGAAGGAAGAAAGCAAGGAAAGCAGGATTGAGCAAGGGAATGATGCAATCATAAAAATTACTGAAGGAAGGTAAACATTTCAGGAGAACAACGTGTCAGAAAATGTAAACATTTTAAAGTGCATGTCTACTTTCGTCTCAGCCGCCGTTATTTTATTTTTTACAGATAAGTCATTCTTTAAAAGGTTCCATCTCGTGCTCGCGCCAGTCGAACAGGTTCCATTAGCGGTGTAAAAATAGGCTGTACTTTTTTTAAAATACCATGATGGGCTCAACCTACCTCCGTGTCCGGCTCCAGAGTCAAATGTTGGCTAGGCGCCAGCCCCACGACCCCAAGGGAAACGAGAATATTTGGACTTCGAGCGTCTTTTCTGCCCCCAAAAATGTAGGCAGAAAAGGTTGGAGGCTCCAGTTATTTAGCTAACCGGCACCCTTAACTGGGAGGGGGCGGGTGGGGTGGGGGGGGACCTCTATTCAGCTACACAGTAAACAGCCGATATCAAAAACAAAACATGGTGCTAACAGAAGGGCAATATTAAATTATAATATTTTTTAAAAAAAAATCAACGGCCTTCATTTGTCCCCCTCTGCTGTCTGAAGCGTGTCGGTCGTTCAGTCTTAAATGGTGAAAAAAAATATATAGATATATGAAAAAGGAGGCTTCTGTTTCCCGAGACCGTCAGGCTCATCAGACGCGCACTTACGCAATGGCGTAGCTTTCGAGTGACGGACAACTCGGACCAATCAATGATGCGCCAAGGATAAGTGACCAATCAGAGCAGGAGGATTTCCGAGGATGACATGCGCGTCAGCCAACAGGGAGGGCTGGATACGCCCCTTTGTTCAGTGGGCTTGGACGCCGCTTCATTCTGACTGACAACCCTTTGCGATAATAAAAAAAAAATCACTGCTTCTACTTTTTAGTAGTTAATTTTTGTTACTCCATAATTGAATTACATTATTTTACATATAGTCACATTTTAAGGTCCACATAAAACGTTTTTTTTAAAAGTCAATTAAGGATAATAAAAGGTCATTTAGAGATTTACCACGACTTCAAAGGGCAAATGTGCAACTGACGTAGCTGGGGAGAAGTTATGAAAAGTTTTGTGAAAGTCTCCATATATGGTCAACTTCATTCCTTTTTTAATAAAAGAGTCATCATGTCTGAGAGTGTAGATGTGGGTGTGACGTCTGAACACTTTTTTTTTTTTTTTATGGGTGCGGTGCTCAACACAAGGGTTTTATTTTTTCCCCCTCAAATGAGTCTCACATCAACATTGCCCACTGGGCTGTGACGTGGTTTCTATTTTTAGGGGTTTTTTTTTTTTGGGACCAATAAACTCGGTGGCCTTGGAGTTGAGGTGCCCCAAACATGATCTGCATCACTCGTCTGGTTTCCATCTTGACATGTGCTATTTATGCACTGCTTAAAGGGGAAATCCACTGGTTTGCATGAACAATGTATCCAATAGGTCATGTAATATGGAGCCTATTTTGACAATGTGATGTTAAATCCTCCCTCATTTAATAGCGTTTTGAGAAGATTTTTATCAACAATTACAAATTTTCAGGGGCGCTGCCATTTTCGCGAGTCACATGACCTACATGTGCAGTTGTGACATGTACCGTGCAGCAACAAAGGCTCGATTACATGGGACACCATTTATGCCCAGCGCTGATTTCTCAGATTTATCCCCATCTGATGAAGAAATAGCAGTACCGGTTGATCGAGAAGACGGAGGAATACTTCCATACAGATATGAACCTGTGGCTGGAATTAATGTTGAATATTCAGATGGTTCTTCGGGCGAGTCTGACTACCCGGAAGCCTGCACGCGGGACATAAGTGCGTAAACAAAGACGCGGATTGTTCTTCGGACGGGAATAACGTGAAGTCTGACGAGCTTCGGCATCTGAAGCCCGGCTAAAGGCTGCCGCCGAAGCAGGGCTCGTGGCCCGCTGCCGGAGCTCGCTCGTCAGACTCTGGGTCATTCACGACCAAAGAACCATCGGCGTCTCCCAGTCATGGAGCTCCGGGGCCTTTGTTTACGCACTTACGTCCCGCTTGTAGGCCTCGAAGTAGTCAGACTTCGGCGTCATTCCGCCCGAAGAACCATCTGAATATTCAACATTATTTACATCCACAGGTTCAAATATGTATGGAAGTATTCCTCCGTCTTCCCGATCAACCTATACTGCTATTTCTTCCATCAGATGAGGATAAATCCAAGAAATCAGCACTGGGCACAATGTAATCGAGCCTTTGTTGCCGCACGGTACAAGTCACATCCGCGCACGTAAGTCATGTGACTCGTGAAAATGGCAGCACCCCTGAAAATTCGTAATTGTAGATAAAAATCATCTCAAAACACTATTAAATGAGAGAGGATTTAACATCACATTGTCAAAATAGAGTACATACTACATTACCTATTGTATATATTCATGCAAAGCACTGGATTTTCCCTTTAAGAAACATTAAAAAATTGGGAAATGTGCTTAAATAAATGCCACTAACTTCCTATTTTTGCATTGCCTGTGAGCACACACTTCCAACAATAAATATCCTGCCATTGTTTGTGGGTAAACAAAATTGTTTATTCAATCTGTATTTGACAAAAACGCCCATTTGAGCATTGAATTAGACCAAGCTTATTTATAAATCAGTGCTCTGGTCGTAAATATTTACAAAATCAACATACAAAATATACAAAAAAGGACTGCAGCCAGGCAATACTGTTTTCCCCAAGTAAACATTTGAGTTCATCTACCAGTGTGAAGTGGTTCAAAATATGGCTTTCGTTCACCCGACAGACAGATCCAGCGTGGGTTTCGAGGCTGACAGCTGAGTGTTATAAATAAAAAAAAAAAAAAGATCAGCAATGATATGAAACGGGGCTGTTTAGGGCAGGTCAGGATTCAGCGGGTGAAGGCTGGCTGGCGGCACCGTTGCGGGTGCGAAGCTGAGACTGGGCAATGTCGGCCAGGGCGCTCTGGATCTTCTCCAGCAGCATGTCGCCGCGGGTGACCACCTCCTTCAGACGGGCCGCGGCCTCGTGGTTCTCCTCCTCCAGCTGCCGCAGGCTGGCCGCCTGATGAGGAGGAGGAGCACAATAGTGTCGCAATCTTCCGGGCGGTTTGTGTGCACAGGGATTTGGGTGTGTGCCGCAAAAATGGGCAAATTTAACGTGAGCAGAAAGTAAAACATGAGGTCATGTGTGAGGATTGCAGGAAGTACATTTAAAAAAAGAAAAAAGAAAAAAAAAAAACCTCAGTTAAGCATGAAATGATCAGATCTCTGAACATGTGATGGGTTCGGACATTGATTTAAGTTACTTCATTTTACATGACGTCTAGTCCTAAGCTTGTGAAAATGTGAATTTTCTATGTTGGAAATTTACCATGTAAGATAGTCTATTTATAGACGGCCTTCTTCTTAAACAAAGGGCCTTGGAACTTTTTATGATGAGGTGATGTCACATGGTAAACTAAAGGATTAACTCCGACCTGCAGAGCTGCCGTGGACTCCTCGCTCGGCAAAGAGTCGATTAGCACATCCACATCTTTGGCTGTCCTGGCAATCAGGGCTGCAAACAGCTGAGCGTATTCTAAAAAGTATAATATGACAATGATTTGTTTAATTCACGTTAACTTGGAAACGCAACGAGATAACATCTAAAATTAACTAGCTGGCATTATAGTACAGTAAACTTCATTATTTATAACCGTCAGTGGTGGGAAGTAAATTAGACATACTTTGTTACTAAGTATTTTCTACTACTCCCTCCGTTTGAAATGAGATACTTTAAGAGTATCTCTAAGTTTAAAAGAGTACTTTTTCCACTTCAAACACCGTGTACATCTTTTGACAATGGGGAAAAAAGGGCAGCAACATGAATGTGTTCTGCCAACCTAAAATCAACCAGCATTGTTTTTTTTCTTCATTTCTGTCTAATTTGAAGAAAAAAAAAGGTAAGGTGTATTTTTTCAATTCTTCTACTTCTTCTTCTCCTTTGGAGGGGGTGGGGGGTCGCCACAGCGTGTCATCTTCGATGAACGCATAATTTGTTTATTATGGGCTAATTTAGCTGTTTTGTTGGTGTTAGTCATTTCACAAGTTTTGCAGTTTATTTTTAAATCTCAGTACGAACACTATGAAAGTTGATGGAGATTTTAGAGATAGTGTGCATTTTTTCTCTCCAATGTGTCAATTTTGCCAATTTATCAAAACGGGTTATTAACATTATTAAGTCTTACCGTTTTTTAATTAATGGACTGGTGTATGTTTCAATTAATGAGTTGATTTAATACTTTTATTTTCACCACAGTTTTTTTTTTTGTTTACCCTCATCTGTTCATAATGCCTTCTGATACCTGCAAAGAAACCTGTCACTGTGATAAATTCCACTACAAGCACTAAATCTTTTTTAGTTGTTGTTGTTTTAAGTTAGTCACTGTTATCCCCATACTTACAAATGCAGAGATTATGAATAGAAGAAGACCTTTTAGAAATCATAAATAGAGCACCTTCAGTTTGGTTTGCCGGCTGATCGCTGTTAATCGACGTGTGAATGTTACTGAAGGAAGCAGGCGGAGCACACTGTTGAAGGACCCCGATGGCGTTACAAAACTGATCTGCAAGCTATAAAAAAACAGATTAGACAATTTCAAACTGACTTATGTATCAATATAATGTTTTGATCCTCAGCAATAGCATACCGAATTGACAGCATCTTGCAGCTGTGTTAGCCTATCCGCCATTTTCTCCTCTCTTCTTCATTAAATGGTGAGCAAAACAAAACGTGTTCGAGTCAGTGGTGCCACCCTGTGGTTCAGATATTGCAACAAGAAAATTAAATATAATGAACTTTATTATACTAATTACTTAAAAAGTAAAGTTTTAAACACCGTAGAAATATTTTGCCTAATTTTAGATTTCGTCATCAACTTCTCGCTTTGTGAGTCTTATTTGTAACCACGCGAGATTTCACGAGATCTTCGTGCTGCCATTTAAGTCTGAAAAAGATTCCACGGTAGAGTTGTGATAGACTATTATCCTTTATAAATCCTGTCATCAATATTACGGCCCAGCTACGAGACTGAATTTTGAACGCAGCGATTTGTAATAAAACGGGGAGCCACATTTTCTCATTTATCTGGACTAGCCTATGGCTATTGCGAATGCTAGCTACCAAACATCAACAGGAAGTAGCAGCCAAGCTAAAGGTCTAATGTCTTGCTCTTTGAGCTCTCCAGGTAATGTCGACCTTGTTTATTAGCTATAAAGTGTTGGATTCTACTTGGTCTAGTAGTAGATTATCGTTAATACATCGGTCTTCCTAGGTTATCTTGACGGTGTACTGCAGTCACACTGGCACTCGCGACCCTTTTGTGTTTTTTTTAATTATTATGAACAATGAAGAAAACGCATGGAAAATATACGTTGAAAACATTTTTTTTAATAACGTCACATATTTACAAAAGTAAATATTGAAATTGTGTCCCAATTGTGCAAAACAGCCACAAAGTTTTACCCACTGAGAGGTTTTTTTTTTTTTTTGTGAAGTGAACATTAATTTTTAACCCTTATTTTTTAGAAAAAGGAAGATCGCATGAATGTGCAACAAAAGTTTTAAGCGTTAAAATTATTTTGTTATGAATAAACAATGGCGGTGGTTTTCTAAGAGGCTGTTTAAAGGTTGCTAGTTTCATTACAATCTGTACTGATCGATAATTGAGGCTACATAGACTGTTTAAATGGGATATACAGTAGATGACTTGAAATCTAATAAAAGGTCATACATGGTTCCTAATGGTATGACATATCTCTTTAGACATGAATTGTACTTTGGAGAAAGTCCTGACCGATGCAAAATCGTTGGTCGAAAGGCTCCGCAACCATGACCGGGCAGCAGAGATGTTAATCGAGCAGACAACATTTCTGAATAAGCGAGTGGACTCCATGAAGCAGGTACGGTGTTTTGGTGAGGACATCATGTGTCCATTAAGAGGTTGAGCCATCATCTTTTTTTTTTTTTTTTTTAACCAGTATCAAGTAGAGATTGACTCACTAAACCAGGTCGCACGTCATCGGCCTCGATCCAGTCTGATCCTGGGCATCCAACAGGAAAATCGCCAAATTCGAGCTCTCCAGATGGAAAACAAAGGTTTTCGCGAGTAAAAATGTAAAGCCGCACTGGTAATTGACTAACCCCGTGGTCGTCGTTTGGCAGAGCTCCGGACGTCGCTGGAGGAACACCAGTCTGCGCTGGGGCTCATAATGAACAAATACAAGGAGCAGATGTTTCGACTGCTCATGGCCAGGAAGAGGGATGACCCCAACATTGTGACCCAGCTGAAGGAGCAGCACACGACGGTCAGTAAAATCTTGAGGCTGGAATTGGCACCAGTACATACAGGTTAAGACATACACACTTTTGAACATTAATACTGTAGATACATTTAAATGTACAGCACAAATAAAAAAAAAAAAATGCATCTGCATCGATGTTTGAAAAAGATTAACTGGAAATGTCTTCAATTTAAAGCTCACGTCATCCCTATAAACATTCTAAAATAGATATTGAAATGAAAAATACATAACATTGTTCACTTCAATGTCTACACAAAAAAATAAATATGAACGGAGAGCACGTCCTCCATGCGCAAAGTTGCGGAAGTGTCATTGGACATCCAAGTGGTCGCCATATTGGCTGCATCCTCCGTCCGTGACGTCACCCGGACATTCGCCAATGAAAACACGCGGTGCACTCTACTTATGGGAGACGAACACTCCCCTTCTGACACGGAAGCTCTTTTCGAAGAAGAGAACATCTCACAACCGAGTGAAATGAACGGGGCAATATTACCCTATCGTTTCGAGGCACATTTAGATGATATGCGGATCACTTCGAACTAACAACAGACTCCCAAACAGTTTGTATGAGCTAGCCCGGCCGAAGCCGTGCACGTCCGCCCACCTATTATGGGACACGGAGAGAACATCTCACAATCGAGTGAAATGAACGGGGTAATATTACCCTATTGTTTCAAGCCATATTTAGATGATATGCGGATCACGGCCAAACCACCTCCCCGTCCGATTCACCTGCACGCGGCGTAGATGAGCCACCCCGGCCGAAGCCGTGATCGGCGCACACGGACACATCAACACATTTAGCACCTCTGACTTACAGACGCGGCTGTTTTGTTACGTTCTGAAAGGATTCCGTCCCCCCCCCCCCCCAACTATTGTTTTTTTTTTTAGTAACTGTATACACACAGTCATTTGGAACCCACGAAGCTCTCATCCTTTGCACCCGTGCAATCTATTTTTTACGACAAACCGGGTCGCTTGGAAACTTATGAAGGGTAAATCCATCCTCCCGAGTGTTGGAGCAATATCCAGCAATGCAACACGCCGGCATTTTTGCGAACACGAAGGAAAAAAGAGCTACCTTCCCACAGGTAAAACTAAGAAACAAAAGAGTCCGCTTGAGTGCGCTACTGCCCTGTACCTCACTTCCTGCTTCTTCTCGAAAAAAAAAATCCCTCAAGAGGATTTTTATGGCGGGAGTTACAAAAAGCTATACACGTCAAAATCATATTTTGTGGTGAAAAACGCATGGGTCTATGAAGGCCTCCGTTTTTTCATTAATAACATATTAAAAATCATGCATTTCATGACAGTGGCTGTCTAAGAGTTACAACAAAACAGTACTTAAGCAGTCATTTTTTTGACAACCACCAGAAGGAACCCTCGTACCACACTTCGAGTCACTGAAATGCTGAAATCAACCCACCGCCCTCATGTCTCATTTCCACTTCACAGGAACTCCAAGCGCACGCCGACAAGATCAACGAGATGGCCTCGGTGATGAGGAAAGCGATAGAGGTGGACGAGGGGCGCCTGTGTGAAGATGAGGAGAGGATTAAACGGCTGGAGGTAAAAGCCACTGACCCGTTTATTCCTGAAGCCAAAATCGCACTGTCGTCACGTTTCTGTGCGGCAGCTGGAGAACAATGGACTGAGAGAGCTGCTCGGAATCAGCCGCGAAGCATTCCTGATCCTGAACAGAGAGGACGCGTCGGAGAACACGTCGCTCTCGCCGCCGTTGACCAACACTGAACACAATCTACAAAACAGCTAGAGTAGAGACAGGACTGACCATTATGCGTCCGCTACATTGTGTTGTGGATGCACCAGTTTTTCCTCCATGGACTCACCCCCCCTGAACTGCCAGTGCATCTACTGCAGGGGTCGGGAACCTATGACCCACAACCCGGATCTGGCTCTTATGATGGTTGCATAAAGCTCGCGGAACCCTCATAACAACATACCGTACATGTCATTTCTGTTGCGTAGGCAACGCAAATGCGGCAGTGACAGTTTGTCCTAGTAGGGTAGCCGTAGTTTCCCGTCCAATATGGCAGTTTACGTTAGCAGGTGGAACAAATGGTGGAAACACTTTTGACAAAGATCGCTCAAAGAAAAAAAGATGAGTACTGCAGTTTTTGGAAAGAATGGGCAAAGGAATTTGCCTTGGTGGAGAGAGAAAAGGTTCCGCGGCGTGTCTAAATTATAATGACAAAATTGCAACCGTGAAATACTCGAATATAAAAGCGCCACTTTGTCACGCGCCATACGACGTTTGCGTCAAAATATCCCGCGGGGGCAGCAGGAAGAGAGCGCGTCGAGAGCTGCTTTCAAGAGTCCAAGATAGTCAGCGGCTAATCCTTGTTTGGAGCCAACAAGGTGAATGGAATTTAGCAATGGTGAGGAACATACTTGATGCTGCCAATAAATATTTCGACAAGTTCGCATAAAGACAAAATAATCATACGAATAAAAGACATGTCAAATTGAATTACATTCACGATTAACGGATGGAATGCTCAACGCGTGCATGAAGCTAAATGATGTACAAAACAGATTATAAAGTCATCAGCAAAGAAGTTGCATTAATAGTAAGAAGTACTTTTGTCAAAATTGATTAGCAACAATAAGTAATGTTATTTACAAGAATTCAGAGACTTACTGTACTCTAAAAGTGTTGGTCTTACATAAATGCGCAAATACACCTGGATTTAGTTTTGAAAATATTGTAAGGCTCTTTTGAAATTTACTTTAAAATATTAAAATATATCTAATCAAAAAGGTTCCCGACCCCTGAGATACTGTATAACCTTCCTCGAGAATTGCATTTGAACAATCGATTTTCTCTTTTTTGTTTTTTTTTTTGTTTTTGGGGGGTGCTTCTTTTATGTTTGCCAGTGTGGCGAGCAAAGCCTGCAGCACTTGCAATAACTTGAAAGTGTGTGTGATCAAGGAAAATGTGAGTTCGAATAAATACATGACTATCGAATAAAGCATTCGCTGTTTTGGAGTTTGCATATTTTTCCCATGCCTGTGAGGGTAGGTTAATTTTAGACTCTTAAATTGCCCTGAGGTGTGAATGGTTGTTGGTTTATATGTGCGCCGTGATTGTCTGGCAACTGGTTCAGGCTGTACCACACCTCCTGCCCGGAGATTGCTGGGTTTGCCTCCAGCACTCCTTTGCCCCTTGCGAGGATAAGTGCCTCGGAAAATGTATAGATGGATAGTAAAGAATTTGAAGGGAAAAAAGGTTTAAATCGAAATGAAAGCAAATTAACAGTCCAATTCCTTCTTGGCGTAAACATCGACTTTGGCATTAAATACGGGTCCTCTATGCAGAGTTTATCTAATTTTTCCACGTACCTTTGTTTATTTTCACCTTCTAAATGTCTAACAGTATCTGATAAGACTCTGGGTGTCGTGCTATAAGACATATTTTCGTGTCATCTCCAACTGACTTAGCATTGAATAATGCTGTGCTAGACCGGCAATATGGCGAGGTAAACAAAAGTCACGTGATTAATTTTGACGATCAAAAAAAAGTATTTAGGATTTGTACTTTAAATGTGAATGCCCAATGTATTATTTCACATTAACGATACATAGCGCAGCAAAATTACCGTAAATATTGAAGTACGTAAAATATTTTCACCATCTTTTCGTTTTGTTACCTAAGTCGTGGCCGTTTCTGAGCGAGGTATCGCGCGACCTCGTAAATCTCGCGCATGGGTGGGGGTGCGTTCACAGACCGCGCGGTCGAAGACGTAGAGAGCCATCAAAAGAGAATAGAAGAGACAGTGTCGGAGAAGGATGTTGTTTCTTCTCCCGCGGGGGTTTTCGCGAGCAAAACATAGGCGAGGTCGAGGTTACAAATGACTTATTAGTCAAATGTTTGCTTTATAGTTAGATTAAAGGAGAAAATGTCTCGGTGGATCTACTGGTTGTTGATGCTGGGTTCAACAATATGCGAAGTTCAAGCTCAGGAGGAAAGTAAGTACACAGTACAGTAACTAAAGTGTACTCAGCTATTATATAGCTTTCAGCTATTTATGCTATTAAACATTAAATATTATGGTCTCGGTCTAATAGCGGTCAATAAACCGAAATGCAACTTCCTTAAAACGTATCAGCATGTAACCTTAGCTTATTACAATGGATAACAAATGGGATTTTCTTAATGTCTACAGTCACTAAAATAATAATAATAATACGTGAACATGCACAGTTCTCTCGGGAATAATGCAAACAAGGAATGAACGTTAACATCAAAGAGCTAGTAAATATAATCAAATATTGGGATCTATGTTCATATATATTGTATATACACGCACAAAGTTTAACAGTCAGTCACCATACAAAAAATAATAAATATTTACTCCAGTTCAAAAGGTTTGAAAGTCACTTAGACATGTCCTTGTTTTTGAAAGAAAAAAAAAAGTAACTTTAAAAATGCGTCGCGACTGGCAATTATTTTGATTGAGTGATCATGATCTTCATTGAAAACAGTTCAAAGTGACCTCAAACTTTTGAACAGTAACTTGTTTTCCTATCTTGGTATAAACAGGTGTACATGTAGGTTAATGGTCCCCCCCCCCCCAGCAAACAAACTCTTATGACTCACGTGCTTCTACTTCAATGAAAAGGGGGGAAAATGTAGTTGAGCAGAGAGAGAGTTTGATCTGTCACATTCATATATTTGGATCGTTTTGCAAGGTTACTTTTCACTTCTAGCAAAAACAAAAATACAGTTCGAGTCATTGTCAAAGAATCAAGTCAAATAAACAAGTTCGTAAACTTTGACACCGACTCAACTCAGAGTTTAGCCGTGGGGTGATCAGGTCGAAGGACAGTTACTGCTCGGTTATAATTGACATGGATGAAACAGACGCAATTCTGCTCAAGTGATCAGCAAAGTCTGCTGTGTATACTAAATTAAAAAGCTTTTCCCTTAGTTTTGCTGGCTCACTGGCCTTAGAATAACTGCAAATGTAATGAGATGTGATTACAGGGAATTAACGGCGTATTTTACTGTGCCGACCGCAATCTCTACCTCATTCAACCCCAAAGGAACTCGTTTCTTCTCACGTTATGAGTTGTTTTCACGTGACGTCACCCGCTATTTTCCATCCCTGAGCTCCCGTTACTCATGCATGTGCAAGGTGGACGACATGATGTTTCTAACCGCATTTATTGATGACGCGACCGGCAGCACATCAAGCCCAGAGTGACAACTAGGCTACCTGGCATACACACATCACGGGACTCAGGACTGCATCAAAAAGACGCACTATTGTGCCCTTAATCTTTTACTCTATGTGACAGAAATCACGAAGGAGGAGCACTTGCTAACGTGGAAAACGAAAGATTTTTTTTAATAGAGGCAAACTTTTTTTTTTTTTCCCCAAAAAGTAAAACCTGTATATTATTTCACCACAAGCAAAGCAAAATCTTTATTTGTTTAAGATTTCATGACAATGGCAGAAAGACAAATGAATAAACAAATCCAGTATTTCACAAAATTCTCAAATCTTTCAAGCGACTAACAAAAAAGGATCTTAACTGTAATGTTGGCCTTCTGAAAAGAGTATCGATTAAGCTTGTGAGCTTAGCTCGGCGACATCAGCACGATGGAGGTTGAGACCGGGCAACGTGATAGCAGCGTCGGGCAGTCGTCCACAAAGCTAAGTCTCGGTGAAGCACAGGGCCGCAGAACGTCCAAAGTCTTTTGTCGGAAGCGTCAGACGAGGTCCCCGCTCACGCAGCCGGACTTGTGTACCGGATCGCGAGGCTTTGAAAAGCTAGCGATGAGCAACTCTGGAAAAAGCTTTTGCTAATTGGCGACAAGTGTGTACTCGAGTCCCGAGATGCCGTGGAATACAAAAACAGTAACGAGAGCATTCCGGAGACTTCCACACTCATAGGTGTTAGGTAGAGAGGTTAAATGGTGGCACGCAGTGGTGTATGCGTAATGCAGCAATAAATTGTGACGTCAGTGAAAACAACTCATTGTAAGACGTGGAGTCAACCAAACGACCGGCTGCACAAATCGGCTCATTTGGGTCATCTGGCCTTGCAGGGACACATGACGTTCGCAGCCTTTATTTTACCACCGTCACGTCTAGACTGACACTTTGTAGTCTCATTTCTCACAGCTACAAGTCATAAGCCTTCATGTTGGTTCCTCTGAAAATGCCCGTCGTTGGATAACCCGCGCACGGTGGACAATGTTATTTTTTGTGCTAATGAGTCGGACCGTCTCCCTTGTGACAGACCGTGTGGTTTTCCTCTCGGGAGCCTTCCAGAACATCAGCGTGTCGGGGAATGAGACTGTGCAGGCCGTGGCCACCAGGATCCCCGCGGAGGTCGCGTTCGCCACTGTGCAGTTCCACACGCAGCAGCATAACGTCACGCTCTCCTACAGCACCGTAAGGCGCCGACCGGGTTCTTGCGTTTTTCCCCTCCCGGCTGGGTCCACTGTGAGAGCACATGGGCTTTTTGTCAAACAAAGGCCGTCTTCTTCTCGTAACAAACGTTCACATGCTGAGAAAAAAGAAAGAACTGCGCTGCATGTCTTCCTCCATTGTTGTCCTTTCTTTACGATGTCACATTTCTCTCTTTGGGTCCTGGGTATGATTTTCATAATCCATAATCTGTCTACGTAACCAGCAGTGGGAACGCACATCAACGTTCATGGCTATTTTTGTAGCGTCGAAAAATGACTGGGCACGACTCTTCCATCCTCTCGCAGATGATGAACAGTGCAGGGGGTCGTGAGGAGGGTCCGAAAGGGTACTGGCCCGTGTCAATCCCAGAACTGCTCCCATTTATTTAGGAGGCAGAAGGAAAACAAAATGTATGAGAATTTGCCACGGGGGGTGGGGGTGGGGGGGCGCGTTGACGCACATGAAGGTCGGGGTTGCGCGAAGGACCTCAAAAAGAAAGACGTTTTCCTTAAAATATATTCCGTGATTCTTATTTCAAATTAATATTAAATAAGATCAACTGTTTTCTTTATGTGCCACACTAATTTAAATTCTGGTCAGAGTTAAAAAAAATAAATAAATAAATAAACACCACTCGGGACTTTTTTTTTTTTTTTTTTTCCCTTCTCCCCTCTTGTGACTTCTAACCACTCAGCACGTCTGCGGCGCGTCGGATACCTTCAGCGAAAACCGGATCGAATGGGCATTTCCCGGCCATTGCGGCGCTGCCCAAACAAAGACAGCATCCGCACAAAGACGAGATTGTGGGCGAGCGAAGCGCCCCCAGGCTGGCCGCATAAAGTCGCAGTCAGCGCACTTTATCTTGGACAATATATTATATTTTAATTTTCCTTTTCTCACACGCTTTCAACCCTGCGGTTTCTGCGGTGATGCGGCTAATTTGTAATTTTTTTTCTAACGGGCGCAAGGGGCACTAGAGCGGAAAAGGTGGAATATATGTGCTGAGGAAGTGATTTTTACCGGCCCTGTTAGTGCTGCACTCGCGTTAGCGTGTGTTGCTGCTGTGTTACTGGCGTGTCTCTGTGATATTTACCGGTATGTTTTATTTTCAACAGCCCTGTTAGCGCTAGCGTGGTACTAGCGTTAGTGCTTCGCTAGCGTTAGCGCCACGCTAACAAACTCTTTGTACCGTCTTTCTTTTTAAATGTCTCATTTTTCAATGTGGGGTTTAATGTGGGCCCTTGCGGCTTTTACACAGCTGCACAAATGCTATTTCCTTAACAAATTTGCTCGGTGAGGCTTGTAACCAGGTGCGCTCTGTAGGCCGGGAATTATGGTAACCTATTTTTCTTTTTTTTATACATTCGGATTATTTTGGTGCAGATAGTGGTGGAGCAGCACTTTTTTGGGGCGACATTTCTGTGCAAATTGTAAAAATGTGAAACATTTCGTCTTGTATTATACAAAATTCACGCTATGGTGAGTTAACTTGGACAAAAAGGCTCACGTCATTTGCGGAAGCCTTCAGTGCGATTATTCACGTAATTAGATTATGTATATATTACAGAAGATCAATGCACCGCACATGCGTTTCCGACAAATTTGACAATCGGCGCATGACTCTGATTTAGCTAACAGTGAAAAAATTCTAGCGAGGGCAGAAAAAAATAGGGTGGCATATTCCATTCTTTTTTTTTTTTTTAAATCAGATGACTGGATTGTCAGCAGGGATGCACAAAATCCTGATTCTGATGGAACAAATTAATACTCCTTTGATGTGGTGCTGTTATTTTTGTCCTTTTGTATAACTCATTTACCTTGTTTTGTTTACAGTTTAATTTTTTCCCCCCTCTGTAATTGCGCATTAATATCAAAAAATTATGATGTCACATCACATCGGCTGCTGTGCCGCCAACTAATATCCAGTGTTCTTTATTTTTAGACCCCGGCGTTCGGGCTCTCCTCGACGGCATCGGACCCGGGCCTCCTATTACCTCTCCTGCCGGGACAGACGTCCTTCACTCTGTTCCTGTTCTCCGCCGACGGAAGCGCCGTCACGGCCACGGGAGTCATCCTCCCTTTCTCCAGCACGGGTACGTCGTCAACTTTCTTTTTTCACTGTCGTGTCGGGAAACTAAAAAAAAATAAATAAATAGTTGAGTTGCATAAGACGTGAGGAAGTTGCATGTTGGTGTTTCTGCGGAATCAAGGCCGAAGAGCTTTCGTCAACAAAATGTGTCATTTATTTATTTTTTTTTATTATTTGAGAGGAGGAAGCTCCAAACGTTGTCCGACGGGTGTTTGGCGATCACGCGCCCGCCTCCCTTGGTGCAAGTCATCCTGACGTGCGAATCCCTCTTCAGACCCGGTGCCCGGCGGTTGCAACACAGAGTTCAACCTGAACGTGGACCCCAACGTCTACCTGCGCTACAACCTCTTCGAGACCACCATCCAGTTTGCGCCGGCCAACCTTGGCTATGAGAGGTACACGAGCCGTTTCCTGTCCAGCAGGCTCAGCCGTGTGCGTCATGTTATGCAGTTATGCCATTTTTTTCCCCCCTCTAATGGTCTCGTGCTCAGTCGCTCCCTTCCCTCCCTCCTCTAGCGCCTTAACTGATTCAGCCGGTAGTACTCGCTCCGCTTTCTCAGGAATCTCTGTTAACTGTCACCAAGTAGACACGGTCGACTGATTCTCTTATGAAATCGTTTCCTCCTCGCCCTCCCGTTGGCTTGCGCGCTGCTCGCGGGGGCGCAAGGAGCACAATGCCGGGTTGTTCTGTCGCACTGTCAATACTCGCAATTATTCTCTCCTCGGCCATCGCGCCCTGATGCCGTTTTAATGGCAGAAAGCACGCGCGACAAATGGCGGTTTCGGCTCGTCACCGACCGTGACTCGGGACCGATAACGTGACGTTAAATGTGGCGATAATCAAGAAAAACAAGACGCTCTTCACATGATGAGCATTTTTAAAGATTAGTGATACGCTTTTGTCAACACTTGTCCGTTTTATCACTCTTAAGCCGACGCGTACTTGTCAAAAGTATTGGAACTTGTGAGGACTTATGACGATTGCGCCCAACGCCGAGGTTAAAGCCCATATGTCATGCCGACAAACATTCTAAAATAGATATTGTAATGAAAATTACAATATTATTCACTTCAATGTCTATGCAAAAAAATATGAGCGGAGAGCACGTCATCCATGCGCAAAGTTGCGGAAGTCTCATTCAACATCCAAGTGGTCGCCATATTGGCTGCAACTACTGCCTGTGACATCACCCCGAACATTTGCCATTGAAAACACGCTGTGGCCCCTACTTTGGGACACGCCCCTTCAGACACGGAAGCTCTTTTCAAAGAAGAGAATATCTCACAAGCGAGTGAAATGACCGGGGCAATATTACCCGATCGTTTCGAGCCATACTTTGATGATATGCGGATCACGGCCATACTGCATGCGGCCAAACCGCCTCCCCATACGATCCACCTCTGCGGTGGAGATGAGCCACCGCGGCCCGACGCCACGACAAGCCACCCCGGCCAAAGACGTGTTGACAAGGCCGGTAGCGATCCACAAGGCCAACTCGGCTTTGTCGACAAGGTCGGCGGTGATCCACAAGGCCTGCGGCTGCTGCACGGAAGCCTTCCGGTGCGCACATCGGCACATTTAGCACCCCTGATTTACAGATTACGTCCCCCCCAAACTATTGTGTTTTTTAGTAGCTGTATACACACCTACCTGTCATTTGGAACCCAAAACTCTCGTCCCTTGCACCCATGCAATCCATTTTTCACGACGAACCGGATCTTTTAGAGAAGCGTGAAGAGCGAATCCATCCTCCCGAGCGTTCGAGCAATACGAGCCGGCATTTTGGCTAACACGAAGGAACAACGAGCTACCTTCCCTGTGGTAAAACTAGTATCAACACACGAGACTGCCTGAGTGGGCGTCTGCTACTAACGTCACTTCCTGCTTCTAATCTAAAACAAATCCCTTGAGAGGATTTTCATGCCGGTATTTACAAAAAGCCATATACATCAAAATCATGTTTTGTGGCGAAAAACGGATGGGTGCCTACCAAGCTGCCGTTTTTTTCATTAATAACATACTAAAAATCTTGCATTTCATGACAGTACTCAAAGATCACCTCCTACTTGTCCACCAGGGGCAGCAGTCCTCCGTCCTGCGACACGTCCACGGGGAGCGACACGCGCTGGCGGCTTCAGTACGACATCTACCAGTACTTCCTGCCTGAGAACGACCTATCAGAGCGCAGCCTCTTCCGGGGTGTCCAGGAAGTGGCTGACGTCGAGGGCATGACGGAGAACGGCAAACTGGTGCGAAACCCAACGCTCAATGGGGAAAAAAAAAAAAAAGCAGATATGGAACTCCACTTTTTGTCGGCTGCAGATTATGACGCTGTCCTCGATGGAAATGAGCACGGTGATGTTCAGTTCCATCCCCGGCCAGGGCGTCGTCTACTCCGTCATCGTGCGGGACCCCGTCCTCAACACGTCGGCCTCTTACGTCCCGGTCCACACGTACAGCTGCAGCTTCACCTCGAAGCTGGACCGCTGTCAAACGCTGGGTGAGAGTTAAAAACCTTTTTGCCACTTGTGTGGTTTTTTTAAATATACGATACATTTTTTTTCTGTCTTTTCAGGAAAGATAACCACACAGGTTTTTTTCACTATCGGCGGCTTGGCAGGTCTGTTCGTCTGCTTCTTTGGGCACCGATTCTTCAAATGTGGTGAGCACACTCACTGCTTGATTTGAGAATACAATGACCCAGCCGTCGATCCATTTTCTTCGCCGCTTATCCTCACGAGGGTCGCGGGGAGTGCTGGAGCCTATCCCGGCTGTCAACGGGCAGGAGGCGGGGTACACCCTAAACTGGTCGCCAGCCAATCGCAGGGCACACAGTCGGATTCACAATCACACCTAGGGGCAATTTAGAGCGTCCAAATAAATGTTGCATGTTTTTGGGATGTGGGAGGAAACCGGAGCGGCCGGAGGAAACCCACGCAGGCACGGGGAGAACATGCAAACTCCACACAGGCAGGTCCAGGATCGAACCCGGGTCCTCAGAACTGTGAGGCCAATGCTTTACCTGATTATCCACCGTGCTACAATGACACCCCCCCCCCCCCCAGACACACAAAAAAAAAAAAAACAATTGTACGCGTTCCTCTCCACTGTGATTAGCTGCAGTTAACATCCGTTTCCCACAAAATACACACAGCGGTCTTGAGGTTTTCACGCGCGCCAAATACTTAACTCTTCACCCAGTCGGAAACGGATTTATTATGGTTATGGTGGTACATTGGATTGATACATAATCCCGACACAACAAATAGCGTTTGCACTCACGCTCACAGTTTGCATAAATTCCAGTCGGATCCCCAAAAATGAACGGTAAAGAACTCATAAAGCCACAACTGTTGAAAATGCCTTCCATCTGGTACATACACCGGAATTTAACAAGTCAGCGTGGTAGCATCACCATGGTAACCGCTTCAACCGCCATCGCCGTTTGTTGATAAGTGATTTCCCCCACACGTGCAGGAAGCGGTGATGACTCGCCGTCGTTTCCTCTGTGTAATATCGTTAGTCTCTCATGCGGTCCGCTGCATGTGATGCAGAATCGCATCCAAATCGAACCCGTGACGATCCATCCACTTGTCTCGAGTGTGACTTTTTCGAAAAGTCCGTCGCGGGATATCGCCGATCTCAACTCGGGACTTTGTGTTTTTCTTTCAGAGTTGTTTTGCATGGGCTTCAGTTTTTCCGCCTTCTTCTTCTTCGTGCTCGTCACCAGGACCACGGGACTGGATTATGACAGTGAGTCCTTTCAGTCTTCTTCCAAACTTCAAAACTCTCGTCGACATATTGCCAACATTCGGACCTGCCGCTTTTCCAAGTCCGTCTGGCCGTGTCGACGGTGATCGGCGTGGTGGGCGGAGTCCTCGTGGTGATGAGCTGGTGGCGCTCCGGCTCGATCATGGCGTGCGTAGTGGTGGTCGGCCTGATGCTCGGCTTCCTCGTCGCCTCCACGGTCCTTTTTACGCCGCTTGGTGAGCAATTTTTTGTTTTTATATTCACCATTCATGCTTTATACAAACATACAGTAAAAGATAGTCCCAAGTTATTCTTCATAAGCTGCAGTCATAATAGTTGTACTTTGCAAAAGATAAAGATGTATACCCTAATACCCGGCCTACAGTGAACCAAGTGCATTTGTAAAGGAAATATGATTTGATACATACATAAGCTGCAGCTGTGTAAAAGCCACAAGTGCCCAAAGAAAGACGGTACACAAAGAATTTAACGTTAGCGCTAACAGGGCCGGTAAAAATAAAACCTACCAGTAAATGTCCCCGAGACATGCCAGTAACACAGCAGCAACACGCTAGCACAACGCTAACAGGGCCGGTAAAAAGTCACTTCCTCGGCACATATATTCCACCGGTCCCGCTCGAGTGCCCCCTCGTGGCCGTTAGAAATCGCTATCGTTAAATTCTCTGTGTACTGTTTTTCTTTGTAAATATCTTGTTTCAATCTGGACACTTGTGGCTTTTACACAGCTGCGGCGTATGTCTGTACCAAATGGTATTTCCTTTACAAATGTAATGAGTGAGGCTCATATCCAGGTGCGTGAGGTATTTTGCTCGCAAGTCAAAGCAGAAAAAAAAAATCATCATCTCAGGGTTTTTCCTTCTGAATCCAACGTTTGGTCGTCCGCCAGGTGACCTGGACGTGTTCAGGCGGTCCGACGCCGTCTTCTGGGTGACGTTCTGCAGCATCATGATCATCGTCCCGATCTTCTTCATGCGTTGGCCCAGAGAGGTGACTCGGCGGCGATGCCGTCACCCCCCAACCGCGGGGTTCGAGCGACTTAGCTTTCTGTGTCCTCCCGTCAGGGCAACATCGCAACCTGCGGCGTCATCGGCGGGTACGCCGTCGTCCTGGCGGTGAACGGCTACGTCTACACCAGCCTTTCCTACATCGCCCTCAACGTCCTCAAGCGCTTCCTGAACAACAACTTCAACGCCGCCTTCACCGACGTCCCGTTCCAAACCATCGGTGAGCTCACAGATCTCAGAGAAACCGAAAGGCCCGCCGTCCGGTTTTTAACCGTACCCGGTCTCCGGTCCAGACTACGTCATGATTACAGTGTGGGTGGTGCTGGGAGCCGCGGGCATCGTCCTGCAGCTGTACCGGGAGCGATCGCGGCCCTTCTTCCCGCCCAGCCCGTACCTCATGTGGCTGCAGGAGCGCGAACGGCGCAAGACCAACGTCCTTGACCCGAGCCACCACTTCCCGCCGCTGCCCAACCGCCTCCTGGCCCGAGCCCGGCAGCTCACCAGGCGGATGGAGCCGGCCGGAGAGCACACGCCGCTGCTGCTGTAGAGCCCGGCGGACTGGTTCCCACCCCCCACCTCGTAATAATCCAACAAGAACTGAAAGAAACTTGACACGAGATTGTTTAGTTCATTTTTTTTTATAATTAATAATAACGACGGTTAACTTTTTATGCTTTTGTCACTGCACTTTCCAGTTTGCACTAAACCACAATGGCACACGTTTTCCAGCAGCAGTCTTTGCAAGGTTTCCAAACTGGCTGAACTATTTAAAAACTGTGATGATGCCCCAGAGATTATTATTGTTTTTAATATTCAGCTCCCACTATTAAGGTCAGTGAAGAACACAAAACTGACAACGGATGGTCAATAAAGACTCTTTTTATACGTTGAACCCGCAGCTTATTTTGACTGGCGTCTTCGCTTGTTCCCAAAGAAAGTGATTCCCAGTTTTAGTTAATTGCTCCAAAAATGATTTATTTTACAGATAGTTATTTTATAATAGTGGCAGGCAGAATTATTAAATACTCTTCCACTAATGCAACATCATGACTTCAAGTGCCTTGACTTGAAATCCTTTGGGAAAATGAATTTCACTCCAAAGCAGTTTGTCCTTTGAACTCACAGAATTTTTCATTCTTCATATGAGAATGGAAATTATATATTAAAAAAATGTTGTGATTACAGCACTTAATAGTCTATGCACTGTTGTGCCATCATTTTTGTCAGTTTCAAGACTTTTGAGCCGCTGAAAACAACTGATGGGCCCTCTGGCTTGTACTGACCTTATTGACCAGGTACCATGATGTTCAAAAATTATATTATTTTTTCATTCTAATTGTTCTCATGTTAATAAATTGTCAAAATGTGTCCAGTCATTTTTTTGTCCCACGATTAGTTGTAATATTTGATTTCACTGGGTTACTCGTACGGAAGTAGTACGACTGCTACTACGTGGGCTCCCTCTAGTGGTGATTGATACTCACTGAATTTGATTTTCATCTTTTCGAGCTGTTCATTTTCAAAGATTTAGGTTAACCCATTTGTGGACAGCGTCCCATTTTTGGGACATCATGATTTTCACGCATTATATCCTTCAGTATATCAAACTAAGTGTTTTAATCTGAAGCCATAATTTGGGATCAGGAGAGGATAACTCATCGGTCAAAGTTAGCAGTTAGATTTTTGGGACGAGATCATAAATTAGTAAAGTTATCCTATAATTTGACCATAAACAAAAAAGAAGTGTTATTTCCTTGATTGTGGCATGTTAGGAGACAATACCGCAAAAAATTGCCACCACGCCCATGAATGGGTGAAGATTATTATTTTTTTTGATGTAACTTATCTGCAATAGATTTTCATTTAACTGAAAAGAACACTACTGGATTTTAATGATGGTACTGGGAAGAACTGGAGAGAATCAAATATTATTTTTGAAGCATGGGAAAAAGAATAAACATTCATTAGTACAGTATATGCTCACCTTGATGAGGATGGGTATGATGTGCCTTCAGCTGTCGACAAAAAAAAGTTCCACAGGTTATTAAAATGATTATACTGACATTTTCACGGTTTCATAAATGCCATTTTTTTAACGGACAAAAATAAATACCATCGCACCTGTCTCCATTTACCTTGTTATGTTCCACTCGAACTCCTCCCAGCTGCATCACACCGCTCTCCTGATTGGTGTAAAAGTAAGGGCGTGGCATCAATTCGACCAATCACCCCCCCCCTCAAGTACAGCCCCCTTATCATCAAAACCCCGACAATGCTGCCTTTCTGCCACTAGATGGCGAAAAGTACTTGAAAATGAACCAAAAAAAATAAACGTGAATTTTATTTTATATTGAACTTCATATTGCAGGTATGAGAAGTTTGTATGAATTAGACTTAAATTAAACGAAGAATAAAAATGCACACAATCGTAGATCAGTCCCATTGTAGCGCCGGAGAAAAGGAGTCGGAGGCGGAGTGTCGGACACAGGAACAAAACTTGTTTTATTGGCAGACATCAAAACACGACTCGCAGAACGGCGGGAACTCCGTGAAATGCCCACTCCGGAAAAGCAACAACAAAAACAGTCCGTGCGGAAACCCAACTCAAGGTCCCGCAGTTATAAATGATTTTTTTTGGGAATGTGAAGAGGCAATTAAAGACTTGGATGCCTGTCTGAGGGGAACCGCAACTAACTGTGGCCGGCGACAAAAATGAGTTTGACACCCCTTGTCATGAGCAAGGCAAAAAAAAATGATTTTGACGTGTTCAACTTTTTGTAACTCCCGCCATGAAGATCCTCTCGAGGGATTTGTTTTCGAGAAGAAGCAGGAAGTGACGTACATGGCAGGACCACCCTCAAGTGGACTCGTTTGTTTCTATTAGTTTTACCTGCGGGAAGGTAGCTGGTTGTTCCTTCGTGTTAGCCAAATCCCGGCTCGTTGCATTGCTGGATATTGTTCGAACACACGGGAGGATGGATTTACCCTTCATAAGTTCTCAAGAGACCCGGTTTTGTCTTGAAAAATGGATTGCACGGGTGCAGAGGACGAGAGCTTCGTGGGCTCCAAATGACAGGTAGGTGTGTATACAGCTACTAAAAATCGATTCGGTTTTCAAACAATTCACTTTTTGAACCGTTTTCTGGAACGGACTGTGGTCGAGAACTGAGGCATCGCTGTAGTTGGAGAGGGGGACGTAATCTGTAAATCAGGGGTGCAAAATGTGTTGAAGTGCTACCCTGGCCGAAACTGTGATCCGCGGACGCGGTGCCTCATCACGGCACCAGGCAACGTTATCACCGCCGCAGAGGTGATCGGATGAGAAGGTGGTTTGGTCGCGCCATTGTCGTAGTCGCTCGCTCGCGGGGGGCATTGTTTTTATTCTCGCCGCGGAGGTGGATCGGACGGGGAGGCGGTTTGGCCGTGATCCGCATATCATCTAAATATGGCTCGAGACAATAGGGTAATATTGCCCCGGTCACTTCACTCGGTTGCGAGATGTTCTTCGAAAACAACTTCCGTGTCAGAAGGGGAGTGTTCGTCTCCCATAGTAGGGGCCACAGCGTGTTTTCAATGGCGAATGTCCGGGGTGACGTCACGGACAGAAGATGCAGCCAATATGGCTACCACTTGAATGTCGAATGAGACTTCCGCAACTTTGCGCATGGACGACGCGCTTTATTCTTTCGTATAGACATTGAAGTGATTAATGTTATATGTACTTTTCATTACAATATCTATAGGCATGACAGTTGGGCTTTAAGTTTGGATTTTTGTCACTGCCGTTGCCAGTTTGTTGCCTTGTGTCAGTGTGTTGCGTTCACTGCCAGTTGGATTCTCCCCCACTGAGAGTAAGTGTAGTGTTGACCTATCCTCGTCACAGCGATTCTGTGCCCTTTGGTTAATCCCGTCAGGTTAAGATTGTTAGTTTGCCCCATAGTCATCGGACCTTGCTGAATGTCTTTTTGGATCCTGCCTAGCCTAGCGGTTTTGTGCCTCTGCCTTGTTTTTGAACTGATTTTTGGTGTCGACCAGCTTTCGAAATAAAACCACATCTAACATCATGTCCTCGTCTTGGAGTCCTGCATTTGGGTCCGCCCTCGCACCGTTGGTTCGTGACACTGCTTTTAAAACTGCCATGATGTTAATTGGCTGTGATTAAACCCAAATCAAGTTCAGATGCTGCAGTCGGCTTTTCCTGACATTTTTAGTCATCACATCTTACAGCACAAGTCGTGGGCTGAGAGCTTCCACGGCATCAAAAGGTGTTAACAGTGGAAACGTGCAAAATAAATTTCCAACGCGATTTTGGAAGATAGTGGAGACAGTTATCGACATGAAGGTCCTCAACTTACTTCAACGTAGTTTCGGCACCGTTACTACAACATATAACAGAAGATCGGTTCAAAAGAAAATCAAAATGTGAATTTGCAAAGCTTAATTACAGAGTAAAGACATGATAAGTACTGATGAAGCACCAAAAAAAAAACAAAAACAAAAAAGTCCATTTAAACCTGAACTGAAAGTGTTATACCTGTGGAATAGCGACAAACCGCTAGTTCTGAAGGCATCTTTTGTTGTTTTGTGAGGACAAGGTCACCGCCGGAGCAGCTTCCGCCGACCGCTGACACGAGTCCACAAGTTGCGGGCCGACCGGGCGATGCTTGTCCTGCGGGGCAGTCGCAGGGACTTCAAGGGTCCCCGGATGCAAGCCAGAATCCCCGACTCGTCGGGCTGCCCCAGACGCTCGTGGGAAATGCGGTTTATTCTCCGGAGCTGATTCCTGTAGTAGTCCCGCAGGTCGCACAGCTCCTCGGCCGCAGTTTCGGAAATGAAGGAGGAATGGGACGGAGAACTCGGCGGGTCGGGAACTGGGAACGGCGTTGGAATGACTGCCGGGGTTGCTCTGGCGTGGGGTTTCTTCCTTGCTCTTTGTGGGGTGGTGGACTTCCGTTTCGAGCAAGACTTAGCCGGTGTCTTAATTTCGACATTCACCTCAACGACGTGATGCCGCTTGTTGTCCCCTCCGGCGGCAATTCTGTCCATCCCGCCGCTCGGGTTTGGGTTCGGTTTTCTCGACAGGTCCTTGCGTGCTTTAAATTGTTTCTGCTTCGATTCGGGGGGGGAGCGGTTTTCCTTTACAAAAGAGTCTAAGACCTTATCAATGATCTCCTCACTGGGAGCTGGCACATCCTGTTACAATGAAAATCGCTTTAGAAATCGTTGATCCCAACATTTTACGGCAGCAGTAAAAAGACACAAATGGGACTCGAATGTTGTCGGATTTTTAAATAAAACGCAACAAGGTGTAAAGCTCGGTGGGCACAATAATTCCCGATTTAGCGAAAACCAAAAACCATCAAGCAGAGCCATTGTGATTAGTGGAATGTTAGTGATGTTAACATGTGGGATTCTGAAGCAGGAAGATGACTTTGGGGGCCTGGAGGGGTGTCGGTCTTGCTGCTGATTAGTCATTTATTAGTTCAATTGGAATCATTCCAGTGTGTGGAGATTCCCATGCGATGAGCAAGAAATAAAGAATAATGGACTGTATGTACTTAGTCTCCTCTGGGTGGGATGAAGGGTTGAGGGGATTGGGGGGGGGGCACTATGTGGGTTCTTCCTTGCATTTCTTGAACACGGGAGCGTCTTCATCACGCTGATCGGATCCCGCTACCACTTTGGCTTTCCCCCGGTCCCGCAGCGCTTTTACCTGTTGGCCATTAACGACGACAGATTTCACCCGTGAAGGATTAAAGTCCCCCCCCAGGGGAGTGGGGGGTAGGGGGGGGTGGACAACAGCACGAGCCCGAAGGAAAACAAAGTAACTCGCATATACGGAGAATTGCTAAACTGAGCATACGGATTGTAAATGTCAAAAGGTTGTAGGATGTGATTCAAAAGGTCAAAAAGTGAGTGTTTAGGATCATTTGAGGCATTTGAGGGTCTGCCAGCCATCTTTTTTTCAACGCCACTTATCCTCGCAAGGGGCAGTGGCGGAAGCTAACCCAGCTAAGTTCGTCCAAAAGGCAGAATACACCCTGACCTGAGTCTGTCGCAGGGCACATATCGACACCGTCGCCGAGCGCGAATCGGTCCCGCCCTGCCCGCACCAAACTCAGCCGTGTGTGCCTCTACACCATCGGTGGCTGCTTGATTTGAGAATACAATGACTCCTCCGTCCATCCATTTTCTTTGATGCTTATCCTCACGAGGGGCGCGGGGAGTGCTGGAGCCAATCCCAGCTGTCAACGGCCAGGAGGCGGTGTGCACCCTGAACTGGTCGCCAGCCAATCGCAGGGCACATGGAGAAAGACAACAGTCGCACTCACAATCACACCTCGGGGCAATTTAGTGTCCAATCAATGTTGCATGTTTTTGGGATGTGGGAGCAAACCGGAGTGGCCGGGGAAAACCCACGCAGGCACGGGGGGAACATGCAAACTCCACACAGACTGGTCCGGGATTGAACCCGGGACCTCAGAACTTGTGAGGCCAACGCTTTACCAGCTGACCCACCGTGCCGGCTGATCTGACCTACCAATTTCCTTTCCATTTGAGGATGACGGCCTTATGAGGATAAGCTGCTTGGAAAAATGGATGGATGGGTTCAGCACTTTGGTAAAATTCTTAGAACTGGTGATCTTAAGAAATATCTTAGTTTTTTTTAAACCTTTTTTTGAACCGTTAGCGTTCAAGAAATCATTAAAAAAATAATAAAATGTAAGCAACAGGTGTCAAACTCAAGGCTCGGGGGCCAGATCCGGCCTGCCAAATTATTTCATGTGGCCCGCACAGGCAAATCATCTTCATCAACCACCATGATTCTTGGCAAAATCTGTACCAAAATTTCAAACTGTCCTATATCATAAAAGATAACCTTGAAATGTCTTTTTATGAATATGATGAGGCAATTAAAAGTTTTGATGGTTTCCCCTGTCGTAACGGCCCTCTGAGGGAAAACCAGAACTACATTGTGGCCCGTGACAAAAATGAGTTTGACACCCGTGCTATAAGCAAACATTGCTACATAGAATTATCAAATCCTGTTTAATAACTTAGCTCAGTTTAGCAATCTCTTGCCACAGCGGCCCACATTTTGATAAATTCAGTATTATAATTATGAGCCCCTGGTAGAGCGCCGTATGAAACCAAGAAAACAAATCATAGAGCGTGGTGATTAATAGTTATCTACGTGAACGGTCTCATGTACGATTAATCTGGTTAAAGAACAAAGAAAAGATGCACGTCACATTTTGTTCATGCAAAAACTACATAAACGTAGCATTGGATGGAATGGTGATTTACCTGGATTTAGGCAAAAAAAATATGTTTTTAAGTGACATTGATTAAAGACATACATACACATGAAAAATAAAAAGATAGTGGTTAGAGAAATTGCACAAAAAGCCACGAAATGTCACAAACTTATAATCACAAAAAAAGTAGCATGAAAATAAGAGCCTGATAGTAAGTGTATAAAGTGTATACACTGATTTTGTGTAGTTAACACGATATGAAATGAGTAATTACTGTACTGCGATGTTGGTAAACAAAATCTATATTATCATCATTTTTGGGTGCTCTTAAAGATTTTGATTACGTCAGGTAAAACGACAAAAATTAGAGATCATTTTGTCATGGTTATGCAGTCACTCATATTTGACGAGTGAGAAATGTGCTCGCAATTCTGCACAGTCGAGCACGAAAAAAAAAAATCACACATGTAAAATTTGTTATGAGTAGAAAAAATACATATTGAAAGACGTCGCTTATTTTGTGTAGTCTTGACATTAATTTAGGTGTTTATTTAATAAACGTGAACAAGCCTGCTCCAAAACAATTAGTATTCACCCGGAAACAGGAAACGCAAGTGAACCGTACTGACCATGCGCGGAAATTAGGCTGAAAGCGCATGTTCAGAGCTGCTTCACGTACTGCGAGCGCATTTACGTCGAAAGTCACGAGCCATGTCAAAGGAAATTCAGTTACACTGGGGGTGTTCATTGCGTCGATCGCGAGCCAGTGTGACGGTTGTGTGTGTGTGTGTGTGTATATATAATATATATACATATTTATATTAAAACACACACATACATACAGTACAACCTCGGTTCTCGACCACAATCTGTTCCAGAAGGCGGTTCGAGAACTGAATCGATATTTCCCATGTCTGCATACACACAATAACAACGCGCGTTGAGCATCAGCTGGTTGGCGTATACGCGCGCAGCGTAATGATATTTACGGGTTTTTGCGCGGTGCGTTCGAATTCACAATAACACCACGCGGGTCAGTTGATCGAGTCGCGTGCGTTATGTTATTTCCAGATATTTTCGCGGTGCGTTCGAATTTACAGGAACAAAGCGCGTCCTGGGTCAGCTGGTCGGGTCGCGCGTGTCATGTTATTTCCGGATTTTTTCGCAGGCATTCGAGTACTGATTTTTGTCCGGAAACAGAAGCAAAAAAAAAAAAATCTCAAAATTTTCATTTGAAAATCGATTTGCTCAAGAACAGAGACGTTCGAGAACAGAGTATTCGCTCTATACTTTTATAATCCAAAGTACCTTGCATTTATTGTTTTGCCATATTCCGTTTTCAATCAAGTAATATTGTGAGTATCTAGGACTGAATTTGCAAAAAAAAAAAAAAAAATTAACATGTATATTTAATACTAAGACTTCAACTTACCAATGAAAATGTCGTGTGCATCTTCATGCTCAGCGTGTGAGTTTGGCTCTTCAGCAGGGGAGCTTTGCGGCCAAGTATGAGGTAAAAGTAAGTGGTGTATGGAGTGAAACTGAAATCTTCCCTGGAGAACACACGGAAAATAAGGAAAGTACATCATCAGTATGTGGGTCTCAAACCCGTGGCCCGGGGGCCAGATCTGGCCCACCGCATCATTTCATGCGGCCCGCGGAAGCAAATCATGTCGGCGAACTTCATGTTTCATGTGAAAATACTAAATTGTCTTCACTTGTAAGAACTTGCAAGTATTTTTTGTAACCAATCCCCCTTTTCTGATTTCAAAACAAGTTATCTATCAATTTGCTGTGTCCATGTAATTTTATGAAGTGATAATTCATCTATGTACGGTAATTCACGGCTGACAGAGCGCACAAGGTTATAAGCCTCACCCAGTACATTTGTAAAGGAAATACCATGTGGTACATACATACGCCGCAGCTGTGTAAAAGCCGCATGTGCCCACATTGAAACCAACATTGAAACACGAGATATTTACAAAGAAAGACGGTACACAGTTTAACGCTAGTGCGGCGCTAAACGCTAGCGCGACACTGACTGGGCCGGTAAAAAAAACAAAAACCAAAAAAAATTACGAGTAAAAATCACTGAGACACGCCCGTAATACAGCAGCAACACGCTAGCATAGTGCTAACGCTAGCGCAGCACAAACATGGCCAGTAAAAGTCACTTCCTCGGCACATACAGTGAAGAAGAAAAGTATTTGAACACCATGTTATACTGTAAATTCTCCCACTTAGAAATCATGGAGGGGTCTTAAGTTTTCATCGTAGGTGCATGTCCACTGTGAGAGAGATCATCTACAAAGAAAAATCCAGAAATCACAATGTCTGATTTTTTAACGATTTATTTGTGTGATACAGCAGCAAATAAGTATTTGAACACCTGAGAAAATCAATGTTAATATTTAGTACAGTAGCCTTTGTTTGCAATTACAGAGGTCAAACGTTTCCTGTAGTTGTTCACCAGGTTTCCACACACAGCAGGAGGGATTTTGGCCCACTCCTCCACACAGATCTTCTCTAGATCAGACAGGTTTCTGGACTGTCGCTGAGAAACACGGAGTTTCCGCTCCCTCCAAAGATTTTCTTTTGGGTTTAGGGCTGGAAACTGGCCTGGCCACGCCAGAACCTTGATATGCTTCTTACGGAACCACTCCTCGGTTTTCCTGGCTGTGTGCTTCGGGTCATTGTCATGTTGAAAGACCCGGCCACGACCCATCTTCAATGCTCTGACTGAGGGAAAGAGGTTGTTCCCCAAAATCTCATAATACATGGCCGTGGTCAACCTCTCCTTAATAGAGTGTAGTTGTCCTGTCCTATGTCCAGTAAAACACCCCCGAAGCATGATGCTACGACCCCCATGATTCACAGTATTGATGGTGTTCTCGGGATGCAACTCATCATTAGTCTTCCTCCGAACACGGTTTGTGGAATTATGACCAAAAAGTTCAATTTTGGTCTCACCTGACCACAAAACCTTCTCCCATGACTCCTCTGTATTATCCAAATTGTCATTGGAAAACTTAAGACGGGCGAGTGTATTACCAACAGTCACTTCGGAAAAGGTGGTCCCAGCTCTTTTCAGGTCATTGACCAAGTCCTGTGGTGTAGTCCTGGGTTGATTCCTCACGTTTCTAAGGATCATTGAGACCCCACAAGGTGATATCTTGCACGGGGCTCCACTCCGATTGAGATTGACAGTCATGTTTAGCTTCTTCCATTTTCTAACGATTGCTCCAACAGTGGATCTTTTTTTTTACCAGGCTGCTTGGCAATTTCTCCGTTGCCCTTTCCAGGCATGTGGAGTTGTACAATTTTGTCTCTGGTGTCTTTGGACAGCTCTTTGGTCTTGGCCATGTTACAAGTTTGAGTCTTACTGATTGCATGGGGCGGACAGGTGTCTTTATGCAGCTAACGACCTCACACAGGTGCATCCGATTCAGGATAATACACGGAGCGGAGGTGGACTTTTAAAGGCGGACTAACGGGTCTTTGAGGGTCAGAATTCTAGCTTATAGACAGGTGTTCAAATACTTATTTGCCGCTTTATCACACAAATAAATGGTCAAAAAAAGCATACATTGTGATTTCTGGATTTTACTTTTTAGATCTCTCTCTCTCACAGTAGATCTGCACCTACAATGAAAATTTCAGACCCCTCCATGATCTCTAAGTGGTAGAACTTGCAATATAGCAAGGTGTTCAAATACTTATTTTCTTCTTCTGTATATTCCGGTCTCACTCTTACCCTTTCCGTTCGAGTGCCCCTTTGTAGCCGTGAGAAAAAAATCCACAAATTAGCCGCATCACCGCATAAACCGCAGGGTCGAAAGCGTGTGAAAAAAGTCGCGGCTCGTAGGCCGGAAATTACAGTCGTCATAATGGCCTTCTGAGGGAAGACGAAACTACAACGTGGCCCGGGAGAAAAATGAGTTTGACACCCTTGCCTTTATAGTTAGATGAGAACTAAACCCCGCCCCAAAATTTGAAAACACACTACTCTGATTACAATTGTATTCGCGAAATTAATGATTAAAAATGGAAGTCATTTCAAATCCGCAATCTAAAAAAAAAAAACAACCTGAGGTAGCCTTGGAGCAGCAGGTGGACGATCACATCCTCAGCCTGTGGCCGAGAAAGTCTGGTGGTCTCTATGAGCTTCCTGTGCTTGGCGGGGCCCCTCCCCATCCAGGCCTCCACCAGCTTGAGCGGGGTCAGCCTTTCGTCCATGGACGCCGCCTGCTCTAAGATCTGAACCACCTGCCTGGCGTGTTGGGTGATGTCCGTGACGATGACATCTGAAGACGGAGGGATCAGGGTCAGGACTGTTTACACACGCAATATAGTTTGAAGTTATAAGACTTAAAAAAAATCTTTAATCACATTGGTTGGCTGATTTCTTGTGATTTATAATACAGCACATTAACTGCACATTCATGTACATATATTAATCTTACCCCCAAAATGTGTTTTTTCTTTTCTACCGATGTCACCTGCAGGTCTTTTTAATGCAAATTTTATTCGCAAACTAAGAGCACGTGGGGAATCCCTTGAAAAAAAGATTAAAGAAGACCGCCGCTAAGGATAAAGCGCTTTGATGTGATTTCAGGAAGACGTTGCAAATCTTACGGAGATACGCGGCGGAATCCTACTGTAGGGCCGGATTCTACATTATTATCCCGCTATTAAAAAAAATAATACGCGATGACTCAATGCTAATATGGCGCAGGCGCAAACCTTTTCCGTTGCGGCACGTGTCGCACATCTGGTTGCACTGTTTGTCATCCCACACTTCGTCAAAATAAAGCGCCAAGAGTGCACGGCGACACCTGTCAGCAGCAAAGAGAGATCACGTGAGTCTCGATAAAACTGGTCTGTCAGGGACTAGGAAGCCGTGGAGGTCTTACCTGTCGACGCTCTGGCAGTAAGTCACCATCTGGTTCAGCTTCTGTTGACCGACATTCTCCATCACGACCATCGTGCTGAGGCGGAAGATGTCGGAAAAGCCGAAGTAGACGATGCAGTCGGCCGGAAGATCGTCTCGGCCTGGAAACCCAAAGAAATATCGCGTGAGTAAAAAGTAGATTATCACCACTAGATATACAGTGGTACCTCTACTTGTGAAATTCATACGTTCCGGAAGTCGTTTCGTAACGTGAATTTTTTGAGTAGAAGCGCATTTTACATGTAAATAGTGTAATCCGTTCCAAGCGGTCCCCGCCAAAATAAACATTCAAGGTAAATAATGTAAAGAAGTCTCCAAAAAAATTATGTTCATCTACATTTGGCGTTGGGAGATTATGCAAAGAGAAGGGTGCGTGACAAACAATAAACTTGCATAAAACCCAAAAAAGTTGTACTTTTCCAATGTGCATTAGCTTGTGACAGCGCTAGCGTGCTTTGGTGACAGTCGAGTGTATAATGGAATCGACAAGCGTCATGGGTAAAGATTGACATCCCTCATAGCCAATGGGATGCTCGGAAGATGCTACGGTGATAGCCAATAGGAGAGAAGCTCTCTCGGGCCACACAAACCAGGATGCAGGAAGTGCATCATGGGTAAAGATTAACGTTCCTCCTAGCCAATGGGATGCCAGGAAGATGCTTAAGCGATAGCCAGTGGGAGAGCAGCTCTATCCCACCATGTTCAAACCAAGATACAGGAAGTGCATCATGGGTAAAGATTAATGTCGCTTATAGCCAATGGGAAACCAGGAAGATGCTCCTCTGGCAGTAGCCAATGGGAGACAGCTCTCTCGCACCACACAAACCAAGATGCAGGAAGTGCATCATGGGTAAAGATTGACTTCCCTCATAGCCAATGGGAAACCAGGAAGATGCTATTGCGGTAGCCATTGGGAAAGCAGCTCTATCGCGCCAGACATACCAAAATACAGGAAGTGGCTCATGGGTAAAGATTGACGTCCTTCCTAGCCAATGGTACGCCAAAAAGATGCTGCGGTGATAGCCAATGGGAGAGCAGCTGTATCCCACCACGTTCAAACCAAGATACAGGAAGTGCATCATGGGTAAAGAGTGACGTCCCTCCGAGCCAATGGGATGCCAGGAAGATGCTGCGGCGATAGCCAATGAGAGAGCAGCTCTATCGCGCCAGACATACCAAGATACAGGAAGTACATCATAGTTAAAAATTGACGTCCCTACTAGCCAATGGGATGCCAGGAAGATGCTAAAGCGATAGCCAGTGGGAGAGCAGCTCTATCCCACCATGTTCAAACCAAGATACAGGAAGTGCATCATGGGTAAAGATTAATGTCACTTATAGCCAATGGGAAACCAGGAAGATGCTCCTCTGGCGATAGCCAATGAGAGAGCAGCTCTATCGCGCCAGACATACCAAGATACAGGAAGTACATCATAGTTAAAAATTGACGTCCCTACTAGCCAATGGGATGCCAGGAAGATGCTACCACGATAGCCAATGGGAGAGCAGCTCTATCGCGCCACACAAACCAAGATACAGGAAGTGCATCATGGGTAAAGAGTGACGTCCCGCCGAGCCAATGGGATGCCAGGAAGATGCTGCGGCAAGAGTCAATGGGAGAGCAGCTCAATCACGCTACATACACCAAGCTACAGGATGTGCGTTTGGTGGAATTTGGAGAATCCAGCGCCTATTTTTATCCTGAATTTCCTCAACTAGAGACCATATTTTTCCGAGGAGGTGTTTCATAACCTGAACTTTTCGTTACTAGAGAGGTTTGTAAGTAGAGGTACCACTGTACTTTTGTATTACTGTACTGTACCTGCCCGTCCACTCTCCTGGTAGTAGTTTTCCACTGACTTGCTGATGGTGTGATGGATGACAAACCGAACATCAGGCTTGTCTATTCCCATTCCAAATGCCACCGTGGCTACCACCACCTATCGACAAATAGACTTAAATCGCTTTACCCGCAGTTTTGCCAGTGTTACTTCTTTATACAGTGGATAATGACAAACATCCAATTTATTTATGAGAATATTCAGCAGTAAAACTAAGAACAATACTTGGAACGGAGTGGGCTGGATTGATGTTTACATTAGTTGTTCGGAGTTAAATTGAATGTTCTGTTATTTCATTGAGGTGTCGCGTGTTCCTAAATTCCAGGGATACCTGAAGGCACCGGATGCATGTCTGGGTGAGAGAAGGGCTGGCTGATGATTGGTGGAGAATTATTGAAAAAAAAATTGCTCATGGGGTTACATCAATGGAGTCTTACCAAGACTTGTGAATGTAATCAACGGAAACATAAGACTTGAAATTTGAAAAGATGTTTTCACTTTGAAGGATAGCGAGTTTTTTAAATTCTGTATGAAATAAATCCAATCACGGTAATTCAATCAGAAAACACTTATGACTGAATTCATTTTTGGAGGTAAGATTTAGCAAGCAGCATCTTGATTCCAAATGAAGAAAATTTTAATTTATGGCGCAATCAAGCCAATTCACCTTAATACCATAGAGGATTTTGTGACAAAGGCAATTATCCACACCTCTTATCCTCACTCTGGTTATGACATTTTTTTTCTTTGTTATGATAGAGATCATCATGTGCAGTCTTCCCAGTGCACGGAAATTAAAACTATTGAGCTCTACTCACATTTTTAAACACACTAATTATTTTGAACACATCAACGGCCAAGTGTTCGAGATTGCAGAACTACTAAATGTACCCCCGGTCCCTCCAAAAAATGTCAGACCAGCACTGCAGATAAGATGAGTTAAAAAAAAAAAAAATTGACAGAACATCTTTACAACATCAGTATTTCAGTATGTGGCATGCAGCCTGTGGAATGTCAAAGCCAGAGGTCTTTCGACTTACAGTGAAGAAAATAAGTATTTGAACACCCTGCTATATTGCAAGTTCTCCCACTTAGAAATCATGGAAGGGTCTGAAATTTTTATCGTAGGTGCATGTCTACTCTGAGAGAGAGAATCTAAAAAGAAAAATCCAGAAATCACAATGTATAATTTGCAAATAAGTATTTGAACACCTGTCTATCAGCTAGAATTCTGACCCCAAAGACCTGTTAGTCCGCCTTTAAAAGTCCACCTCCACTCCATGTATTATCCTCAATCAGATGCACCTGTGTGAGGTCATTAGCTGCATAAAGACACCTGTCCACTCCATACAATCAGTGAGACTCAAACTTGTAACATGGACCAAAGACCAAGACCAAAGAGCTGTCCAAAGACAAAATTGTACAACTCCACGTGGCTGGAAAGGGCAACGGAGAAATTGCCAAGCAGCTTGGTGAAAAAAGGTCCACTGTTGGAGCAATCGTTAGAAAATGGAAGAAAATAAACATGATGGTCAATCTCAATGGGAGTGGAGCCCCATGCAAGATATCACCTCGTGGGGTCTCAATGATCCTTAGAAAGGTGAGGAAGCAGCCCAGGACTACACGACAGGACTTGGTCAATGACCTGAAAAGAGCTGGGACCACCGTTTTTCCAAGGTCACTGTTGGTCATACACCAAGACGTCATGGTTTGAAATCACGCATGGCACGGAAGGTTCCTTCCCCGGCTTAAACCAGAACATGTCAAGGCCCATCTTAAGTTTGCCAATGACCATTTGGATGATACAGAGGAGTCATGGGAGAACGTTTTGTGGTCAGATAAGACCCAAATGGAACTTTTTGGTCATAATCTGTGTTTGGAGGAAGACGAATGACGAGTTCCATCCCAAGAACACCATCCCTACTGTGAAGCATGGGGTGGTAGCATCATGCTTTGAGGGTGTTTTTCCGCACCCGGGACAGGACGACTGCACTGTATTAAGGAGAGGATGACAGCGGCCATGTATTGTGAGATTTTGGGGAACAAGCTCTTTCCCTCAGTTAGAGCATTGAAGGTCTTTCGACATGACAATGACCCAAAGCACACAGCCAGGAAAACCAAGGAGTGGCTCCGTAAGAAGCATATTCTGGCGTGGCTTAGCCAGTCTCCAGATCTAAACCCAAGATAAAATTTTTGGAGGGAGCTCAAACTCCGTGTTTCTCAGCGAAGTCCACAAACCTGTCTGATCTAGAGAAGATCTGTGTGGAGGAGTGGGCCAAAATCCCTCCTGCAGTGCGTGCAAACCTGGTGAACCAATACAGGAAATGTTTGACCTCTGTAATTGCAAACAAAGGCTCCTTTACCAAATATTAACATTGGTTTTCTCAAGTGTTCAACTACATATTTGCAACTGTATCACACAAATAAATCATGAAAAAATAATGCATTAGGACACACAGTGGACATGGACCTACGTTGAAAATTTCAGACACCTCCATGATTTCTAAGTGGGAGAACTTGCAATATAGCAGGGTGTTCAAATACTTGTTTTCTTCACCGTAAGAGGTTCCACTGGGGTGGGTTTGTCGGTCCCTACGCTTCGTGTTAAAACTGACATGACGGAAGAAGGTCTTGAATCCCGAATACCTGGATTTTGCCATCAGCCCACTTGCGATGAGTGCGAGACTTATCGTCAGGGGGCAGGTTCGCGTGGTAGGGGCTGGCCAAGATGTCCCTCTTTTGGAGTTCAAAGGACACGGTCTCTGCGTCCTTCTGAGAGAACACATATATGATCCCTGTAGTACAAAAGGAAAAACATATTTTTAAAACAGTCATTTTTAGTTAGGACTAGTCTCGTTCACTCTGTCACCTGACTGGTCCTTGTATCGGTTCTTAATCAGTGAGGTGATGTCATTTATTATTGCATCATCAGACATTTTAGCACGGACCTAAGAGACAAAGATGTTCAGTGGTTCATTTAGAGATTAGGAGTAAGACTTTTTTTAGCAGTAGTTAATAAAAAATATCTAAAAGTACAACTTCAAACTTTCACTGGCACACCTCCTAGTCAACATGGTTAATTGACTGATAAATCCGCCAATGGCAGTGAACGTTTCAAATGATCTTTTCATTTGGATCTTTGAGAGGGGAAGTAAAAATAAATTGAAAAAAATATGATCGTTACGCTCGTATTATTGGTATACACATTCAAGCACATGTTAAATGTGAATAATGTCACCACACACCTGTTACCGTTTCCATATAGTGGCCCTTAACACGCAGGCACAGGGAGAACACGCAAACTCCACACAGGCGGGTCCGGGATCGAACCCAGGACCTCAGAACTGTGTGGCTAACGCTTTCCAGCTGAGCTACCGTGCCGCTCGGCAAACATATGTACCGTAATTTTCCCCAATTGCACCCATGTATTATTTGCACCCCCACAACACACAGTTTTTGTCAAATATTTGATTACCCAGGCAAAATTTAGCAGATGTGTACAAAAGTAAACATGAATGGGTACGGAAAATGCATTTAATTTTATTTTAATAGAATTTAAATTCAACAAAACACCATTTCAGAAGAGCATTATCGTGAAACAGAATATAACCATAAATAAAATAATGTTGTTTTTCAGTCATCAGTTGTTTAAAAAAAAAATGGTATATGGTATGTATGTAAACGTACGAGCAAAATTGTACATAAACACAGTATGAACCCCTATCATATTGGAATGAAATTGGTGGCTAACACATTTTTCATAAACTCTCGGTGGCGGTGGCACGTTGGAATGAAAAGTTAACACATTTTCATGAGATCTAGGTGGCAGTGGCAAAACAAAATCAAAATATACCACTTCGTCATAACTTCTAGATGGCGGCATACGATTAGAAAATAAACGCTTTTTCCTATTTTATGCTGTAACAATGTACAATGCGCAATAAATTACAGATATGATTGTGATCCATTTTACTCCAATCCCTTTCTTTTTTTCTTTAATATTTCAATAAACAACACTTTTTTCACTTCAGATGATTTTGAAACAAAAGCTTTAGTTTGCGGTTTTTGCACGTGAACATGTGTGACTGTCGAGGGTTCCGTACCTCATAATAGAGATTGGTTCGGTTGAACGGGGCTGTGAGCGTGATTGGCTGCTGAACACAAAGGATCTTTCCACAGTCCTTGAGGATGTTGCTGGTCGCTGTGGCTGTGAGCCCAATCACCGGGACCTTGGGAAACTGTCTCTTCAAGATCCCCAACAGTTTATAATCTGCGCAAGGCAATACAATCGCGTACCACAAGCTGCAATCTTCAAAATCTGCGATTATGAAGTCATTACCTGGTCTGAAGTCGTGCCCCCACTGGCTGCAGCAGTGCACCTCGTCGACGGCGATGCGACTCAGGAGATTCGCGTTGTTGGCTTTCTCCAGACGGGACATGAACATTTTGCTCTTCGCAATTTTCTCGGGAGTCACGTAAAGTAGCTTAAATGGGGCGTTCTTGTCAATCATGCCAGCTAAAACCGTCTTAGCGTGTTCCTGTGATTACAAGAAAAAAACAGGCAAGGAAACCCTCTAACGGCCGCAAGGAGGGACTCGAGCGGATAAGGTAAGAGTGAGACTGGTGGAATATAAGTGCCAAGGAAGTGACTTTTACCGGTACGTCCCCGTTAAGCGCTGCGCTAGCGTGTTACTGCCGCATCTCAGTGATTTTTACCGGTATACTTTTTTTTTTTAAACCGGCCCTGTTAGCGCGGCGCTGGCGCTAGCGTTAGCGCTTTGCTAGCATTAGTATTAGCATGGCGCTAGCGTTAGCGCAGCGGTGCTAGCGTTAAACTCTCTGTGTATCGTCTTTCTTTGTAAATATCTTGTGTTTCAACTCTTGTGGCTTTTACACAGCTGCGGCGTATGTATGTACCAAATGGTATTTCCTTTACAAATGTACTGGGTGAGGCTTATATCCAGGTGCGCTATGTAGGCCGGGAATTACAGTAAACCTAGTATTGTGTCGATTCTGCGCTGGGATTGTAAATTCTGTTTCGTTGTTGAGCCGACCCCCAAACCTCCTCTTTGGTTGTAGAACTGGTCCACTGCTCCTCTAGAATCTCAACTTGATCAACTCCAAAGATTGGACAGCTCATTGCTGAGACCCCAGACTCAGTATTTTCATTCGTCTAGCGTAGCGCTGTGCTAGCGTGTTGCTGCTGTGTTACTGGCGTGTCTCAGTGATATTTACCGGTATGTTTTTTTTTTTTTTTTTTTAACTGGCCCTGTTAGCGCGGCGCTAGCGTTAGCACCACATTAGCGTTAAACTCTTTCGGTGTACCATCTTTCTTTGTAAATATCTCGTGTTTCAATGTGGGCACTTGCAGCTATTACATAGTTGCGGCGTATTTATGTACCAAATGATATTTCCTTTACAACTGTACTCAGTGAGGGTTGTAACCCGGTGCGCACTGCAGGCCGGGAATTACGGTACTTGATTATCCATACAGCAATTTTCTTGTGATTTCAGTCCAGGTCTTACATATTTAGTTTACTGGAACCTGAAGCTTATTATTGGTTTAAATCAGTCGTTCTTAAAGGGGAAATCCACTGGTTTGCATTAACAGTGTATCAAATAGGTCATGTAATATGTACTCTGTTTTGACAATGTGATCTTTAAATTCTCTCTCATTTAAAAGTGTTTTGAGAAGATTTTTATCGACAATTACGAATTTTCAGGGGCGCTGCCATTTTCGGGAGTCACTTGACCTCCGTACGCGGATGTGACGTGTACCGTGCCGCAACAAAGGCTCGATTACACGGGACACACTTTATGCCCAGCGCCGATTTCTCGGATTTATCCTCGTCTGATGAAGAAATAGCAGCAGCGGTTGATCGGGAAGACGGAGGAATACTTCCATACACAGCCGTGAGCGGTGCCGCTAGTCAGCATGCCGGAGTCTCGTCCGTTAACGGAATTAACCAGGACCCAGCGCGGCGGCAGCAGCTGCGGAGGAAAAAGGCGTGAGTGACACGTGTTACGCGGGGGACAGACACCCCCAAGCCGGCTTGCGGTGTCGCTCCCCGATCAACCGCTACTGCTACTGCTATTGCTATTTCTTCATCAGATGAGGATAAATCAGAGAAATCGGCACTGGGCATAAATGATGTCCCGTGTAATCAAGCCTTTGTTACGGCACGGTAAACTTCGCATCCGCATCATGTGACTTGCGGAAATGGCAGCATCCCTGAAAATCTGTAATTGTCGATAAAAATCTTCTCAAAACACTTAATTGAGAGAGGATTTAACGTCACATTGTCAAAATAGGGTACATATTACATGACCTACTGGATACACCGTTCATGCAAAGCACTGGATTTCTCCTTTAACTTCGGTAACAATAGGTTAAATTTGGACATTTTATTATCTTAATCCATTTTTTTGTGAGACACATATATCCTCACGAGGGTCCTGGGAGTGCTGGAGCCTGTCCCAGCTGTCAACGGGCAGGAGGCGGGGTACACCCTGAACTGGTTGCCAGCCAATCGCAGGACACATCAAGACAGTCGCACTCACAATCACACCTATGGACAATTTAGAGTGTCCAGTTAATGTTGCACGTTTTTGGGATGTGGGAGGAAACCGGAGTACCCAGAGAAAACCCACGTAGCCACGGGGAGAACATGCAAACTCCACACAGGCGGGGCCGGGATTGAACCCGGGTCCTCAGAACCTTGAGGCCAACGCTTTCCAGCTGACTCACCGTGCCACCCCAAAATGATCATTATTAAAATATGTTCCCAAGTTATTATTACCTTGCCACTGGAGGCATTGAGCATTACTGCAGGCACGTTGATGGACTTGAGGTACATGAGCTGATCCTCCATCAGTGATACAAGCGGAGTCACGACCAGTGTAAAACCTACCACGCACGCACAACACGCGCAGATATGCATTCCGTCAATCGCGGGCGACTTGAGATACGTTCTGCGCCGCTCGGGTGCGGTCATACCCTCGGAACAGATGGCGGGTAGCTGATAGCAGAGGCTTTTCCCTCTTCCGGTGGGCATCACCAAAAATAGATCTTTCCCCGACAGCGTCAGATTGATGGCCCTCAGCTGCAGGGGTCGGAACTTGGAAAGGTGAAACGAATCCTTCAGGCGCCGCGTCACGTCCTCGGACCAGGCAAAGTCTGACAAGGTGAAAGATTGGAGACTATGTAAGAATGAGCAGGTTTAATATCTTTGTCACGCAAGCATTAACAAAAAAAAATAATAATAATAACCATTCTAACTTTAAACAAAGGACTGAAAACAAATGGTGCAGCAAAACATGTACATTTGTTATACAACAGTACAAATCACCAATTGCATTGCTAAAACCATTTTAGGGGGGCCTGTGGCACGTCTTAAAAAGATTTTACAGCCCCACCAAAATTATTTGGTACTTTTTTTTTTTTTTTTTGGGGGGGGGGTGTTTTAAAGTCTTAGTCGCCCTAAAATCCCTTCAAATAAATTGCAGTTTCTCCCCCCATTCCTCAATGGGGCTGGCATGGTGGCGCACCTGTAAAGTTCTGGGGTCCAAGGTTCTATCCCGGCCCTGCCTATGTGGAGTTTGCATGTTCTCCCCGTGCTTAGGTGGGTTTCCTCCGAGCACTCCGGTTTCCACCACATCCCAAAAACATGCAACGTGAATTGGACACTCAAAATTGCACCTAGGTGTGATTGTGAGTGCGACTGTTGTCTATGTGCCATGCGATTGGCTGGCGACCAGTTCAGGGTGCACCCTGCCTCCTGCCCGTTAACAGCCGGGATAGGCTCCAGCACTCCTGCGACCCTTGTGAGGATAAGTGGCGAAGAAAATGGATGGATGGAAGACCTCAATGAACAGTATATCTGCCTGACTGTTTGTCTTATGCTGCCCCCGTGCGGCCAAGTCCGGAACTACATCAGAAGCTCCTTTCAATTGGTTCAATTTGACAAAAACTGACTTCAATAGTATGGAGTACCTTAAAGTAAATAGTTTTTTTTTTGTTTGTTTTGTTTTGTTTTGTGGAAAAAATGTAAAAAGTATCACTAGTGAACAAAGAAGATGATTTATACCCTCATTTGCTTAAAGTTGGACTAAAAACTATGGTAATTCCTCTAGTATAATGTGTCCTGATGTATAATGCGCACCCCCAAAGTTGACCCAAAAATTTGGAAAACACTTCTCCCTATGTACAATGCGTACCACCAATTTCCCGCCACCCATATGCTCAGAATATTAGGAATGATCTGTATTTATATTTTGTCACATTTGTACTTGTATTGTTTTTTCAATCATTGCGCACGTGGTCATGTAGCAGTAATATAATTTTTGCGCATTATTTTCGAGAAATTACAGTACATGTTCTTTACAACACATGTAATCATGATCCTCGAGGTTCCAAAATGTCATGCCTGTCCAAAATTGAGTAGACCGACAAAAGCAGTCTAACATTTTGGTTTGAAACGGTTGTATATCATCAGGAGTCTGAACTACACAATCAAAACCCCCCAAAAATATTTAAAATGAAGAAACGCAGTAATGTGGAAGGTACCTTTGCAGTCATAGCGCACCATTTCCTCTTTGCTCATTTCTGAAGCCATTCCAGAAGGCTGACTTGACGACGACGCGGCATCACAGGCGTCTTCCAGTGAGCGCAGCAGCGCATCCTTGCGGGACGTCAGCTGGGTTTTCTTTTCGAGGAGGTCTTCGATCTGGAGCTCCACCAGCTCCAGCTCCGCCTCCACGGAGTCCAGCTCGGCCTGGACGTCTGTTACGGTATTTGACAAAAAAGTGGTATCATTTGGAGATAGAGCACAGTATTTTGAGAAAATACACCTACTAAGTTTAAAGTTCACTTCATTACATTTATAGTACCTCGCAAAAGTTCCAAAAAAAGACTCAATACATCGTTTATTAATTTAGCAACTTACAAGGCATGCATTTTTGTGAATCTGAGCGAAAGTAATATTTAAGTACAGTTTTGTATTGTCCAATATTTAACCACTATGTTGATCTTCAAAGCACATAATGTAACTTCCACTATTTTTTTTTTCGGGAACACTTAGGCCTACTACGCTACTGTACTTTGTGCTGGTGCAGTACTTGAAGACCCAAGTAATTTTTGAGTCGTACTTGGGGTAAAATGTTTGACAACTATGGTTAACTAAACATGGTTAACAATAATCAACGTGGTTTGGGGCCTGTACATGTGCTAAAATTCTTAATTTAATATATTTAATACTTATTTCTCTCGTCACCCTCAAATTTTCAAACACCACGCAAAGAAACACACTTTGGAGTCGACTCACCATTTGCCTGACCGTGGCCGTCCATGTTTTGACTAATTATCTGTCAAAATATTAAACAAAATACCTGCGAAAAGAAGAACGTTAAATTTCAGCAGTGTGGAATTATTAATTCTTTACATATAATCGATTATAATTTCTGAAATACTTGCAAATCAACATCACGTTGGTTGAATATCAATGAAGACAAATACCAAAAAAAAGAGCTTCACGGTGAGGCCATATGCAAATGTGGAAAAATAAAAATTATTTTACGTACTTTTCTACATGTTGAATCGAATCATGCTAACTAACGCAAAGTCCACGAGACCGTACACATGCTAGCTAGCTAGCTAGCTACGGTGCCATCACGTTAACAAGAAGTAAAGCTCCTTATCGAACGCAACTAGTTAGGCTAAAAAGTAGAAGATTAATGGTGGAAACGAGTTAAGGAATACTTAACTAAATACTTTACTGACCATTCAAACACCGTTTAGAACGTTTTCCTTGGTGCTGAAAACACTTCACGGTTACTATGGTTCTACTAAACATATTTTGGACGTCTCTCCTGGGTTTTTGTCTCCCAGGTTACCAATCAGAGGTTGCATTCGTTTTCAGAGAAAATATCACTTCACACTAGAGATAAAATGTAGATGTAAAATGTGTGTCTCTTAAAAAATAGTAATAAAATAAAGTACTCTTAATATGAATTGTATTTGTAACGTGAAATTTGTCTGACACACATTTGGGGGTGGAAGCGGCACATTCAAGAAACACGTTAAGAAGCATGTTAAAACATCATGAAATACAAAACAATTCATGTTTTTATTCCTTAAAATACATTTAATCTTCAATACCATATCGTAATTAAATGCCCATTCATATTTGGTTGAATTTCAAAGCACGCAGGAAGTGTTACTTTGCTTCTTTGAATGCAACGTGAGGTTATTCCGGACGTTGTCATCGAGCGAGGTTGTGTTTCCGGAAGACGTGGCTGTTGCTGCAGTGGCAGCTGTCAACCTTATGATTGTTGAATGAACTCGGCTATCGTTTAGTTTTTTTATTTTTTCATTTTTTTATTTGAACTCGTTGGTCAAGGTAGTGCCAAGATGATTTCCTTAACGGACTCGCAAAGTAAGCCTCATCAATTCTCATGCTTTTTTTTTGTGTATAGGAACCCGGTTTCTTGAGTTGTTAGCATCCGCTCTGCTAGCTTTCATTTATTTGAAGCCATGCCGACGTTCCACTTCCCTGACTTTGTTTTGCGTACTAACGGTTTTATTTCTGAATTTTGTTTACTTTTTTTAAAAAATAACATCGGGGAAATAGATTTTTAATATGTATGCATCTGCACATACACTGAATTACAGTTGCACAGAAAAAAAATGTAGTTGTGGCGGTTCTGCAAATATGTGAAATTACACCAGCCAGAGCAAACTATTTCATTGTAATATTTAATAATTGCCTAACGTGTATTTGTTTTCTAGGTTGTTGTTTCTAGGTGGCAATTTGTCATTAGTTTTACATCACTTCATCTCAAAAGGGTATCAAACTATTTGTATCCTTAATACGTAAATTATGTTATCGTCGCAACCATAAAAGTATTACATATTTGACAGTAGAATTGTGTCTTCTAGGTTTTGATTTTTTAAGTATTCTTTCAACGTTTATAAAATGTTGTACCAGTGGAGTAAGCTGGAGTTCCAGTTTAGTCTGCGTGTGCTTGGTCGTATTCCAACTGCAATTCCTTGATAAATTCAATTGCATGTAAATCATGTGAAACGGCATGAAAATATGCACTATTGTTAGCAGTGTAAAAATTTTGTTTTGCTTTGTGTGTATCATTGCAAAAACAAAATAAGTCAAATATTTCAAATGCCAGAAATGGCTGTCTTAAGTGTTTTGGCTGAGATAAATAATTGGTCACCTTGAATATTTTTTGGGGGATTTCTCGTTTATCATAAACATTTCAACTCATCTATTGTTTTTTGTTGTTGTTGTTGTTTTCATATTCACATCCCGCAATGTTTGCTATACTGCGGGATTTTGAGTGTATGCTTTTAAAAAAAAAGGAGTAAAGTAAACACATCCTAGCCTAAAACATTGTTAAAAAAATGAAAACATTTTAAGTCTTAAAATACATGTCATTTGAAAGATGTAAGAGTATAATAGAGGTTAATAGGTCTGTGGGAAATAATAAGAGTATGGGGAGGGTCACACAGCTATAAAATATGTATGAATAAATATTTGGTCTATACATCGTGGATTTCACCTTTTGCCGCGGTGGTCTGAAACTTGACCCCAGTGATAAATGAGGGATTACTGTATAACATGTCAAGAAATATTATACGATATTGTGTTACGATATTTTCTGCTGAGTACTGTGCACTTCCTCATTGAATGAAAGTTATTAATTTTTTTCTGTCAAGAAAACTTAACAGGTGTGTATGTGTTTCTGTCTGTCCAACAGAAATTGGAATGGGATTAACAGGCTTTGGCGTGTTTTTCCTTTTCTTCGGGATGATCCTGTTCTTTGACAAAGCCCTCCTGGCGATTGGGAATGTGAGTGTTGCGTGTGTGTACTATACATAATTTGACATTTTACTTTCAGTGGATACTAAGGAATGATAAGATCATTTTAATTTTGTTTCACCTTCTCATACTGCACCATGTCTTATTTATATTTTCCTCCCATCCACTAGATCCTGTTTGTCGCCGGACTCGCCTTTGTGATTGGCCTCGAAAGGACTTTCCGCTTCTTCTTCCAAAAGCACAAAATGAAAGCCACCAGTTTCTTCCTAGGAGGCGTGTTTGTGGTGCTCATCGGCTGGCCTATAATCGGTGTTGTGCTGGAAGTATATGGATTTTTCCTCTTGTTCAGGTAAGAAGTAAACTATTTGACTTGAACGCTTTATAAAAAAACAGTAAAACTCACCTCATGTGTGGCAATATTTAAGTTAGTGTGGGCTGCTGAACCTTTTTTGTAGCCTATCAGGAGCTTTGTGTTCATCATGCTATGTTGTAATGTAGTGTTATGCAAATATTTACCATAGTTCCCGGCTTACAGAGCGCACCTGGTTACAAGCCTCACCAAGTACATTTGTAAAGGAAATACCATTTGGTACATACATACGCCACAGCTGTATCCAAGAGCAAGCGCAAGTACCCACATTGAAACACGAGATATTTACAAAGAAAGATGGTACACAGAAAGAGTTTAACGCTAGCGCGGCACTAACGCTAGTGCTAGCGCGAACGCTAACAGGGCTGGTTAAAATAAAACTTACCGGAAAATATCACAGAGACACCCCAGTAACGCAGCAGCAACAGGCTCGCACAGTTTTCAAACGCTAGGGCATCGCTAACAGGTCTGGGAAAAGGCACTTCCTCGGCACATACATTCCATCGGTCTCATTCTTACCTTTTCCCCTCGAGTGCCCCCTTGCAGCCGTTAGAAAAAAATGCACAAATTAGCCACATCAGCGCATAAACTGCAGGGTTGAAAGCGTGTGGGGAAAAAAGTCGGGGCTTGTAGGCCGGAAATTACGGAATGTATGTACCCTGCCTCCTCCCCGTCGATAGCTGGGATAAGCTCCAGCACTCCCGTGACCCTTGTGAGGATAAGCGGCTGAGAAAATGGATGGATGGATGGATGGATATTGTGACTTTCATACTAGGGCTCCAGCTACGTCGCAATAGGGTGTTCAGTTTTTAACCATGATCATATGACCTCATCGGTACCATTCTGTGATGAAATTATTAAAAATATATATATAATAATAAATTGTCCAGAGTGTAATCGAGAAATATGAGAATATTTGTAAAATCGGAACCATTTTACACAGCGGCCCAACTTCCTTTCAGTTAGGGTTTATATGTTACAGGTTCTCACACGTTGATCGTTTTCGCCACAATGCTACTTGAAGTAAATTTGAAATTATACATATTCAAACACTCGTGACCCTGTGTTTAATTTTTCCTCTTCTGTCACTGCTCCAGAGGCTTCTTTCCTGTCGTAATAGGCTTCATCAGGAGGATACCTGTCCTCGGCTCCATCTTAAACCTTCCCTTCATCAGTGCCGTGAGTATTATCCAAATGCGTCAATCCTGGTGTCCTGTTATGATTATTTATTATGGCTTCTCGGTGATTAATCAACCAGGTTAAACACTTGGAGCAATGATTTTTAACTGGACTGTAAATAGGAATATATCAAAAATGAAAAAAAAGCTTATTACCAGAAACAACAACCGGGTAAATGTGTGCCTTCGTCTGTGGTCATTAAAATATATAAGATGCTTTATTCTCTGTGTGATTTTAGCATATGCTATATGTAGCTCAATTTAATGAAGATGCCCCAGGATTGGTGTGTGAGGTGGGGGCGGGGGGTGTCGGGAAATCAGTTTTGACTGTTTCTGTTCTTTTGTTTTTCAAAGCCTTCGTAGGATAATCAGCGGTCGTGGTCAGTCACTGCCAATTTTCCTTGGTTGCATGTAATGCAATAATAATGATAATAAGAAGTTGATGGAAAGCACACCCTTTGTTAAAATGCCAGGTTTTTTATTCATCGTTTCGGAAATCTTTCAAAATTTAAGATGGCTTGGATGTTTGCATTTTTTAAGTTTTCCACAAGTCTGGCATATTGGTGGCTCTCAGAGAAAAACTATGGCAAATTTCCCGTTTGGCGTATGAGGAGGCACTTTGGGTATATTTTGTGCTGGTGGTGTTGTAGTACATTCTCAGTGCTGCCTTGCATGTAGACGGGCGGGTTCGATTCCCGGCCAATTCCCAACGGCGGTTGGTTGCGTCAGGAAGGGCATCCGGTGTAAATCTATTAGCAGTTATATCATGCGAGGGTCTCACTCGGGTGACCCCTGATGTCACAATATCGATATCTGCTGATTTGACAAGACACACCCACGTATGCCCAAATAAACCTAAACAAGCCACATGAAAAGCATAATTTAAATGCCGATCACTGAGCAAAATAAAAGTAAGTAAGTTTCTTGCGGCTTGTCACGTTAGGGGTCGCCACAGCGTGACATCGCAGATCAACGCTCATATTTGTTTGGCGCGGTTTTTACGCCGAATATGTGGAGGTTACCTTTACCTCAAATCATCAAATCAAGTCGCCCCAGGACAACTACCGTGATTCCCGGCCTACAGAGCACACCTGGTTACAAGCCTCCCTGAGTACATTTGTAAAGTCTTTGAGGTGGAAGTAATGGAAAAATCTGAAATAACTTGAAACTCAAGTGTAAAAATAAGTTAAAATTGTAAAACAGTGACACATTTTGTGTTAAGAGTAACTAGTACAACGAGATCCGACATATCGTGTTGCCGGAGTCATGGCTATATTCTCCCGTTAGTACGCAAGGCTGTAAATTATGGCGTGTGAGGTTTTCCCGAGACTTGCACGCCAGAGAAACATATTTAGAAAATGGAGCACACTTTAAATCTGAAATTAGCTTTCGTAGCAGATACGGAAATTAATTATCAGCACCGAAACGTGAGCACCGCTGACCAGGGCACCTGTATGAAATAAATCAAATGACGGGAGCCGTGTCACTTAAACGTATTTTACCGCCAACATTGATCACATTAAGAAAAAAAGATTCAAACTGTTTCTTATCATTGCACCGTTACAGAGACTAGTTATTGCGATTGTGAGTATAACTTTCAAATAAAATTACGATATGGGACCGGTGTGTCGCATACTGTACACCCCGAGTTAACTGTATGAAAATGTGCAATGCATTGTTTCACCTTGGCGGGGCGCTAGAGTTTGAACAGCTCCCGGAGTGCGGAAGAAGGAAAAGTGCTTCAGTCCGTGGTAAATTGCACACATGTTGCACCCACTGATCTAAAAAATAAATAAAAAAAAAAGACTGGATAGCGCATACACATCGAGCAGTATGTCGATTGGTTGAAGCCAGTTGGCCGCCATCTTGGTACTCCCAAAACGTGTGGAGGACATGGTTTACAGGTTGGATTATGGCGGGTTTTTTTTCTCTCTCAAAGTTTGACCTGTAGAATTAAAATTGGTCGTGTGAGCTTGACATTTTTCAGTTCTGGTAACATGAAGCATTTTTAATTTGACTTGGTAAGCCAAAAAAGTGCTAAATGCCAAGGAAAGACTACCAAGAAATCTTGCATATTAGGGCCTGATTTTTGTGACATGTTAACTTTTCCCAAAATACGCTGTGAAGAGTTATCATAATAACATAAAAACATAAAATTTTAAGTCAATCAGATATATTTTTGGAAAAAAGGACTCGCAACGGGAAAATACATGCTAAACACGTTCATTTGTTGTCTCTGCGACGTCCCATTTCAATTTATTTCCTCGCATTTGAAAATCTAATTCAATTTGCAGAGTTCTGTATTATGAAAACGTGTTTTCTTGCTCATCCACTGATGAAGTTTGGGGAAATATTGACATCGCTTTTTCGCGATAAACCGTCGGCCTATAAAGGGGAAGCAGAGACTGAATAGTGAACAACAACAACTGTAAACAAAACTTTGTTCAAGTGAATTAAGATCATCAGAAAATTAAAAAAAAACAAAAAAACCTTTACAAACGAACTTTAACAGTGTCAAAGTAAATCTTTCTAACTTACCTGTGGAATGTTTTCTCACAGCTACGAAACTGGCGATTTAAGTGAATCGCTATCGCTGCACAGGTTGGCATGCTTGTTTTGGGAGTATCAAGATGGCGGATGGTGACTCCAGTTTCGGTGGGCAACGAGCCATCCAGTCTTCTATTTTTTTCTAGATCAGTGGTTGCACCCATGACTGGATTTGACAGGGAACGCCCACATTTTAGCGTTGTGCTACCTCGAGTGCATAAATGAAAAATTTGTAGTTAAAATTTGAATATCTAGAGTTAATTGCATTTGTGTCAATTGTGTTTGTCCTGTGGTGTGTTGCCTAATTTTGTCATTGTTGTTGTTGTTTTAAGCTATATTATAAGATCTTGTTGGGGTGGAAAATAAAAGTCAACATGCTTGTTTTTTTTTTTTTTTTTCTGTTTTCAGTATGTGGACAAAGCGGGCGAGAGCAACACCATGGTATAACGCTGACATCCTGTTTTGCAAAGAAGGATTTGTTTGAATATAGCGGGTTTAACAAGGTAATCTGCCGCTTGAAATGATTCAAAGTTGCTAAGGTGTACTTTCGGGTAACAACGCCCACCTGCTGGCAGAAGACGACGAAAGACTGCCCGTTTGCCCGCTATACCGGTCGTCAGCACCCGTCAAAAATACGTCATCAGTCTGTTACTCAAAAACAGTTACAATACTACAGTATATTTCCTTCCAGTTGATGAAATCTCATATGAAAGTGGGGAATCGAACGGATCCCCGAAACATCCAAGATGACTTCTGCAAGAATGATTCGTGGACATTTTTTTTTTTTTTTTTTTTGCCGGATTGTCCTTTTTTTGTGCCTCTGCTTTAAATTCTTAAAAGCTTTTTAAATGCAGCGTCGTGTTTGTGCTGTTATTAAGAGACACTTTTGTTTTCGTCTCAGAGCTATCACAAGTACTAGCTAGTACATCGAATCCTGGCGATATCAAACATCTGGCTACGCTCTGGAATGTGTAGTTAAGTGGTGAAGATTCATGAGGCGATGCATTAGGGCACGGGTGTCAAACTCAAGGCCCGGGGGCCAGATCCGGCCCGCCACGTTGTTTTATGTTGCCCGCAGAAGCAATTCTAGTGTCAACTTCCAGGAGTCTTGTGAAACTCATTTATCATAAATGATAACTTTGAGATATTACAAGCAGTAACATGAATAGATGAAAAACGCATTCCCCTCAATTTCCGAATCTAACACTAGCTAATAAATTTCGTGTGTAATATAACAATAGTATTACCGTAATTACCACCCTACAGAGTGCCCCTGGTTATAAGCCTCACCCAGTACATTTGTAAAGGAAATACCATTTGGTACATACATAAGCTGCAGCTGTGTAAAAGCCGCAAGTACCCACATTGAAATCCACATTGAAAGACGAGATATTTACAAAGAAAGATAGTACACAGAAAGAGTTTAACGCTAGTGCGGCACTAACGCTAGTGAGGCACTAATGATAGCGCGGCGCTAATGCTAGCGCAGCACTGACAGGACCGGTTAAAAAAAAATAATTTATCGGTAGAGACACCTCAGTAACACAGCATCAACATGCTAGCGCAGCGCTAACACTAGCGTAGCACTAACATGGACGGTAAAAGTCACTTCCTCGGCACGTAAATTCCCGATCACTCTTACCTTTTCCGCTCGAGTGCCCCCCTTGCGGCCGTGAGAAAAAAAATGCACAAATTAGCCGCATAAACTGCAGGGTTGAAACCGTGTGGGGGAAAAAAAAGTCTTGTAGGGCGGAAATTACGGTAAATATTTTCATGGTTTCACACTCATAACGGCCCTCTGAGGGAAAGTGTAACAACGATGTGCCCCGCGACAAAAATGAGTTTGACACCCCTGCATTAGGCTGTTTAGATTACTGTAAAGTCCATTTAAGTCGCATATATCTTGACGTGTTGGCTATTTAAATGCTGGACATGACAGTTGATTTCATAAGTTTTTTTATATATATATAGTTAAGATTTAAGCACATCCATAAAAGATGCCTTTAAGAGCTCACTTTTGTCTCGCTTTAGCATTTTAACTCCTCACCGGATATTAAAAGTAACAAGACTTGCCAGAAGCCAGAGAAGGAACATGTTTTGCGGTTAAATAACATTTATTGTAAAGCTTAATTTTCCATTTGTGTTCATGTTTGGCAACGTACTTCCATTCGTATCAGTGGCTAAAACAGAAGGTCACGCTAATTACATTGTTAGTACAATGTTTCCCCATTAATGAGCTGTACAAATTGTGTTTACAGTATTTTGTATAAATATTTGTCACTAAAGGAGGGGAATAAAATGTCTTTTTGATGGAATTTTTATCTTAAGCATAACAGGCAAACTTAAGAATTTGACATTTGTCAGTTGTCTTTATTTAGTGGTGGAGTGGAACCTCCAAAATAAAATAATCCTATGATGCTTTTTTTTTTTTACTTTTCATAGATTTCATACACCCAATATAAAGTCAGCATAGTCATCTTTTATTACCTGTACAGGTATTTTTTTATTGTATTTTTTTAGCCAGCAATATTGTCGCATGGAAATCCTAGAAGATAACCTGAACAGACCGAAAACTACAAATTGGCATAGAGGGGATGTATAAAAAATAAAAGTTTTGCAAATTATGAAGTCATTTATGTTCCACTTTGCAATTTTACAATAATTTGTGCTTTCATTTAATCACATAGAAATGTAAATAAAAAAATTTAAAAAATTGAATTTGTGGCTTTTAAGGTGGCAAAATGAAACCGTTCCAAGGGTTTGAATAGTTTTTCCATGCGCTGGTACTGATAAAGATTAATGGAGTCATACTGCCATCTAGTGGCGTTTTTAGAAACTGCTGGAATGATCTGATATGGGTTCTATTAGAACATTTCATTTACAGTGTTTTGTGAAATGCAAATAATGAAAATGAAAACTGTCAACGAAGCTCATAAAAAAAGTAAAATATTCTTCGGTGTCGTCACACCTCCAACTATTATTTGACTATTAAGGCAGATTTTTCCGGGAAAAAAAAATTTGGGCGGGGGGGTTCCACTTTCGGGTCCACAGAAATGCAATGTCCAAAAGATGAATGATCATTCCCAAAAAATATTTTATTTGGTTATTTAAACAAAAGTTCCGGGTTTTAGGTTTTACAGAAAAAGGAAACCTTTTTTACTTAAAATGATGTTAAAATAAATTAGTAGCTACTAGCTGTTTCGGGCAGATTTTTGTATATGGCAAAAAAAAAAAAAATGAAGCAATGTGTTTTATTATTTATGGAAGTAGATCATAACTGTATTCACCTGTAATTGGAAGAGTTTAATCATTTTAGTGTCCATTTATTTAGTACACAAGCAGGTAAGTCAATTAAGAAAAACTGAAACAAAGTGCCATAATTTGTTATGGTGAAAGGACAGAAAACTTATCCAAACTTCCAATGTCACAATTTTTTCAGCGAGATACTAGTAGTGCTTTGACGCTTCAGAACTTCAGCTGTTTTCCCAGGTTAGTCTGCAGCTGGCGGTCAGTGGCTTCGGTCAGGACGTCTGTTGTTGGTTTTGACTGCGCGCTGTGTTTCAGTCCGGCTTTAAAACACATGCGACAGCTTTTTCTGGGAGGGGGCGGGGGAGGGGGGGGTGCTGATGTTACTGGCTAATGCTAGGATCTCAGCAACTGACCTAAGCACCTGTTCATGACATGCGAGAGGAACATGTATGACTGTTGGTAAGATATTATTCTTCTGGAATGCTTCCAAAAAGTCATTCCAAATGTAATTTAATTTATTATTACTACTATTATTTTTAATTGCAAGAGTAATATGATTCGTCCCTGTGCTCTTGGGGTAATCTTCTGGAGGCTGTTTGTAGATAATGGCTCTCACCGTGGTTCACTGGAATCCTAAAGATATGGAAATAGCTTCATAATCCTGTCCAGACTGACAGATGTCATTTTATTCCTCAATCTTGGCATTTTGTTGCAGATTTGAGATCTTTTGGCCGACTTCATTTTCTCAGACAGGTTCTGCAGGTTCTGAATCATGAAAATGAACTAAATGAACGGCCATGTAGCTAGCCCACAACGTACTTTATTTCAAAACAAATATTTTGATCGGAATTAACTGAACTAATCTGACCCACGGTAAAACTCTCGCCATCATAAAACATTTTTATTATAATATTATATATATATATATTATAATAAAAAACTGCTGGTTGTCTTAAAGTTTAAAGACTGCTTCATTTGCAGTGAACAGTACATGATGTTCTTCTAAATATACAAGCAGTGGATGGCCTGTTACTTACTTCCAGTACTTACTCATTTACTCAAAAGTACTTTGGCAACGTTTTGAACAACTTCTATAACTGTTAAAAATTAATTAAATAATTGACAAAAAAAGATTACTCATTTACTCAAAAGTACTTTGGCAACGTTTTGAACAACTTCTATAACTGTTAAAAATTAATTAAATAATTGACAAAAAAAGATTGATAAAAGTTGGAGCACTGACTTAATACCTGTATTTAACTTGGAATTACATTATTTGTATTGTTTTTACGTATGTTTTACAAATGATAGCAAAAAATAATGTGTGACAGGTGACATGTACAATAAAGTAAAATGATAGAAAATACTGTTCTGTTCAAGTCATTTTGAAAGTGTATAGTGACGTCATGTCATGTATCGCTCATTTCCCCTTTTTTGTTTTGCTACGGACCAATAAGAACGCTACTCTCGCCACACGTGTCCACCTAGAAGCCAATCACAGACAGGAAGTCACGCCCCAGGCTGACAGGCTCCTCCTACTTTTTTCGACAAGCACCTGGTCAACTCGGTGAAAAACGTGCTTAAGGGCAGTACTGGAAAGGAAGCGACTAACTGTAAGTAGTTGCGGTTTTTAATCACCCAGTGACGCATTGTGAACGTTTTACAAGCTCTGCGGAATAATTCCAGTAAGAGGCGCCAGTTAGCTGTTCTGTTTTCACCAGCAGCTCCTGCTTTCCCCCCCCCCCCATCTTCCCTTCTTCCCCGCTCAAGAGTAAGCTAGCCAGTTCACGCCGGTTGCCGCGACCCGCCGTCATGCCGGAATACATGGACGACCCGTCGCAGCTCACTAAGGACAAGCTTAAGAGCGAGTTGCTGGCCCACAACGTGGAGCTCCCGAGCGGCAACCACAACAAGGACGTGTACGTTCAGCTTTATCTGGAAAACTTGACCGCGCAGAACAAGAAGCGCTCCGCCGCCGCGACTTTGGACGCCTTCTCCAGCGACGAGGAGCTGCCGCCGCCTGTGGTGTCCAGCAGGAGTCGCTCTTCCGGGAGAGTGAGTTACCAGCCTCTCGGGAAAATATATTTTTCGTAACTCCAAACAAGCTGTACATTTGACTTTTTTGGTTAATTGTAGATTATTATTATTTTTTTTTGCCATGAAAATTTACTTTACCCTAAAAATGGCCCCCATTTGTTAATCTGCTTAAGTTTCGTGTCAGCTGTGTTCGCCCTGATCTGATGATTTCCACATCTGCTAAACTGTTCTCCTCCTTTGATTGCACACTGTGCGGGTTTGATAACGCTTTGCAAAATTCACACCTATGCATTAACTCATTCGAAATATCGGACATGACATATAGTCGTTAAAAAACATTCCAAGAAATTGATTTTTGTGAAATGCGGTGCACGATTTCGTGTTGAGTCGAAATTGTCGACGTTCCTCCGTAATAATCCCCCTCAGTCAACAACTAGAAGCAAAGACTTGTGTGACTTCTAAAGCCGACTGAGTGCACCTCCAAAAACCGGATTAGATCACATGAGGCTCCCCCCCATCCACCTGATTTTATTAAATCCATGTTTATCCGTCCATCCATTTTCTTAGCCGCTTATCCTCACGAGGGTCGCGAGAGTGCTGGAGCCTATCCCAGCTGTCAACGGGCAGGAGGCTTGGTCACCCTGAACTGGTTGCCAGCCAATCGCAGGGCACGTAGAGACAAACAGCCGCGCCCACAATCACACCTAGGGGCAGTTTAGAGTGTCCGATTAATGTTGCATGTTTTTGGGATGTGGGAGGAAACCGGAGTGCCTGAAAACCCACGCAGGGACGGGAAGAACATGCAAACTCCACACAGGCGGGGGTTCTGAGGACCCGGGAACATGTTTAATAATCATAATCCAAATCAACTAAACAGACAATCACAAATTGGTCAGGGGAAAAAAAAAGAAATCCCGTGGAGATGAATGCTAATTACAATAATTTGATAATTTGTTCCCGGGTTTAAAAGTCAACGTTAAAGGTGTAAAAAATTATTTACCAATTGTACCGGGGAGTCACTGACGATGTAGTTGTACGCCTGCCTTTGGTGCGGGCAGCGCGGGATCAATTCCCGCTCAGTGACTGTGTCGATATCTGCCCTGCGACTGACTGGCGACCAGTTCAGGGTGTGGTCCACCTTTCCCCCGTAGCTAGCCGATAGGCTCCAGGTTTCCTGTAACCCTTGTGAGGATAGGCGGCTTGGATAATGACATGACACTATTGAACTGTGTATTCCTTTTTTCAGTTTTAACATTCTTGTCGAAGCTCTTCCTTTCATATCGGGTAAATGAAAAATTGCCCCACTGTTCTTGTCACTTTTATCAAAAAAAAAAAATCAAGTAGAGGTGCAACATTTGATCAATGAATCAATATCTAATTATCAAATGAATGGGCAACTATTTTGGTAGTAATCATTTCGAGCAGGGGTGGAAAACGTATTTTTGTCGCGGGCCACATGTGTAGTTCCTGTTTCCCTCAGAGGGCCGTTATGACTGAAACCGTGAAAAGCTTTCACTTCATCACATTTACTCATGAAATTTATGACCTAGTTTTGGAATCAGAAATCAAGCGTGATGAGTTTTTCAACTATTATTGATGTTTGGGAGCAAAAAATGCTTGCGATATGGGAACTTTTTAGCATTTGTTTGACAATTTGAAATGTTGTTACAGATTTGAGCAAAAATCAATGTTGGTACACATGATTTGCCTTCCCGGGCCACATAGTATCATGCGGCGGGCCAGATCTGGCCCCCGGGCCTTGAGTTTGACACCTGTGATTTAGTGAGACAGTTTAACTTAAAGTCGTACAAATCCACTTTCCCAAAAACTCCAAATTCATTCTGACCGTGAATGCTTTATTTCTGTACTTGTGCCCCGACAAGTTCAGGGCGTGTCCCCCGTCTCGCTTGAAGTCAGCTCAAGTAGGCGCCAGCAGACTGTGACACTTGTGAGGATATGTCAAATTGATGGGTGATTTATTGAGGAAGTCTTTTAGGTCCAATAAAATACTCACATTGCACCAAATGTGTGTAATTAAGTACTGTGTGGTGGAGCTTCTCCATAATTAAGCCCTTTGCAGATGTTTTACGGCGTTAGCTATGCCAACTAGTACACACGTTTGTGTGATTGTAGGCCGCACGGGTATCTGTGACGTTGGGGTTGCATGTTTTGCACAAAAATGAATTCCTCACGTTTTTCACATACCGACTGCAAGGCTGAATATAAACGTATGAATTGTCGCGTGATGGATTTTTATCCTCTCGTAAAGACACCTGTGGAGTTGAGCTGTAGAAGGCGAGTCTTTATCTCGGAAGATTGTTTGAATCTTGTTTCTTTATTTGCGCCCGACCCGGTCCTTAATCCTCACCCCTGTTTTTAGTGTAATGACTGTGTAGGTCTCAGTCAAGTTTCTGGGAAATTTAGCACTTCTAAAGCATCTTGTCTTCTCCAAGTTGTCCCCCATTGTAAATCTAGTTTTTGTTTTTACCCCGGTGCCGCAAATCGCGACATGCCTAACTTTTTTTTTTTTTTTTTAAATTGGTCTTGTGACAGGCGGCACGGAGGAGCAGCTGTAAAACGTTGGCTTCACAGTTCAGGGTTCAATCCTGGCCCTCCCAATGTGGAGTTTGCATGTTCTCCCTGTGCCTGCGTGGGTTTTCTCCGGGCACTCCGGTTTCCTCCCAAATCCCCAAAACATGCAACATTAATTGGACACTCTAAATTGCCCCAAGGTGTGATTGTGAGTGTGATTTCAGGGCGTACCCTGCCTCCTTTCCGTTGGCAGTCGGGATTGAAATCCAGCACTCCCGCGACACTTGTGAGGACAAGCGGCTAAGAGAATGGATGGATCGATGGATTATCCCACAGCCACCTAGAGTTTATGAAAAAGGTGTAGTGTGGATAAGCAGCTCAGAAAATGGATGCATGGTCCTTTATCTAATTGGGACCTTTGTCACATTCTAACGGCGCATGGGTCAGATGAGCCCGTCGTGAGCATCCAGACTGCAGTCTCAATGGATACATATCTGATTTATATCCGCGCACAAAAGAGGCCTGGTTCAGATTTAGGAAAAAAATCTGGATCATCCTTTTCATATAGACATGATAAAAAAAATCTGATACATATGCATCACATGTGGGGGTTGGGGGGGTTAGCAGACATAACAGCCACGCATAGTAACATCAAAAGGGTCAACCATGCTTACACTATTGTTTATTACAGTGATTTAACGATAGAATATTTTTAATTAATTAATTTAATTGATTCCATTGATTAAGAATAATAGCAAAAATGTTTTATTACTGTTCATTAACCTAATGAGAAAAGCTATCATGAAAATGAGATTTTTAATGGCTATAGAACAAAATCTGGCAGTTCTGAATGTCTGTTTCATGTCATTTATGTATTTAGCACATTGCTGCCTTTGGAAGGAAAACTGCAGGCAATGGAGAACACTATGAAATGTAGTTTTGGGAAATTGAACTCCAACCACGCAGACTTGCTAAGGAATGAAAACATTGAGCTTGTGCCATATGCTATATGTACCCAATTCAAATTTTGAACAAAGCGTTCAATTTCAAACAAAATTCAAATGTACATTACTGTACGCTGGGTATTTGTTTCTCTTCGTTACCTCATCCAGGTTGGAATGAGGAAAATCTGATGGACTGTAAAGACTTTTAGTCCATAGACTTTGCGGGCTGATGTCCAGCGATGACATCAGCGTTCAGTTATGCAAGTTTCAAAGCCTCGGGTGTGGTTTAGTGGGGAGGGAACATGGCGGGTTTCTGCCTTCCACTTTTCCCCACTCTCTTCAGACAGACCGTTGTGATTACGAAAAACTTGGAGCTCCAAGTTTTTGTCTGAGTAAATGCCTGAAATATTGTAAGACAACGTTTTGAAGCGTGGCTCCCACGTTAATTACATGATGTGGATTGCTTCAGTCTGCAGCAGGGGTGTCAGACTAATTTTTTGTCGCGGGCCACATTGTAGTTCTGGTTTTCCTCAGAAGGCCGTTATGAATGAAACCATAATCATTTATCACCGCATCTTATTATTAATTTTGGAATCAGAAGTCAAGGGCAATGTTTTTTTTTTTTTCAACCATTGTTCATGTTTGGTAACACAAAAATGCTTATAATATCTCAATATTATAATTTATCATATGACAAATTGAAATTTTGGTACAGATTTTCACAAGACTCATAGAAGTTGACACACGTGATTTCCCTTCGTGGGCCACATAAAATCATGTGGCGGGTCGGATACGGCCCCCCGGGCCTTGACTTTCACTGTGGTCTGCAATATAACAGTTGTTAGTGGTTTTGTATCTCTACCGTGAAACTTCCATCCATCCATTTTCTTAGCTGCTTATCCTCACAGAGGTCACGGGAGTGCTGGAGCCTATCCCAGAAGGTGGGGCACACCCTGACCTGGTTGCCAGCCAATCGCAGGACACATAGAGACAGACAACAGTCGCACTCACAATCCCACCTAGGGGCAATTTAGAGTGTCCAATTAATGTCGCATATTTTTGGGATGTGGGAGGAAACCCACCGAGGTACGGGTAGAACATGCACACTCCACACAGGGAGAGCTGAGATTGAACCCCGGGTCCTCAAAACTGTGAGGCCAACGCCTTCCAGCTGCGCCACCATGAAACTTTGTAACTTTAATATAGATTGCACGTTAATGGCGTCAAGCATCGCACGAGTGACCTGCAGACTCCATCATAACAGGCTTTGTTGTCATCTGTGTCCCAACCTGCTCTAAAGTGAATTGTCATGGTAAATGTGAACTTGTTTAAATACTTACTTGGAGCCTTCGATTCCAATGCTCCAAATAATAAACACCTCAATTCGAATAAACAGGCCGAATCTGAAATGGCATTTACCGTGATTCCCGGCCTACAGCGCGCACCTAGTTACAAGCCTCACCGAGTGCATTTTTAAAGGAAATACCATTTGGTACATGCATACGGTGCAGGTGTGTAAAAGTTGCAATTGCCCACATTGAAACACAACATATTACAAACACGGTGCACAGAGTTTAAGGCTAGCGCTAACGCTAGCGCTGCGTAATGCTACCCCTAACCGAGCACTAACGCTAACAGGGCCGGTTAAAATAAAACTTAGTGGTAAATATCACTGAGAGACGCCAGTAACACAGCAGCAACACGCTAGCACAGCGCTAACAGACCCGGTAAAAGTCACTTCCTCGGGACATATATTACACCAGTCTCATTCTTACCTTTTCCGCTCGAGTTCCCCCTTGCAACCGTTAGAAAAAAAATGCACAAATTAGCCGCATCACCGCATGAACCGCAGGGTTGAAAGCGTGTGGACAAAAGTCGCAGCTCGTAGGCTGGAAATTTCTGTAGTTCACTTTCACTGTGGTGGAATATTCTTTTTGCTAAACCGACCAGAAGTACATTTTCATCAAGTTGTTTTTATCACTTTTTGTTTTTCAGATTAACATTTAAAAAAAATCTGCTAAGCTAAATAGACAACGGACCTCCATCTTGATAATGATGTGACATTCCCGAAAAAGTGCGCCCAAGTTAATTTCGTATATTCAGACACCAAATCGAAATAGATCACGTCGCGTAATCAGTTGACCAGATATATTCAATCAAAATTATCTTAAGCGGAATGACAAAAAAGGTTTTCATGTAAACTGCTGTTTCGTGGAAAGAGCACCTTGCCCAGAAATTTGCAAATCTCAGCCATGTTGTTCTTTGTAATGTGATATCATTATTGCGGTTATGTACTATAATTGTATTAGTCACTTTTTGTTGGCCTGACCATTGTGGCTGTTCCTAAATTGCTTCCAATTATTCACTCTATCTGCACATAAATTGGATTCATCCATCCATTTTCTTAGCCGCTTGTCCTCACAAGGGTCGCAAGAAGTACTGGAGGATATCCCACCTGACAACGGCCAGGAGGCGGGGGACACCCTGCCAATCGCAGGGCACATAAAGACAAAGAACTGCACTCACAATCACACCTAGGGGCAATTTAGAGTGTCCAATTACCGTAATTCTTGGCCTACAGAGCGCACCTGGTTATAAGCCTCACACAGTACATTTGTAAAGGAAATACCATTTGGTACATACATACGCCGCAGCTTTGTAAAAGCCGCAAGTGCCCACATTGAAACACAAGATATTTACAAAGAAAAAGGGTACACAGAGTTTAACGCTAGCGCAGCGATAACACTAATGCGAGCGCAGCGCTGACAGGACTGGTTAAAAAAAACAACTTACCAAAATATTTACGAAGAAAGATGCTACACAGAAAGAGTTTAATGCTAGCACTGTGCTAAGGCTAGCGCCATGCTAGCACTAACACTAACAGGGCCGGTCAAGATAAAACTTACCGGTAAATATCACTGAGATACGCCAGCTTGCCCAGCGCTAACAGGGCCGGTAAAAGTCACTTCCTCGCCACATATATTCCACTGGTCTCACTCGTACTTTTTCTGCTCGAGTGCCCCCTTGCTGCCGTTAGAAAAAATGCACAAATTAGCCGCATCACTGCATATACAGCAGGGTTGAAAGCGTGTGGAAAAAAGTCGCGGTTTGTAAGCCGGAAATTACGGTATTTATAAGAAACAGAAAAGACTGTTCACAGAGAGTTTAACGCTAGCACCGCCACGCTAATGTTAGCGGCGCCGCGCTAACGATAGTGCTGCTGCGCAAACAGGACGGGTTTAAAAAAAAAAAAAAAAGCCAGTAAAAATCACAGAGACACGTCAGTAACACGTTAGCGCAGCGCTAACCGGGCGGACCGATCAAAGTCACTTCTTCAGCACATATATTCCACCGGTCTCACTTTTACCTTTTCCGCTCGAGTGCCGTCTTCCTGCCGTTAGGAAAAAATGCACAAATTAGCCGCATCACTGCATTAATGACAGTGTCGAAAGCGTGTGGGGAAAAAAGTCGGAAATTACGATAATTGGATTCATTCATTAGTTTGTTTGTTCTCAATTTTTTTTTTATCCCCAGCTTCCTCCTTTGTGTATAAAGTACAGATGTAGAGTGGGCGGGTTGAAGTTGAGCCTTATACTGTAAATTTCTGGCATAGTATCAAGCGGTGGAACGCCACCGTAGAGTATAAAGTTTAACACCCGAGACGCGCCGCCGATCTAATCTAATTACTGGAATGCAAAAAAGCGTGACAGCTGTTTGTCCGTGCACCGTTCGAGAGTTGGCTGGAAAGGGCAGGTCAATAAATGTTTCTTATGTAATGCTTCTGTCCACCGATTTGCCACGAAGACTGTTTGAAAGCGGCTTAAGGTCTTTATATATATATATATATATATATATATATATATATATATAAGAGTAAGAGCAAAATTTTCACTCATTTGTCAACATTGGAAATGGATTATGAATGGAAGGGTTCAAGGACTGTAACTTAATGGAAATGTGAGGCAACATTCTTAAGGAAATGAATCGCAAACTTGACATTCCTCAGCTTGACTTGCAAACTCGAACCACGCTGGGTGTGTTATTTGTGCAAAAGGTTTTGGGCAGCTTGAAAAGTCTCAAAGTGAACTTAAACAACAATGATGATATTTTTGAATACTTGAACAGGGTATTTTAAAAACTATAATTATAGTATAATAATAAGTAGTTGTCAAATTCCTTTCGACGACAACTGTCAAGGCATGTGTTGTTCCAACTCTGTGTGAATGTTTTGATGTTATCTTCTAGGTGTAAAACTTTTTGAAAAGGCCAAAGATTAAAACTTAAGTTTTTAGCATGTATGATTTTTAAGACTTTGTTCGTGTAATTCACATATAACGTAACATTTTAGTTGGCTAAACTTTATCTTTTCTTTTTTTTTTTAATCCCAAAAGCACAAGCGCTAATGCTAATCGCGAATGCTAACTATTTAGCAGCGGCTAATTTAATTTAAAATTCTTTACACCGAATTTATAACGTGCATCCCTCATTAGGCATAATTTTTAATTAATTATTAGGTTGTTTTTTTCCCATTTTAAAAATTATAATTTTGGGGGGCTTGGCAATTATATTCTGTGCAATAGTTGATAGGATAATTGAGAGATTTGTTAGTGACGGCTATCCATCCATACATTTTCTTAGCCGCTTATCCTCAAAAGGGTCACAGGGGGTGCCGGAGCCTGTTTCTGCTGTCAACGGGCAGGAGGCTGGGTACACGCTGAAACTGGTTGCCAGCCAATCCCAGGCCACATAGAGACAAACTGTTGCACTCACAATCACACCTAGGGCCAATTTAGAGTGTCCAATTAATTTTTCACGTTTTTGGGATGTGGGAGGAAACCGGAATGCCCGAAGACAACCCACACAGGCACGGGAGAACATCCAAACTCCACACAGGGAGGGCTGGGATTGAACCCAGGCCCTCAGAACTGTGAGGCCAGCGCTTTGTGACCTTTTGTGATGGGCTGTCTTCATCCTTCACTTTGTCATGTAAATAAAGTGCGTCAATTATTTCCACTCTTCCATGAGTTTCATAAAACAAGGTTGCATTGACCCTCAGCAACCACAGTTTTTTTTAATTGATTGATTGAATCGATAAACCTGTCAAATCACACCCCTTGCTATTAGCAGAACATGTTTTAGTCTATCACGATGCTATTGCAAATGCGATTAATCTTCCCTGTCCTATACAAATAATGCGAAACTAAGCTACCATATTCTTTGCAGAAAGCACCCAGGAAAACTGACAAGATTCAGACAGAAGAGCTGGATGTGGCGGCGCTGACTGATGAATACCTGAGGGATGAGCTGCTCAAGCATGGAGTCGATGCTGGGCCAATTGTGGGTGAGTCCAGATTTCCAGGAAATTATTAACTGTAATAAAAGTGACTTTCACCACTATATCACTGCAGTTGTGTACAATTGTGCTCATAAGTTGATATACCCTGGTAGAATATTTTTGTTTACAAATTTTTTGATTTATTATTTGCTTTCATTTGTTTGTTTTTTCATCCCACTTCATCTTTCCAGCATCAACTCGCAAACTGTACGAGAAGAAATTGAAGAAGCTACTCGATGACGGTCCTGCACAGGCAACAATAACAAAGATAGTGGTCACAGAGATCCAAGTGAACCAAAATGGCAACTCTGAATCTGACCTCTATAGCGACAAGGAGGACGGTAAGCACATGACTACGTGATGTATGATCTGACATTTATTGGTTGAAACCAAATTTTGATGCAAAAGGGGATTTGTAGAAACCAGACTATTGATATGTCACACAATCTGCTGCACATGTGGCATGCAGGGGGCTGTTGAGGCAGGCACAGAGAAATTTTCGTGCGTACAAATACTCAAGCTGATGATCAGCCATCTGTTTTATTTTATGTTCATATTGCTCACCCCTAAATTGTAGTAGAGTTGTAGAATTTAATGCAATAGCCTTTCTTGATGTTGGGTGGTACTTAAAGCCGCATTTCATAGATAATAGCTAGCTATGCTAAACAGATAACTAGTTAGCGAGCTATGATAGACAGACATACAGATAACAGCTAATAAGATTATTATATAATATATATATCGAATAAGATTATTATAATTAGCGAACTAATGGATAGCTAGATAGATATGCTAGACAGATAACTAGTTAGCTAGCTATGATAGACAGATAGCTAACAGCTAATAAGATTATTATCATTATATATATTATATAATATATTATTAAGATTATTATAATTAGTGAACTAATAGCTGACAGATAGATGGATAGATAAATAGAACTAGCGAGCAAGCTATGTGAGATAGAGAATAACTAGCCAGCTAGCTATGACAAACAGACAGACAGACCGACAATATCTAGCATAGCTAGCTAGATAGCTATGCAAGATAGATATTCACTAGTTACCAAGCTATGCGAGATAGATAACTAGCCAGCTAGCTATGACAGACCGACAATAACTACCTCACTATGCTAGATAGATAACTGGTTAGCAAGCTATGCGAGATAGATAATAACTCGCCAGCTCGCTCTGACAGGCAGAGTAGAGTTGTAGCTGTGTTGTAGAATTTAATGCAATCGCCTTTCTTGATGTTGCGTGGTACTTAGAGCTTTATTTGATAGATAGAGATATCTCACGTGGCAAAATGGTTAAATATTTATTTGTACTGTAATTTCCGGCCTACAGAGCGCACTGGATTATAGACCTCACCTAGTACATTTGTAAAGGAAATACCATTTGGTACATACATAAGCCGGACTAGTTTAAAAGCCGCCAGTGTCCCATTGAAACCCACATTGAAAGACAAGATATTTACAAAGAAAGACGGAAAGAGTTTTCAAAGATTTAATACCTTAGTTTAGCTTAATATAGCAACAACATGGTAGCACGAATAAGGCCGGTTTAAAAAAAAAAAAAAAAAAAAACATACCGGTAAAAGCCACTTTCTCGGCACATATATTACACTGGTTGCCCCCTTCTGGCCGTTAGAAAAAAATGCACAAATTTGCCGCATAAGCCGCAGGGCTGAAAGCGTGTGCAAAAAGTCGCGGTTTATAGGCCGGAAATTACAGTAATTACTTATTTTTTATTTATTTATTTATTTTAGATGTTATAGCAGAACCGGATCCCGAGCCAGTGGCTGAGCCTGAGCCTGAGCCTGAACCAGTTCCAGTGGTGGACAGGCCGATTCGGAGCAGAGGGAAGACCCCAGTCACGACCCGCACTCACAGCAGTGGGCACAAGACTGTAAGTACCTCCACAACTGCATTATTGTTTTATTTATTTCATCAAACTAACACATTTCAGCTTGTATTGTTTTCTAGTCAATACTTGGAAAGGTTCTCGTGTACTGTTACTTTTTGACTTATTCTACATAAAATTCCCGATGGTTCCTCTCCTAAAAACTTGAGATTCGAGTTAGATTTTAATTGTAAATGGTGATTGAAAGATTACTTATTGTACTTGCTTGCCTGCCCTGCTATTCTCAAAATATGCATGATACATGCTGATTTGAAAGAGTAACACAACATCCCTAATAAAAGGGTTTGATGTTCACTATTATCACGTTGGGTTTTTCAGTATTAAGTCATAGACGTTGGTCCGGGCAGGATAGGACACATCTGGGTTTTATGGTTTGTCCTCAAATTGCAAAGGAAGTGCATGTTTGGTTTTTTTTTTTTTTTTTTCAACATGAGTATAGCGCAGTCACTCCCAGTTTATAGTGAGCCTGCGGTTTTGTGTCTCAAATCTCCTTTTGAGCTATGCTGGATGTCAGACTCGGAGCACATGATGCGGATTACCCGTTTCCACGGCATGGCATTCTTTTGGTGGCTGCATTTCCGTGATGTTTGCTCTCCATTTTTGTTGTTGTCCACATTTCAACATGCAGAAAGGCCTTTTATTTTGTTGCTTTAACGTTCTCCTCACTTAGTTTTTATTCTTTTCAGCAAAGAAACATTACCCTGCTGTGTGATTTGTGGGCCTGCCTGCTTGCATGCGTTACTGGTTTTGGCTGAGCAGCTCCTCCTGCTGTTTAGATGAACATGTTTTACCTATTCAAGCAATAATGTGAATATTTTTTTTTTCAATCATTTTTTTTCATAAATTTTTTTTCCATCGACACCAACCAACTCCAGTTTTGCTGAATTGTTTTTCCTAATCCTTTTTAACTTGCCAGGGGTGCCCAATATTGTTAATGAATAAATAAATAAATGGGCAGAAAAAAATTATGAATAAATGAACAAATAAATAAATGGACAAATAAGTGAGCAAATACGTTTACATATTTTTTTGAAATTTTAATAATTGTGAACTTGATGTTTATTATATTTTGAATAATTTTTAACATGTAAAAGAATTTACTTTTTTTTTAGGGGTGTACACAATTTTGGGGACACTATTGTGCATATATATATATATATATATATATATATATATATAATTTTTTTTATTAATATCCCTGCAATGTTAAATTGGGTTATGAAAAAATCTGCAAATAATGTGAAAACTAGTATATGTTTGTTTTTTGGGTTTTTTTTCCCCTTCGTGATTAATAGTTTGGACAGTTTCTAATGGATTCAATATTTAAAACTGATGAGTAGAGCGCAGATGTATATTGACACTTAGTCTAACTGTACTATGTACTAGAGTATTCATTATTATTATTACTTATGTTGTTGTTTTTTTTTTTTTTTCAAACAGCAGCTGATAAAGCTGCCCATTTAATGTGCAACGCAAAGATTGGAAATCTTGGGTTTAGTTCCACTTTAAGAATGACATTGTACGAAAGAATGTACAGTAAAGTAAATAATGTAAAGTATGTAAAGCATAAAACATTTTTGTTCAATCACCCTCTGTTTGAAACCCATTTAGCTCCATCATAAACAAGTGGCAACAGAGGCTCTTCTCAACACAGCTCTGCTCGAGGTCAGCTTTGTCTTTGTATATAATTTATTTTGGTAGGAATACATTTCAGTATTCACCCAAGTTCATTTCTCCTCTCTACAGATAAGTTGAGCACTGCACAAAATCCAATTCGTCAACACAGTGCTCCCCACAAATCCATTTTTAATTGTATGCCATGATAGGGAGCCTACAGTTACTTCGTAGTGACTTTCCCCGTAACAGATTTGGCGAGAGCTCAGAGTAGAACGCCAGCTGACTCATTCATGGCACACTGTCCCACTTTTCTATCAAGAGGTTGTATTATGCAATGGGAAATACTACTGTTTTTCTTTTCTGCACATGGTGTAGTACTTTTTTTTTTTTTCAGGTTTTAGCGCTTCCATTTTGTTTTGTGCTTTAATAGAGCCAGCCGAAGGGTCAGAGACCTCTGCCAAACAATCCAGGCCTCTCTCCCCTTGGTTTTTCATCCATCCATTTTCTTAGCCGCTTATCCTCACAAGGGTTGCGGGAATGCTGGAGCCTATCCCAGCTATCATCGGGCAGGAGGCGGGGTACACCCTGAACTGGTTGCCAGGCAATCGCAGGGCACATCGAAACAAACAGCCACACTCACAATAACACCTTGGGGCAATTTAGAGTGTCCAAATAATGTTACATGTTTTTCGGGTGTGGGAGGAAACCAGAGTGCCCGGAGAAAACCCACACAGGCACGGGGAGAATATGCAAACTCCACACATGCGGGGCCGGGATCGAACCCGGGTCCTCAGAACTGTGAGGCCAACGTTTTACCAGCTGCACCACAGTTCAACCTACATTATTTGTATAAAACATAAATAATAATGGACTAGGGATTAATCCCTGGGGAACTCCACATTGTTTGAATTTGGCTCTGTGGTTCAGTGATACACTTGGAAGACTTTGGTGGGGCCAGCTTGGGTTCAGAAAACCCACGCAGGCTCGGGGAAAACACGGAAACTCCACACAGGGAGGGCCGGGATTGAACCTGGGTCCTCAGAACTGTGAGGTCAACGCTTCCCACTTCCTCCACCGTACCCCCAGGTTTTGCTCAATAAAAATTGACGTTATTTTTAGTTCTACATGCTATATTTCAACTGTTAAGAATGAGGACTCGCATTGGTCACCGTTTGGATCCGAGGCCGGCGCTGGGAATTCAGGGGTGCATTTTAAATTTGGCAACTGTGGTGGCACCGTTACGTCTCTCTATATCACAGGTGTCAAACGCAAGGCCCAGGGTCCCAGATCCAGCCCACCACATGATTCTTACGTGGCCCACGAAGGCAAATCATGTGTGTCAATTTCCTTACATCTTGTCAAAATCTGTACTAAAATGTCAAGTTGTCATATACTGTAATTCCCGGCCTACAGAGCACACCTGGTTATAAGCCTCACCCAGTACATTTGTAAAGGAAATACCATTTGGTACATACATAGGCCGAAGCCGTGGAGAAGCAACATGTGCCCACATTGAAACACGAGATATTTACAAAGAAAGACGGTACACAGAGAGTTTAACGCTAACGCTACTATGCTAACACTAGCGCCACCCTGACAGGGCCGCTTAAAAAAAAACATATCGGTAAAAATCACTGAGACACCGCAGTAACAACGCTAGCGCAGCGCTAACAGGGCCGGACCAGTAAAAGTCACTTCCTCGGCACATATATTCCACCGGTCTCACTCTGAGCATTTCCCCTCGAGTGCCCCCTTGCGGCCGTAACAAAAAATGCACAAATAAGCCGCATCACCGCATAAACCACAGGGTTGAAAGCGTGTGAAAAAACTTGCATCTTATAGGCCGGAAATTACGGTAATCATAAATGAGAACTTGGCAATATAAGCATTTTTGTATGACCAAACGTGAACGGACCCAGAGTATTTCCTCCGCACATCACCAAAAACTAAAAAGGTCTCTTTGGGCGGGGAAACCACCCTCTCATGGCATATGGCCGGGTTATAGCGATACATAAATTTATGCTTATGGATACAGTTGATGAGTTTCTGTAACCGCAGTTGTGTGACAGCTTGGGAGGCTAAAGCTCGCAATCGCGCGCACTATTTTTTTCCGGCAGGAAGAGTTCGGACCTCTAACCGACCGGCCAATTAAAAGGAGGCAACTGACAATCCCAAACTTCCTGTCCAAATGCAGCCCCGCGAAGGCGCGCAGGAGCACGTCGTCGCCGTTCAAGGAGAACAATGTGTCGCAGGTGTGCCGATAAGCGTTTTACTGTAACTGTAAAGCACCAAGCGGTCACCCGGTGAGGGATTCGATCATTTTGGGCGTGTGGGAGGGTTCATCTTCTAACTAAGTCATTCACTTCCTTGTGATTTGTGAATTTAAGCAGGCAAATATAACACGTGCACTTTTTTTTTTTTTTTTTTTTTTTTAATTCAATTTCAAAAATGTATCTCGTCGATGTATCCGCCATTTTTTTCAAACATAAATGAATGACTGTGTCTCTGTAGGTGGAGAAGATAGCAGCTGGTGACCAAACCCACAAAGTTGTTGAGAAGGATGTTCTGAAAGAGCTGTTCTCCAATGACGTGAATAGTCCAACAGGGATCGTGTAAGTACTTGAGTCCAAAGTACTCAGTTGTGTTTTATATACCACAAATGTATCTCAGGTGTCTTACCTAGCTGTCAGAAAACTGGTTATTTTGGTTCATGGTTATTCATAACTCATTATTGTAGCCATCTGCTGTGAAGCGGCTTTCCCTGTGCATATGATGCAAAATTAGGAAACATAAATGTACATACATTTAAATACATTGTAATGTTAATCATTAAAGGTCAAGTGTCATCCCTATAGATATTGAAATGAGAAATACATATAATATTTTTCACTTCAATGTCTACACGAAAAAATAAATATGAGCGGAGAGCGCGTCATCCATGCGCAAAGTTGCGGAACTCTCAGTCGACATCCAAGTGGTCGCCAGTCACGTCACCCCGGAGATTCGCCATTGAAAACACGCGGTGGACCCTACTATGGGACACGCCCCCTCAGACACGGATGCTCTTTTCGAAGAACATCTCACAACCTAGTGAAGTTACCGGGGCAATATTACCCGATTTGTCTCGAGACATATTTAGATGATATCCGGATCACTTCAAATTAACAGACTCCCAGAAAGTATGTATGAGCCACCCCGGCTCATCCGCCCGCCTACTATGGGACACGGAAGCTCTTTTCAACGAAGAAAATATCTCGCAATCGAGTGAAGTGTCCAGGGCAATATTACCCTATTGCTTCGAGCCATATTTAGATGATATACGGATCACTGCCAGACTACCTCCGCTCAGCATCAGCGAACACAGCGCCAACAGACACGTCGACACATTTACCACCCCTGTCATACGTACGCAGATCTTTTGTTACGTTATGAGAGACCGATTACGTGGTCCGCCCCAAACTATTATTTTTTTTTAGTAGCTGTATATACACCTACCTGAAGCTCTCGTCCTTTCCACCTGTGCAATCCATTTTTCACAACGAACCAGGTCTCTTGGAAACTTATGAAGGGTAAAGCCATCCTCCCGTGTGTTCGAGCACTATCCAGCAATACAATGAGCAGACATTTTGGCTAACACGAAGGAACAACGAATTACCTTCCCGTAGGTAAAACTAATAGAAACAAACGAGTCCGCTTGAGTGCGCTACTGCCCTGTACGTCACTTCCTGGTTCTTGTCCAAAACAAATCCCTCGAGAGGATTTTCATGGCGGGAGTTAGAAAAAGCCATATACGTCAAAATCATGTTTGTGGTGGGGAAAAAAATGGATGGGTCCATACCGCACACATTCTTCGCTATTTTTCTGAATTTCCTTTTCTAAGCCCCACATCTTGTCACTACTGTTTGTAGTGCCCCTAGTGGTTTGACGAGGCATCACAACTTGCATGTGTGTTGTTTTTTGTAAGTACTTTAATTTATGGCAAGAAAGTAATTGAATTGATTTCCAGCTACTGAATCGTTTGATCCCATCTTTCGAAAGGAACTTGCATCAAATCAGCAACATGAATCATGATACGAATCATATTGTTACTAAAAAGCTGTTAAACCACAGATAATGTAGCACAATGTTCACGAGTTGATCCAGTTTTCAAGAAATTAATTATGGCTAAAATTTAGCTGGAAAAATCTGAAAAGTTTGGTTTGTCAATTACATTTGAACTGTCCTATTAGCACAATACAGTAAGATCTCGGTTCTCGAACACCCCCGTTTTCAAATGATTTTTTTTTTTTTTTTTTTTTTGGCTTCTGTTTTCGAATGAAAATCGGTACTCAAACGCCCCTGACAAAACTTGGTAAATAACATTGCGTGTGGCCAAACCAGCTGACCCACCCATGACGCGTTTTGTTATTGTCTGTTTGATTGCCCCCCCCCAAAAAAAAAAAAAACTGAAATTACATAACTCTTTGTTAATTAAAAAAAAAAGTTTACAAGACTGGGGGCCGAGTCGCTACAGATACAGCAATGCACTCCAGGCCTAGCGTACTCTACTACTAAAGCATACATTTTAAGAAAAAAATTAATATATTTAAATTTTATTATATAAAGTATTGAAACTATACATGTATTTCTAGTTTATCAGGAAAAGCTAAAAAAAAAAAACAAGCTTTAAAAAAAAAAACCCACTTTTTTTAGGCTTGGAACACATTATATCCTTTTCCATTCATTGTGATGGGAAACATCAATTCGGTTTTCGGAGAAATCACTTCTCGAACCCTTTTCTTGAACGGATTGTGGTCGAGAACCAAGGCATCACTATTTAAATGCCTTTCCAGCAGGGGTGTCAAACATTTTTTTCACGGGCCACATATTACTTAGGGTTTCCGTCAGAGGGCTATTTTGACTGTGAAACCATAAAAATGTTTAACTGCCTCATCATATTGACACATGAAATTTATGAAATAGTTTTGGAATCAGACATCAAGAGTATTGGGTTTTCCAACTACAGTACAGCCTCGTTCTTGAACAAATCAGTTTTCGAACAAAAGTTTTGAGATTTTTTTTGCTTCTGTTTTCAAACGGAAATCGGTACTCGAACGCCCAAAACAAAACCCTGAAATAACAGACCGCGCGCACCCAGACCAGCTGACCCACAACACGCTTTGTGAATTCCCACCCCGCCAAAAAAAAAACCGGAAATAACAGAACACGTGCGGACCCAGGAGCTGACCCACCCACGACGCGCTTTGAAATTGTCAATTCGAACGAACCCCCCAAATAAACCCGGAAATAACATAACACGCACAGTGGTTTATTCGGTTTTTAAACAAATTGGTTTTCGAACCGGCTTCTAGAACCGATTGTAGTCGAGAATCGAAGCTTGTAATAGCTCAACGTTTACAATTTTAAATTTTGGCACAGATTTTAACAAAAATCATTGAAGTTGATACATGTGATTTGCCTCTGCGGGCCACATGAAATTATGCGGCGTACCGGATCTGGCCCCCGTTCCTTGTGTTTGACACCTGTGCTTTACGGCATTGCTTGTTTACACATTCTCCACATCATAAACAAGAAATCTTTCCTTTTTTTTTTTTTTTTTTTTTTTTAAGAGCGACTTGCAGACGACCAATCCGGGGAGCCGCCGGGCGCCCAGTGCGCTCCAGCGATCTCTGGAACGACGAAAACTCGTACTTCTCTCCCAAAGCTACAAAAACCATCAGCAACTCCAGCTCTTCCTCGTACACGGAGAGTCGCGTCATCAACCGAGTCAACAGCTTGCCAAACTCCTCGTCTTCCTCCTCCAAACCTTTGTCCAGCACACCCTTACTCCTGTCTTCACCGCCCCCTACTGGTGCGATGAAAGCGGCGTCCCCGGGGATGTCTCTGTGGAAAAAGGTGCTCTTGCTGGCGATCGTGGTGGCTTTCCTGTTCTTTATTTACCAAGCCATGGAAACCAACACCCTCAACCCGTTTTCAACGGATCACTCGGAGGTGGCCAGTGGCGGCCGGGCGTAGAGAATGCGGTGGGAGTGGACTGTTATGCTCATAACATTTAAATCAATCTGTGAATTGAATCTTTTTTTTTTTTTTTTTTTCATAGTTGGTCTGAAATGATCATTGTTCACCAGTTTCCTCAAATCGATGTTGGCCCATTATGTGAGAGCACAACAAAGCCAGCCACTTATAGAAAACCCCAAATATTGTAACTAATATGGACTCACTAATATCTCTTTTTATTTTTATTTTTTAACTTGCATGGCGTGATTGAATTTTACTGTGGTTGAGACATTGCTTGTCACAGTAGATAATAGATGGGTGGGTTTGTTTATTTTTTTTTTTTACTCGAGCCAGCTTTCAAGGCTTATCCAAATAAAATGTAAACCTTCTAGTTTTCTTAAACTCTTTATAATGTTGCATTCTATCTCATGATGTGTTCATGTCACAATTATTGCAATACAGTATTGAATTTACTCAATAAACTATAGATATGTCATTCTGTTGCGTGTGCGTTTAGTATTGTGGAAGGCTGCCGGAACCTTTTTAGAGAACGTGCAAGGATCCTGTTGATGCATAGAAAAAAAAAAGAATCACATTTATTTTGAAATGTAAGTTTCAGTTAACTCATAGAATGAGTACTCCTGTCATGATTTAAGCCTACCGATGGGTGGAGTCGGGAGCTGGTTGACTGAATGTGACCGTAGAAGAAGCCGAAAGGACAAAACCGCTACCGGGAGGTCGTTCGCTCTCTCTCTTCCTCGGAGCGGCCGGTTTGCAGCTAAGCGGAGGCGCCATCTTAAGACGCACGGAAAGTAAGTTCAATTGTTCGGTTAACTAAAAAGCAAATAATAACTATGAGATAACCGTTTCGGTTGAAATCCTAATGCATGTCCACGTCGTTAAAGAAAATCTTTTCTCTCTTATAGTTTAGTGTGCTTCTCGGGCAGGGCAACTATTCCACCTTGTAGCGGTCAAGTTAGCATAAAAGCTAACACGTCATGGATGTTTATGGGACAGGTCGCTTTATTTATTTCGTGTTGCTCTTTGAACCACTTATATATAACTTGTCTCGCTGGTTCTGTTTTTTTACCCCAGAGTTAATTGGGAAAATGAAAGCTTTCATTCCATTTATCGGTTTAGCTAGTGTCGGGTTTCCTAGCTAACGTTTTCGCTCATTGCAGCAGAGCTCCGCGGACGCACACAGGACCCACCACCGCCATGTATCCCTCGACTTTGACGCAGCTTGCCCGGGCCAATCCGTTCAGCGCCCCCCTGTTCACGCTCCAGAAAGTGGAGGAACCACAGCAGAGTCTTCACGGGCAGAGGACACGCAGACTGGCAGCAGCCGCCACGGCAGACGGTAATTTATCCCTCCTTGTACCGCAGGCCTCTTTCGTGGACTCCTGCTAGCAACCCGTTTTGCCGCACCGTTCTTAGTCTACGATGTCATAGTGCATATACATTTTTTTTACTTGTATGTAGTTAGAAAATCAACATAACAGTCACTATTTTTTTTTAGTTAAATAAAGACTATAGTCAGGCCTTTGCTAAAGCTAAGCCGCTAATGTAGGACAAGGAAGGGCATCTACCTTTCATGCAGTGTCAAACTGCAATGGGCGTGGGACGCTTAATAGTAAATATAACCTAGATTTAATAATCACACAGTAGCGGTTATCTTGAGACTTGCGACTACTGTGGTTATTGTAGGACAAAAATGTCAGGGTATTTGGATTTATAGGCCAGGCTGCAGCATCCCACATTTGATCAAGACAATGCTGCATGGAGGTTGATAGCAACAGCTATAATTTTCATTTATTGGAGTGGTCAGCATCAGCAGTTATTTTTTTTTTTCACTTTGCTTTGGTAGGTCTCGTTTAAATGCCAAACCATTAATTTGTAATTATATTATTTTGAACACTAAAGTTTGTCAGCCCAACATCTTGACTTCTTGTTTCTTTTTGACAGTAGTTTAATGTTCCATATTTATGGACTTTTATTTTTTTTTTTTTTCCTCCCTAAAATCTGAACATGTTCCTTCAGAGGGAGACAGTTGTGAGTTTGGCTCTCAGAAGTATTTCGTCCTGTGTGGCTTTGGTGGGATTCTGAGCTGTGGCACCACACACACAGCCGTTGTTCCCCTCGATCTGGTCAAATGCAGAATGCAGGTCTGTCTTTTCGGCTCTGTGTTATTGCACCCTAACCGTGACCCCCCCCCCCCTTTTTTTTTTTTTTTAATTCTTTTTTTTTTTTTTAATTTCGATTTTGCATGGGGAAAAACTGCATATAATCCAGTCGTGAGGTCCCCACCCCTCCGCACCGGCATGCACGTTGGAGCGATCACCACATGACTGCATGAGTCCAACCTCATAGATTCCCTGAACCCGCCGCGCACCCGTGATGTCATTTGACCTTTTACATCCTTAAGCTAGCCGAGGAGGGAGAGAGAGAAAGAGGTCAAGGAGACTAGACTGTGAGGGATTAGTCATCAACACTGACTAGCCAGTTCATTACCAATTTATTTTCTAGATCAATTTTAATGAGATTTGCACAAGGGTGATGCTGACTTGTGGTTTTGTTGACGTCGCCTCTGCCCAGTTGCGTAAGACTGATTTGAAAGGCAAAAGTACAGTGGCTAAATACTATGTTTACATTATACTGCGAGAGGGTGAGAAGCTCGGTCATCCGGGAGGGGCTCCAGATCGAGACGCTGCTCCTCCGCATCGAGAGGAGCCAGATGGGGTGGCTGGGGCATCTGTTTAGGGTGCCTCCCGGGCACCTCCTTGGTGAGGTGTTCAGAGCACGTCCCACCGGAAAGAGACCCTGGGGACGACCCAGGCTGTCTCTCAGCTGGCCTGGGAAGACCTTGGAACCCCCCATCCCCTGGGCTGGGGAAAGGGAAGTCTGGAAGTCCCTGTTAAAGCTCCTGACCTCAGATAAGCGGTAGAAGATGAATGAACATTATACTGCATCGTTATAATATGTTGATTTTGTTGGTCATCTGTAAAACAAACCTTGGACCACACTGGTGTTTTGTACATATTCATAACTATCTAAGGGCATAGTAATCAATTAACTGATCACTAAAAATGCTGCGGTTTATGGCATTAATTAATTCATCTTAAATTGTGGTTCGAGGTGTCTGTATACACTTGTCGACCTCCAAAACATCATTGTGGTCCATTTGAAGTGAATGTACATCATAATTTTGGGGTGTTCCAATAATGGTGGCATGTTTGAGGCAGCCATATGTAATCGAAGAGTAATTTTTTTTTAAAGATGAATTGAAACTATTTTCTTTTCCACTGTCTGGTAGCAATTGTACCCGAACCGTAAAACCTTGACACATTTAGTTTTGAGCCTTTGAATTTTGCGAGCGGCACTTGTTAGGCCACGCCCTCAACCTCTGAATGAATCCAAAAATTGGGTATTGCTTAAATAACACCCACGTTTTTCTCTCCATTCACTTCTTCATCCAGCTGATTTGTTACATTTTTGTAGTTTCAATTGGAAAGCTATCATAAATTGGGGCGGTGGAAAAGCGCCAATCAAGTATTAAGAATTTGGGATCTCGGATATTGAGAACTCTTCCATTATGTGCCTCTGAATTCGTTTTGATTTTTCTTGTCGCATGTGACCCTCTTGCATGTTGCATGTTTGTTGTCCCCCCTCCCTTTCTACCACAGACGAATTTAGCTGCGAGTTTGGCTCCTCAAAGTACTATGCCCTCTGTGGCTTTGGGGGTATCCTGAGCTGCGGCCTGACACACACGGCAGTAGTACCCCTCGATCTTGTCAAGTGTCGTCTGCAGGTTTGTACGGAGATCTCTATTTGGTATCGGCGGTGATTGTCCGGGAGCAACTCCACAATCCTGCTCCCGTGATAATTAGGAATAGTGGTGCACCAGATTCAAGGCGCATTAAAAATTTTGTTTTAGTCGCGTACAGTGAAGAAAAGAAGTATTTGAGCACCTTGCTGTAGGGCAAGTTCTCCCACTTAGAAATCATGGAGGGGTCTGAAATTTTCATCGTAGGTGCATGTCCATTGTGACAGAGGTAATAATAGATTTTCACGATTTATTTGTGTGATACAGCTGCAAATAAGTATTGAAAACCAATGTTAATATTTGGTACAGTAGCCTTTGTTTGCAATCACAGAGGTCAAACGTTTCCTGTAGTTGTTCACCAGGATTGCATACACTGCAGGAGGGATTTTGGCCCACTCCTCCAAACAGATCTTCTCTAGATCAGACAGGTTTCTGGGCTGTCGCTGAGAAACACGGAGTTTCCGCTCCCTCCAAAGATTTTCTTTTGGGTTTAGGACTGGAAACTGGCCTGGCCACGCCAGAACCTTGATATGCTTCTTACAGAACCACTCCTCGGTTTTCCTGGCTGTGTGCTTCGGGTCATTGTCATGTTGAAAGACCCGGCCACGACCCATCTTCAATGCTCTGACTGAGGGAAAGAGGTTGTTCCCCAAAATCTCATAATACATGGCCGTGGTCAACCTCTCCTTAATAGAGTGTAGTTGTCCTGTCCTATGTCCAGTAAAACACCCTCGAAGCATGATGCTACGACCCCCATGATTCACAGTAGGGATGGTGTTCTCGGGATGGAACTCATCATTAGTCTTCCTCCGAACACGGTTTGTGGAATTATGACCAAAAAGTTCAATTTTGGTCTCACCTGAGCACAAAACCTTCTCCCATGACTCCTCTGTATTATCCAAATTGTCATTGGAAAACTTAAGACGGGCCTTGTGCTGGTTTAAGTAGGGGAACCTTCCGTGCCATGTTTGATTTCAAACCATGACGTCTGAGTGTATTACAAACAGTCACCTCGGAAAAGGTGGTCCCAGCTCTTTTCAGGTCATTGACCAAGTCCTGTCATGTAGTCCTGGGCTGATTCCTCACGTTTCTAAGGATCATTGAGACCCCACAAGGTGATATCTTGCACGGGGCTCCACTCCGATTGAGATTGACAGTCATGTTTAGCTTCTTCCATTTTCTAATGATTGCTCCAACGGTGGACCTTTTTTCATCAAGCTGCGTGGCAATTTCTCCATAGCCCTTTCCAGCTGTGTGGAGTTGTACAATTTTGTCTCTGTCTTTGGGCGGCTCTTTGGTCTTGGTCTTTGGTCCATGTTACAGGTTTGAGTCTGACTGATTGTAATGGGGTGGACAGGTGTCTTTATGCCGCTAACGACCTCACACAGGTGCGTCTGATTCAGGATTATATAGGGAGTGGAGGTGGCCTTTTAAAGGCGGACTAACAGTTCTTTGAGGGTCAGAATTGACCCATCCGTGGATGTTGCGCAATCCGCGTCACTGACCAATCAGAGGCCAGAGATCTGCATAATCTCGGACTCAAATCTCAGACAACGCTGGCTGGATGGTCCAGTATAGCTTCTGTTGGCGGTTTTATCGCGTATTTGGGTTATTTAACAAAAAATATGGTTAAGAGGTGTAGTCACGGACTTTGTAATAGTGACGACAGGTATCCTGAAAGGCTAGTTGGTGGAGTTCAATTCGTACCCTTTCCAAAACCGAAGACCCAGTACGAAAAATGTCTTCGATGGATCAAACTTTGAGGAAGACCGCATGATCAACTGAATCCATCAACCGGAACAGATATGTTTGCACAAAGGTAAACCCTATATTTGATTTTCAATACATGTCTCATATAAATGAATTAGCAGTTCTTCGCTTGCATAATATAGCTACGTGTGAATGATTGTCACACTTGATCTGTGTTTAGCAATATTTTGCGATGATCTGACTGCACAAACTTTTCCTAATTAGCTAAGCTAAACCGGACTAGCAGTCCTAAAAGCCTTCGGCATGTACCGAGACACCAAGACAGAAGGAAGGATGTTTGACGACATTAAAGTAGTGATTGTCGTACTCGGTCGGGACTTACGTAGGTTCGGCACTAATTCAAGAATAATTATTGAGGGGAGCGCATGACGTTACGCAAAGAAAACGTAAGAAACAACTCGTAAATCAAGCCTCGCCTTCTTTTCCTTCATACGGCGGTTCACAAACGGCTATACAGATTCTGCACACAAGTATATGTAACACGAAAATAGGAAACTGTTAATGACGAATTAGTCTTTGGGTTATAATATATTATATTATGTGGCTTCTCGGTCTTCCTCTGACTCTGTAAAGATCTCGCGCTAATATCAATGGTTTCTCCGTCGATATGCATGTAAATACCATTGAAATACCCCTCGCTGAAATACTTGAAGCCCTGCTGTCTGCTTTTCAACGATATTTCGCTAAGAATGCGAGTGAGAAATCAGCCAGTAAATCGGACAGTTTCGCTCTATTCCTTTCTTGCTGCGCCGATATTTTTCCTAATTGTTTGTCTGACGTCAGCGCACGTGGCGTGACGTCACTTCAAGAGGCGTGGTTAAGTGCCCTGTATGGAGGGGTCAATTCTAGCTGATAGAGAGGTGTTCAAATACTTATTTGCAGCTGTATCACACAAATAAATCTGTTTTTTTTCTTTAGATTTTCTCTGAGTGGACATGGACCTGCGATTAAAATTTCAGACCCCCTTTTAAGCGGGAGAACTTGCAATATAGCAGGGTGTTCAAATACTTTTCTTCACTGTGCTGGATCAAACTTTAAGACAAATGTAGTTTCTGTAAATATAGAAATATGTAGAAAGCGCCTTAAAGGGTTGACTATAAAATGCAATGACACGGTCCTTACTGTGGTATTTTTTTTTTTCTTTTTCGTAGGTTAACCCAGACAAGTACAAGAGCATCGGCAACGGGTTTTCTGTGACTGTGAGGGAGGATGGGGTCAGAGGCTTGGCGAAGGGCTGGGCCCCCACCTTCATCGGCTACTCCATGCAGGGACTCTGCAAGTTTGGCTTCTATGAAGTGTTTAAGATCTTTTACAGTGACCTACTTGGAGAGGTCAGTGCAACGCCGCCATGTCTATTGGAGATAAAATAAAATTTGTCTGGAAAGCACTTAATTTTTTTTTGTCAAACAGGAAAACTCCTACATGTGGAGAACATCGCTATACCTTGCCGCCTCCGCCAGCGCCGAGTTCTTCGCCGACATCGCTCTGGCTCCTATGGAGGCTGTCAAAGTGCGCATCCAGACCCAGCCCGGCTACGCCAACACCCTTCGGGAGTGTGTCCCCAAGATGTACGCCGAGGAAGGTCTCTGGGCGTAAGTGAATCACAGGATTTGTTTTGGGTTGGTAACACGTTCCTTAGATCCACCTCTGGGGGGCGCTCTGCTCTGAGCAGAAGCCCTCAGCAGCTTTCTGGCTGTACAGTTGGAGGTGCTTGAGTCATTGGCGTGTTAAAGCAGTCTACCTGTTTTCCCGGCTTACTTGCGACACTGACAATCCGGTTCTCTACGAGCAGGAAGTCGCCCAGTGTTGCTAGCCAGGGGAACGGACATTTTCTAATCGCTTGGTACTGCAACAAAAGTACCGTTCGATCTGATGTTTTATCTCTGACCTTAGATTTTACAAGGGTGTGGTACCTCTGTGGATGAGGCAGATTCCTTATACCATGATGAAATTTGCCTGCTTTGAGCGCACGGTGGAGATGCTCTACAAGTATGTGGTCCCCAAGCCCCGCAGCGAGTGCAGCAAATCTGAGCAGCTGGTGGTCACCTTTGTGGCTGGTTATATTGGTAAGTAACCCCCCCACTCCCCATCAATAATAGGATTTAGTCTATACAGTGAATACTCAGTTCTCGAACATCCCCGTTCTCGAACAAATCAGTTTTCAAACTAAATTTTCAAGATTTTTTTTGCTTCTGTTTTCAAACGAAAATCAGTACTCAAACGCCCCCTACAAAGCCCGAAAATAACATAGCACACGCCGCCCAACCAGCTGACCTACGACATATTTTATTGCTCCATTTACTGTTTTTTCTTCCTATTGAGGACTATTAACCCCCACCATGGCTCCAGTAAGTTCTTTGGGAAAAAGAACTTCCAGGGAGCGAGCCAACCCCCCAACCCGCCAAAGAGATCAGATATAGTAGTTGATAGTTTTGCATTGCTTTTTTTCCTGATTAACTTTAATAATGCTCTATCCCATTACCATTTTTGTTTTGTTTCAAAGATTTCGTTTACTCGAGTTACAAATTAGTTTTTGTATGTTACTTTTTGTAAAAATGGGAAAAAAATGACCCCCTTCCCCATCCCCTCATTACTGCTTGTTTAAAGTTATTCTGCACTTTTGTTTTTTAAAAAAAAAAGTTTGCAAGGCTGAGGGCCGAGCCACTACAATTACGAAAATGCGCTCCCAGCCAAGCCTACTCTACAACGAAAGCATACATTTTAAGCAAAATATATATTATTTAAAGTATTTAAACTTAACATGTATTTCTAGTTTATCAGGAAAAGCTTAAATGGTTTTGAAAAGCCAAATTTTTTGGGCTAGGAACGCATTATTTCTGTTAACCTTTAATTGTAATGGGAAATAGCGATTTGGTTTTCGAACAAATCAACTTCTTGAACCGCTTTCTAGAACGGATTGTGGTCGAGAACTGAGGTTGCGCTGTAATTGAACAGAGTGGTGCCCCGTTATCCGGAGGCCTGAAACTGTGAAAAGCGAATTTTCAGTTTTTACTTGCTCGCATCCCAAAAGATTTAACTCGTTCAATTGCAAGAATGTCATAAGATGTTCTTTAAAAGCCAAAATATTCGGGACCTCATGCAATACCCCAGCAAGTACTGGGTTTGGGAAAAGGTGTACTGTAACATCCCTACATGGTTTTAGTGTACCTTTTCCAATCTAATGGAAGAGTGTTTAATTGGTGTGCCGGTCACTATACATCACTAGCATAGATGACCAAATGCAGCTCTATCTCACTTAATTAGAACTAATCGAGAATGGGTGGGCGTCAGTGTTGACTGAACCAGAACCACTGGATCCGCACAGTGACCCAGAAACTGGCGGTCTGGGTTAGGATTAGCAGCGTTTCACTAAGCCTTTGGTTTCCAAAACTATTGTAAGACAAGGGTGCCGCCATCTTGTTTAGCATTCTCTTGTGATTGGATGAGAGAGTCAGCCACTGGGACCAAAGATTTTTGCGAATCTCGTAATTTCCAGCCTACAAGCTGTGACGTTTTTCACACGCTTTCAACCCTGCGGCTTATGCGGTGATGCAGCTAATTTGTGCATTTTTTCTAGCCGCCACAAGGGGCACTCAAGCAGAAAAGGTTAGAGTGAGACCAGTGGAATATGTGCCGAGGAAGTGACTTAGTTTTTGGGGTTTTTTTTTTTTTTTTTTTTTTTCCAATAAACAGCCCTGTTAGCGCTCCGCTAGCGCGTTGATGCTGTTACTGCCGTGTCTCAGTGATTCTTGACTTTTTTTTTTTTTTTTTTTTTTTGGCCGGCCCTGTTAGCACTGCATTAGCTGCGCTAGCGTGTTACGGCCGCGTCTCAGTGATTTTAGGTATGTTTTTTGAAACTGGCCCTGTTAGTGCTATGCTACCATTTTTTTTTTTTTTTGTTTGTTTGTTTTTTTTTTTGTGCTACCTTGTTATTGCTTTGTTAAGCTAAGCTATTAAAACTTTGAAAACTCTTTCTGTATACCGTTTTTCTTTGTAAATATCCCATTTTTCAATGTGGGACCTTGCGGCTTTTACACAGGTGCGGCTTGTGTGTATGTACTAAATGGTATTTCCTTTACAAATGTGCTGGGTGAGGCTTATAATCAGGTACGCTCTGTAGGCCAGAAATCACGGTAGTTAGTTTGCCGTTATGGCCTTCAGCAACTGTCAGTTTAGAAGCTACAATATAATATATATATTTTTTTTTCCCCTGCCCAAATTTGATTGTACTAATCAAGTGGGTTGTGTTTCCTTTTTTTGTGTCCAGCTGGTGTGTTTTGCGCCATCGTGTCCCACCCTGCTGATTCTGTGGTGTCCGTGCTGAACAAGGAGAAGGGAAGCACCGCTGTCCAGGTCCTCAAGAGGCTAGGACCCAAAGGTCAGTATCAAGGATTGCGTTTTTGTTGAATGTACACGCTCCTTAGATCCACCTCTAGAGGGTGCTGTGCTCTTGAGCAGGAGCCCCCTCACAGCTTTCTGGCTGTTCCGTTGGAGGTACTTGAGTCATTGGCGTGTGAGAGCAGTCTACCTGCTTGCCGGCTTTAACGCAGCACTAGCAACCCAGTCCTCTACAGACTGGGATCACCTAGTGTTGCTAGCCAGGTGGACGGACAGTTATTCAGGACTTTGGTTATACCATTTTTTTTTTTTTTTTTTTTTTTTCATGTAAAAACACGGGGTCGACTTGGTCGTGATGGTTGCCTTAACTGTGACCACCTGCGTCTTGACTGTGACAGACGCGGCATCTGTACAGCTGAAGTTGTGGGCGGAGTTTAAAGTTCCAGACCAAATGCCGCTATGGATTCCTGAAATGAGAATTGTGGCGCGTTTTGTCTGCTATTGATCCATACCCATCATTTTCTTTTTTTGATGCGATGCTGATAAAATGACTCGAGTATCAAAAGTATTTAATTTTGAGAACGAGTCGGCCGTAATATTTTTGACTGTTTAATTTTAGGTACTGTACGACATCTTTTGAAAACTACATTGTTCCCTAAAAATTAAGTTCTGTTCTTTTTGAAAATGTTTTGTGGTCGAAACTTTTTTAAAAAATGTAATCATAATTCCTTGTACGCTATTTAGTTAAAATGTAATGTTAAGTATAGTGTTTATGAAAAGTAAAAAAAAAAATATGTATTAAGGCTTTCATGCCTTTTTATGATGCTGTGCTTTTATATAAAAGAGACAGTCTTAGTCACCTGCTTGTTAGAAACAAACTTCATATTTTTCTGAAATTAATCTAGTTGCTGTCGGTCTTTATAAAGAGAACAAGTTTTAGTCACATTTGGGGGGAGGGGTCAGCATTTGGACACAAATTTGCACTCTGAAATTAAGTAAATTCCTGAAAATTAAAATATGCTACCTTTGTTTTCCGCGTGTTCATATTTTTCTGAAATTAATCTAGTTGCTGTCGGTCTTTATTTGCAAAGAGAACAAGTTTTAGTCATATTGGGGGGGGGGTGTCAGCATTTGGACACAAATTTGTACTCTGAAATTAAGTAAAGTATGCTACCTTTGATTTCTGCATATTAATTCGTTACTACAGTATTTTTTTTAATTTATTTATTTATTTTAAATATGTCTGTGCAGGTGTGTGGAAGGGCTTGATCGCCCGTATAATCATGATCGGTACCTTGACGGCCCTGCAGTGGTTCATCTACGATTCGGTGAAGGTCTACTTCCGTCTGCCCCGCCCACCTCCCCCTGAGATGCCCGAGTCCCTGAAGAAGAAGCTTGGTCTGGAGTAAGACCACCATCACCACCACTCCCTTCCCACTAGGTGGCAACCATCACGTGACATCCAATTTTTATTTTTCCCCAAATTCCTTTCATCAGTTTTTCTATATTTATGGCCTCAGTCCAGCTGTTTCAACGAGCGGGGGCTATAAGTACTCGTATGTATTCAACACTCAAAGTCATGTGATAAACGAGCTGAGCAAAGAATATTTCCTCGGTGTGCAGCACTTCTGATTTTTCTTCTGTTCCTGTGATTTGAAAAATGGAAATTAAAGACAGTTCCTCGGGAAAGTTTCTCATTTTTAAATTCATCCACGTCTATAGAAATGTAACGGGACAAATTTTGCCGACCGGAAATGTCAACTATTACGTTATGCCCATAATGTGCTTGGGTGCAGGTGTTAGTTTGTAGATTGCAGTTGCGGTCATGTTATGTAGAATATTGCTCGTTGAATTATGAAATATAATAACGGAATGATGGCAAGCCCCAATTCCGATGAGGTTGGGATGTGTAAAATGTAAATAAAAATGAACTTTGAAATGCTTTTCAACCTATTTAATACGCCACGGAAAAGACGAGGTAGTTCGTCTTCAAAGAGAAGTTGGTGGTTTTTGCATTACATAGTAGAGTTTTAATCTGCATTTGTAGATGTGAACTGGGTTAGGCCTGATACGTAAGGATTCTCCCCCCCCCCCCCCCCCCCCCGCTCCAAATCTGGCAGACTCTACTTAACGGTTCTATTATGTTCGGTGTTCTCCGATAAGCTCAACTCAGAAAACGTTGTTCCGCCGCTAATCTCAATCTCGTGCGATCACATGTGATCTCACTAAACCAACACTTCCGGGTATGTGCCAATGTTCCACAGCTGGGGGGGGGGGCTTATAAAAGCATCAAAAAACAACTTGCATTGGAATATCGAGATTTCTGGGGAACCCACTTTTAGACAAAAAAAAGGTACAATAAGACATCCATCCATTATCTCCCGCTTTTCTGGCTCAGATCGCAGGGGAAGTAGCTTCAGCAGGGATACCCAGACTTCCCTTTCCCCGCCAACTTCTTTCAGATCTTCCCGAGGGTTCCCGAGGCGTTCCCAAGCCAGCCGAGAGACATAGTCTCTCCAGCGTGTCCTGGTTCGTCGTCAGGGTCTCTTTCCAGTGAGACATGCCCCGAACACCTCACCAGGGAGGGATCCGGATCAGATGCCGCAGCCACCTCATCTGGCTCCTCTCAATGCAGTGGAGCAGCGCCTCGACACTGAGCCCCTCCCTGATGACCGAACTTCTCACCCTATCTCTAAAGGAGAGTCCAGACACCCAGCGGAGGAAGCTCAAAATCCAGGATCTTGTTCTTTTGGTCACAACACACAGCTCATCCCTATAGGTGAAGATAGGAACATAGATCGACTGGTAAATTGAGAGCTTTGCCTTTCGACTCCCACTTTACCACAACGGACCGATGCAAAGTCCACATCACTGCAGATGCCGCATCGATCAGTCTGTTGATCTTCCCTCAGTCGTGAACAAGACCCCAAGATACTTAAACTCCACTTGGGGAAGGATCTCATCCCCGACCTGGGGAGGGCACGCCACCCTTTTCCAACAGGACCGTGATTGTTTTTATGGTTTTTGCCTCCTGGATTTTACTATAGTCTGTTCAACGTCATGACTTTGGAAAAGTGCTCTCACCCACCACGTGAAGACTCAAATCGTAAACATCGAAAACATTCTATAGGATTGTCTGAAATCCGGGCAAATCCACGATTAACACATCAGACATATGATCAATCTTATTGGATAAGCTAATAAGACATTAATTACAATTGTGTGTGAAGAAATGTTCCTAACGAGGTGATTTGCTCATGTCGGTCACGAAGTTTTATGCCTCTCCCCATCCTTGCGGACAACTGAGCCTTTCGGGGCTGCCCCTTTTATGCATACCCATTAATGACCTTTTTCCATCCATGTTCTCCCCATATCCTCACTCGGGTGGGTGGGTGTGCTGGAGCCAATCCCAGGCAAGATATACCTTTAACCGGTCGGCAGCCAATCGGACACAGATTCAACCTACCAAGCGTGTTTTGGTGATGAGGGTTGAAACCAGAGTAGAGAAAAACCACTCGGGCACAAGAAGAGGGCAGATTTGAACCCAGGACCTGACGGTGCTGACCAGTCGCCCGCCCATCCTGCCACTTCACTTCTTTCCGATTTAAGCAATTCCACTACGAAATGTTCCAGTCAAAAGCTGTTCAGGGTACACGATGTTTTTTAGAATGTGATCTGGAATTGGGGTTTGAAAATATCATTTATCGGATCTGATAGTTCAGTCACAGACTTTCGCCGAAAGTGTCGGGATTTTCTTTCAGGGATGCGGTTGCCTGGTTGGGAACTCGGCACCCCATGAACCTCTGATCCTAGAACGGCCTCAGATCCATGTCGACACCCCCTGAACCTCCGATCCTAGAACGGCCCTGAGATCCCTGTCGACACCCCCTGAACCTCCGATCCTAGAACGGCCCCGCGATCCCTGTCGACACCCCCTGAACCTCCGGTCCTAGAACGGCCCCGCGGTCTCTGTCGACACCCCCTGAGCCTCCGATCCTAAACCGGCCCCACGATCCCCGTCGACACCCCCTGAACATCCGATCCTAGAACGGCCCCACGATCCCCGTCGACACCCCCTGAACCTCCGGTCCTACAACGGCCCCACGATTCCCGTCGACACCCCCTGAACCTCGGATCCTAGAACGGCCCCAGGATCCCCGTCGACACCCCCTGAATCCTCCGATCCTCGAACGGCCCCACGATTCCCTTTGACACCCCCTGAACCTCCGATCCTAGAACGGCCCTGAGATCCCTGTCGACACCCCCTGAACCTCCGATCCTAGAACGGCCCCGCGATCCCTGTCGACACCCCCTGAACCTCCGGTCCTGGAACGGCCCCGCGGTCTCTGTCGACACCCCCTGAGCCTCCGATCCTAAACCGGCCCCACGATCCCCGTCGACACCCCCTGAACATCCGATCCTAGAACGGCCCCACGATCCCCGTCGACATCCCCTGAACCTCCGGTCCTGGAACGGCCCCACGATTCCCGTCGACACCCCCTGAACCTCCGATCCTAGAACGGCCCCACGATCCCCGTCGACACCCCCTGAATCCTCCGATCCTCGAACGGCCCCACGATTCCCTTCGACACCCCCTGAACCTCCGATCCTAGAACGGCCCTACGATCCCTGCTACGTCAAACAAACGCGTCGCTGTGCGCGATTTGCGTTTTCCGGTACATCGGGACGCACGCCTGTATCGTCCTAAGTGTGAATGTTTGCGAAATTTCCGGAAAAATATCATCCACCCGCAGGCCCCCCATTTGGCTGATGGCGTGAAGCCTAATGCGCCACACGTGGAAAAGACGCTCGCGCGATTCGGGGTGTTATCGTCATCTAATGCTCGGGCGTCTGGCCCCCGGGTCAGCGCAAGACGCACGCGACCGTCATCAGAATCCATTTGGTTGCTTGTAAAGTAGCCATTTTGTATGCTGTTCCTGACTGTGGCAGGGAAAGAGGACGCAACTAGCTATTGGAGCCGGGGGGGGGCGAGGGGGCGGGGTCACGGCAAATGGAGCCCATTTGTGTGGGGCCGCAGTGTCGCCGCTATGCCGTTGAAGGAAATAGCAAAGCTCGAAAATGTTTTCCGCTGTCCGCGTAATCGTGTTTTCAGTGTTGTTATATATACACGGTGAAGAAAATAAGTATTTGAACACCCTGCTATATTGCAAGTTCTCCCAGTTACAAATCATGGAGGGGTCTGAAATATTCATCATAGGTGCATGTCCACTGGGACAGATCATCTAAAATGAAAAATCCAGATTTATTTGTGTGATACAGCTGCAAATAAGTATTTGAACATATGAGAAAACCAATGTTTTTATTCGGTACAGTAGCCTTTGTTTGCAATTACAGAGGTTAAATGTTTCCTGTAGTTGTTCACCAGGTTTGCAGACACTGCAGGAGGGATTTTGGCCCACTCCTCCACACAGATCTTCTCGAGATCAGACAGGTTTTTGACAGTTTCAGCTCTCTCTAACGATTTTCTTTTGGGTTTAAATCTGGGGACTGGCTAGGCCACGCCAGAACCTTGATCTGCTTCTTACGGAGCCAGTCCTTGGTTTTCCTGGCTGTGTGCTTCGGGTCATTGTCATGTTGAAAGACCCAGCCACGACCCATCTGAGGGAAAGCAGTTGTTCCACTGTCCCATGTGCAGAAAAACACCCCCAAAGCGTGATGCTACCACCTCCATGCTTCACAGTAGGGATGGTGTTCTTGGGATGGAACTCGTCATTCGTCTTCCTCCAAACACGGTTGGTGGAATTATGACCAAAAAGTTCCAAAATAGCAGGGTGTTCAAATATTTATTTTCTTCATTGTACTAGTCACCACACCACTAATGGAGGTTTAGATTTAATGTATTTATGGGTACATCCATTTACTTAGCCGCTTATCCCCACGAGGGTCGCAGAAGCTAATCCCGGCTGTCATCAGGCAGGAGGCCATTTGGGCTCAAGATTCATACTTACGTATTCATTGGATGTAAATTGTACGTTGGAACCATGAAATTTCATATTCTGATGTTAAACAATTCCAATGGGGGCATGACACAAAATTTGGGGTTAGGGGTTAGCATGAACAAAAGGCACCGAAAGACAACAGTGGCACATGCAATCATGCGTCCATTCATTGACTTTGAAGCCGGATGCCACGAGGCTTTCGAGCGGACTTGATTTTGTTCCAGGTCACATGACCATGAGGCCTTTCTGTGGGAGTGAAGGGCAGGGGCATTGTGGGGGGGGGGGGGCTGGGGTCAGAAAATGTAGACAGGAATACATAGAGAAGTGAGAAATCACGTTGACAAGCTTTTACAATTACAATTTCACAATGTAGACTTGAACTAAGCGTGGTTGCATAAGTGGGCACACCCTCATACGACTGGGATGTGGCTGCGCTCAGAATTAACCGATTGCAGTCGTTAAAAGGTCCCGTGCGGAGTAATAGTCATGTCACTTGGGGTGCATTTGCATTTAGAAATAGTAAACATTCGATTGAGGAGAAGGAAACAAAAATTATTCAACGCAGCTCGCAGGGTGAGATCATTATTTTGAGAAATATGATAATCGATACGATAATGTGTACCCAACTATTTTTTTAAAAAAAATATTGATACTTGGGCCTCTGCGTCGAACAAGAGGAGTAAAAATCACCTGTTGGTGTCTCGTATTACAAACATCCATCCATTTCCGAAGCTGCTTATCCTCACAAGGGTCACGTGAGTTCTGGATGCCGCTCGCAGCTAACTTTCAGGCTATTTAGTCCAAAAACATATTTTGAGACTGTATTCGTCTGGGCAATGCAAGTGATGGCTGTTTTTCCCCGCCAAAAAACGTATGTCGATGTAGAGGTCAGTTGAAGCTGGAGGATGAAATGTTTGCGTGACGCCTCCCATGCTGGGTTTTTGTGTTATGTAATCGCACGACAGCCCCGCCTCCTTCCAAGTCTAATCCCCCCACCTCCACCCCACACTCTCTTCACGGCTCAAACATCCACACAAAAGCTCATCTTGGTGGCGTTAAGAGATGAGCTCCCTCTAATTCCATTGGACGGGGGGAGCGACGCGCGAGCGCCGCGTCCTATTGGGCGCCAGCCCCTACCGCCGCCGTCATCGCGGCATGACGTGCGCAGCGTCGGCACCGGTTCGAGGGTACGACGTGATCTCATGCAAACTGTCAGAACGTAGACCGAAATAAATCCGAGTCAAGCAGCTGCCGTCTTTCTCGGGAAAACCTGCGCAAGAATGTTCCGGTAAAAATATAAAATGTAGTTAGTCCGGAAACACGGAGAAGCAAAGGCAAAATATCCGATTTTTGTACAAAAAAAAAAAAAAAAAACAAGATTTTCTCATCACATTTTTTGATTTAGCAGTGGGTATTTCCACGGGTGTTGTTTGGGTCGTACGTCTTCAATTGTTGCAACTGTCAGCCAGTCACGTTCCACTCGACGGCCATTATGACAGCCAATCACATAGCAGCCCTTGTAGACGATGCGGTCAGTGTCAGAACGTTCCGCGAGACACCCGACGACGCGACGCGGTGAGTTCCGCGGTATCACGTATTGCCGGTTCCTGCCAACCCCCGCCCCCCCGCCCCCCTTGTGAAGGATTCTGCTACCAGGTCAGCAAGGTGGGAGTCGCCCCGTTTCTCCAAACAGCGAAATCCGAAGTATTTAGCGATTTCTGTGGGTTACGTAGCATTGCATCACTTTGATACAAAACAGCATCACCATCTTCAAAGCCTGACCCGCTTAGCTGTGAAATGAAAGAATCTTCATGCTAGCGTTGCGTGAACCTGTCGCAGTTCATCTTAAATTATTTATTTAAATAATTTACAACTGAAAGAAATACTCATTGTCGCTTATCCTCACGAGGGTCGCGGGGAGTGGTGGAGCCTATCCCAGCTGTCGACAGGCAGGAGGCCGGGTACACCCTGAACTGGTTGCCAGCCAATCGCAGTAAAAGAAAAATATTTGGGTGGAAGTGTGTAAAACTACAAGTATGAGGCTTTTTTTTTTATCCATGATTTTTTGCTAATGTTTCTGGGAAAGTATAAACATTATCATTTAGCATAGTAACGTAAGACGGTAATAGATGTATTATTACAGGTTTAAAAAGCTGACTTTTGTCACAATAATACCATTACGCTACATGTAAACCACTGAAAATATCCATCCATCTATTATCCAAGCCGCTAATCCTCACAAAGGCCACAGGAAAGCTGGAGCCTATCCCGGCTAGCGTCAGGCAAAAGGCGGACTACACCCTGAACTGGTCGCCAGTCAGCCGCAAGGCAGACATCGACGCCATCACTGAGCGGGAATCGATCCCACCTTACGCACACAAAGGTAGGCGTGTGTATCAGTGACACAGAAAATACAATCCCAGTTAAAATGAGATTTTTCAATCTATGAAATCTTTGCACGTGATTTACGACATGGTTATTAACATGAAAGTTGACAATAACCAAGGGACTGTAAAAAAATATTTACAATATTGTGTTATTTTGATTTTATTTTAAGTAAGTTAAATTTCAGTAACATTTGAAAATAAAGTCGAAAACATTTGATTTTTTTTTTCTAGAATGACAAAATCGGAGTGACGCGGGATTTCCTTGTTTACTAAATGAATTTGTTGCCATAGTTACCGTCCCCATATTACGTTGACTGATTTTATGACTTCACTGTTGTTCGGCCAGCTGCTGTGGTGCATTGTGGGACGCCACCTAGTTCGAATCAGATTCAGATTCAGAACCAGCTTTAAGTATGTCGTTATTAACATGAAAATTGAGAATAACCAAACGACTGTGAAAGAAATAATTTTTCCATTTTGGTATTTGCACTTCAGTTCAACTAAGTTAAATAAATAAATTGGAAAACCGTCATTTTATTTTTTATATTTTTTTTTAGAATGAAAAAATCGGTAGTCACGCGTGATTTCTTTGTTTACTAAATGAATTTGTTGCCATAGTTACCGTCCCCATATTAGGTTGACAGTGATTTTATGATTTCACTGTTGTTCGGCCAGCTGCTGTGGTGCATTGTGGGACGTGTGCCTAATTATAATCAGAATGAGATTCAGAACCGGCTTTAAGTATGTAAGCGCATTTTTTTAAAGGTGATGAAATGGTCTGAATCCAGCAAATGGAGGGAGAATGCCGCCATGGAGGGACTGGGGGGGAGGGGGGGGGGATTGGCTGGATGCCGTCACGTAATCCTCACGTCCATCCACCCTCCTCCTCCTCCTCCTCCTCTTCCTCCCCACCCCCCTCCCGCGCTGTAAGATCCTCGCCTCTCAGACTCGCCACCTGCTCCCGACGAGGTTCGAACACCGGATATTTCTTTATTCCCAAAAAAAAAAAAAAAAAAACGCAGGAAAATGTAAGTCATCTGCTCATTATATATATCGGAATGTTCATCGCGGTCGTCTGTGGTGCGGATGGGGGGCCGGGGGGGGGAAATTTCGTGTGTGGCGAGGCGTTTGTGTCGCTTAATCGTCGCCTTGTGTGCAAAAGGTACCTAAAGAGTAATTTATGTATTCAACAATACGCAGTTTGCTGGTTATTAATAGCATATTGTAATTCGGATTGAGAACATTTGAAGTAAAATCGAGAGTGTGTGAGGCGTACTTAACCCTCCTGTAATTAGGCGCGGGGGGGGGGGGGGGTTAGAACCGTGGAGCACTTATTTTGAAATTCCGCCTGCATCATGGCCGCACGCAGCAATTACATAATCAACGCTAGTGTAAAATAATCAAGAGATTTGATATGGAATATGAAAATCCCACAATATGTGCTGACCGGGTGTATTGTGTGTACAGTGTACTTGGTGAGATGATTAAAATCACATTTGATTCCATTTTTTCAGGGTTTGGGGGCTAAAATGAGGCATCGTGCTGCCTTTGTTGTGAAAAAAAAATGAAAAATGTAGTTAACTAACATTTATTTATTTGTTATTATTAATATTAACTTGCGAGAGGGACACTGCAGTGTAGTGGGGATTGTATCTGCAAATATGTGCACCGGTACTTCGAAACCCGTTTGAGATGTACACGGTGTCCCCATTTTGTCACCAGCACATGCAGTTGTCCTTGATATCATTCGGTGGTTTGTTTCATGTAATTTTTTTTTTTTTGGGGGGGGGGACACATCCATAAATAGGCACATACTTAAATTTCATTTTCTTCACCGTTTATCCCCACGAGGGTCACGGGAGGGCTGGAGACTATCCCGGATGTTAACTAGCAGGTGGCGGGGTACGCCCTGAACTGGTCGCCGGCCAATCGCAGGGTACATGGAGACAAACAGCCGCACTCTCAATCACACCTAGGGGCAATTTAGAGTGTCCGATTAATGTCGCATGTTTTTGGGATGTGGGGGGGGAAACCGGAGTGCCCGGAGAAAAACCCACGCAGGCACGGGGAGAACATGCAAACGCTACACAGGGAGGGCCAGGATTCGAGCCCCAGTCCACAGACCTGTGAGATATACATTATTTGTATCCAACATAAATAATAATGGGCTAGGGATTGATCCCTGGGGAACTCCACATTGTTTGAATTTGGCTCTGATGCGGAGTCGCTGATGGTGCAGTGATACACTTGCAAGACTGTAGTCAGCTGGGGTTCAGTTCCCCACTCAGTGACCGCGTCTATAGTGCCCTGCAATTGACTGTAGACCAGTTCACAGGGTTTTGCCTGAAGTAAGATGGGATAGGCTCCAGCACTCTTGCGACCCTTGTGAGGATGAGCAGCTTGGAAAATGGATGGACGGATTCATTTAACTGCAAACGTTGTTTTCTATCTGCTATCTATCTGATCATGGAAATATGGGTAATCAAAAATAGTTCTTTAAAAAAATACTTGATAAGTATATAGTACTGTGGATCCAACAAACAGCAAAAAAAAAAATCACAATTTTAACACTGGTAAATTAATACAAAACGGAATATTTTCAGCCAAAGTTGACAAGATGGCAGAAGACAACCGCTGTTGTGCCCTTTGACCCCTCACCCCCACCCCACTCCTTTGCAGCCCCACCATGTCGTCGGTGCTCCAGAAACTCATCAGCCCCGTGCCCGGGAGCGCCGCAGAGCCCCCCAGGAACAAAGTGACGGTGGTCGGGGTGGGCCAAGTGGGCATGGCCTGCGCCATCAGCATCCTACTGCGAGTAAGACCCTTTTGCTCCTTGTGAGCCGTTACATATTTGGCCATTCAATCCGATTCTGATTCTGAATCTGATTCAGATGTCGGAAAATATGAATCTCGACTCCCCTTTACAGCTACAACAGTTTTCTCTTTTTTTTATGAAGAATTATTGTATGTACAGTGAACCTCACACCCACCCATGATATATATATATATTTTTTTTTCATATTTATACATGTTTGAAAGCTGCATGAATCCAACCAGAATCTTATTACACTTTTGAGTGTAATAATGAGTGTAATTATTGATAATTATAATATATATAATAATTATTATAATAAATAAATAATGGACTAGGGATTGATCCCTGGGGAACTCCATATTGTTTGAATTTGGCTATTACAATTATCAATAATTGTAATAATTGAGTGTCATTTTGACTATTACCGTCCTACCATACGCGTATAAACACATTCTATACTCTTAAACACCTTCTAAACTCTTAAATATACAATAATGCAAAGTATTAATGTACACTACATGTACATTTTATTCTTCATAATGTGTTGTAATTATTTTTTTTCCCTCAACCAATGGGATACAATCATATAACATCACTTTGAAGAAATGAAGAAATGAATATTGCGCGGTTGTCTGAATAAGTCGCAAAGTATCGGCACGGTGTTTATTTTTTACTCCCTTGCAGTAAAACGGATACATAAAACAAAAATATAAAAAAATAAAAATATTTCAAAAATATATATTAAAAATAAAGTATAAAAAAATAAAAATAAAACAATTAAAACGTAAATATGAAATATAAAAAGTATAAAATATAAAAATAAAATATAAAATAGAATAAACATGAATATAAATTATAAAAAATACAAAATATAAAAAATCTAAAATATAATAAATATAAACATAAATCCAAAACGTAAAAAATACAAAATATAATAAATATTAAAAAAAATAAAATATAAAAATATAAACTAATTTCATGATAAATATAAAGAAAAAGTTAACATGCAACAGAATGGAAATTAGCATATTATTGTTATGACAGCAAACCACCATATAGTTTTCAGCACTCTCAGATTCAGCTATTCGAAGGTTATTTTTTTTATTTTTTCCTCTGTTTTTTGTTAAATTTTTATTTTAAAATATGCTATGGTGACCCCTAACGGGACAAGCCAAAAGAAACGTTTTAATTTTTTTTTTTTAATTTGGACAGTCCCCATCCTCTATTATTATCTTCAAGCACAGCTCGTTTAGATCATAAATTTGAAGCATTTTAATACGCTATATGAGTTATGATTGAAAAAAAATGGCATTTGAGTCTGCATGACACTTTTTTTTGGTTGTAATTTTGCATGCGGGAGATGATTCCTGTGTTGATTTTTGCAAGGATCTGTGTGACGAGCTGGCTCTGGTGGACGTGATGGAGGATCGGCTGAAGGGCGAGGCGATGGACCTGCAGCACGGGAGCCTTTTCCTCAAGACCTCCAAGATCGTCGCGGACAAAGGTGGGCCACGCCGGCGCTACTTTTGTCCCGACCGCTACGCTAGCTCTCAATTCTCCTTTCCGCAGACTACGCAGTGACTGCCGACTCTCGCTTGGTGGTGGTGACCGCCGGAGTCCGCCAGCAGGAGGGCGAGAGCCGACTCAACCTGGTGCAGAGGAACGTCAACGTCTTCAAGTCCATCGTCCCGCAGATCATGAAGCACAGCCCGCAGTGCACGCTCATCGTCGTCTCCAACCCTGGTAAACGTTTGTTGCAGTCAAATATTAAAAAAAAAAAAAAAAAAAAATCCAGAAGGCGCTTCGAATAGTGATTTGTTCAAAAACTAAATCGACATTTCCCATTACAGTTAATAGAAAAAGAAGTAATGCGTTCCAAGCCTTTTAAAAAGCGGGCTTTTTAAAGCATTTTCTTTAGCTTTTCCTGATAATAAACGACATAGTAGAAATACATGAATAATTTAAATAATTTATATAATAAAATAATGTAATAAATATAATTATTTTTTGCTTAAAATGTCCGCTTTAATTACTAAAGTTTAGCGGTAGAGTAGGTTGGGCTGGGAGTGCATTTCTGTATCTGTAGTGACTCCCTCCCCAGCCATGTGAACTTTTTTTTTTATTAACAAAAGTGTACAATAACTTTAAACAACAATAATGAGGGGAAAAAAAACCAATTTTTTTTTCATTTTTACAAAAAGTAACATGCAAAAACATTAAGTACCGATTTTCGTTCAAAAACACAAGCAAAAAAACTTCGGTTCTCGAGCATAATCTGTTCTAGGAAACGGTTCGAGAAGTGATTTGTTTGAAAACTGAATCAATATTTCCCATTACAATTAATGGGAAAAAGAAGTAATGCGTTCCAAACCTTTAAAAAATCGACTTTTTAAAGTGTTTTTTTAGCTTTTCCTGATAATAAACTACATAGTAGAAATACATGTATGGTTTAAATACTTTATATAACAAAATAATTTTAAAATATATTCATTTTTTGCTTAAAATGTATGCTTTAGTTACTAAAGTTTAGCAGTAGAGTAGGTTGGGCAGGGAGTGCATTTCCGTATCTGTAGCAACTGGGCCCCCCCAGCCATGTGAACTTTTATTTTTAACAAACGTGTAGAATAATTTTAAACAACAATAATGAGGGGAAAAAAAAGATATATGTTTTTCATTTTTACAAAAGTAACATACAAAAATATGACTAATTTTCATTCAAAAACAAGCAAAAAAAACATCTCGAAATGTTTGTTTGGAAACTGATTTGTTCGAGAACGGGGATATTTGAGAACCAAGTATTCACTAGAGTTCATACGGAAAAAAATGTCTTTAAAATCATCAACCACAGGTAAAAATGTTGCGTATGAAAAAAATATCGAGTCGGGCATCGACTAGACCACAGGTGTCAAACTTAAGGCCCGAGGGCCAGCGCTGGCCCGCCACATGATTTTATGTGACGTTGACGAGTCGGTCATTTATTTATGTTTTTGATAGGTGGGGGGTAAAAATGTTGCGTATGAAAAAAATATCTTTAACATCGTCAATGACTAGTCGGGCATCGACTAGACCACAGATGTCAAATTTAATTTATGTGACGTCGACTAGTCGCTCATTTACTTTTATTGAAAATGTTTCATATGAAAAATAAACTATCTTTAACATCAACAATGACTCGTCGACATTGATTCAACCACAGGTGTCAAACTTAAGGCCTGAGGGCCAGAGGTGGCCCGCCACATTATTTTATGTGACGTCGACTAGTCGCTCATTTTTTTATTTTTTGGGGTGGCTGGGGTAAAAATGTTGCGTATGAAAAAAATATCTTTAACATCGTAAATGACTAGTCGGGCATCGACTAGACCACAGGTGTCAAATCTAAGGTCCAAGGGCCAGCGCTGGCCCGCCACATGATTTTATGTGACGTCGACTAATCGCTAATTGATTTTTTTGTGGTGGGGGAGGTGTAAAAAGGTTTTGTATGAAAAAAAATATCTTTAACATCATCAATGACTAGTCGACATCGATTAGACCGCAGGTGTCAAACTTAAGGTCCGAGGGTTAGTGCTGGCCCGCCACATGATTTTATGCGGCCCGCGAAGGCAAATCTAGCTTGTCACCTTCCATGATGGTTGTAAAAATTTGTATCAAAATTTCAAATTGTTATCTATCCAGAATGATAACGTTGAGATATTACAAGCATTTTCGTGCTACCAAACGTGGATAGTTCAAAACCCATTACCCTTGATTTCTGATTGCAAAACTCGCACATAAATTTCTTGTGTAATATGAAAAGCTGATTATGAATATTTTTATGGTTTCACAGCCCACTGAGGGAAACCGTAACTACAATGTGGCCCGTGACAAAAAACTTTTTGATACCCCTGGACTAAACTTTCATCACATTATTGTGGGTTGAAATTTGTCGTTGTTCAACGTTGCGATATCGTCTAGGTTTGTTCTAGGATTTATGAAAGACGTGTCTGGAATAATATTAGCATGTAATGTGATTGCCGTTGTCGTTATTTGATCGGAACTCGCAACTCGGCAGTGGACATACTCACCTACGTGACCTGGAAACTGAGCGGGCTGCCCAAGCACCGCGTCATCGGCAGCGGCACCAACCTGGACTCGGCCCGCTTTCGCTTCATGATGGCCGAACGCCTCGGCATCCACGCCAGTTCCTTCAACGGCTGGGTGCTGGGCGAGCACGGAGACACCAGCGGTGAGTGCCCCGCGGTGAACCCCGCTCAACAGTTTTAGGATTATTTCGCAAGCCTTGCCTCGGTTTTCAAGTATGAAAGGTACAACGAGTGTTAAATGGAACTGCTAACCGAAAAATGTTCCTGACATTTTCAAAGTTTGTGGTCTAAAAACTTGCTTGAAACACATTCACTGCCATTGACGGGTATAGACGTCAAAATATCCACAGTCTTTTTTTAACGTGTACTGTTCCTTGTGATATAATTTATTGTTTTTGAAGGGCTCACCGCCACAAAAAAATTGTCTAAAGGTTGCAAAATACATGTGGGAAAACCCGCATTCGGGATCTTTGCGCTCTTGTGCAGTCGAGAATCCGCACTGGCCTTTCTGGACCTTCGGGGTTTAGTAACTCCTGTGCTTCGTCTGTTCCAGTCCCTGTGTGGAGTGGCGCAAATGTCGCCGGCGTCAACTTGCAGAAGTTGAATCCCGAGATCGGCACCGACGGCGATAAGGAACACTGGAAGGCCACGCATAAGGCCGTGGTGGACAGGTAAACCGCAGAACCTCAGACCGTGAGACCCATTTGCTAGCCAAGTACTCCCAACGTACTGCGGAGTAAATCTAAACAGTCCCGCAACCCTCGTGAGGGAGACTACACCCTGTGAACTGGTCCACAGTCAGTTGCAAGGCATCTTGTGTGATGGTCACACATTCAAGTTTAGATTTTTACTTCTCTCTCTCGTTTGCCAATGAGTCACCGGCCAGTGTTGTACCAACAACAGGCAAAATCCCTCCATATATAGTTGTAGCGGTAGATGATTATTAATATCATCGTACTGTACATGCATGAGACACTTAACGTTTACTGCGCCAAAAGATTAGGATCATATGACTTCTACATACTGATGAAAAATGTATCTATGAACATTTACAGTCAAGAAAATAAGTATTTGAACACTTTGCTATATTTCAAGCTCTCCCAATTAGAAATCATGGAGGGGTCAGAAATTTTCATCGTAGGTGCATGTCCACTGTGAGGGAGAGAGAGATCTAAAAAGTAAAATCCAGAAATCACAAAGTGTGATGTTTTGCTGTAAATAAGTATTTGAACACCTGAGAAAACCAATGTTAATATTCGGTAGAGTAGCCTTTGTTGGCAATTACAGAGGTCAAACGTTTCCTGTAGTTGTTCACCAGGTTTGCGCACTGTCCAGGAGGGATTTTGGCCCACTTCTCTACACAGATCTTCTCTAGATCAGACAAGTCTCTGGGCTGTCGCTGAGAAACACAGAGTTTCGGCTCCCTCCAAAGATTTTCTATTGGGTTTAGGTCTGGAGACTGGCTAGGCCACGCCAGAACCTTGATCTGCTTCTTACGGAGCCACTCCTTGGTTTTCCTGACCCAAAGACCCGGCCACGACCCATCTTCAATGCTCTGACTGAGGGGAAAGAGGTTGTTCCCCAAAATCTCACGCTTCACAGTAGGGATGGTGTTCTTGGGATGGAACAGTGGAACTTTTTCCACCAAGATGCTTGTCAATTTCTCTGTAGCCCTTTCGAGTCGTGTGGAGTTTTACAATTTAGTCTCTAATGTCTTTGGACAGCTCTTTGTTCTTGGCCGTGTTACAAGTTTGAGTCTGACTGATTGGATGGGGCGGACAGGTGTCTTTATGCAGCTAACGACCTCACACAGGTGCATCCGATTCGGGATAATACATGGAGCCCGGGGTGGACTTTTAAAGGCGGACTAACAGGTCTTTGTGGGTCAGAATTGTAGTTGATAGAGAGGTGTTCAAATACTTATTTGCAGCTGTATCATGCAAATAAATTGTTTAAAAAATCATACATTGTCATTTCTGGATTTTTCTTTTTTGATTATCTCTCTCACAGTGGACAATTTCAAACCCCCTCCATTATTTCCAAGTGGGAGAACTTGCAATATAGCAGGGTGTTCAAATACTTATTTCCTTCACTGCATATGCAACACAAGACCAGATATATATATATATATATTGATATTTATGTGAATCTTTCATGTTGATTCTGATACTTAAAAAGGGTCAAAACATCAATCGATTGTTGTTGGTTTTTTTTGTTTTTTTTTTCTACTGTGTCTATGGTGTCTGCGGACAAAATAAAGAGTGCGTCTGTAATTTGAGGCCTAGCGGTGACGGCGGGATTTAGTCCAAATGGCCTCGTGGGATTGTTCCGTGGAGGACTTAATGCAATCTGGCTCGCGGTACTCAGGCTATTAAGGGCTGGCCATTTTACACTCAACTTAAGCAATTACGGACACTGGTAACAGCGCCATTTTATTTCATGCTTCGATTGGAAATAGACTAAACAGCTAACGGGGAACGATTCGGGGTTGTCACGGCAACATGACCTTTTGTGTGCCAGCGCCTACGAGGTGATCAAGCTGAAGGGTTACACCAACTGGGCCATCGGCTTGAGCGTGGCCGACCTGACCGAGAGTATCGTCAAGAACATGAGCCGCGTCCACCCGGTTTCCACCATGGTCAAGGTGAGATGTATGCATAAATGCACATGATATTTGTATACATATACATATTTGATGTTGGTTGGCTAGTCATGCCTGCTGGCGACTACATATTCCACATATCTGCAGCAGAGGGATCAGAATCAGATTCAGAATCCGATTTAATGGCCAAGTACGTAACAACACACAAGGAATTTGTCTCGGGTAGTCGGTGGCGCCTTGGTATGACATTCACGTTACTATTATTAGTAGTACTATCTGTATTATGCGGTCTATAACTTGTTTTGTTGTTCTTAAATACAGTTCTGAGGTCCCGGGTTCAATCCCGGACCCGTCTGTGTGGGTTTCCTCCGGGCACTCCGGTTTCCTCCCACATCCCAAAAACATTCAGCAATAATCGGACGCTGGAAATTGTCCCTAGGTGTGATTGTGAGACTGTTGGTCTCAATGTGCCCTGCGATTGGCCGGCAACCAGTTCAGGGTGTAACCCCGCCTCCTGCCATGTTGACATCTGCGATAGGCTCCAGCGCTCCCCCGCGACCCTCGTGAGGATAAGCGGTGAAAGAAAATGGATGGCTATATTGCTAACATTGGGAAATTAAGAGGTCACCGACGGTGTAGCGGGACACACGTCTGACTTTGCTGCAAGCAGCGTGGGATCGATTCCCGCTCCGTGATGGTGTCGATATCTGCCCCCGCGACTGACCGGCGACCAGTTCAGGGGTGTCGTCCGCCATTCGCCCGAAGCTAGCTGGGATAGGCTCCGGCTCTCCCGTGACCCTTGTGAGGATAAGCGGCTTGGATCATAGACGGATGGAGGGTTAAATTGAGTCCAGTAGTGACTTTGGCGGGATGTTCTGAAAAGATGAATATAGTTTGACGTCACAAAATTAGGAATTTTGGAACGCTGAAAATCAAGTGAGATTTTTGGCCGGTTGAATTTTGTAAATAAATACATAAAACTAGCAAAAAAAAAAAAAAAAAAAGGTCTTAAAGAGAGATACTGTACATCTGGGTCGGGAGGAAGGAAGAGGCAATTAGCATGGGTGGGGAGATGATTTTTTTGAGTTTGAAAATTTCTTAATCGGGATCCTCTATCAACTATGAAAAAAAAATTGCAATGGGTGCTTGCATTTGCTTTCGGTCGAAGAAAACAAAACTGACATCCAGGATAGAGATTTGGACCCCTGCCCTGCGATTGTCTGGCAATCAGTTCAGGGTGTGCCTTGCTTCCTGCCCGATGACAGCTGAGATAGGCTCCGGCACGCTCACGACCCTCGTGAGGATAACTCGCTCAGAAAATAGATGGATGCGTCGATTCAGACCTCCGACGTGTATCCCCACTCCACCGTGCCGAAAGCATTTTACGCACCTGGGGAGACTGCGACTAAAAAGTTGTTAAGAAGTTAAGTGGTGCATGCAATGCTCCGTAATCCGCAAACTGTTATTTCGAGATACAATTCCCAGAAAGCACGACGGGGCGATGCTGACTTTGCCGTCTTCGTAGCGGGATCCCCGAGAGCCGCAGGGACAGGGAAACAAAAGCGCTACGGCTGAACCAGGGGATTCGCCGGGGTAGTGTTTTTGGGTCTTGCGTGAAATAGTGTAAAAGAATCTGATCATGAGCACAGCGTAAAGGCGCAAAGAAATCCGTCGACTAGTCCAAAGCGCTAACTCCGTACGTCTCTTTAGGGCATGTACGGCATCGGAGAAGAGGTCTTCCTGTCCCTGCCCTGCGTTCTGAACAGCAGCGGCGTGAGCAGCGTGGTCAATATGACCCTGATGGACGGCGAAGTGGCTCAGCTGAGGAAGAGCGCCGACACTCTCTGGGGAACCCAGAAGGACCTCAAGGATCTTTAAATCCGTTTAGCTAGACCAGCGGTCGGCAACCTTTGACACCGAAAGAGCCATTTGAACCCGGTTGCCACGGAAAAGAAAACACTGGGAGCCGCACATCTAAAATGAAAAAAAAAAAAACAAAACAAAACTATAGAATAAAAAATAATACAAAATAGAATCTATTTTCTTGAGATATTTTTCTTTTCTTACATTTCTCCATTGGCTTTCCCGGGCTTGAAAGTCGCTCAAAATAGACGGCGTTTCAGCGGGTATACCCGCTTCCGCAGTGTGACGTCTATTTTGAGCGACGAAAAAAATAATATCAAATAATTTAATTAATATTTTAATATTTCAAGATCACAATAATCTTCAAATTTAGAACTAAAATAATATAAAAACTAACACAAATAAAACACACTTCAATTAAATACAAAAAAATTTTTTTTTAGTAATTTATTTTCCCAAGCCAATCAGAGCCGCATTATAAGGATGAAAGAGCCGCATGAGGCTCCGGAGCCGCGGGTTGCCGACTGCTGAGCTAGACCACCGACATCCAGAGAAGCCCGTCATCGCGCACAACGCCATTTTGCTCCATTCCTCTCGGTCCGACCTTACCGTTCTTTTGAAGCACAATGTCCGGGTTTTTGGAGAGGCTGGTGCTTTCCTTTAAAAAAAAAAAAAAAAATCCACACAAGCACATTTTCACCCGAACTACTAGTAAACACGAGTATTGTTGTAGATTGATGTGCAGTGAATTCGTGTACGTGAAGCACAACCAAACCGGGTTACAATTCTGTTCCTCTTCCCCACTTGTCGAAGACGCGGAACTTGATGTCCAGTTCTGAGCCCGAAACCCCACAAGGAGTTTTCGTCTTTCGGTGTTATTCGGCAGGAATGCTTTAGCGCATTTAGATGATTACAAAACACACGGAAAGGCCTTAACCACATTTTCTTTGAAGCACTCAAGTGTTCTGAATAAATGCATTGAAACATTAGACAATGAGCTTCTGGTGTATTTCTTTTTTAGTAATTCTGTATCAGATGTGAGATTTAAAATAACCATGAGTAAACCAATCCAGCTGTAGGTGTTCAAAAAGCAGAGTTGTATTTTTTTCTTAACATTAGTGTATACCGTCAGGCATTTTCTAGCCGTATGGGATTATTACATAGTCATTACATGGTCATTACATAGTCATTCCATGGTTATTACAGCTGTACCGTCTTTTACATCACTTATATCCATACATTTTATTTTATTTACATATATGACATTTGTGTTTTGCTAGAAAATAGAAAACTAATATTATTGTTTCACGACTTTTCTCGCATTCAAACACTGGACAGTGAGCTTTTGGTGTATTTCTTTTTGGTTATTCTGTATCAGATGTGAGATTTAAAATAACCACTAGTAAACCAATCCAGCTGTACACATTCAAAAAGCAGAGTTGTATTTTTTTTCCTGAACATTTGTGTATATCGTCAGCCATTTTCCAGCCATGTATGATTATTACATTGTCATTACATGGTTATTACAACTGTACCGTCTTTTACATCACTTATATCCATACATTTAATTTTATTTACATATATGACATTTGTGTTGTATAGAAAATAGAAAACTAGATCAATGATATCGTTATCACAACTTTTCTCAGCTAATTGGTCTAATTTTATGACGGTCATTTCCTCACCGTACAAGGTGTAAATAAATCACTATGAATGAAATTGAAATCGCTTATCGAAGTGCTTCTTGGTTAAGCTTTGAAATGTTATCTGAAATCATTTCATTGAACTTATTTATGATTTTAAATGTAAATATTAATGTCGAATTAACACAATCCGATTTGCCTGCAAAATAAATAACCACAACAAACCAAAAACTGCAGTACAAGATTTAAAAAAAAAAAAAAGAAGACTTTGGCAAATATTTTACTGCCACCTAGTGTCAAACTCAAGTCGCTCCAGAAATTACAGTGGCAGAGTTTAGTAAAGCTTTTTAATAGTTTTACATTGCTCTTACTCGAGTGTTCAGCAATTACAGAGTTTATTATTTAATATTTGTAGTCCGACATGGGGACCCGCAAGTACCGCACCCGCTTCAGGTCAGCGCCTCCAGTCGTCGCCGAAAGAGCGTCGGAGGCGAAAATCTGCTCGTCGTGGCCCTCTGAACGGCCCGCCTGTAGACGTAGCCGCGATTGTAGCGCTTCCCGAAGCGGAGGCCGAACGGGTTGATGTTGAACTTGTCGGTGCGCTCGTTGCACAGGAGCTGGCGCTGGGTGTCGTTTTCTCTCAGGGAGAAACACAGGTCGGGGTCCTCCGGAAAGTCGCCCGCCGTGCTTCTCCGCGGACCGATGGAACCTGATGGGACCGCAAGAGAATCAAGCTCAAAAGTGGAAAATGGCAAAACGCGACAGTGTATGTCTATGTGTTGGATCCGGGGTGTCAAACATATTTTCGTCGTGGGCTACATTGGATCAACACACAAAAATGTTCACAATTTCTCCATATTTTCATTTATGAAATGATGGTCTGAAATTTTGGTACAGATTTTGAACAAGAATCATGGAAGTTGACGCACGTCATTTGCATTCGCAGGCCACGTAAAATCATGTGGCGGGCCCGATCTAGCCCCCAAGCCTTGAGTTTGACACCTTAATGTGGTTGTAATAGTGTGATAGAATAATATGATAATCCTATCAAAGTCATGTACTAGTGACAGTAGTTTAACTGGACATTGCAGTCATAGCCTACAAGTTCAAATGAATATAGTATTACATTATCAGAATCACATTATTACTATTATTATTATTGATATTGTTGCTTTTATTGTCATGCGTCATGACATAATTGCTAGGTAGTAGTTATTTTAACTTCCCTGTGGCGATGTCATACACAATTTACTACATAGTCATTACATGGTTACTCCAACTGTGTAGATTATCGTCATTTACATCTATATGGAGTCATTTCCAGATACTATATATATATGTATATATGTTTCTTAGAAAAATGGACAATACAGTCATAGCCTATAGCCTATAAGTCAGAGCCTATAAATTCAAAGAAATACAGTATTACATTATCAGAATCTGATTATTACTCTTACTTCCCGGCTGTGACGTCATACACAGTTTACTACTTAATCCTTACATGGTTACTACAACTGTGTAGGATTATTGTCATTTACATTACTTATGTGTATTCATTTTTTTCCAGATATTGTATATATGTATCCATGTTTCTTAGAAAATTGGACATTACAATCATAGCCTATAAATTCAAACAAATATAGTATTACATTATCAGAATCATATTATTACTATTATTATTAGTATTAACATTGTTGCTTTTGTTGTCATGTCTAATGACATATAATTGCTACGTAATATCTATTTTGACTTCCCTGCTGTGATGTAATACACAGTTTACTACATAGTCCTTACATGATTACCATAACTGTGTAGGATTATCGTCATTTACGTTACTTACGTGCATTCATTTTATTTCCAGATATTGTATATATTTGTCTGTGTTTCTTAGAAAACTTGACATTACAATCATAGCCTATAAATTCAAACAAATATAGTATTGCATTATCAGAATCATATTATATTATTAATAAGATTGTTGCTTTTGTTGTCACGTCTAATGACATATAATTGCTCCATAATATCTATTTTAGCTTCCCTGTTGTGATGTAATATACAGTTTACTACATAGTCCTTACATGATTACTACAACTGTGTTGGATTATCGTCATTCACATTAGTTATGTGCATTCATTTTATTTCCAGATATTGTATATATTTATCCTCGTTTCTTAGAAAACTGAACATTACAATCGTAGCCTATAAATTCAAACAAATAATATTACATTTCCAGAATCATATTATGATGATGATTATTATTATTATTACTGTTAATAATAATAATATTAATATTGTTGCTTTTGTTGTCATGTCTAAATATATAATTGCTACATAATATTTATTTTAACTTCCCTGCTATGTTGTAATACACAGTTTACGACATAGTCCTTACATGATTACTACAATTGTGTAGGATTAGCGTCATTTACATAATTTGTGTGCATTCATTTTATTTCCATATATATCTTTATGTTTTTCTTAGAAAACTAAAAGAATAAAATAAATGGTGACTGCTAATTTTATGAAAATTGAATCATAAATAAATAATGTCTATGTTTCAATTGCAATAGGGAAAAATAAAACATTGACCATAACCTTATTTTATGTGTCCACACATTATTTTTGATTCCATATTCCCTCAATTTACATTCGCTAACGGAGGAGTCGTTAAAGTAAGTAGTACACTAATTGTGGCAAAATGGTTGGTTGTACCAAAATGAATGAAAAGTAATTAACTAAAGAACTATGCATTACATATCTATGAATAAAGTTGGTTCTACTTTCTACTTAAATGGTTCCAGCGTCTTACCCGTCCCCTGCAACTCCTGCTCAGGTAGAAATCCCGACAGAGATGCGCCCAGACACCCGGGATTCGGACCGACGACCAATCCGCACAACATAACGACAACCGTGAGCTTCATTTTTGGACAACACGTTCCTCTATTGTGTTCCAAAAGTATTTTGTTGATACTTTGCTTTCTCAAGCGCTATGACGACCGTCATCCATTCCGCCGCGTTTTATATCTCACTCGGATAGGCGACCTCGTGCCCCCCCCCCCGGCATCTGACGGCCAATCGTGCGCCTCGACGCCCCGGGGGCCGTAAATTGCGGCGCAGAAATGCATCATTCATAAGTTTTTCTCAGAAATACTCGCGACGCGGTTTTGCGTAGGGGAGCAGTGATTCAAAGCCCCACGTAAAGTCTTTCCGGATCTGGTTTCCACATTGACGTACAAAGCAAGAAACCGGATTTTAAACCCAGAAGAATACTTAAAAAGTCAAAACGACCCAAGGATCGAGAATTTATATCATACTTCGACCACAATTTGTTTCGCAATAATCCGCAGTTTTGGAAATATTAAATAATCAAGTTTCTCTCAATTGCCCTGAGGTGTGATTGTCTCGACGTGCCCTGCGATTGGCTGGTGACCAGTTCAGGGTCTACCCAGCCTCCTGCCCAAAGATAGCCGGGATCGGCTCCAGCACTCCCGCGACCCTCGTGAGGATAAGCGGCGCAGATAATGAAGACGCTTCAGGTTTTCACCGCCAGCCTTTCCCAGTTAACGTGGATATTTGACGTCTAAAGCCGTCAATGGCAGTCAGCGGCATTCGCAGTTGAGGTTTAGTGTCCAAATTAAACATAGAGTGAAGAAAATAAGTATTTGAACACCCTGCTATATTGCAATTTCTCCCACTTAGAAATCATGGAGCTGAAATTTTCATCGTAGGTGCATGTCCACTGTGCGAGAGATGTATGATTTTTTAAAATGATTTATTAGCGTGATACAGCTGCAAATAAGTATTTGAACACCTGAGAAAACCCAGCTTTAATATTTGGTACAGTAGCCTTTGTTTGCAATTACAGAGGCCAAACGTTTCCTGTAGTTTTTCACCAGGTTTGCACACACTGCAGGTGGGATTTTGGACAGCTTTTTGGTCTTGGCCGTGTTTCAACTTTGAGTGTTACTGATTTTAATGAGGTGGACAGGTGTCCTTATTTAGCTAACGACCTCACACAGGTGCATCTGATTGAGGATAATACATGGAGCCGGGGTGGACTTTTAAAGGGAGACTAACAAGTCTTTGAGGGTCAGATTCTAGCTGATAGACAGGTGTTCAAATATTTATTTGCAGCTGTATCACACAAATAAATCATTTGAAAATTATACAGTACATCGTTTTCTGGATTTGTCTGTTTATATGATCTCTCTCACAGTGGACAATTTCAGACCTCTCCATGATTTCTAAGCGGGAGAACTTGCAACGCAGCAGGGTGTTCAAATACTTATTTTCTTCACTGTAAAACAAAGAATTACACTTACGTGCATTTGAAAGCAACCCTATATCTTTGCCGGTTGCCTTAATGCTAACAAACAACCGCCGAACTCCACGGACACGCTAGCGGTTAGCATGGGCATTTGCAGATTCAGAAGCAAACTCGTCATATCTCACAACAGCTTCATATTTCCGCTTCGAAAGTAAACATTCTGCCTCCATTTGACGTCCGTTGTGTATATTTCGCAATCGGGCACTTTGCGAACGACGTCACTCGGACCAAATTCAGCGTCACGTTGCGCTCGCGTGTGTTTGCATGCGCGCGCGTATGTGGGCTAAAGGTTGGCAACAGGGGGAGTGGTGGGAGTTCTTTACCCCCATTAGACCAGATCTATCTTGTCCTGCTGTCTCCTAACAGGTGCAGACCTGTTTCGAAGATATTCCACCTACACTTTGCTTTATCGTCAACTATTAGTATCTTTTTTTTTAATTTCATTTAATATTTTGGATCAAGTGGAAAGATTTGAAGATGCCACTGTCGCGGTCTTTGTCGATGACATCTTTAAGTGGCGTTCTGCCAGCTTGGGAGGAGGATGAGTTGCCCGTGGAAGACCTGCTCCTCTTCGAGGTAGCCTGGGAAGTCACCAATAAAGGTTTGATATTTTATTTTATTTTATTTTATTTTATGTGGCGCAGATTTGGAATAATCCATTCCATCGGACCGCATAATTACATTTCAGGGCTTTACATTTCCTCCAGGTGGAGGTGGCGGTGTGGAATTACATCAAAACAAGCAAACGCATTGAAATATTTTTTGGGGAAGAACGAAAATGTTTGGCGACGGCGCTCCTCGCAGAGTAAATATTGAAAACCAGAGAAGCCGCCTTTGAACAGTTACACATTAAACGAGATAAATGGTCCCATTTTGCGGCCTTAATTACCGTGTTATTAACACATTAAAATATGGGGGGGGGGTATTTTCAGTCTGTTACATGTAAGTTGTTGTTTCTTTTTCCGAAATCGTCATGTTGTTGGGGGGGCACTTCCGTTAGAATATGTTGCACAACCCCACCACCACTAACATTAATAGTTAACTCATACTCTGTTGGGTAATATGCATTTAATGCACAATATATTTAAAAAAAAAATCAAACCAAGAGTGTCACAGAATAAGTCAAGGTGACACATTTTTGAAAAGGTTTTCATATAATTTGATCAATCACAGTAAGATCACTATATGAAACTGATGAGCCATGTGTAATTACCTAGTAATTAACTAGTAATTAAGTAAATAAGTAATTACTGGAAAGAAATGGTCGGATGTATTTATTGGTCTTGGTTTACGCCGGCGCAGTCGGCGGAATCTACACGGTGATCCAGACCAAGGCCAAGATCACCGTGGACGAGTGGGGGGAGAACTACTTCATGCTGGGGCCGTACTTGGAGGCCAACTTTAAGACGCAGGTGGAGGCCTGCGAGCCGCCTCTGCCGACCATCAGGAAGGCCATGGATGCTCTGATCCAAAATGGCTGCCAGGTGGGAGACATTACGGAGACGCGGATGTGCCTGCTTTGATATGAAATGTAAATCCATTTTTTTTTATACATGAGCTGACACATTTAACCACTAGATGGCAATCGTACACCACGGACCACTGAACGGATATGAGGATTAAAGAGATATTATGCTAAAATAGTTGTTTATATAGTCCATAAATCATAAAAGAAGACTTTTAAAACGCTTTACGAGACTGTTTGTTGTTCTTTTTTCCCCGCAGGTTTATTTTGGTCGCTGGCTAATCGAGGGTAATCCTTACGTGATCCTTTTTGACATTGGTTCTGCCGCCTGGAACCTGGACCGCTGGAAGGGAGACCTGTGGGACACCTGCAACGTTGGCCTGCCGTACCAAGACCGGGAAGCGAACGACTCCCTCATCATAGGATCCCTCATCGCCTGGTTCTTCAAAGAGGTCCATCCATCCATCCATCCATCCATCCATCCATCCGTTTTCTTTGTTGCTTATCCTCTCGAGGGTCGCGGGGAGAGTACTGGAGCCTATCCCAGCTGTCAACGGGCAGAGGGCGGGGTACACCCTGAACTGGTTGCCAGCCAATCGCAGGGTGCATGGAGACAAACAGCCGCACTCACAATCACACCTTGGGGCAATTTAGAGTACCCCTGCCATTTTGGAATGAAAATGTAGGCTACACCTTTTTCATAAACTAGGTGGCGGTGGCAGATTGGAATGAACGTGGACACCATTCTCATAACCTCTAGTTGGCAGGGACATAATCCATTAATCCAACCATTTTGTTAGCCGCTTATCCTCACAAGGGTCGTCGGAATGCTGGAGCCTATCCCAGCTGTCATTGGGCAGAGGGCAGGGTACATCCTGAACTGGTTGCCAGCAAATCGCAGGGTGCACGGAGACAAACAGCCGCACTCACAATCACACCTAGAGGCAATTTAGAGTGTCCAATTAATGTTGCATGTTTTAGGGATGTGGGAGGAAACCGGTGTACCTGCAGGCACGGCGAGAACACGCAAACTCCACACAGGCAGGTCTGGGATTGAACCGGGGACCTCAGAACTGTGAGGCAAACGCTTTACCAGCTGAGCCCACCATGCCGCCGGGCTGAAAACAGACACACTGCGTCTTCCAGACCAGTTCTTGAATAGGTTCTTACTGGGGTTTGTTTCAGGGAGTCTTTTGGAGGTGCACTTGGGGGGCTTTCTTACTGTAGCTTCAGCATAGTTGATAATAGACTTGACTGACTTGACTGAGAAAGTCCAGTCCACGTGTTTTGTTAACTCAGGTCAGAACTCTGCGGTTCATTGTCTTCATGGAGTGATTTTTTTCAGGGACAACCAAGACATCAAAAGTAGAATATCACCTTAGCTCCGGGCTAGTGTCCTGGTCCAGATGGTTTCATGGCGGATCTATGACTTTTCAGTCGTTGGCTGCCGGAATGAGAACCAAGGAGTTTAAAATTTGAAGCGTCACTTGGAAACGGGTTGACCGTGGCCTTTGGGTTTCAAGATTAGAACGTGCCTTCAAGTACTCCCGAAAACAGATTGGTGGGGCGATTTGATCAATCCAAACCTTTTGATTTTGGTTCCAGGTCTCAATTTTGGGTAGCGACTACAGTCCCGGTGAAAGTTTCTCCCTCTTACAGACGTACATTTAGATCTTGGTCGACGGATCTGAATCCCCTCCGTGTAAATAAACTGATTTTGTACTCCCCCCACCACCAGTTAACAGACCAGCTCGGAGACAAGCCCAACCTCATCGCTCATTTCCACGAGTGGCAAGCGGGTCCGGGGCTCATCCTCTGTCGGTCTCGGAAGATCCCCATGGCAACAGTCTTCACTACCCACGCAACTCTTCTGGGACGGTACCTCTGCGCGGGGAACGTCGACTTTTACAACAACTTAGATAAGGTAGTCGCAAATACCGACCAGATCCCAGTAGAGTACTTTTGGTGAACTGTACGGATCCAATACGAGTTTTCAGGTCATTTATCGACCGTGCAGCAAAACTCGTGGCAGGCATTCAGGAAGTACCTAATGGGAATTGTGCTACTTCATTTTGGCTATTTTCTGCGGCATAAACGCGATTTATGAAATCGACTCGAGCCGTAAATGTAAATACAACGGCGTGATGAATAGAATATCATCGATTGTGCCGTTATTTCACTCCGCGCATAAAACTGATAGATGCTACCGTTAACAAATTGTTCGAAACGGCCATTACGGGGTAACGCACCCTCACAGAGACGGCGGACCTTTACAAACACTTAGAATATCATTAAAGATGTTGAAACGCGTTTAAACGGGTCAGAGACGGAGTTTGTAATTGGCTCGTCGGAAAGGTCAACGCGGAGCTAAAGGCCACTCGCCGGCTCGGTAGATAATTGACAACAAACAAACACAGTTCGACCCGAAGAGTAAAATCCATATTTTGTTCGTCAGTTTTACGGATGGAACCGTTTACACTTCATGATCCGTTGTCCCCCTTGCTTATTTTGAACAGCTTGAGGCATTTGTCACCTTTTTTTGTCCCCACGTCTACGCATTCTAGTTCAACATAGACAAGGAGGCCGGCGAACGTCAGATCTACCATCGGTACTGCTTGGAGAGAGCCGCCGTTCACTGCGCTCACGTCTTCACGACCGTCTCGCAGATCACGGCGGTGGAGGCGAACCACATTCTGCACAGAAAGCCAGGTGGACATTTACCTAGCTTAACTCGACCGGAACGGGAAAACCTTAGCATGTGTACAAACCGGAGTTCCGGCGAAGTTGAGATGCTTTGCAAAACTGTAAAGAACACAATACAAATGCAACTGGTACGACATTCAGAACAAATAAACCAACAAGGACAAAGACAAGATACGGTGAAGAAAATAAGTATTTGAACACCCTGCTATATTGCAAGTGCTCCCACTTAGGAAACATGGACGGGTCTGAAATTTTCATCGGAGGCGCGTGTCCACCTTGAGAGAGATAATCTAGAAAGAAAATCCAGAAATCACAATGTATGATCTTTTTAACAATTTATTTGTGTGATACAGCTGAAAATAAGTATTTGAACACCTAAGAAAACTGATACAGAAGCCTTTGTTTGCAATTACAGAGGTCAAACGTTTCCTGTAGTTGTTCACCAGGTTTGCACACACTGCAGGAGGGATTTTGGCCCACTCCTCCACACAGATCTTCTTGATATCAGATAGGGTTTCTGGGCTGTCGCTGAAAAACACAGAGTTTCAGCTCCCTCCAGAGATTTTCTATTATTGGGTTTAGGTCTGGAGACTGGCAAGGCCACGCCAGAACCTTGGTATGCTTCTTACGGAGACAGGTTGGTTTTCCTTGGCTGCGTGCTTCGGGTCATTGTCCCCGTTTATGACCCAACTTCAATGCTCTGAGTGAGGGAAAGAGGTTGTTCCCCAAAATCTCACAATACATGGCCGCGGTCATTCTCTCCTGAATACAGTGCAGTCGTCCTGTCCCGGGTGCGGAAAAACACCCTCAAAGCATGATGCTACCACCCCCATGCTTCACAGCAGGGATGGTGTTCTTGGGATGGAACTCGTCATTCGTCTTCCTCCAAACACAGATAGTGGAATTATGACAAAAAAGTTCTATTTTGGTCTCATCTGACCACAAAACCTCCTCCCATGAGTCCTCTGTATCATCCACGTGGTCATTGGCAAACTTAAAATGGGTCTTGACATATGCTGGTTTTCGCAAGGGAACCTTCCATGCCACGCATGATTTCAACCCTTGATGTCTTAGTGTATTACCAAATGTCACCTTGGAAACGGTGGTGCCAGCCCTTTTCAGGTCATTGACCAAGTCCTGTGGTGTAGTCCTGGGGTGATTCGTCACCCTTCTAAGGATCATTGAGACCCCACGAGGTGACAATTTTGTCTCTGGTGCCTTTGGACATCTCTTTGGTCTTGGCCATGTTACAATTTTGAGTCTTACTGATTGTATGGGGTGGAAAGTGTCATGCTCCTGGCATCCTGCCCAGGCTGGGCGTGGCCAGCCAATTAGTCGGCACACCCCCGCACCTTGTTTCAGCTGATTATGCACAGTACTTATAGGACCCGGTGACGACTGGTCCGCCGCCAGATCGTTGAGCTTCATGCCCCGCTCGAGCACTCCCGTATCCCTGATCGCCAACCCGTGTGTACCGACCTCCGCCTGTTCTCCGACCGACCCCGTAAGCCTGACTCCTTTGACACTTCTGCCTTCCTTGATCGTTCTCCCGTGTACCGACTCCTGCCTGCCCGCTCACCTGCTCTCTTCGCCCGACGTCCCAACTACCGCCGCTGCACCTGACTGCCTGCCCGATACCCGACCTTGGATTAATAAACGTTTTTCCCGATTTACATCTGCGTCTCCCGTGTACTCCTGCATTTGGGTCCTACCTTTGTTCCGATGGGTCGTGACAGACAAGTGTCTTTATGCAGCTAACGACCTCACGCAGGTGCATCTGATTCAGGATAATACATGGAATGAAGTTGGACTTTTAAAGGTGGACTAACAGGTTTTTGAGGGTCTGAATTCTAGCTGATAGAGAGGTGTTCAAATACTTATTTTCTTCACTGTATTTAATGTTCAAATGTTTCTCATTTTTAATCTGAAGCAAGGATGGGGGGAAGGTTTGCTCACCCAGATCACAAAAGCGGGGACGGTTTTGACAAGTGACTGAGAAAATAGTCCAACAGTTGAACAATTTTCCTGAACGTAGAACTGTGAGGAATTTCGGGATTTTGCCCCGATCTCAGGAAACTCTTCTCTTGTTTTCATGTGTTCGTGGAACAGATGTGGTGACTCCGAATGGGCTGAATGTGAAAAAGTTCTCAGCCATGCACGAGTTTCAAAACCTGCACTCCATCAACAAGGCTCGCATTCAGGAGTTTGTGAGAGGACATTTCTACGGGTAAGTGACTTTTATTGATATATATTCTTGAGTAATGGTACTAATTGTGTAATAAAGCAATGATAATCTACAGGATGACCTCGACAAGTGTTTCGCTTTGTCTTTGACCTTTTTTGTATTTTTTTTGTGGGACAGCCCAAGAACCAAAAATTGATAACTAACAGGAGCTCATAAGTGTCGTGAAAAAGTTTCGGACCCATTTTCTCGTATATTTTGGCAGTTTCCCCACTTTTTTTAAAGATCATCAAATAAATTAAATATTAGGCAAAGATACCTCATGTGTACACAGTTCTTTAAAATTGTGATTTTCCTGACTGGCGGCACTGTGGTGCCATCAGTGACCCCAAATAAGACCCAAATGTGGAGTTCCCCAGGGATCAATCCCTAGTCCATTATTATTCATGTTGTGGAATGTATATCAGGGTGGCACAGTTTAAGACTGATGAAAGCTCACAGTTTGGAGGACCAGGGTTCAAATCCCACTTCTGCCTGTGTGGTGTTTTCATGTTTTCCCCATGCTTGAGTGGGTTTTCTCCGGGCACCTCCCACATCTCAAAAAACATGAAACATTAATTGAACACTCTCAATTGCCCCTAGGTGTGATTGTGACTGTTGTCTGTGTCCATGTGCCCTGAGATTGTCTGGCAACCAGTTCAGGGTGTACCCCGCCTCCTGCCCCTTGACAGCTGAGATAGGCTCCACAGCACTCCCGCGACCCTTGTGAGGATAAGGCGCTAGGAAAATGGAATGATTTTGTTTACTCAGAGTGTCATGACCAGAACAGGAGAAGTGGGGGAGGAGATTCATGCTACCTGGCCCTTTGTGGCCAACCAACTGCCGACCTTGTTGAAATGGTCCTAGTCCGAGTCTGGACTTGAATCCATGAGATTAAAAAGCTATTGATCCTCCAAAACCCTCCAGTGTTGCTGAAGTGGAAAAACCTCTGCAAGGAAGAGTCGGACAAAATACAGGATCTATGCATACGGTATCTAATATGAAAAACTCTTTGCTGGTTCAAGAAAATACTTCCGTCACGAACCTCCGGTACGGGGGCGGACCCAAATGCAGGACTTTGAGGCAGAGGCATAATGTTCAATGTAGTTTATTCTGAAAACTGGGTCATAAACGGTGTAACAGTCCGACTAGGCAGAGGTACATAAACGCTAGGCAAGTCGGGATCCAAAAGACATGCGGCAAGGGTTCGATGACTGTAGGGCAAACTAAGAACTCAGCGGGACAGGATCAAACAAAAGCAGTGGCCAAACCTTGCGCTCATGACGCTTCATTTCAGTTGTTGCTGTTGAGGGTGGCCCAACCAGTTTTTAGGTTTAGGGGGCCATAACATTTGTCATACAGGGCCAGTTTACTTTGAATATATATATTTTTTTCCTCGACAAGAACAAAAAAAATTCCAATTAAAAATTGAATTTTATGTTGATTTGTGTTATCCGACTAGATTCGCACTACAAGAAACAAAGTTCAAAGTTCAAAAGCACGGTGGGGAACTCAAAAGATATGAACGACAAAATTACTGGGAAAGAATATCATAAAAAGTGAGAAAATACGGTACCAAAAACTCATAAGGACATCGTGGACCGGGTTGAGGGGTTCTGGTTTGGAGTGACTGCAACTGAAATAATCCATTCATTCGTTTTAACAGACATCTGGACTTCAACCTTGATAAAACCCTATTCTTCTTCATAGCTGGGCGCTATGAGTTCTCCAACAAGGGAGCGGATATTTTCCTCGAGTCACTGTCCCGGCTGAACTACCTCCTCAGAGTGAGTCCTCCTCCATCCAAGTCCAAACGGACCGTTCGGACCAGTCTGCTCCCTGCTAAACCAGTTTTGTTCCTTGATCCCCTCTGCAGGTCCACAGAAATGACGTGACAGTGGTCGTTTTCTTCATCATGCCCGCGAAAACCAACAACTTCAACGTGGAGTCCTTAAAGGGCCAAGCTGTACGCAAACAGCTATGGTAGGCGGGTGGGATTACAGCTCCAGAACCGCAGAACTCAGTAGTCCATGTTACTTTTGAAATGCAGTTTTCAGTTCAAATTGCCCTTCTAATCACAAAGCAATACTCAGACCAGATGTCATGAGGAAAATTTGACCATCTAGGTCGTGGGTGTCAAACTCCAGGCCCGGGGGCCAGATCCGGTGGCCCGCCGCACGATTTTATGTGGCCCGCCGAGGCAAATCACGTGTATCGAATTCTGTGATTTTTGTTCAAATCTGTACCAAACTCTTCAATTGTCATGTCATAAACGATGACGAGAGATTGAAAGTATTTTTGTATTACCAAATGTCAACAATAGTTGACAAACCGATTACCCTGGATTTCTGATTCCAAATCTAGATCAAGGATGGAAAACCTATTTTTGTCACAGGCCACTTTGTAGTTACAGTTTCACCCAGAGGGGCATTATGACCCCGAAACCAGGAAAATCTTTGGCCTCCTCAAATCCATCCATCTATTTTCTTTGCCGCTTATCCTCACTAGGGTCGCGGGGAGTGCTGGAGCCTATCCCAGCTGTCAATGGGCAGGAGGCGTGGTAAACGCTGAACTGATTGCCAGCCAATCAGAGGGCACATGGAGACAAACAACCGCACTCACGATCACACCTACGGGCAATTTAGTGTCCAATCAATGTTGCATGTTTTTGGGATGTGGGAGGAAACCGGAGTACCCGGAGAAAACCCACACAGGGACAGGGAGAACATGGAAACTCCACACAGGCGGGGGCCGGGATCGAACCCGGGTCCTCAGAACTCACCGTGCCGCCGCCTCATCATATTCACACATAAAATTTATGAACGTAATAGAATGGGTTTTTCAACTATTGTTGATGTTTAGTAACAACAACAAAAAATATCTCAACGTTATCATTTATGATATGACAATTTGAAATGTCGTTACACATTAGAACAAAAATCCCGGAATTCGATACACATGATTTTCCTTCGCGGGCCACATAAAATCGTGCGGGGGCCCGCATCTGGCCCCGGGGCCTTGAGTTTGACACCTGTCACGTAACTTTTTCTTCCAATATTCCAAAAAAGTAATTTTAAGAAATTTTGTAAATGCGGTTTCTACTCCGCAGGGATACCGCTCACACCGTGAAGGAGAAGTTTGGCAAACGGCTGTATGACGCGCTGTTGACGTAAGCGCTTAATTAATGTGTTATTACACACGGGCGTGAATGAAGAAAACGCATCAATAAATCTTGGGTGTTTGTCGCAATCAGCGGCAAGATCCCCGATATGAACTCCATCCTGGACCGAGACGACTTCACTATTATGAAGCGGGCCATCTACGCCACTCAGGTAACTGGTCTGGACTGTCTCCGGAATTTTTCTGCTCACCACTTTTGTACCCCAAGTGCTAATCAACGAGAGTGATGGCGCCCCGTTGCTAATTAATTATTGAAAGCGCTATAAAGTGAATCTCGTGGTGAACTCGGAATGAAAGTCCTTGCAGTAACGAAGCAGACTGAGACTTAATTACACCCCACCCCCGCTCCCCAACCCCCGACTGCGGTTTAATAGACTAGTTGTGTCCGCGTGATCTATGTTGGAAGCGCGTTAAAAGGTCTTCCTCGATGAAATGAATTTACGCCGTTGTCAATATTTCCGAGACGCGGAATGGAGCGCAAATGGGATTCACGACAAAAAGTCCAGCGGTGATGATGGACTGGGTACCCTCACCGGACTCGTTGTGGTTTGTGGTTTCTCGTCTCCTGCCCTCACACACGCTCTTTGCAATAAAACCAGTTAGATCACCGTTAATTCCGTGCGCGCTAATCAATATGTGTCAAAATGGCTGTTTGGGAGAGTACAATTTGTAGACCGCTGGGTAAAAACTTGCATTGAATTTGTCCAAATTGGTGTGCTGGGGGAAGGGGGGGCGGGGATTCTGTGGAAATAGACTTTAGCATGTCCAGAATGGCCCCCCCCCCCATAACATACTTTTTTGTGGTTTTTGTTTACAGAGACACACCCTCCCTCCAGTGACGACCCACAACATGCTCGATGACACAACAGATCCCATCCTCGCCAACATCCGGCGGATCGGGCTCTTCAATTCCAGGAATGACCGCGTTAAGGTACAATCATCATTGTCTACAATTCAGGGGTGTCAAACTCATTTTTTCGTTAGTCACGAAGCAACGGTTGCGGGGGGCGGACCCAAATGCAGGACTCCAAGACGAGGACATGATGTTCGATGGGTTTTATTATAAACTAAAGTTGTGCACGACAACACAGTCCGAGAAGGCAGGATCCAGAACACAAGAAACAATGTCCAAAAACTATGAGTCAACTAAAGAGCGAAACAAAAGCGTGATTGGACTGGAATGGCGCAGTGGCGGAGTAAATCTGGATGTGGGAGAGACAAAACAACTTAAATACACGGTCTAATCACTCGTGAGAAACAACTGAGACCGGGTCGAATAGATGAAACCCTTCGGAGCGGTGGCCAGGCCACGCCGTTCTTGGGCGTGGTCCAGACTTGCGCATGACAGTCACGGCCCACAGTGAAGTTAGGACTTTCCCCGGAGGGCCGCTACGACTCTGGAGACCTGTGGTCTGCGTTCTCTCCTGTAGACACGTCTAAAAACTAAATGAACTACTGTCAAACGCAAAGGAAGCAGTCAGTCTTAAGTATGGTCCACTGCGTCTTCTTATCGGTATAAAATACTCAAAAAGTCATCTCTTGGTCTTTGCATCAATTCAGACCTTAACTGTACTCCAGTTTTGATCTACTGGTTACCGTTCCCTTCCCAGGTAATATTCCATCCTGAATTCCTATCCTCAACAAGTCCTCTCCTGCCAATGGACTACGAGGACTTTGTCCGTGGCTGTAACCTCGGAGTATTCCCTTCGTACTATGAGCCGTGGGGGTACACACCAGGTACTGCAGTCCTGCCTTGGAGATTTTCCTGATCAATGGATCTTTTGGAAGTGTGTCTACCAGTTCCGTGTTTGCAACACACTGAATAAAGGTCCAAGTGGTTTCAGCGGTATGCTGTTCCAGTCCACATGGATTGGGACTGAGTTGGGCAGGGTGAATCATTCTCCTGAAAGCCTCGTCAGTATTTCACGAGTCTTTTCGGTTTTTCCTCTGATTCTTCAGGTGAATGCACTGTAATGGGCATTCCCAGTGTGACGACTAATCTTTCTGGTTTTGGGTGCTTCATGGAGGATCACGTGTCGGACCCTGCCGCCTATGGTGTGTACAGACATCCACCCCCCCCCCCCAAAAAAAAAATAGAACCATAGATCCAGAAAAATAAACTGACATCCTTTCCCCTCGCTCTCCTTTCAGGTATTTACATCGTGGACCGGCGGTTCCGTTCTGCCGACGAGTCCTGTAACCAGCTGACTCAGTTCATGTTCAATTTCTGCCAACAGTCGCGGCGTCAGCGCATCATCCAGCGCAACAGAGCCGAGAGGTTGTCCGACCTGTTGGACTGGAGATACCTAGGACGGGTTTGTCAGTCCGAATCCGATTTAACGACGACGAGAAGCGCGAATTGGAATTTCGGCGGCGGCGGTCTCGATGACACCAAATAGTATAGTTTCAATCTTCTCTGAGCTCCGCAATTATTTAGTTTGACTGATTAGTAGACGTGAAAGTCGTCTAATGATGCTCAAGAATTTTCAGTGCCGGCAAACTGTAAAATTTGACGCTGATCACATTTTTTTTCTGGACTTCTCGTTGGCAGTTCTACATTCACACACGCCTCCTTGCGCTCAGCAGAGCGTTCCCTGACAAATTTAAAGTGGACCCCATGGCGCCGCTGAAGGTCAGAACCAAAACCCCGAATGAAAAACGTTTAACGGTCTTGTGTGCTGGTTAGCATTAGCATCGCTGTACAGATTTTGTGAGAAAAGGACTAAGTCACCAATTAATTCTTAGAGGGGAGGCGGGGATGGGGGGTACCTGAACCACAGGTGGGTGGGGGTGTACCCGGACCACATTTTTCCAGTTCTTAATTGGCATCTTAGCATTTGGGTGATTGACAAGCCATCACGTTGGGAGTTGTTACGTTGCATCACTAGACAACAGAATCAGTACACAACAGGACTTGATTTTGATCCGTTTCCAGAGATACAGTAAAAAAATAATACCAATCCTGTTCGTATTTGGACAATTTTAGAGCTCGTTGAATCCTCCAGGAGGTGATCGTGAAATGAACCCATGCGTAATCAGTCTTTCCTTCCCAAAGACGGAGGGTTTCCGCTATCCCCGACCGTACTCCGTGCCCCCGTCCCCCTCGGTGTCGGTCCACTCCACCCCGCACCACAGTGACGTTGAGGACGACGACGACGAGCCGTACGATGAAGACGAGGAGGCCGAAAAGGACCGCCGGAACATCAAGGCCCCCTTCGTCCTCGGTGCCGCGAGAGAGGGCAAAAAGAAGCAGCCGGGGGAGTCGGGGAACTGAAACCTCACCGGGGGAAAACCGAAGCGCGTGAGATCGAATTTCATCTTTTAACGGTCGGCTGGGGATGATTGAAAAAGTCTGAGGATAAGCAGTAAATTGTTTACGTGTACATGAATCCCTCGTTGATCACCGCAATAGGCGAAATCTGTTTACACGACATCAGGGGTGTCAAACTCATTTTTCTCGCGGGTCACATTGTTGTTCCGGTTTCCCTCAGAGGGCCGTTATGACTCTGGAACAAAAAATATTTAATCATTTCATCATATTTATGTCATCAATTTATAAACTAGTTATGGGGTCAAGGGTCATGTGTTGTTCAACTTTTCACGTTTGGTGACACAAACATACTTGTAATATCTCAACTTTATCATTTCTGTTACATGACAATTTGAAATTTTGTGTCCAGATTTTTACAAGAATCATGGAAATTGACACTAGATGTGGCTTCGGCGGGCCAGATCTGGCCCCCGGACCTTGAGTTTGACACCTGTGCACTATATACTACACCAAATTAAATTTAAATTCATATAAGTTTCAATAAGTCAAAATCAAGTCAAAAGTTAAAAATCTTTAATCGCCTCATCATATTTACAAATGAAATTTATGAACTACAGGAAAGAAAATAAGTATTTGAACACCCTGCTATATTGCAAGGTCTCCCACAGAGAAATCATGGAGGGGTCTGAAATTTTCATCGTAGGTGCATGTCCACTGTGAGAGAGATCATCTGAAAAAGAAAAATCCAGAAATCACAATGTATGATTTTTTTTTTAACGATTTACTTGCGTGATACAGCTGCAAAGAAGTATTTCAACATCTGAGAAAAGCAATGTCAATATTTGGTACAGTAGCGTTTGTTTGCAATTACAGAGGTCAAACGTTTCCTGTAGTTGTTCACCAGGTTTGCACACACTGCAGGAGGGATTTTGGCCCACTCCTCCACACAGATCTTCTCTAGGTTAGACAGATTTCTGGGCTGTCGCTGCGAAACACCGGATTTCAGCTCCCTTCAAAGATTTTCAATTTGGTTTAGGTCTGGAGACTGGCTAGGCCACACTAGAACCGTGATATGCTTCTTACGGAGCCACTCCTTGGTCTTCCTGGCTATGTGCTTTGGGTCATCGTCATGTCGAAAGACCCAGCCACGACCCATCTTCAATGCTCGGCATGGCCGTGGTCAGCCTCCCCTCAATACAGTGCAGTCGTCCAGTCCCATCTGCAGAAAAACACCCCCAAAGTATGTTGCTACCACCCCCGTGCTTCACAGTAGGGATGGTGTTCTTGGGATGGAACTCGTCATTCGTCTTCCTCCAAACACAGATAGTGAAATTATGACCAAAAAGTTCCATTTTGGTCTTATCTGACCACAAAACTTTCTCCTATGACTCCTCTGTATCATCCAAATGATCATTGGCAAACTTAAGATGGGCCTTGACATGTTCTGGTTTAAGCAGGGGAAGGAACCTTCCGTGCCATGCGTGACTTCAAACCATGACGTCTTGGTGTATTACCAACTGTCACCTTGGAACCGGTGGTCCCAGCTCATTCCAGGTCATTGACCAAGTCCTGTCGTGTAGTCCTGGGCTGCTTCCTCAACTTTCTAAGGATCATTGAGACCCCACGAGGTGATATCTTGCATGGGGCTCCACTCCCATTGTCATTGACCATCATGTTTAGCTTCTTCCATTTTCTAATGATTGCTCCAACGGTGGACCTTTTTTCACCAGGCTTCTTGGCAATTTCTCCCTGTGGAGTTGTACAATTTTGTCGCTGGTGTCTTTGGACAGCTCTTTGTTCTTGGCCATGTTACAAGTTCGAGTCTTACTGTTTGTATGGGGTGGACAGGTGTCTTTATGCAGCTGACGACCTCACACAAGTGCATCTGATTCAGGATAATACACGGAGCGGAGGTGGACTTTTAGAAGCGGACTAACAGGTCTTTGAGATTCAGAATTCTAGCCGATAGACAGGTGTTCAAATACTTATTTGCAAATCATACATTGTGATTTCTGGATTTTTCTTTTTAGATTCTCTCTCTCAGAGTGGACATGCACCTACGATAAAAATTTCAGACCCTTCCATGATTTCTAAGTGGGAGAACTTGCAATATAGCAGAGTGTTCAAATACTTATTTTCTTCACTGTAAATACCAGTATTATATATTTGTAGTTTTGGTTACTTTTTACACGAGTAAAATATTTCTCAGAATGCAAGTAAATCAAATTCTTGAGCTGTATTGCGACGCTACAACGTTCATTTCAACTCAGTAATGCAACTTCAGATCGTGCGGTCAGTCCGAATCCAGTTTATTAAAACAATCACATTTCAAATATGCAATCTTCAGATGTGCTGCTAACGTCGTCGTACAAAATATCTCTTCTGCTCCCCCGCCGCGCAGAAACGGGCGACGGGCATCCATCGGGAACGAGGACCGCTTTCAGAAGTATTCCCTCTTCCAGACCGGGATCTCCTGGAAGTACACTTCATCTGGGTTTTCATCAGCTACGAGGAAGAAAAAAAAAAAAAAGACACCGAGGCGATCACATTTCAATTGGAGCGGTTATTTTCATATTTGGTTCATATTCGTATTTTAGTTTTAATTTTTTTTTTTGTTTTTTAGCTATTTCGATATCTGCCTCGCTGCAACAGTCGTGTTTGCAAAAAGGTCCTTGAGGATTTCAAATTGGGCGTGACGGTAAAATTAATTATTAAAATTATGAAATTCAGTTGGCCATGTTTTTATTTGTCATGGATCAAATGACAAGAAAATGGCCATCAACACCCCACAGCTTAATTTTTATTATTATTTTTTTAAGTTAGTTTAGTTCTGTTGTGGCGTTTTGTATCCGGCGGCAAAAAACGAATTTTCTTCTACAGGACATTTTTTAAGAGACCTGCGTTTCAGTTTTCTTTTTACGACTGCAAATTTGTATTTGTAATACACCCTGACTGGCACATTAAAAATTTGGAATGAGCAAAAATATTTCAATTTGCAAAGTGTTATAATCATGTAATAATATAGTCGTAACTATCTGTAACCCCCCCCCCCCCCGACCCCTTATAATAAATATGGGGGAAAAAATACAATTTATTGGTGTTCTGAGCGTTTTGCAAGCACGCAGATCATTTTAAATAATGATTATGATGAACGTGTAGAGTAGATAAAGGATTTGATATTTGATTTCCTCACCGCCGTCCCTGGCTTGCTGCAAAAAGTTGAGCAAAATGGTGGCAGCCTGGTCCACACTCAGCTTCTCGGTGTTCTGACTGCGGGTCTCTGGTCGGAAAAATAAACCGCAAGGACCCTTAAAACCGTCGACATTGCACTGTGGTGTAAAAAGTCAAATAGAACTTGGCCCACAAATGTAGGAAAATGCGAAAAATAAATGTGGATACACAATATTAGTTGCTAGGTGTGTATGAATAATGAATGCTTGTGGATCACTTAAATTTGTTTTCATTACACTTATCATAACTCACATTAGAAGTACTCATGAAAAAATAATTGTAACCAATATTTTTTATTGTAATGTTTTATTAACTGATGATGATGGCTACTTGTACCATATCAAAAGTATTCTCATTCATAAATGTTTGCCTTTTTTTTTTTAGTTTACAGCAAAAAAAGTCATCCTTTCACTCCTCCCCTATAACACAATACACTTGTTTATAAAAAAATATGATTAAAAAATGTAATTACTTGAGTGGAAAATTCCTAAGGTCAATTTTTTGGGATCTTATATATATATATATATGTTTTTCTATTTTACAAAACAATCTGATTGAATGCCGTCAAAATTAATTAATATATATATATTCATACACAAACACACATACAATATTATATATATTGTATTTATGTTATAATCATGTAATAACATAGTTGTACCTAGTGTAAAGTGGCGTACACGTCTCCCTCTTTCCGGTCCATATTTTTGTGTATTTTATTTGTATTTTTTTATTTTTTATCAAAAACTATCTCATTGAATGCCCTCAAAATTGAATCAAAATCTAAATTTAATACTTTCACAACTAGGCAATTAATGATATAATATTTACACACACACAATATTTCATCTACTACACTTCTCGGTAATTGGAGCCAATTGGGTTCACCAGTCAAAAAAATAAATTTTTCATTTTCGGTTGTTAGGTATGATTAAAATGTGGTAAATTGACATCATTTGCAAATTATCCCAAAAATATTTGTGAGTTGAACACATTTAAAACATGCTACATGATCATATTAAATCAATAATTCATTGTACACACAAAATCGTTCACACCAGGGAACAATTTAGATCGACTCTAATTAATTAATGAAGTGAGTTTTTGGAATGAGCAAAAATATTTCAATTTGTGAAGTGTTATAATCATGTAATACCATAGTCGTACCTAAGTGTAAAGTGTCCTACACACCTCCCTCTTTCCGGTCCAAATTTTTGTATATTTTATTTGTTTTTTTGTGTTTTTTTTTTTTACAAAACTATCTCATTGAATGCCCTCAAAATTGAATCAAATCTAAATTTAATACTTTTACAACTGGGAAATTAATGTATTTAGAAATATAAATATACATACACACAATATTTCATCTAATATATTTCTTGGTAATTGGAGCCAATTGGGTTCACCAGTCAAAAAAAAAAAAAAAGTTTTCAGTTTCGGTTGTTGGGCATGATTAAAATGTGGTAAATTGATGTAATTTGCAAATGATCCAAAATATTTAAACACAATTTAACTATGCAATTGATGTACACGTTCATATTAAATCAATAATTCAGTGTACACACAAAACAACCCTTCAGACCAGGGAACGATTTAGAGTCGATTAGGCGATTATATATTTTTGGAATGAGCAAAAATATTTCGATTTGCGAAGTGTTATAATCACGTAATAACATAGTCGTACCTAAGTTTAAAGTGTTGTACACATCTCGCTCTTTCTGGTCCATTTTTATTTTTTGGGTTTTTTTTTTCTTAGTAAAACAATCTCATAGAATGCCCTCAAAATTGAATCAAAATCTAAATTTAATACATTAATTGCCCAGTTGTAAAAGTATTTAAAAATATATATAGACAATATTTCATTTATTACACTTCTTGGTAATTGGAACCAATTGGTTAAGCGAATATGTATGTTTTTGGAATGATAAAAAAACATTTCAATTTGTGAAGTGTTACAACCATGTAATAACATAGTCGTACCTAAGTGTAAAGTGTCGTACACATCTCCCTCTTTCCGGTCCTCTGAGATGAACCTGCGTCCTTCTGAGAAATTGCACAGAACCGTCAAACTCGAAATAAAACTTATGAGGTATCGAGTATGTGAGTTGTACGTACGAGTGCCTTTAAGATACAGCATAGCCTGCGGTGACCAGTTTCTCCGTTGGAAAGAGCCCTTTAAAGTGAGAAATATAATACTGTGTGTTTTTATGAAATTTGATATTTAAATGTATTATAAATAAAATGCAGTATATTAAAAAAAACTCACTTTCGGTGCACTCCAGGTTTGCGTGACAAACGCAGCCAGAAAGAGACAAATATAAGTCAAAGTGATGGTCTTCAAACCCTGTGGGAGTTGAAGAGAAGTAAAACCATTTTTAGTACTCAAATTATAGTATTACATGTATTTTTTTGGGAGGAACAATACAACATAACATAACATCCAGACCACTGTTATTTCAAGTTACAATTACTTGAACAATCACTCTTAAGAGAATATAGTTTCTCAATAGTGTTCCGTGTAATGAGACTCAAAAATATTAAAAACAGCTCTCGGTGATCCGATAAGACCACTGGAAAGTCACGATTAAGAAAAAAAAAATACACACTGGAGATGTGAGTGACAACAAAATATTATTTTGACATGATATGTTTGAAAATGAAAAATTGGAAGTAAATCTGAGCCGACTTACTTTCATGGTGAGAGCGATCGCGCCGATTTGGTGAAGCCAAGCGGAGGAGGGTGAAAAGGTCCTGGATCACTTTTGCGGCTCTTCCCCCTTCTTGTATTTATATCCTCAAGACGGGAAAGCCCCCCCCACCCGCCAGTAAGGCCCCCCATCCTCACGATGCCAGCACCAATAGGTCACGGCGGGTTTGATATACGAGGGGCGGGCATGTGAGCGTTAATGAATGGAGACCGCCGTCAATTCAACGTTTTCATTGACTGGGTGCAGTACGCTGTAAATATTTCTGAATTAAAAATGCTGCTGTAAGCGGTTGTGGCGCCGCCGAGAGGGTAATTTTTCAAAATGATGATATTGTAGGCTTGGGGGTGTGTGAAAATGTAGCAGCTCATGTTTGGGTTTGGACTTATTGGTTTGTATTGCAGTATCTAGTACACTTTGGTGATTGTATTTTTTCAGAAAGTAGTGATTCAGATACCATATTTTCTCATAGTACATTACAGTTCAGTTATTGTCATACTACAAAAGGACGTCCAAACAAGTACATACTACTGCCCAGAAAAATATACTTTCCAGAACACTGTTATTTCAAGTTACAATTACCTGAACAAACACTTAAAGGTCCACTGTCATGAAATGGATGATTTTTAGGATGGGTCCTCCTCAGTATGCTACATACTGTCGGGGAGTCCGGTGTTAGTTAGAAGTAGTGATCCGCGTATCATCAAAACATGGCTTGAAACGATAGGGTAACATTGCCCAGGTCATTTCGCTCGATTCGACTTCGAAAAGAGCTTCCGTGTTCCATAGCAAGTTGCGCGCATGACGCGCTCTCCGCTCATATTTATTTTTTCCTATAGACATTGAAATGAAAAATGTTAGATGTATTTTTCATTACAATATCTGTTTTAGAATGCTTATTGGCATGACAGTGGAGCTTTAACTGAATGGTCATGCTGGAATTTCATATTTTACTTTTTTAACTGCACTGATTGCTTTCATAAATATTTGAATTCATAGTGGAGCACCTGTACATCATTAAAAATTCATCCCCATTTTCTGTATTTAGTAACTATTTTTGCAAAGTTGGATATTCTGTGACTGCCTGGCAACAGTACTTTTACTTCCATCCATCCATTTTCTTAGCCGCTTATCCTCACGAGGGTCGCGGGGAGTGCTGGAGCCTATCCCAGCTGTCAAGGGGCAGGAGGCGGGGTTACACCCTGAACTGGTTGCCAGCCAATTGCAGGGCACATTGAGACAAACAACCATTCACACTCACTATCACACCTAGTGGCACTTTAGAGTGTCCAATTCACGTCGCATGTTTTTGGGATGTGGGAGGAAACCAGAGTGCCTAGAAACTTCCACGCAGGCGGGGCCGGGATCGAACCCAGGTCCTCAGAACTGTGAGCCCAACACTCTACCAGCTGAACCACTGTGCCGCCATTCCCAAATCCAGGTGTGAAAAATATTGCATCATTTCAAAAACGACTCATGACTGCATTAGGCTGAAATACTAAATACTGACCAAAGGGTGTGAACACTTGTGCTAGTTTGATATTTAACCCAAAAATTCCATTTTCTTTTCTGTCAATATGGTGTGGCTTTGTACATTTTCACTCACTGTAACGAGTGAAAAGTTTATGAGGATCCAACTACTTTCCGTACCCCTGTTAACTCGAGTCCTAACTGGCTTTGTGTGGATTATTGAAATAAAATAAGCAACACATTTCTTTATTCAACCACTGAATAATGATGACAAACAACCGAAAAAAAAGGAAAAAGGTGACATTTCTTCCCTTTCAACTTGTCCCCAAAAAAAAAAAAAACAACCAAAAAAAAAAACTCATCTGACATCCACAATTCATCTTTTCTTCCTTTTCTTAACTAGTTCAACAGCGGCGATGAAACGAAAGCTCTTCAACTTAGCACAACAGGGTTCGGTACCGGGACCGAACTGAAAACGAAAGGCAGGGTCCAGCTCATGAAATACAACCAAAAGCCAACTTAAGCGACGCGTCGCGCGTTAAATGTTTAAGCAGACACAGGACAAGAGAAAGCAGGCAGCTAACGAATCGTAGCTCTACTGCTTTTTTCTGTAGCCCTTATTATCTACATGGCTGCATAAACCCGTGTTTTTGTGTGAATATGAGTATGTTTTTATGACGGATAACTCGGCCGTGTCGTCCGCATCGGTTCTTGACGGCTGGAGACGCTCTTGACTCTGTTCCTTGCTGGGGTGGTGCCTGATAGCGCTAAAACCTGGACCGCCGTGTGAGCCGACCTCCCTTGCGTCTCGTTTCCCGCCCCCACAATCGGCAGCCGGCTTCTCTCGGTTAGGCTTTTATTTCAGGAGGCGAAGTGTAGATCTGCTCCGAGTTGTCCGCCGCGAGGTCCTCTGAAGAGTTACAGAAAACAAAAAAATTAAATGACGACACGTTCATGACGGGAAGGAACACAAGACGATCCAGCACTGGGACCGACTACAAGGGGATCAGTTTGAGACCGCTGTATGGTGAAAAGGTATCAGGTGAGTATTTTTAGTGCTGCTTGAGGTTTTGTAAACCCTTCTTAAGCTACAATGAAGTTGTCCAGGTCCTGAAGCGAAAAAGCAGCCCCAGACAGTCACATTTCCACCACCGTGGTTCTTCCTTGGGAGAAGGTTCTGTATTTCGGCTCTTAAGATACAACGGACTTGTCCAGGTCCTGAAGTGAATAAGCAGCCCCAGACAGTCACATTTCCACCACCGTGGATCTTCCTTGGGAGAAGGTTCTGTATTTTGGCTTTTAAGATACAATGGAGTTGTCCAGGTCCTGAAGCGAATAAGCGGGAGAAGGTTCTGTATTTCAGCTCTTAAGATACATTGTAGTTCTCCAGGTCCTGATGCGAATAAGCAGCCCCAGACAGTCACATTTTCACCACTGTGGTTCTTCGTCGGGAGTAGGCTCTGTATTTAAGCTCGTAAGATACAATGGAGTTGTCCAGGTCCTGAAGCGATTAAGCAGCCCCAGTCAGTCACATTTTCACCACTGTGGTTCTTTGTCGGGAGTAGGCTCTGTATTTAAGCTCATAAGATACAATGGAGTTGTCCAGGTCCTGAAGCGATTAAGCAGCCCCAGTCAGTCACATTCTCACCACCATGGTTCTTCCATGTGAGAAGGTTCTGTATTTCGGCTTTTAAGATACAATGGAGATGTCCAGGTCCTGATGCGAAAAAGCACCCCCAGACAGTCACATTTTCATCACCGTGGTTCTTCGTTGGGAGAAGGTTCTGTATTTCGGCTCTTAAGATTCAACGGACTTGTCCAGGTCCTGAAGTGAATAAGCAGCCCCAGACAGTCACATTTCCACCACCGTGGTTCTTCCTTGGGAGAAGGTTCTGTATTTTGACTTTTAAGATACAATGGAGTTGTCCAGGTCCTGAAGCGAATAAGCGGGAGAAGGTTCTGTATTTCAGCTCTTAAGATACAATGGGAGTAGGATCTGTATTTAAACTCATTAGATACAATGGAGTTGTCCGGGTCCTGAAGCGAAAAGGCAGCCCCAGACGGTCGCATTTCCACCACCGTGGTTCTTGGTTGGGAGAAGGTTCTGTACTTCATGTGACGTGCTGGCTTTTCTCCAACCAGTGGTTTTGAGGGTGATCAAATAATTCAGGGAATGGACTTCAAACAGGGAGGCACGGTGACTCAGCTACAAAGCGTTGGCCTCAGAGTTCTGAGGACCCGGGTTCAATCCCGACCTTCGCTGTGTGGAGTTTGCATGTTCTCCCCGTGCCTGCGTGGGTTTTCTCCGGGCACTCCGGTTTCCTCCCACATCCCAAAAACATGCAATGAACACTCTAAATTGCCCCGAGGTGCGATTGTTGTCTCCGTCTCTTTGTGCCCTGCGATTGTCTGGGAACCAGTTCAGGGTGTACCTTGCCTCCTTCCCGATGACAGCTGGGATAAGGTCCAGCACTTTCGCGACCCTTGTGAGGATGTTTGTTTTTCCACAAAAAGAGTGACCATGTCAAGGAGGGATCAAAAACCTTTGAGCAGCACTGTAGTATGGCGTTTCCTGCGCCGATTCCTCAGATCTGCTTCACATAGTAGGGCCAACCGGCCCGGTCTGAGTTGTACCTTAATTAATATTTACCTAACGTATTTGAGGCAAGACAGATTTTAACGACTACCGGATTAAACTAAGCATTATATCATATCCCTGTACATGATCTGCATTGATTCATATTCATCAAAGGCACTGAAGCACAAAGGTTACCGGGAAGAACACATTTCCAGAGGCCATAGGTTTTCCCCACTGCCGTCTGCCACAGACGAAGTGTGCCATCCTCGGAACCGCTAGCGTACAGCTCGCCATCCGGACTGAAGCGGACACAGTGGACGGGGCCAAAATGACCTTTATAGGATTCTGTTGAGAGACGAGACAAAAATGGCGTTTGTCATAGGGACAAAATGTTCAGAATTTGGACAACTGCAATTTCATACGGTTACACAAATATTGCGCAGGCTCAGCAAAGCCCCTGAGGTCGTGTATGCCACGGGTCCCGATTCAGGGTGGGACATTTGGTTCCGGGGCACACCGAGTAGCACTTTTCATAATTTGTTTCGAGTCAGAGGTGTCAAACTTAAGGCCCGTGGGCCAGATCCGCCCCGTCGCATGATTTTACGTGGCCCGCGAAGGCAAATCAACTTCCACGATTCTTGTGAAAATCTGGACTCAAACTTGAAATTGTTATAACATAAATTATAACGTTGAGATATTACAATCATTTTTGGATTTCCAAACATGAACAACAGTTGAAAAACACATCACCCCTGACTTTTGATTGCAAAACTACAGTGAAGAAAATAAGTATTTAAACACCCTGCTATATTGCAAGTCCTCCCAATTAGAAATCATGGAGGGGTCTGAAATTTTTATCGGAGGTGCATCTCCATTGTGAGAGAGATCATCTAAAAAAAAAATAAATACAGAAATCACAATATATGATTTTTTTCATGATTTGTTTGATACAGCTGAAAATAAGTATTTGAACACCTGTCTATCAGCAAGAATTCTGACCCTCAGAAACCTGTTTTAAAAGTCCACCTCCACTCTATGTATGATCCTAAATTTGATGCACCTGTGTTGGGTCGTTAGCGGCATAAAGACACCTGTCCACCCCGCTGCAAATAAGTATTTGAACACCTATCAGCTGGAATTCTGACCCTAAAAGACCTTTTACAATATTTGGTATAGTAGCTTTTGTTTGCAATTAGAGGTCAAACGTTTCCTGTAGTTGTTCACCAGGTTTGCACACACTGCAGGAGGGATTTTGGCCCACTCCTCCACACAGATATTCTCTAGATCAGAGAGGTTTAGCACAGAGTTTCAGCTCCCTCCAAAGATTTTCCATTGGGTTTAGGTCTGGAGACTGACTAGGCCACGCCAGAACCTTGATATGCTTCTTACGGAACCACTCCTTGGTTTTCCTGGCTGTGTGATTCGGGTCATTGTCATGTCGAAAGACCCGGCCACGACTCATCTTCAATGCGCTGACCGAGGGAAAGAGGTTGTTCCCCAAAATCTCACAATACATGGCCGCGGTCATCCTCTTCTTAATATGGTGCAGTCGTCCTGTCCCATGTACAGGAAAAACACCCCCAAAGCATGTTGCTACCACCCCCATGCTTCACAGTAGGGATGGTGTTCTCGGGATGGAACTCATCATTAGTCTTCCTCTGAACACGGTTTGTGGAATTATGACCAAAAAGTTCAATTTTGGTCTCATCTGACCACAAAAATTTCTCCCGTAACAGGTCTTTGAAGGTCAGGATTTATCTGACAGACAGGTGTTCAAATACTTATTTGCAGCTGTATCACACAAATAAATCATAAAAAAAAAAATCATATATTGTGATTTCTAGATTTTTCTTTTTAGATGATCTCCCTCACAGTGGACATGCACCTGCGATGAAAATTTCTGACCCCTCCATGATTTCTAATTGGGAGAACTTGCAATATAGCAGGGTGTTCAAATACTTATTTTCCTCTCTGTAGTTCATAAATTGTTTTTAAATATGATGAGGCAATTAAAGATCTTTATGGTTTCAGTCATAGCGGCCGTCTGAGTAAAACCGTAGCTACAATGTGGCCCGCGACAAAAATGTGTTGGACACCCCCTGCTTTAGGTCAAATGGTTGGGGACTGCCGGATTATGGGATAACATTAGCGTGTAAAATTATTATTTTTTAACATACGCTGTCAATTATGGCTAAACTTCTTACCAAGCTCTTCCTTGGTGCTGTAGTCGAATTTATAGAGCTTGAAGTCCTCTCCGCCAGCAACAAAGAAATCCTTTTCTGGGTGGAGGGATGCCGAGTTGATGGTCGCTGGGGCATCCACAGACTTGATCGGGTCCAGGCTGAAATAAATAAATGCCATCTTATAGATTGTTGTTATTTTACATCTTTAGGTTGAATATTTAAGTTTTGCGGTTTTAAATAAGGACAACAAACATACCACCATTGCTAATCTACCTCTAGTTGCTTTACTTAAATCGGGTACTGTCCCCTACGCAGTTGTTTATTTAACCTGTCCAAGGACTATGATCACAAGTCCTCCTGACTGCCGCCAAAACCAAGGTCGTCCCAGTCGCAGAATCCAACCTGAGGCCAGTGGTTTCCAAATGGGTGCCATGAAATGCGGCGCACTTACATAAAGTGTGTGGACGGTGACCTCAAGTGGCCAAATTAAATATTTACATATCTCTAATCCAAAGTATCAAATAGTGGCACATGTGAAATTTATACATTTATATCATAACATAATTGGTCACTAATTGATAGATCTCATTTATTGCGGGGGTTTACTGGACCATGCTTAAGACACTGCTCTGTCTTGATTGCTGATACTCTTTATTGTATACTGTATATCCATCCATTTTCTTAGCCGCTTATCCTCATGGGGGTCGTGGGTGTGCTGGAGCCTATCCCTGCTGTCAACAGGCAGGACGCGGGGTACACCCTGAACTGGTCGCCAGCCAATCGCAGGGCACATGGAGACAAACAGCCACACTCACAATCACCCCTAGGGGCAATTTAGAGTGTCCAATTAATATCGCATGTTTTTGGGACGTGGGAGGAAACCGGAGTGCCCGGAGAAAACCCACGCAAGCACGGGGAGAACACGCAAACTCCACACAGGCGGGTCCGGGATTGAAACCGGGACCTCGGAACTGTGAGGCCAACGCTTTACCAGCTGCTCCACCGTGCCGCCCCGTAACTTATACATTTATATAATAATATAATTGCCCGCTACTTCACAGATCTCATTTATTGCGGGGGTTGATTGTATCATGCTTGAGACACTGCTGTCTTGATTGCTAATGCTTTAATTTTTCTTTATTTTTAATTCTCCCATATGACATTGAAGAATCTGTAATCGACCCCGTGCCCATCGCGGTGCCGTACGTACCTCAGAGCGTTGTAGAACGCGACCGTCTTTCCGTAGGTGATCACGAGAATTTCCCCGTCAGGCACATATTCCATGCTGCTCACTGACGTGTCAAAAGTCAGTGTCTTCACCACCTCCATGGAGGTCCTATCCCACAATCTGTTGAAGTATTAAAAAAAAAAAAAAAAAACATACACCGAATTCATAAAATCTCAATTGCAGCGAAACCGTGGGTAATTTAGTATGCGCTAAATATGGTACATTACAGCTGTGTTAAATACGTAATTATAGATGCCACAGTAATGTGGAGGTCCCCCACATTTAAATCAATGGGGGAACAGAATGAGGCCATGTCAACTAAGAGCTATTCAATGTTACATATGTGTTATTAATGCCACATCCCAAAAACATGCAACATTAATTGGAGACTCTAAATTGCCCATAGGTGTGATTGTGAGCGCGGCTGTTTGTCTGGATGTCCCCTGCGATTGGCTGGCAACCAGTTCGGGGTGTAAGCCGCCTCCTGCCTCATGACAGCTGGGATAGGCTCCACCACTCCCGCGACCCTCGTGAGGATAAGCGGCTCAGAAAACAGATAGATCGATGGATTCTAACGGCAAGTCATGAGCAGTCTATTTCACGGACCTTATGGTTTTATCCTCTGCTGCCGACAGAATCTGCTTGTCGTCATTACACCACAGGGCCTTCTTGATGGGTGAGGTATGACCGGCGATCTCCTGTGGTGCTGCAAATATTAATGAAATAAAATATAGATGCAAAATATGCATTTGACAGATGGACAAAATGGAAAAATATCAGTCAATACAAGCTGTAAAAATACATCTCCAGCAGGGGGCAGTGGTCTACCGCAAGGATTGAGAACTATAAAAAACGTTGACAGCTGGGATAGGCTCCAGCACTCCCGCGACCCCCGTGAGGATAAGCGGGTAACAAAAAAGGAAGAATAATGTAATTTCACTTGCTCTTAAGTACTCACCTGCATCTGGGCTACTGAGATCATAGATGCGCAGAAGCTTATCATTTCCCCCAGTCAATAAACAGTTACTGTCCTAAAATGGCAGAAATATGATGTAGTTACATAAATATTGACTAAAAATGATAAAAGAGGAGAAATGATGGATAAAAACTCCCACCTGAGTAAAGGTGACAGTCTTGACAATATGTTTGTGCGCCAACGTGAGGACTTCGTCGCCACTCACTGCGTCCCACACTTTTCTGGAAAAACACATTATATAGTCATAACAAAACATAAGACAATGATTTATTATTACAAGTTATTAACAGTCAGGCCCAAGCAATTAAATGGCCAGACGATTTAAATCGGATGATGATTTTATTGTTCTCACGCATATGCTATGCTTTGTTTGTAAAAGTCACTTTCCTGGAATACCAAAATTCACATTTTATGTTTAAGAAAAAAAAAAAAAAAAATATATATATATATATATATATATAAATAAAACTATGAATAATAGATTTTTTTTTCTTGATAACTGAACCACGGGGACTGTACATAAAAGTTTCACTGGGCTGGACGAGCGTTAATGTGGCGTAACGCGCTTACACATGTGTGGGAATGGCAATGATAAATAGGAAAGAAAATGTAATATTAAAAAAAATATGGAAAATAGTGAAACCGAGCGAGCACTGACGTACACAAACAGGGTTGAGTTGAAGTAAAAATAAATATTTGTTTCCTCTTTAAGTGTCCAAAACTTATTATAATCACCTTATAGGTGGTCAGCGAGTATAGCATTATAATTAAAGTGCAAAAAAATTGTCCTTTAAAAAAAAAAAAAAAAGGTGCCCCACAGATAGTCACCGATTAGGAAAATTGCTCATAAAAATATACATACATAAACAGTGATGCCTCGGTTCTCGACCACAATACGTTCCAGAAAACGATTCAAGAAGTGGTTTGTTCGAAAACCGAATTAATGTTTCCCATTACAATGAATGGAAAAAGAAGTAATGCGTTCCAAGCCTAAAAAAAAAAAGGCTTTTTAAAGCATTTTTTTTAGCATTTGCTGCCAATAAACTGCATAGTAGAAATACATGTATAGATTACATTATTATTATAATAAAATAATTTAAGAAATATATTTATAACAAAATGCATGGTATGAGGGTCAACTGCTTGCGCCAAGCGCATTATGTTATGTCCGTTTTTTTTTTTCAGCGGCGTGAGAATTCACAACATAGTGCCGTGGGTCAGCTGGTCTGGCCGTGCGCAATATGTTATTTCGGATTTTGTTGGGGGCGTTCGAGTACTGATTTTCATTCGGTAACAGAAGCAAAAAAAAAAATTAAAAAATAATAATTTTCATTCGAAAACGAGGACGTTCGAGAACCAAGCCTTGCATACTCATCATTGGTTCAGCAAACACAATTTTGGCAAAATTTCTTGACTTTTGGTTTCCGAAGGCCCCAAAGAACTGGTTGACATTTCGAAACCAGTCCGTGCGTCCACTCACGCCGTGAAGTCCGCCGCGGCAGTGGCCGCCTTGGTGGCATCGGTGTTCAGAGTGGCTCCCCAGACAGCACCTTTGTGACCCAGAAACGTTCCGATCCAGTCTCCTGTGTCCCCCTGGCGCAACATGGGCTTGCCATCTAAAACACAAGATGTAAAATGATTTCATAAGGAATTCATATTTCAAATGATACCAGAAAATTAACTAAGCAAGTAGGAAGAAGTGAGAATTTTGTTTTTGGGGGGTTGGGTCGACAGATGGTATCAACAACAATAAAAATATATTTTTTTTAAATGCTATTCCAGTCTCACCTTTGCAGGCGCTTATGAGAAAGTAGCCATAGGGAGTGATCCCGCTGAAGGCCAAGTCCACCACAGGTCGGGTATGACCAGAACAGGTGAGGGGAGTCTGTCTCATGGCCATGGCGCTCCAGCCGGGCAGGTTGACGGTTCGCGCTGAGAGGGCGGTGGGGGCAAGAACCGAAGGCTAGGGCGTTAGCTGCTAACTAGCTAGCTAGCTAGCTGGCGAAGCTAATGGATAAAGAGGGTGGGAAATGGGGAAAAACCCTCCAACTTTCCAATGAGATATCCGTTGAGTAACAATTCGGTGCTGTTTTAGGTATTATAAATAAATGGAAATTCGTCTTTTATCCCAACTTAAACGGCGGGCCTCCCACCCAGCGAAGGAATGGCTAGCGTGCTAATAGCTACAACATAGCAACTAACTAGCAACTTGCAATGCGTTGGAATGATTGCGGCGTTGATATACCGGCGTGCCGCTAGCCGCAGCTAGGATTACACTTCCGGGGAAACATTTTCAAAATAAAATGATCTGTTTGTTGGGAATAGTGACATTTTAGCACAGTGAGCGTTGTGGATCTTCTCAATTACGATCCTACCGCCTCAACAAAAGTTATTATTATTAAAAAGTCAAGTATTTTGGGATGTTTTGTATACTAACTTCCCCCCAAAAAATCGCAACAAATATTGAAATTACAATACATTTATTAGAATCCTGGAGCACAATTTAATGTTTTGTGTGTGTTCTTTTTTCTAATATGGATATATTTGAGGCGGCACGGTGGATCCGCTGGTAAAGCGTTGGCCTCACAGTTCTGAGGTACCCGGTTCAATCCCGGACCCTCCAGTGTGGAGTTTGCATGTTCTTGCGTGGGTTTTCTCCGGGCACTCCGGTTTCCTCCCACATCAAAAAATATGCAACATTAATTGGACACTCTAAATTGCCCCTCGGTGTGATTGTAAATGCGACTGTTGTCTATGTGCCCTGCGATTGGCTGGCAACCACTTCAGGGTGTACACCGTTTCCTGCCCGCTGACAGCTGGGATAGGCTCCAGCACTCCCCGCGACCCTGGTGAGGATAAGCGGCAAACAAAATGGATGGATAGATATATTTGAATTCAACATAGCGGTATTTCAACAGCCAAGAGAGTTGTTTTTATTTTGAAGGCGCTGATGCGAGAGAACGAGTGCGCTCCCACTCTATCGATTGGTGTATTCTGACCCCTGCAGGACACCATAATGATCATACAACACGTGATCGGGAGCGTCACATAAAGCCCAATTTGATATCAAATGGGCCAAGATAATAACAAATTATAAGATGAATGAATGCCAAAACAAATCAAATACATTAGTCAAATCTTTATATTTCAAGAAATTAAATATAAAATCAGCTGGTAAAGCGTTGGCCTCGCAGTTCTCAGGTCCCGGGTTCAAACCTGGGCCCACCTGTTTGGAGTTTGCATGTTCTCCCCGTGGCTGGCTGGCAACCAGTTCAGCGTGTCCTGCCCGTTGACAGCTGAGTTAGGCTCCTGCGACCCCTGTGAGGATAAGCGGTGAAGAAATCTAAAATCGTGAAAAAAAACCCCTCCGAATTTCTGGGGAATATTTTATTTCAATTTGTCATCGATTAAAAACATAAAAACAAGGCACCAAACTTCAAGTCACAGGTATTTGCAACTGTAAAATATAGCATTCATTTTAATAATTGACTCAACAATTGGAATGAACACCATTCCATCTCATGCCGGATCATAATAATTTTCACAATTATCTTTTTTCTATTAACTTTCAAAATTCTGGGCTACATTATATCATTGTCACAATTGTATTCGACAGAGGGGCCGGTTTTGGCCCGCAGGCCATAAGTTTGAGGGCTTACAATAAAAAATATATATATTTGTTTTCATTTGTTTGTTTGTTTTTTTAAGAGGGCGGGGTAACTTTTTAGTGTGTATTTTTTTTCAATGAAATAAAAATAGTTACTACTATTATTACTAGTACATAATCCACACAATTAATACTACAGTATAATACAGTATATAATAATGTAGTATTATGCGCGGATGCGTCGTTATGGAGTGTGTCACTAGGCTGTGCTGTAGTCCTTTAAAATACGTGTGCAGCTGGATCCCACACAAAGGCACGCGGGAGGTGGGTGGGGTGTGCCTTGCTTCTGGGCTGCGGGCACAGATGGCGGCTTGAAGCTGGTGAATAAGCAAAAAACAGAGGATGCTCGCATGAGGAGCTGCGGCACTTATAGGCGTCATGCGGGTGAAGATGACTCAATGTGGGGGGGTGCTTCGTGGGTATTTGCGGGTGTTTGTTGCGTTTTTGTTTGCGATTTGAAGCGGATCGAGTCCACGGAGCGCGGCGGTGTGGATTTGCAGTCTGCCGTTTCTCCCTCCTGCGGGCGCGTAGTCGCGCTCGTCCGACGCGGCGGGCGGGGAGGGAGGGAGGAGACCGAGGGGCGATGGCCGCCGGGGGAGCGGCGGGAGGATGCGGGGACACGGTGGAGCAGTGCCGGGCGGAGGTGGAGCGTCTGTCCCGGGAGCTGGCGGAGGCCAACCGGGAGAAGATCCGGGCGGCGGAGTGCGGGCTTGCGGTGCTGGAGGAGAACCAGAGCTTGAAGCAGCAGTACGCCGAGCTGGAGGCCGAGCAGGAGGCTCTGAGGGCGGAGCTGGAACAGCTGCAGGAGGTGGGCTCGGCAGCGGTATGGCTTTGTTACTTGGCGAAAACAAAAAGTACTACAGTAGTTGTGTCTTGTTTTGAGATGTCATGCTGCTCAGAATGCAGTTACTAAATTTGATGAAATATTTTTCAGTGTTGGTGATGCAGTACATGTAACTTTACTCCATAATTTAATCACCAAATGTCTGTCGTAGTTTACATTTTTAGTTATGCATTACAAAATATGATTTTTTTTTTTTCATCTCACGTCCACCCTCCAAAACCCTCGCTTGTGATTGGCTCTCTCTGGCCATGTGCCATTTTGCGTTGTCTTAAACGTGACATGTTTTCACAAATATGGAATTTATTCGTCTGATGTTTTGAAGAAGTTGGTTTTGTAGTTCCACTTTTAAACTAAAAAAAAAAAAGAACATTGACGTTTGAACAGTTTATGCATCTAGTCAAGAAAAGTGACCAGATTGTAATCCAAAGTACTTTGAGGAAGTACTTGAAATAGTTACACTACTACTACATTTTCAACACGGCCACTTAGAATTTTAATCAACTACATTTTGCAGTAGGTAAAAGTTTATTTGCCTCACTAACTGAAAATACCAGACTACAAATAGGATCATGCTTATTCCAAATTACAAGAAAGCAAGCCAAATAAATCTTAATATAATATAATATAATATAATATATATAATATAATATAATATAATATAATATAATATAATATAATATATATAATATAATATCTAAATATACAATAAATTGATGTTATATCCTGCTATTACAAATTTGACTAAATTAATTAAAGCATATGTAAAACTTGTAATTTTAACCAACTACTATTCGGACGAGGTACAAGTTTAATTTGCCCTACTAGCTGAAAATACCAGACAACAAATATGATCATGCTGATTGCAAATGACAAGAAAGCAGGCCAAATAAAACAAAATAAAAGAAAATAAAATAAAACTACTTAGTAACTACATCGTAACTAATAATTAATTAATACTATATAGTATAAATTCTAAATCTAATCTAATCTAATAATACATAGTAACTACATAGTAACTACATTGTTACTACTGTATAATATAAAATCTAAAATAAATAGCTGATATATCCTGCTATTACAAATTCGACCATGAGTAGCAATATCATTCGTATGAGTACTGCTAAATTAATTAGAGGATATGTAAAAGTGCTGTTGTCGGATGCACTTCTGGAAGCACAAGCAGGCACAAAGGAGGATTTAGGGCCTAGTCGATAGAGGGTCTGACTGTTGCAATGTAACGAGTGTTTTGTTTTGCAGCTCTTCAGTCAACTCGATCTTGAAGGTGTCCCATTACAGGGAGAACGCGATGAAAGGGGGCTTGAAGTGTTTTTTTCTTCTCCCTATTTTGTGTCGTATTTGTACTTAGTCATTTGCTAAAAACAGATTAGTGGCACTTGGCTCGTGATGCGATTTTGTGATGTCACTATGTTGTAATCGGATACCGTCGATCAGTACGGGAACAATAGCTCTGGCATCATTTGCCTTGTTTTTTATTTTTTTTAATTTTTTTTTAATTTTTTGGAAGTAGTAGCTTCCTGGTCTCTACCCGTCTCGCTTATGAATAACGCAGGACCGCAGACCAGAAGCTCTCAAGAGCAGACGAGCTGTCTGAAAAATGCACATGTGGATCAGGACCCACACGCAAACACAGATGCGCACGTAGAGCGGAAGTGGCGTCGTGAATAATTGACGGCGGTGAGGTCATGACGGCATCCAGTGTCGTCGTTTAAACGATGTGGGAGGGGGCATTTTAAACGAAGGCGTATCAGAGGTATCGTCAGAATTGTTGTCGGGTGCGGATGTGGTAGAATGCCTCCGGTTCCTGGAGGTGTACTTATATCATCCATCCATCCATTTTCTCTTCCGCTTATCCTCACGAGGTCCACGGGAATGCTGGAGCCGATCCCAGCTGTCAACAGGGCAGGAGGCGGGGTACACCCTGAACTGGTTGCCAGCCAATCGCAGGGCACGTAGAAAACGAACAACCAATCGGACTCACAATCACACCTACGGGCAATTTAGAGTGTCCAATTCATGTTGCATGTTTTTGAAATGTGGGAGGAAACCGGAGTGCCCACCCAGAGAAAACCCACACAGGCACGTGGAGAACATGCAAAGTCCACACAGCCAGGTCCGGGATTGAACCTGGGACCTCAGAACTGTGAGGCCAACGCTTTACCAGCTGATCCACCGTACCGCTAACTTTACATCAGAGGATTCAAACTCAATTTTGTCGTGGTCCACATTGTGGTTATAGTTTCGCTCAGAGGGCCGTTATTACTGAAAACATAAAAATCTTTAATTGGCTCATGATCATTACACATGAAATTTATGAACTAATTTTGAAATCAGAAATCAAGTAAGTTTTCCCAACTACTGTTGATGTTTGACAACACAAAAATCCTTTCAATCTCTCAATGTTATCATTTATGATATAAGAATTCGATTATTTTTTTTTTAGATATTTCAACAACAATCATGCAAGTTGACACACGTGATTTGCCTCCACAAAACATCCTGCGGCGGGCCGGATCTGGCCCCCGGGCCTCGAGTTTGACACCCGGATGGTACGAATCAAGAAACGGCCGGCCGCGACCGGTATTTTCCCTTTTTTTTTTTTGAGTCTTGAAAGGAAACTGTCAGCCAAAGCGGGTCTGGGGTCGAGCTGACGACCGGACGAGGACAGGACAACAAAGGACGAGGGGAGCGGAATGAAGTATTTTGAAATCTGATTATCCCTCCTCGTTTTATCCATCTTTTCCATGACGTCGCCACCATCGCTCTTATTTCCCTTTTCAATACCTTGATAGGAAGGGAAGGAAGCAGGAAGTTGTCAGCTGTGCGACTTTGGAGTCGTGTCAAGTGTAAGAAGAAGTGAAACAATTTTTAAAGTAAAAATTGTGCGTGCGGTGACTCCATTTTTTTGTTCAATTACATGCGTGGCTTGTTCGCTTAAGCCATTAGCATTTGATTAGAAATGTGCAGCAGGAAGCTGTGCATGTTGCGTTTCAAAATAAGAGCCGGCACAGGAAGTGCTATGGGCGACTGGGTTATTGTTTGACGTTATGTGCGAGCAATTTGACGATAGTTATTATTTCAGGTGTGAATTCATCGCCGCCCTACCGTTGAGTGTGACTCAAGTGGTGTCGTGTGGTATAAATTAAGAAATGCTGACATTATCGTGTCTTTTTGTGCCAAAATCGGGAACCTTTTAATTTAATTTTAGTTTAATTAATAATTTTAATTCTTAACAACTGTACTTTGACATTGCAGCATTTTTTGGGGGGGCCACTGTGCTGGCTAACAAGTATAAATAAAATCATTAAAAAAATTAAAAGTACTGTGGAGTTTCCTGGGCGGCACGGTGGAGCAGCTGGAAAGCGTTGGATTCATAGTTCTGAGGTCCCTGGTTCGATCCCGGACCTGCCTGTGTGGAGTTTGGATGTTCCCCCTGTGCCTGTGTGGGTTTTCTCCGGGTACTCCGGTTTCCTACCACATCCCAAAAACATACGACATTAATTGGACACTCTAAATTGCCCGTAGGTGTGATTGTGAGTGCGGCTGTTTGTCTCCATGTGTCCTGCGATTGGCTGGCAACCAGTTCAGCGTGTGCTCCGCCTCCTGCCCGTTGACAGCTGGGATAGGCTCCAGCACGCCCCGCGATCCTAGTGAGGATAAGCGGCAAAGAAAATGGATGGACGCAATTTCCTTTTTTCGTTTGAGATAAGGGAGAAAATGCTGTGTCATCCAGTGAGTCAGCAAAGGCCCAATTTTTCCCGATAGCTCTAAAAAAAAAAAAAAAAAAAATCTATGACCGATTAGCCTGTCATGCGCTGTGTTAAGATTAATTTAGCCGATCCTCCACAAAAATCATATCTGCTCAAAAAACATAAATTATAAACGTTAAACGTGTTACATATTTTCATTTTGCCTCCTATACGCGTGTGAGGAATACCGAGTTTGTGATTGGGACGAGAATTCGAATAATAGCAAATTATGAACCAAACTGTCGATATGAATTCTATGCTTGTGGCATCTAGATGAAACGGCTCCGTTGCAGATGGTGGTCTGCAGATCTCGAGTTTTATGATCCCGGATCAATAAACTGTATTTCCCCGGATGCCCTTTGTCTTCTCCTGGTTTCATTTGTCTCTAGCTCGGTGGTCTTTGATTTTTCCATTCAGTATTTAGTGTTCTGTCTTAGCTTCGCACGTTGTCATACAGTATTTAACAAATGATGTAATTGAATCATGTTATAATCATGTTATAACACGGGTGTCAAACTCATTTTTGCTGCAGGCCACACTTCCCTCACAGAGCCTTTATGACTGTGAAACCATCAAAATCTTGAATTGCCTCATCATAATTACACATGAACTCTACGGACTAGTTTTGCAATCTGAAATGTGTTTTTAAAGTGTTCCTGACGTTTGGTAACACAAAAAATGCTTCCAATAGCTCAACATGATCATTTATGATGTGACAATTTGAAATTTTGGTACAGATTTGAACAAAAATCATGGAAGTTGGCACATGATTTGCCTTGGCGGGCCACTAAAATTAACGTGGCGGGCCGTATCTGGCCCCCGGGCCTCGAGTTTGACACCTGTGTGCTATATGAACGGCGACGTAAGCTTGAGATTTTTTGGGATTGCTTTGTACTCGCTTGCCCCATCCAGGCGTTTGGCCAGGCCTACTCCACCCAGCGCAAGGTGGCCGAGGACGGCGAGACCAACGAGGAGACTCTGCTGCAGGAGTCGGCCACCAAGGAAGCCTACTACGTGGGCCGGCTCCTGGAGCTCCAGGCCGAGGTCAAGCACAGCAGGGCCACGGCGGCCAACGCGCAGGCCGACAACGACCACCTGAGCTGCCTGCTGCAGGAGCTGCGGGAGGTATAGTGCAGAAATCCGTCCGTTTGCTGAGCCGCTTATCCTCACAAGGGACGCGGGAGTGCTTGGAGCCAATCCCAGCTATCTTCACGCCCTGAACTAGTTTCCAGCCAATCGCAGGGCACATAGAGTCGCACTCACAACCATTCACACTCATAATCACAGCTAAGTGGAATTTAGAGTCTTCAATGTTTTGGGGATGTGGGACGAAACCGGACTGCCAGGAGAAAACCGACACCGGCACGGGGAGAACATACAAACAACACACAGGTGAATCCCGGATGTCAGAACTGTGAGGCCAACGCTCCAACCAGTTTATCTCAACCTAAAGTGCCGAAATGTACAGTATAAATCATCCGCTTATGTCATCAGCCAAGAACTGCTCTCTTGACCCAAAACGTACGCAACCGTTTATCCGGTCCTTAATGTAGTCAGGACATTTATTTGAGACCCACAGTTATGTAAGAATGCACAAAAATGTGTGTATTAATTGAACAATTGGCAAATTATCAATAGCATAACCTGAGGTTCTGCCACAAACCAAATGCAGGACTTTGAGGCAGGCGCATAATGTTCAATGAAATGTATTACAGCATTTCAGAAAAAAACTAACATTAAATGAAGAGACGTGTCTTGCGAACACCGGAATGTTCTTTGTTTTTTAGCAAATCTTGCACGTGAGGTGAAAACACAAAATGCTAAAAACGGGCACGAAAAAAACGTCATCTTCTGAACTAGTCAGCCATCACAGAATAAACGGAAGGCGGGGCCGTTTGTGCTCCTGGTATCAGCTCCCTGAGAATGGTCACCAAAGACTTAAAATCCATTGGCCAAAGCGAAGGCACAGGAAGATTAAAAAAAAAAAATAGATGGGGTTGGAGCTGGGGGGGGGGACACCGTCCTCCTCTCTGTGAACTCGCACTCTCAGGTAACTGAAAGGGAGAACTTGTACCTGGATCAGACTACAAGACAAACGTGGTCCCTTACGGTGCCGCTATGCCATTACGCCGCACACGGCGCAATACTGCAGAAGGTGTCAAACTCAAGGCTCGGGGGCCAGATCCGGCCCGCCCCATGATGTTATGTGGCCCGCGAAGGCAAATCACGTGTGTCAACTTTCATGATTCTTCCTGAAATCTGTACTCAAAATTTCAAATTATGAGATCATAAATGAGGCGGCACGGTGGAAAAGCTGGAAGGCGATGGCCTCACAGTTGTGAGGACCCGGGTTCAATCCCAGCCCACATCCTAAAAAAACATGCAACATTGATTGGACACTCTAAATTGCCCCTAGGTGTGATCGTGAGTGCGGCTGTTTGTCTCCATATGCCCTGCGATTGGCTGGCAACCAGTTCAGGGTCCTGGCTGTTGAAAGCTGGGATAGGCTCCAGCGCTCCCCGCGACCCTTGTGAGGATAAGCGGCAAAGAAATTGGATGGATTGATCATTCGTGAACCCAAGATGAAGGGGACTTGGGTTCTGTAGCAGGACAAATGATTTAAAACACACCACCATGTCGACTTCTGAATGAAAAATGAACGTTTGGGCATGTCCTGGTCCAAGTCTGGACTTGAATCCATGAACTTAAAAGAACCATTGATGCTCCAAAGTGTTGCTGAATTGAAAAAAGTCTGCAAGGAAGTTGACAGTATCTAATATGAAAAACTCTTTGCCGGTTCAAGAAAATACTTCTGTCACGAACCGGGACCCAAATGCAGGACTTCGAGGCAGGGGCATAATGTTTAATGTGGTTTATTCCAAGCCTTGCTCATGACAGGTTCATAAACTAACAGAAATAAATGGGATTGACTCAAATCGGGACAAAAAGAATTTTAGATTCGGATTGTAGGATTTCAATGTTTTGTTTTGTTTTTCACCACACCTGCGTCTCAGCAGAGTAATGAGATGTTGGAGCTGCAGCGTGGCCGCATGCGGGAAGAGATCGGGGAGTACAAGTTTCGAGAGTCACGGCTGATTCAGGACTACACGGAGCTGGAAGAGGAGAACATCTCTCTGCAGAAACTGGTTTCGACTCTCAAACAGAATCAGGTATGGATTCTTCGGGTAAAAGTGGCTCAAAGTGGAACACGTTGGTTCAACTCCTAATTCACACCTGGTTGAATTTTCTCAAGTCTAGGAAAGCAAAATCTATGTGTTTTTGAGTTCATAAAGAAAAAATGGCGACACTGATCATTTTGAAATGGCTTTATTTTTCTTTAAACTCCACTTTTCTTCTTCAAACTCAGGGGTGTCAAAATTGTAGTTACGGTTTCGGTCAGAAGGCCGTTATGAGTGTGAAACCATAAAAATCTTTTAATCTTTTAGAAATTTATGGACTAATTTTGGAATCACAAATGGGTGTGGTAACACAAAATCATTTATGATGTGACGATTTGAAATTTTGGTGCAGATTTGAACAAAAATCATGGCCACATAATGGCATGTGGTGGGCCGGATCTGGCCCCCGGGGCCTTTGGTTTGACACCACAATCCATTTTTGCTTGGAAATGGAAAATTAGACATTTTTAAAAATTATGGGAAATGTTTCTGGTTAGTAAGGATTTTGAGGACTGTGACATCGTGACACGCTACGTCTCCAAGTCGTGTCGCGTCCACCTCGGCGACAAACTGTACGTGTCTCTGGTTTCAGGTGGAATATGAAGGCTTGAAGCATGAAATTAAGGTTTTGGAAGAGGAGACCGAGGTTCTGGACGGGCAGCTGCGGGACGCGCTGCGTTTGAAGGACATCTCGGACTCCCAGCTGGAGGAGGCCCTGGAGTCTCTGAAGAACGAGCGCGAGCAGAAGAATCACTTGCGCAGGGAGCTGGTTGACCACCTGAGAATGTGCGACGTGGCGTACACCGGCAGCGCCCACCTGACCTTCACGTCCGCCCCCCCCAGCGGCGCGGCTACTCCGACGACTTTGCTCTCGCCGACCGCAGAAGACCAAATGAGGTAGAACATTCATAAAAACCAACTGAGCCCACGCAGACACTCCACAGCAATGTGGAACAAATACAAGTAAAGAGCAACGTTCAGGTTGTTTTTCTACAACCTGGAGTTAAAAAGAGTGTCACAAAGATGGAATTACATGTATAAAGCATAAAGGTCCTCACTTATTATCTCAACCTTTGGGTTCTCAAATGTTTTTGGGTCAAGGGACCACTATCAGTGGAAAAACTGTGAACATCATAATTCTAACACCAATTAAACAGAAGTTCTGTTATTCGGATATTCAATGGCAATTATTACTATCACATTTTATTTGAAATATTATTGTACGACTTCAGGCTACCAACAAAGAGGATCCAGTTTATAAAAGCACAATCTTGTCGCCAAATTAGAGGTTTGGTTGCTATATTTAGTGACTTTTCTTACCGCGCTAGTATTTTTCGAACAGAGAAAGAGAAATAAACAGCACAGGTGTCAAGTAACCAAGTACAAATACTTCATTAGCAAATCTGGGGTATGTATATTTAGCTAGCACAAACCAGTGCAATCTGTAGGCCGGTCCCAAGGCCGGATAAATGCAGAGGGTTGCGTCAGGAAGGGCGTCCGGCGTAAAAAGAGTACCAAACCAATATGAGCGTTCATCTTAAGAATCTCATACCGGGTCGGTTGTGGTCCGGGTTAACGCCCGCCCCCGGCACCGGTAAACCTGCAGGGCGTCGGTGGAAATTCAGCTACTGCGGGTTGAAGACAAAGAAGAGGAGGAAACCGGATTCGTCAGAGAAAAAGAGGAATGCGCAGAGCCTACAGCTGAGTGTAGGGACTTTGAATGTTGGGACTATGACGGGAAAAGCTCAGGAGTTGGTTGACATGATGATTCGGAGAAAGGTTGATATTCTGTGCATCCAAGAGAGCAGGTGGAAAGGTAGTAAGGCTCGAAGTTTAGGAGCAGGGTTTAAATTACTCTAGTAATTTAATTTAATTGATTAAAAATTAGAGTCATTTAATTCATGTCTTAAAGGCAATATACTGCCAATCACTTTTTCCAAGAAGTAACATTAATAACATCAGAAAATGTAGATCTAAAAAACTGTTTTGGCATCTAGATTTGTATTATTTTGAAAAGTCTGCAACATGTTTTTGTCGACATGTTCAACGGCTCGTCGCTCGTTCACATTTTTCAAGTTTTGGAAAATTTTCTGAAGCAAGAAAAAACTATTTTTAAAAAGTCTCCTTATGATGTATATTCGTGAAATTAAAAATGTGTTTCGTTTTTTTTTTTTTTGTTTTGTTTTGTTTGGGATAACAAGGTGTAACGGCCACGCCCAAGCTGCGACGCGAACGGCGACGGCTTCGGCGTCGGTGGCCGCCGTTAACGGAGAATGCCGAGGCCCGGGTCGGAAAAACGAAGGCGCGGCCGCGTCGGACCTCTTCAGCGAGATGAACCTGACGGAGGTGCAGAAGCTGAAGCAGCAACTGTTGACCGTGAGTTTCCCGAAAACCCGAAATTCCATCTTCTTAGCTGCTTATCCTCACGAGGGACGGGGGAGTCCTGGAGGCTATCCCAGCTAACTTCAGGTGAAAGGCGGATTATACCCTGAACTGGTTGGATTCCAGAAATATAAGTATCGAGTTGAAAACATTTTTGATTTTAGTTCAGTTTTCAAAACTTTATTTTTTATTTGTTATCCAAGCTGCTCATCCTCACAAGGGTCACGGGAAAGCTGGAGCATATCCCAGCGGGAACTGGTTGCCAACCAATCGGAGGGCACATAGAGACACACAGCAGTCGCACTCACAATCACACCTAGGGGCAATTTAGAGAGTCCAATTAATGTTTTATGTTTTTGGAATGTGGGAGGAAACTGGAGTACCCAGAGAAAACCCACGCAGACGCAACAGTGAAGCGTGTTTTATTTTTTTATTTAAAAATATATATATATATTTATATATATTTAATTGGATTTCTCTTTTTTTACACCCAGCAGATTTTTTTTGGGGGGGGGGCGTTCCCTTATTGACGTCATACCAGTAACAGTGAATTGCGTTTTATTTTTTTATTTTTTTTAAATCATATTTAATTGGATTTCTCTTTCTTTACACCCAGTGGATTTTTTTGGTGGGGTGGGGGTGGGGGTTAGCTCCATAATTGCCATCACACCAGTAACAGTGAATGGCGTTTTAATTTTTAATTTTTTTATAATCTGCACAATGGAAGCGCATAGATCAAATATTATGCTAGTGATGCCTCAAAAATCCTTCAAATATACTGCGATTTACTGTCTAGTAATCCCCAGATGTTAGGGTTACAATATTATTATTATTATTAATTATTATTATATTATTTAGTATATATTGATTTGTTGTTTTCATCACAGACATTCCTAGAAATTGTGCTTTATTTTAGTACAGATTTTCACAGGAATCCTGGAAGTTGACACGCAGGATTTGCCTTTGCGGGCCGCATAAAATCACGTGGCGGGCCGGATCGGGCCCCCGGGCCTTGAGTTGGACACATCCTCGTTTTTCTTATTTACCGTTGAGTGGTTCAGCTCTGATGTATCATATAAAAACTCAATGACGTGTACTTTCCAGGTTTACAGATACATGATTAAGTAGTCTGCGATTGGCTGGAAACCAGTTCAGGGTGTACCCCGCCTCCTGCCCGTTGACAGCTGGGATAGGCTCCGGTACTCCCACGACCCTCGTGAGGATAAGCGGCTTAGAAAATGGATGGATGGACAATTAGGTAGTGTATTACTTTTCATGTATACTGTGTCGTTTCTGCCCCGTTCAGGTGGAACGCGAGAAAGTAGCACTGATGACCAGTTTGCAGGAATCCCAGACCCAGCTGCAGCATACCCAGGGGGCTTTGTCCGAACAGCACGAGAAGACCCTCCGCCTTAGCCAAAAGGTCACCGCCCTGCGCCGCGGGCGGCAAGGGTCCCGCACCCCTTCCGACTCCCTCCTCCACCCCGAAGATCTCAAGGGACTTGACGCAGACAAGGAGACCGGAGATAACGACGGAATCGAGGACGATAAGCACGGCGCGACCAACACAAGTCCGATATTGCCTTACCAGTCGCCGGGTTTGGAGATCCTGCAGTGCAAATATCAGGTGGCCGTGACCGAGGTGGTGGAGCTCAAGTCGGAAGTGAAAGCCCTGCGGGACAGGTTGGCCCGGCGTGGGGACGGCGTAGCACACGAAAAACCGAGCGGACACACTCTGCAACAGAGATTAGAGAGGAAGGTGACCTCGTTGGAAAAGAGCTGCCAGGAGGGCAAAGAGAAGGTAATTGTTTGACCTTCTCTGATACTCGCTCATTTTGAATGGCCATGGCATTTAACAGAAGGTTAAAGGTCAAGTGTCATCCCTATAAACATTCTGAAATAGATCTTGTAATGAAAAATACATATAACATCATTCACTTCAATGTCTATGAAAAAATAAATATGAGCGGAGAGGGCGTCATCCATGCGCAAAGTTGCGAAAGTGTCATTCGACGACATCCAAGCGGTCGCCATATTGGCTGCACCTCCTGCCCGTGACGTCACCAAGCCAATGAAAACACGCTGTGCACCCTACTACGGGAGACGAACACGCCCCTTCTGACACGGAAGCTCTTTTCGAAAACAACCGAGTGAAGTTACCGGGGCAATATTACCCGATTGTTTCGAGCCATATTTAGATGGGATGCAATCACGGCCAAACCGCATCCCTGTCCGATCCATTTCCGCGACGGAGATGAGTCACCCCGGCCGGCAAGGCTGCCCGGTACTCAGCCGGCTCGGCCTTGTCGACAAGGCTGGGAAGGCCAAGCCAGCCGCCGGCCTTGTCAGCTGGGGTGGGTCATTTTTGGTGCTGAGGTGGCTTATCATGGCGCCGAGCCGGGACGTTTTCTAGCGTTGTTCATAGCCACCGCCGTCCATGATGAACAACACCGCCGAGTCGGGGCGCTGTACGGCGTTGTTATCGCACGCAGCTGAGTGCGCCATTGTCGACAGCATTGCTCAGATCCGCCACCGTCCGCGAGCCAAACGGGGCAGCCTTCGCCGAAGCCGTGACCTGCGGACGCGGCGCCTCGGCCGGGGTGGCTCATTTTCGGCGCCGAGGTGGATTATCACAGAGCCGAGCCGGGCTGTTTTACGGCGTTGTCGTCGCACGCGGCTGAGTGCGCCATTGTTGGGAGCCTTGTTCATAGCCGCTGCCGTCCGCGAGCCAACGCGGCAGCCTTCGCCGGCAAGCCCGACACGAAGCCGTCCGACGCGCACATCGACACATTTAGCACGCCTGTCATACGTACGCGGATCTTTTGTTACGTTATGAGAGACCGACTACGTGGTCCGCCCCAAACTATTATTTTTTTTTAGCAGGTGTATACACCTGCCTGTCATTTGGAACCCACAAAGCTCTCGTCCTTTGCACCCGTGCAATCCATTTTTCAGGACAAATCGGGTCTCTTGCAAACTTATGAAGGGTAAAGCCATCCTCCCGTGTGTTCGAGCAATATACAGCAATGCAACAAGCCGGCATTTTGGCTAACACGAAGGAACAACGAGCTAGCTTCCTGCAGGTAAAACTAATAGAAACAAACGCGTCCGCCGGAGGGCGATCCTGCCGCATTCTGCCAGAGTCCTATGGAAGGAGACTGGAACAAAGGGACTGCAGAAATACTCAATGTGTACACTGTCTTTTGTGTTTTATGCAGCATGTCTTGAAGGGGAGGAAATCATCATCAGCTGGGCACAATTTTATGATTTTTTTTTTTTAGATTTCTAGTTTGGAGGCCGAGCTGCAGGCAGCTCAGTCTGCCACCGGGGAGAGCCAGGGGGCTTTGAACGCCGCTCAGGATGAACTGGTGATGCTGAGCGAGGAGCTTGCCCAGCTCTACCATCACGTCTGTCTCTGCAACAATGAGACGCCCAACCGGGTCATGCTGGAGTATTACAGGTCTGACTGTCATTTATTTCCAAGGATTTCGCAAGACTTGTCTTAAAAATTGTACCCGGCGTCGGCGTTGTAGTGTACGCTTCAACAAACAGATGAGAAATTGTTGTCATTCAAGTTGGGTGGGAGCGGCGAGATTTAAAACAGAAACGCAAGCCACAAGACAGGAAACGAATGTACGAGTTTTTTGGACGGGCAAAGATTGTCGAAGTTGTTCCACTTCAAAAAAAAATGAGAGAGCTTTGTAGTTTTCGTCCTAGGTGAATTCAAACGTGACAGACAGAATCTGAACTGCTCTGAAAAGATCCTCTGGTGAGGTACTTAGGAGACAACCACTTCATACAAAGACGGGACTAAGTGAAGCATACCGAGTAAAGAATCTAAAGAAAATCCACTTGGCAGTTCTGAGTATCTTTATTGTTTTCCTTTCTAGACAGGGCAGGGGGCTCAGGGGCCTTTGCGCCAGTCTCAAAGCCATGTCTGCCGACAGCAGTAAAGTTCTCCTCACGCCGCGCCTTGCCAGGAGACTGGCCACCGCCGCCTCCACAACCTCAACGTCCGGGGAGTCACGGAGCCCCTCTGAGTCTCCGTCCAAAGAGCCTCTATCTGGCGGCGGTAGAGGGAGAGACAGCAAGGAGGGGGACGAGGAGCTCTCGCGGAGTCAGTCCGAGCAAAGCGAGACCCCTCGCAGTCCTCCGACCGGATCGCCCAGCATCAGTGCCTCATCTTCATCCTCGTCGTCTTCATCGCCCGCCCTGGAGCCGGCCGGTGAGCTACGCAGAGAACCTATGAACATCTACAACCTCAACGCCATCATCAGAGACCAGGTAGACTCATAATCTCTTGCACTTTTTCAATTTCATCTCTGCTGCATCGCACGTTTTCCTTTCCCAGTCTTCAATTTTGATTTGTTTACAAAATGGTACCTTGGAAAATTCCACTCCCGATTCTCAGGTGAAGCACCTGCAGAGGGCGGTGGACAGGGCTCTCCAGCTGTCCAGGCAGAGAGCTGCAGCCAGGGAACTGGCTCCTTTGCTTGACAGGGACAAGGAACGCTGCTTGGAGGAAATCCTGAAGCTCAAGTCCCTGCTCAGCACCAAGAGAGAGCAGATAGCCACCCTCCGGCTGGTGCTCAAAGCGAACAAACAGGTGGGATGGCAGAATTATTGGCCGCTAATGTTCATATCCCCCCATCGATTTTCCTCCAGTGGGTCAGAAGAAAAATATGTTTTCGTTCCAAAAAAAAAAAAAAAATCAAAATTTGCTGTCATAATTAACTTAAATTGACATTCTCCAAACCTTCAACTGTACATTTCCAACTATTGACTCAAATTGACCATTTACTGGAATCTAGTCCACCACAATACATCTAGTCGCCCTCCCCGGGCACTTGATAATGTAGACGAGGTTGAGAGAGGCAGACCAAAGGACCAGATCTGGTCGTAAGGTGGTAGTTGCAATATCAGATGGAAAGCAGAGCTTCTTGTCCAGGTCTACCAGCAGCTTCCAGTCTTGTGCACCGCCCAGCTGTCCGGTGTCTGGTGGCTTGTTGGTGTGGCTGGTTTGATTCTCCCTCTCCCGGACAAACAGCCTTGGTTGCCAGTTGGCTGACAAGGGTGGAAGGGGGTTCACCCTCATTCGCTGGCTCTCCAGAACACCAGCGAGACAACTTGAAATTTTGGTACAGATTCCCACAGTAATCATGGAATTTGCCCCCTTACCTGGCACTGTGAGCTTGATAATATAGGCGAGCTTGAGAGAGGCAGACCAAAGCACCAGATCTGGTCGTAGGGTGGTCGTTGCAATCCCAGATGAAAAGCAGAGCTTCTTGTCCAGGTCTACCAGCAGCTTCCAGTGTCGTGCACTGCCCAGCTGTCCGCTGTCAGGTGGCTTGTTGGTCCGGCTGGTTTGGTTCTCCTGAATAAACAGCCTTGGTTGCCAGTTGGATGATAAGGGTGGTTCTCCAGAACACCAGCGAGACAACTTGAAATTTTGGTACAGATTCCCTCAATAATCATGGAAGTAGACACAAGATTTGCTTTTCGCGGGCCACATAAAATCATGTGACGGCCCGGATCTGGGCGACTAGCCTTGAGTTTGGCACCCATGATATAATGTTACACAATTTTTTGCAAAACTTGTTCTTCTCGAACAAAGACCTGAGTGGCAAATTCACAACAGGTGTTTGATTCGGGAATCGACCAAAACATTGACAATGCATTTCCTGGTCCAACTAGAATTGGTGTCCAAGCAGTCCTGATCCCAAGACGGCACCAAACAATTGCTCGACGAGTACCTCGCCAGTGCGAGTCCGGAATCAGGATCTTCTGAGCTTAGAGAAGTGGACGCCTGTGAAAATGAATCGCTTAATTCATGGACCAAACCCGAAAATCCCTTGGAGTCCATGTGTGGGAAATACAATCAGAAGACTTTTCAAGACTTGCTGATGTTTCAGGCGATGTAAAAGGCGTCTTGTGTCTTCTCCCAGACGGCAGAGGTGGCTCTCACCAACCTGAAAGGCAAGTACGAAGCCGAGAAGTCGATGGTGACTGACACAATGACGAAGCTCAGGAACGAGCTGAAGGCCGTAAAAGAGGACGCGGCCACGTTCTCGTCTGTGCGGGCGATGTTCGCCACCAGGTCAGTGAGCAGATCCGAGCTGGATTTATTTTTCGTTTTACAAAACTGATCTCTTCTGATCGTGATTCAAAGGTCAAGTGTCAACATTCTAAAATCGATATTTTCATGAAAAATACATATATAACATTATTCACTTCAATGTCTATACGAAAAATAAACAGAGAGTGTGTCATCCATGCGCAAATTTGCAGAAGTATCATTTGACGACATCCAAGTGGTCGCCATATTGGCTGCATCATCTGTCCGTGACATCACCCCGGACATTCGCCAATGAAAACACGCAGTGGACCCTACACACCCCCTCTGACACGGAAGCTCTTTTCGAATACAACCCAGTGAAGTTACCGGGGCAATATTATACTATTGTTTCGATCCATATTCAGATGATATGCGATCACGGCCAAACCGCCTCCCCGTCCGATCCATTTCCGCGGCGGACATGAGTCATCGGGGCTCATCGCAGCTGGCCGGTATGGCTCATTTTCGGAGCCGAGCCGGCCTGCTTAAGGGCGTTGTTCTAAGCCGCCGCCGTCCGCGATGAACAACACTGTCGAGCTGGGCGCTTTACGGCGTTGTCGTCGCACGCAGCCGAGTGCGCCATTGTTGGCAGCGTTCTTCAGAGCCGCCGCCGTCTGCGAGCCCGACGCGCTGCCTTCGCCGGAGCCGTGACCGGTGGACGGGGCGCCTCGGCCGGTGTGGCTCATTTTCGGCGGAGAGGTGGCTTATCATTGAGCCGAGTCGGGCTGCTTTAGGGCGTTGTTCTAAGCCGCCGCCGTACGTGATGAACAACACCATCGAGCCAGGGCGCTTTACGGCGTTGTCGTCGCACGCAGCTGGGTGTGGCCTTGTCGGCAGCGTTCTTCCTTCGCTGGCGAGCCCGACGCCGTCCGATGCGCACATCGACACATTTAGCACGCCTGTCATACATAAGCGGATCTTTTGTTACGTTACGAGAGACCGATTACGTGGTCCGCCCCAAACTGTTATTTTTTTTTAGTAGCTGTATACACACCTACCTGTCATTTGGAACAAGCGAACCTCTCGTCCTCTGCACCCGTGCAATCCATTTTTCACGACGAACCGGGTCTCTTGCAAACTTATGAAGGGTAAATCCATCCTCCCGAGTGTTCGGACAATATCCAGCAATGCAACGAGCCGGCATTTTGGCTAACGCGAAGGAACAACGAGCTACGTTCCCGGAGGTAAAAATAATAGAAACAAACATGTCCACTTGAGGGCGGTCCCCCCATGCACGTCAATTCCTGCTTCTTCTCGAAAACAAATCCCTCGAGAGGATTTTCTTGGCGGGAGTTACAAAAAGCTGAACACGTCAAAATCATGTTTTGTGGTGAAAAAAAACGCATGGGTCCATGTCGGCTGCCGTTTTTCCATTAATAACATACTAAAAATTATGCGTTTCATGACAGTGGACCTTTAAGATTTATAAGTTCACAACTTGCTAGAAACATATAGCCTTGTTGTTCCGCCCTGACACTGATCATTATATTTTCACATGAAATTTACGAACGAGTTTTGGAATCAGAAATCAAGGCTAATGTTTTTTTTTCAAGTATTATTGATGTTTGGCGAACACAAAAAAATGCTTGCAATATCTCAACGTTATTTATGATATGACAATTTGTAATTTTGGTCCAGATTAACAAAAATCATGGAAGGTGATTTGCGCTTCGCGGGCCACGTAAAATCGTGCGGCGGGCCGGATCTGGCCCCCCGGGCCTTGAGTTCGACACGTGATCTGTAAATTTTCTGTGAAGAAAATGTAAATTTTTTTAATTTGACAGAATTTAGGAAGTGAGAGTCACTGGTGTTAATTCAGTAAAATTATAATAAAGTTCTTAGAAAATGTAACAGTTAGGGGAACTGAACAGAACTGGATAGGGGGCACATTTTGACGCATCGGTCTGTGCATAATCTATGTGACATTTTGGATTTAAGTCAATTGTGTCCCGTTTCTTGGGAATTACATAGTTGGATCTGGTACCTTTTCTCAATTCAGGTGCGATGAGTATGTGACCCAGTTGGATGAGATGCAAAGACAGTTGGCCGCGGCCGAGGATGAAAAGAAGACGCTGAACTCCCTCCTGCGAATGGCCATTCAACAGAAACTGGCCCTCACCCAGCGCCTCGAGGACTTGGCATTCGATCAAGAGCAAACACACCGGAACCGTGGGAGCCGGCTGACCCGCAGGAAGACCAGCACTCCCAAAGTAAGTCTCCCAACCTCAGCTTCGGCCTCGGACCTGGCACAAGGCTCCGGTGCGGCTTTGGTCCCCAGTTGTTCCTCCCCTTCCCGCCTTAGTAGTCCGACGCCGGTTGTTTCTGCTGCTACGGACCTCTCCGCGGCTCTGGTGTCGCCCGTGTCGCACGTACCCAATCGCAGTCCGTCGTCACCGGAGATTGCTTTGCCGCCTGAATCTCTGGCGGTAGAAAGACCTCCATCCCTGGAGGTGTCAACGCCTCAGAGGCCGGCTCAGTCCCGGTGGACCATCGGGATGCGAACCTTTGTCGTCGACTCCCATAGTTTCAGAATAACGTCTCCTTTTTCCCGTAGCTCGGCTACTACAAGACACGTCCCCCCAGATACTCAAACCACTACTGTGACAACAACTAGACCTAGTCAAACAGGTTCCTCTCCTTATCGATCCCCATTGCTGGGGCTCAAGCGCTCTTTGTGGAGCCCCTCACCCCGAACTCGTCCCTTGTCCAGGCTGACCGGAACCTCCGTACATCACATTCCCTCCCAGTCCTCTCACTACTCTTCGTCCCACTCGTCGCCCCCCTCCCACAGTTATTCACCGACCTACTACAGCCCTTCTGGCACGACATCATACAGCCACTCCAGCCACTACACACCTCTGTACCCCAGATACTACAGTTCCTACCGACCCCGACACTGACTCCAAACTTTCCTTGCTCTTTCTCTAGACTAAAATCTGTTTAACGCCTGGATCAGATTACTAGATTTAGCCCCATTGTTGGCTTAATTTGCTATCACGAACGATTTTCCAGATCGGGCGCCTTGTAGAGTGAGATAATAACAATTTGACACTATGATAGTTCTACCACAGCAATATGAAAAGTCTATGTTTGGTTTTTAGATCCCTTTGATGTCATATGACATGTAACCGAGAACCCTCTGACTCAGCAGATTTACATCGATCAATAGAATTGCGTCTCGGACTACCAGCGCAATGTCAACGTACAAATGTTCGTCAAAGTCCTAGCTAGCTTGCCAGCGGTATTAAAAGTGTGTGCGGATGACCTCAAGAACTCCTTGAAGAATGGAAAACCCAAACCATTCCCTCCAGAACAGCCGAAACATTGCCACAATCAAATCTCGTGTTGTTGTTGCTGATCCGGTTTTATCTGGTAGTGTAAGGTTATATTCTGGTTCTGCCTCCCTTGACAGCTTGGTTTAAAAAAAATTAGGCCAATCGTCTTCAAAGACGTGATCCCATGATTTTCTAATCCAGTACACCAGGGTTGTCAAACTCATTTTTGTCGTGGGCCAGATTGTAGTTATGGTCTACCTCAGAGGGCCGATTTTCTTAGCCGCTTATCCTCACAAGGGTCGCGGGCGTGCTGGAGGCGATCGCAGCTGTCAACGGGCAGGAGCTGGGGTACACCCTAAACTGGTTGCCAGCCAATCGCAGGGCACATGGAGACAAACAGCCGCACTCACGATCACACCTAGGGGCAATTTAGAGTGTCCAATCAATGTTGCTGTTGTGAGGCCATCGCCTTCCAGCTTTTCCACCGTGCCGCCTCATTTATGATCTCATAATTTGAAATTTTGAGTACAGATTTCAGGAAGAATCGTGAAAGTTCACACACGTGATTTGCCTTCGCGGGCCACATAACATCATGGGGCGGGCCGGATTTGGCCCCCGAGCCTTGAGTTTGACACCTTCTGCAGTATTGCGCCGTGTGCGGCGTAATGGCATAGCGGCACCGTAAGGGACCACGTTTGTCTTGTAGTCTGATCCAGGTACAAGTTCTCCCTTTCAGTTACCTGAGAGTGCGAGTTCACAGAGAGGAGGACGGTGTCCCCCCCCAGCTCCAACCCCATCCCCCTCCCTTTTTTTTTTTTTTTTTTTTTTTTTAATCTTCCTGTGCCTACGCTTTGGCCAATGGATTTTAAGTCTTTGGTGACCATTCTCAGGGAGCTGATACCAGGAGCACAAACGGCCCCGCCTTCCGTTTATTCTGTGATGGCTGACTAGTTCAGAAGATGACGTTTTTTTCGTGCCCGTTTTTAGCATTTTGTGTTTTCACCTCACGTGCAAGATTTGCTAAAAAAACAAAGAACATTCCGGTGTTCGCAAGACACGTGACGTAGACTTGATAGTCAGACTTTTTACTTAGCGGATCATCCACTGAATTTGATGTGGTTTTGAGGCTCACATTCTATAGCAACACGCACTGCTTTCTTCTTTTTTACACTTTGACGTACCGAGTGTGCTGTAAATGACTCACAGTCGGTCAATCCGACCATATTTTGCCGATGGACGAGCGAAATATGCCGCTTGTGTCCGCGTTTGAAAAACACACTTGAATGTGGCTTCTGGTGAATGTGTCTTTTTTTTCAAAATGCAATTTTTCAAATATGGTGGGGGTTTTTAAAACAAGCCACTGCGCACACTTGAAAACTGTTCGATAATGGCAGTAAAAAAAAAAAAATGCTTTTTTAAAATTGAGTTGAATCTCCATTAAATGGTTTATGTGACCCAGCTTCTATACTATGTCGTGGATCGGAATCAAGACTTGAGCGGATGTGGATAAAAATCAAATTACCGTAATTTCCGGCCTCCAGAGCGCACCGGATTATAAACCTCACCCGGTACATTTGTAAAGGAAATACCATTTAGTACCTACATAAGCCGCACTTGTGTAAAAGCCGCATGTGCCCACATTGAAACATGAGATATTTGCAAAGAAAGAGGGTACACAGAAAGAGTTTTCATAGTTTTGGTGCCTTAGCTTAGCTTAACATAGCAACAACACGGTAGCACTAACAGTGCCGGTTAAAAAAAAACAAAACATATCTAAATCACTGAGATGTAGCAGTAACACAGCAGAAATGCTAATGCTAGCGCGGCGCTAACAGGGGCGGTTAAAAAAAACATACCGGTAAAAATCACGGGGACACGGTATTAACACAGCAGCTACACCCTAGCAGAGCAGTAACACTAGGGCGGCGCTAACAGGGCTGGTTAAAAGAAAACATACTGGTAAAAAAAAAAAAGAAATAAAACAGCCGTGGCAGCTACACAGTAGCAACACGGTAGCACAGCACTAAAAGAGTCGGTTAAAAAAAAAAAAAACACACCTAATGAGAAACATGCTAGTGCGGTGCTAAAGCTAGCACGGCGCTAACAGGGGCGGTTAAAAAAAACATACCGGTAAAAATCACAGAGACACGGCCTTAACACCCCAGCTACACACTAGCAAAGCGGTAAAGCCAGCACAATGCTAACAGGGCGGGTTAAAAGAAAACCTACCGGTAATAAAAAAAAAAAAAAAAAAAAAAAAACAGCCGTGGCAGCTACACAGTAGCAACACGGTAGCACAGTACTAAAAAAGAGCCCTTTAAAAAAACATACCGGTAAAAATCACGGGGACACGGTATTAACACAGCAGCTACACCCTAGCAGAGCAGTAACACTAGGGCGGCGCTAACAGGGCTGGTTAAAAGAAAACATACTGGTAAAAAAAAAAAAGAAATAAAACAGCCGTGGCAGCTACACAGTAGCAACACGGTAGCACAGCACTAAAAGAGTCGGTTAAAAAAAAAAAAAACACACCTAATGAGAAACATGCTAGTGCGGTGCTAAAGCTAGCACGGCGCTAACAGGGGCGGTTAAAAAAAACATACCGGTAAAAATCACAGAGACACGGCCTTAACACCCCAGCTACACACTAGCAAAGCGGTAAAGCCAGCACAATGCTAACAGGGCGGGTTAAAAGAAAACCTACCGGTAATAAAAAAAAAAAAAGAAAAAAAAACAGCCGTGGCAGCTACACAGTAGCAACACGGTAGCACAGTACTAAAAAAGAGCCCTTTAAAAAAACATACCTAATGAGACGCAGTAGTAACATAGCAGAAATATGCTAGTGCAGTGCTAACAGGGCCGGCTTAAAAAAAACATACCTAATGAGACGCAGAAGTAACAAAGCAGAAACATGCTAGTGTGGTGGTAGCGCGGCCCAAACAGGGGCAGTTAAAAAAAAAAAACATACCGGTAAAAATCACGGAGACACAGCATTAACACAGCAGCTACACGCTAGCACAGCGGTAACACTAGCGCAGCGGTAAAAAAAGAAAAAAAACATACCTAATGAGACGCAGTAGTAACAGCAGAAATATGCAAGTGCGATGCGAACAGGGCCGGTTTAAAAAAACATACCTAATGAGACGCAGTGGTAACACAGCAGAAACATGCTAGTGCGGTTCTAGTGCGACGCTAACAGGTGCAGTTAAAAAAAAAAAACATACCGGTAAAAATCACAGAGACACGGCATTAACACAGCAGCTACACACTAGCAAAGCGGTAAAGCCAGCGCAATGCTAACAGGGCGGGTTAAAAGAAAACCTACCGGTAAAAAAAAAAAAAAAAACAGCCGTGGCAGCTACACAGTAGCGACACGGTAGCACAGCACTAAAAAAGAGCCGGTTAAAAAAAAACATACCTAATGAGACGCAGTAGTAACACAGCAGAAACATGCTAGTGTGGTGGTAGCGCGGCCCAAACAGGGGCAGTTAAAAAAAAAAAACATACCGGTAAAAATCACGGAGACAAAGCATTAACACAGCAGCTACACGCTAGCACAGCGGTAACACTAGCGTAGCAGTAAAAAAAAAAAACATACCTAATGAGACGCAGTAGTAACATAGCAGAAATATGCTAGTGCAGTGCTAACAGGGCCGGTTTAAAAAAAACATACCTAATGAGACGCAGTGGTAACACAGCAGAAACATGCTAGTGCGGTTCTAGTGCGACGCTAACAGGTGCAGTTAAAAAAAAAAAACATACCGGTAAAAATCACAGAGACACGGCATTAACACAGCAGCTTCACGCTAGCGCAGCGGTAAACCTAGCGCTTTGCTAACAGATCCGGTTAAAAAAAAAACATACCTAATGAGACAAAGTAGTAACATAGCAGAAACATGGTAGCGCGGCGCTAACAGGGGCAGTTAAAAAAAAACATACCGGTAAAAATCACGGAGACACGGCATTAACACAGCAGCTACACACAAGCAAAGCGGTAAAGCCAGCGCAATGCTAACAGGGCGGGTTAAAAGAAAACCTACCGGTAAAAAAAAAAAAAAACAGCCGTGGCAGCTACACAGTAGCGACACGGTAGCACAGCACTAAAAAAGAGCCGGTTAAAAAAAAACATACCTAATGAGACGCAGTAGTAACACAGCAGAAACATGCTAGTGTGGTGGTAGCGCGGCCCAAACAGGAGCAGTTGAAAAAAAAAAACATACCGGTAAAAATCACGGAGACACGGCATTAACACAGCAGCTACACGGTAGCACAGTGGTAACGCTAGCCTAGCGCTAACAGGGCCGGTCAAAAAAGAACATACCGGTAAAAGTCACATATATACAGGCACATATATTCCAGTGCCCCCTTGCGGCCGTTAGGAAAAAATGAACAAATTAGCCGCATGTGAAAAAAGTCGTGGTTTATAGGCCGGAAATTACGTTACTTTTTTTTTAACTGTTTGCTTAGATTATAGGGAACAAAAGAAGTAATTATCATATGAAATATTGATAATAAAAGCATGATTCCGCTGTCATTGGTTCCAAAAGAGCATTTGTCGGGTAGTTATGATATTTCCTTGAATCGTGGCCTCGACTACCCACAAAGATGAAAGAATTGCTGCTGTTGCGCACCAAAGCGGCGGCACCTATGCGGCGTGAACGGGTCTCTTGGATGAGTTAACGTAGTTAATAAGTTCCTTGTGCAGTAATATATAACATCTTACAACATATGGAAAGAGCAATATATTAACAGAGCCTTTGTGATGATTGGTGAAAGTACACGTTTCAATCCACAACGAGAGGAAATACATTTTTCTTTTGTTGTGTTTATTTTGAATTTTCCAGTGTTTTGTGGTTAATTGAAGTCAAAACACCTTTGTATGACTTTACATTATTTTATTTCGTTATGACATTAAGGTCATATTTTGTATTATTAGCGCACAAAATGGATGATGGGTAACTTTTTTTTCAAAGGACACATTTAATGCTACTTTTGTATTTCTGCACGCCGCAGGAACTTTTGTCGGCGCGCTAATTTCAGTCACGCTGCTAACAGCGACGCACAAGATGTGTGAGGTGAAGTTAAAGTTTATTACTTGAATTTACATGAATAAAAAAATGAGATGAAGTATGTAGAAAAGCATGGTTATGTGGAAATTGTATAGCAAAGACTTTGCGTATCACCAAAGCGATGATATTTCGTGTGGAAGCGAAAGCTAGCATATTGTAGCGCGCGCGGACACCAGAGCTAGCATTAGCCTCAACCGTTCTTTTTTTTTTTTTTTTTTTTTTTTTTTTACTCCCATGGAAAGTTTCAAACTTTGAAATTTTTTTTCCACTGCAGTCACGGGAGACGGCGAGGACTTACCGTCTTCTGTTTTGTTGTTATTCATCTATAAATATGATTATGACAAGGTGAAAAACGTTTTCCGTCATATTGGCGGCGCACCCAATTTGTAACGTGCTCTTTTGTGTATGAATCTGCTTTTTTTTCTTTTTGTTTTCCACACGTGCAGCTCAGGCTATTTTGCTGTTGTTTCACTGATGATGCCTATTATTATGAATTATTATGTATGGCCTTGATTGCTTTCACTTATGTAAATGTCCAAAGATATTTCAACTGTTCTTTTCAGAATACAGACAACTACATACAACGTGTACAGTATGTGGCATTTTTTCCCCCACTGATGCAAATGCAATAGGAAAATCATTTCATATTTCACAAGCATTTACAGGATTAATTTTTAAAGGGGAAATCCAGTGCTTTGCATTAACAATGTATCCAATAGGTCGTGTAATATGTACCCTATTTTGACAATGTGATGTTAAATCTTCTCTGATTTATTGGTGTTTTGAGAAGATTTTTATCGACAATTACGAATTTTCAGGGGCGCTGCCATTTTTACAAGTCACATGATCTACGTGGGCGTATTTGACGTGTTATGTGGCGTTCTAAACATGGGACACCATTTATGCCCAGTGCTGATTTCTCAAATTTATCCTCATCTGATGAAGAAATAGCAGTATCGGGAAGACGAAGGAATACTTCCATACAGATTTGAAACTGTGGCTGTAATTAATGTTGAACATTCGTATGGTTCTTCGGACGGGAACGACGCAGAGTCTGACGAGCGAGCTTCCGTGGCGGGCTGCGAGCTTAGCTTGCGGGCGGCGGAGGCCTTTAACCGAGTTCCGGTGGCGGTGGAGGCCTTTGGCCGAGCTTTGGCGTCTGGGGCTAACGGTTTCCGCCACCTGGAAGCTTGGCTCGTGGCCCGGCGCCGGCTGCTTCGTTGGCCCCAGACGTCGAAGCTCAGCTTGCGGCCCGTTGCCAGAGCTCGTGGCCCCCCTTCGGTGGTGGCGGAGGCCTTTAGCCTAGCTTCGATGTCTGGCGCTAACGGCCTCCGCTGCCTTGAAGCTCAACTCGCGGCTGGCCGCTGGAGCTCACTTGTCGGACTCCGCGTCATTCCTGTCCGAAGAACCATCCACGGCTGCCGCCCCGGCGCTCCCGGCGCTCCCGGGGGGCTTTGTTTATGCACTTATGTCGTGTGTAGGCCTCTGAGGAGTCAGACTCCGCGTCATTCCGTCTGAAGAACCATCCGAATATTCAACATAAATTGTTGTTAATTAATGCTTCGTGAGCCCCGGACGCCGAAGCTAGGCTAAAGGCCTCCACGAGCTCCGGTGCGGCCCCCGAGCCGAGCTTCAACGTCCGGGGAAGCCTTTAGCCGGGCTTTGGCGGTGGCGGAGGCCACTTCTTTAGCCCCGGACACCGAACCTCGGCTAAAGGCCTGCACCACCATCGAAGCTCGGCTAAAGGCCTCCGCCAACCCCGAAGCTCGGCTAAAGGCCTCCGTCACCTGAAAGCTCGGCTCGCGGCGGGCTCGCTCGTTAGACTCCGCGTGATTCCCGCCCGAAGAACCATCCGAATATTCAACATTAATTACAGCCACAGTTTCATATCTGTATGGAAGTATTCCTCCGTCTTCCCGATCAACCGATACCGCTATTTCTTCATCAGATGAGGATAAATCTGAGAAATCAGCGCTGGGCATAATGAAATCGCGCATTTGCAACGAAACGTAACACGTCACATACGCCCACGTAGGTCATGTGACTCGTGAAAAGGGCAGCGCCCCTGAAAATTCGTAATTGTCCATAAAAATCTTCTCAAAACACCAATAAATGAGAGATGATTTAGCATCACATTTTCAAAATAGGGTACATATTACATGACCTATTGATACACTGTTCATGTAAAGCACTGGATTTCCCCTTTAATTATACATGATTAAAATGTTCATTTTTGGCAATGCAGTTAATTTGCACTAATTGATGACAGCAGTTTACAAATTATTCTTAAATTGGATTGGATTATTTGAGTTTCAGTTATTTTTTTTATGGGAAACATTTCACCACCTAATGGGAGATCCAACATTATGTTTTGTTTGTAAGGTTCGACTTACCATAGTTGAATTATGACATTTTTTTGTGGTGGGAGGATGGGGGGGGGTGCAATTCGTTTAAAATTTTTATATCGGAAGGGAACCAATCTAACCTCCTCTCTGTAATCTCTCTTCCCCCCACCCCCCCCCCGCCCTCAGCCAAACCAACACACCGTCTTGTATTTGGTTGAGAACTACTTCCTCCCACATCCCAACAACATGCATTCATTGGAAACTTTAAATTGCCCCAAGGTGTGATTGTGACTGTTTGTCTGGATGTGCCCCTGCGATTGGCTTTGCAACCAGTTCAGGGTGTACCCCGCCTCCTGCCCGATGAGAGCAGGGATAGCCTCCAGTACTCCGGTGACCCTTGTGAGGATAAACGGCTCAGAAAATGGATGGTTGGCTGGACTGTTGAAGCTCAAATTCAATCCAGTTGGACGAAGTCTGAAATCTCTCCAATGTTTTTGATGTCTCAGTTTTAAGGTTTAGGGTTTGAATCTCGGCTCAGATTCTTGTTCACCCTGAGTTTAGGTGGGTTTTCTCCGGGTACTTCAGTTTCTGCTCAAATTCCTGGTGAATTAAACACCTGACATTGTCCCTAGGTATGAATGTGAGTATGAATAATTATTTGACTCAATTATGTGCACCCTGTGACTGACTGGTGGGCAGTCCAAGGTTTAGCTTGCCTCTCATCCAAAGTCACCCCCAACTCGTGTAGGCTCATGTAGGGGGGGTTAATCCTTTCTCACGTAAATTAGCCATAGCTAACCCAAAACCCTGTACTTGTACAGCTGGGTCCTTGCTTAATATGATTTCTGCTACTCTGATGACAGGAGGGCAAGTACGGGTATGGTGGCAAGCCAAACAGCCCAGAGACTCAAACCCGAATCCTTAAACCTGTGAAGCAGATATCACGGGGCAGAAAACCTTCGAAAGAATTCAGGCTTCATCCAGGCTGAATTTGAGCTTCAATAGTCCATCCATCCATCCATTTTCTTTGCCGCTTATCCTCATAAGAGGCGAGGGATTCCTGGAGCCTTTCCCAGCTGTCAACGGACAGGAGGCAGGGTACACCCTGAACTGGTTTCCAACCAATCGCAGGGCACATAGAGATACACAGCCGCACTCACAACAAGACCTAGAGGCAATTTAGAGTGTCCAATTAAGGTTGCATGTTTTTGGAATGTGGGACGAATCCGAAGTGCCCGGAGAAAACCCACGCAGGCACAGGGAGAACATGCTAACTAAACACAGGTGGGGCCGGGATTGAAACCGGGACCTCAAAAATGTGAGCCCAATGCTTTCCAGCTGCTCCACTGTGCCGCACTACTGTTCATGTTTGCAAAAGAAAATACTTTTAATATCTCAACATTATCATTTATGATACAATTTGAAATGTTGGTACAGATTTTCACAAGAATCATGGAAGTTGACACATTAGATTGGCCCTTCGGGGCCACATAAAATCATGTGGTGGGCCGGTTCTGGCCCCCGGGCCTTGTGTTTGACACCTCCTGGTCCAACTTACAGCTATCGCTGATTCTCCCAGAGTTTAATCACGATACCTATACATATACCCATTGAGGTACCTTCTGTAACTATAGTGTAAAGTTATTTTAAAATGATATATTCTGTGAATAGCAGTGAGTATTTTTGTGGTGTGAACGTATAGTGAAGAAAATAAGTATTTGAACACCCTGTTATGCAAGTTCTCCCACTTAGAAATCATGGAGGGGTCTGAAATTTCCGTCGTAGGTGCATCGTCCACTGTGAGAGAGATCATCTACAAAGAAAAATCCAGAAATCACAATGTACTGTATAATTTTCAAATGATTTATTTGTGTGATACAGCTGCATATAAGTATTTCAACACCTGTCTATCGACTATAATTCTGACCCTCAAAGACCCGTTAGTCCGCCTTTAAAAGTCCCCCTCCACTCCATGTATTATCCTCAATCAGATGCACCTGTGTGAGGTCGTTAGCTGCATAAAGACACCTGTCCACCCCATACAATCAGTAAGACTCAAACCTGTAACATGGCAAAGACCAAAGAGCTGTACAAAGACACCAGAGACAAAACTTTACAAGCAGCTTTGTGAAAAACGGTCCACTGTTGGAGCAATCATTAGAGAATGGAAGAAGCTAAACGAATGATGAGTTCCATCCCAAGAACACCATCCCTCCTGTGCAGCATGGTGGTGGTGGCATCACGCTTTGGGGGGACGACTGCACTGTATTTCGGAGAGGATGACCACGGCCATGTATTGTGATATTTTGGGGAACAACCTCTTTCCCTCAGTCAGAGCATTGAAGATGGGTCATAAACGGGGTCTTTAGACATGACAATAACCCGAAGCACACAGCCAGGAAAAACAAGGAGTGTCTCCGTAAGAAGCATATCAAGGTTCTGTTGTGGGCTAGCCAGTTTCCAGACATAAACCCAATAGAAAATCTTTCGAGGGACCTGAAACTCCGTGTTTCTCAGTGACAGCCCAGAAACCTGTCTGATCTAGAGAAGATCTATGTGGAGGAGTGGGCCAAAATCCCTCCTGCAGTGTGTGCAAACCTGGTGAACAACTACAGGAAATGTTTGACCTCTGTAATTACAAACAAACGCTACTGTACCAAATGTTAACGTCGGTTTTCTCAGGTGTTCAAATACTTATTTGCAGCTGTATCACACAAATAAATGGTTAGAAAAATCCTACATTGTGATTTCTGGATTTTTCCTTTTAGATTATCTGTCTCACAATGTACATGCACCTACAATGAAAATTTCAGACCCCTCCATGTTTCCTAAGCGGGAGAACTTGTAGGGTGTTCAAATACTTATTTTCTTCACTCTATGTAGTCTATATTTCTCTAACAGTGTCAGTCTTTTACAGGTATTCAGTAGCCTCCTTCCCCAGTCCCGTTTCTCATACCCTCCCCACAGCTAAGGATGCGTTTTTTCAGGTAAGAGCACCATCGCGGTCAGATTACCAGTTGCCCAAATCATAAATCATGAATTGAAAAATTGAAAGCTTTTCTGATCTATAAAAATTGGTGCTCGAGTTTTGAGAAAAAGAAAAAAAGTAATTCATAACAGACTTCGTGATGACTGTATCTGAATGAATCATATTTGTCACAAATTATTATTATTTTTTCCCAATTCAGTACATTTTTGTCTCATTTATGAACAATGAACTGAAATCCTTAAACTGCATATGCCGGTATTGAATGTACTGCATATGCCGGTATTGAATGTACTGCATGCTATACATTTGGTGGACAGGATTTGAGACAGCCAAATGCTAAACAGTTAGCAATCACGATATTAACGTGCTAGCAATTACCATTTTTGGTCAAAAAAATACTATTTTTTAACAAAGTTATGTAACCATTATACATCGAACAGTGTCTGAAATATTGCAGATCCAAAACGGCAAAATTCACAGGAGGAGAATCCACCGATCGATCAATCGGTTTTCTGGTTTAATTCGTCTTGCTAGTTTTTCTTCAGTCCTTTAGAACTTTAGTGGTACTTCAACTGTACACCTATGGACAATTTAGAACGCAGGTGTCAACTATGCTGCCATAGATCTACGTCTCAACTTTGGATCTGATACACAATTTCTCCTTTGGCATGAAAATTAAAAATGGCAGGTGTGTTGAGAAATCATGTAGGGGTCTGAAATTTTCATCGTAGGTGCATGTCCACTGTGAGAGAGATCATCTAAAAGGAAAAATCCAGAAATCACAATGTATGATTTTTTTTTTTAGATTTATTTGTGTGATACAGCTGCAAATAAGTATTTGAACACCTGTGAAAACCAATGTTAATATTTGGTACAGTAGCCTTTGTTTGCAATTAGAGGTCAAACATTTCCTGTAGTTGTTCACCAGGTTTGCACACACTGCAGGAGGGATTTTGGCCCACTCCTCCACACAGATCTTCTCTAGATTAGACAGGTTTCTGGGCTGTTGCTGAGAAACACAGAGTTTCAGGTCCCTCCAAAGATTTTCTATTGGGTTTAGGTCTGGAGATTGGATAGGCCACACCAGAACCTTGATATGTGGTTTATGCACCACTCCTTGGTTTTCCTGGCTGTGTGATTCGGGTCATTGACATGTCGAAAGACCCCGTTTGTGACCCATCTTCAATGCTCTGACTGAGGGAAAGCAATTGTTCCCAAAATCTCACAATACATGGCTGCGGTCGTCCTGTCCCGTGTGCAGAAAAACACCCCCAAAGAATGTTTCTACCACTCCCATGCTTCACAGAAGGGATGGTGTTCTCGGGATGGAACTCATCATTTGTCTTCCTCCAAACACGGTGAGTGGAATTACGACCAAAAAGTTCAATTTTGGTCTCATCTGACCACAAAACTTTCTCCCATGACTCCTCTGTATCATCCAAATGGTCATTGGCAAACTTAAGACGGGTCTTGACATGTGCTGGTTTAAGCAGGGGAAGGAACCTTCCGTGCCATGCGTGACTTCAAACCATGACGTCTTAGTGTCTTACCAAGAGTCACCTTGGAACCGGTGGTCCCAGCTCTTTTCAAGTCATTGACCAAGTCCTGTTGTGTAGTCCTGGGTTGATTCCTCAACTTTCTAAGGATCATTAAGAACCCACGAGGTAATATCTTGCACGGGGCTCAACTCTGATTGATGTTTAGCACCATGTTTCACTTCTTTCATTTTCTAATGATTGCTCCAACAGTGGACCTTTTTTCACCAAGCTGTTCTCCATTTTCTCCGTAGACCTTTCCAGCCGTGGGGAGTTTTACAATTTTGTCTCTGGTGTCTTTGGACAGTTCTGTGGTCTTGGCCATGTTACAAGTTTGAGTCTTACTGATCGTATGGGGTGGACAGGTGTCTTTATGCACCTTACGACCTCATACAGGTGCATCTGATTCGGGATGGAGGTGGACTTTTAAAGGCGGACTAACAGGTCTTTGAGGGTCAGAATTCTAGCTGATAGGTGTTCAAATACTTATTTGCAGCTGTATCACACAAATCGTTAAAAAATCATACATTGTGATTTCTGGATTTTTCTTTGTAGATTATCTCTCTCACAGTGGACGATGCAACTACGACAAAAATTTCAGACCCCTCCGTGATTCCTAAGTGGGAAAACTTGCAATATAGCAGGGTGTTCAAATACTTATTTTATTGACTGGATATTGTATGCATGTTATAGCACAAAACCCATAGATCAAAATAGATCACACCTGCCACTCACACACTTGTGGTGTAGGGATTAATAATCAACGACTGTGTCTATTGTCTCGTCTGTAGCAGTTCCAGCGAGGTCCAGCCTAATCATGGACAATTCATGGTCCACAATCCTGATGTCACCAGTCCCTCCTCCTCTCTGGTCTGGTCTGGAACACGACCACTGACCTCTGATACTGTAGATTCAGCCGACAAGACTTAATGGTGACACTACTGCCACTTTTTTTTTTTTTTTGGGGGGGGGGGGTAATGGTTGTGTATGGATCTTCATAAATGGGAGGGCACAGTTAATTTTGTATCGTGGAAAAATATTGGGTGATATGCATTTACGGTGGCCTGGAAGAGCCAAACAATATAATAAATTGTGAAACATTTAAACATTTCACGACCCCTCCCCCGATAAAACCCCCCAAAATACAAAACACTTTAGTGTTTCACAATATGTCACATTGTTTTGCACTTCCAGGCCACCGTACTGATAGGAATACATCCACCATTTATAAAATACTGACCCCCTCCCCCCAATAAAAAATAATAATACTCAATCAATTATCTGTAACACTCGTGTGGAATCATGGGCATACCTTGCACATCTGATCATATTCCAAAATAATATATGCATATTATGTACCAGAGATTGTGCCTATGCAAAGTTAGCAATGCAATACAGTTATGCAATAATACAGCATCATCAAAGTTATGTATACTATTTATATTAGTGGGAACGATATGAGTTGCGATGTAGTCTTTATGGGGGGGGTAGTGTACGTCGTATCGTCTTGCTAACATATCGAAATCATATTCTCAAGCACAAACGGAAACATTCCAGAATTTGCTACACGCTTTGGATTATTATGTTGTATTATATGTGGAAGATCATAAATGAATCTACTTGATATTGCAATATTTCAAACTAAAAATATCCATGCAGGTTGTTATGCTAGCACGTTGGATAGTTGAAAGTTCACCTTGCTGTGTGAGGGTGTCATGGCTGTTTGACGCGAAATGTTAGGTGAAGAAAAATGAAGGAAGCGTTCGGCAGTATGTTTGCAATACATTTTTATCAATTTATGTCACTTTCTTTTAAATCAATAAAAAAAAAAATCAACCACCCATTTATGATTCCTTCTCTTATCATTAAATGTGAGCCATGTTTAAATTACACAAGTCTTTCTTTCTATAAGTCTTTTTTTCGGTCATTAAAATCAAATTGTACAAAATCCAAAGCAATGTATCGTATAGGAAATAATTTAAATCTGATTAATTGGTTCCAGAAACCCCAAATTATATTCTAAAAAATGATTTTGAAGAGGCAGCACGGTGGCTCAGCTGGAAAGTGTTGGCCTCACAGTTCTGAGGACCCGGGTTCAATCCTTGCGCCGCCTATGTGGAATTTTACATTTTCTCTCCGTGGCTGGGTGGGTTTTCTTCGGGCACTCCGGTTTCCTCCCACATCCCATCAACATGCAACATTAATTGGAGCCTCTAAATTGCCCCTAGGAGTGATTGTGAGTGCGGCTGTTTGTTTGTCTCAATGTGCCCTGTTGACAGCTGGGATAGGCTCCAGCACTCCCACGACCTTTGTGAGGATAAGTGGCAAAAGAAACGGATGGATGGATTTTAAAGAAATAAACTCTAGATTTACATCCAAAAACAGTGTGAAATAGGTACTACTAATGGAATTATCCATCCATCCATTTTCTTCACTGCTTATCCTCACCAGGGTCGCAGGGAGTGCTGGAGTCTGTCCCAGCTGTCAACAGGGACGAGGCGGGGTACACCCGGAACTGGTTAGTTGATTGAAAACTCTTGATGACATATGCTACAAGAAGTTGAGCGTTGGAACTCCATCCATCCAACCATTTTCTTTGTCACTTATCCTCACAAGGGTCGCAGGAGTGCTGGAGCCTATCCCAGCTGATGACAGGCAAGAGGTGGGGGTACACCCTGAACTGGTTGCCAGCCAATCGCCAGGCACATGGAGACAGACAACAGTCGCACTCACAATCACACCTAGGGACAATTTAGAGTGTTCTATCAATGTTGCATGTTTTTAGGTGTCGACAGAAGTGTCAGTGTCCACAGAAAACCCACACAGGCATGGGGGAGAACATACAAACTCCACACAGGTGGGCCGGGATTGAACCCTGGACCTCAGAACCGTGAGGCCAATGCTTTCCAGCTTCACCACCGTGCCGTGACTTTCTCTCATATTATAAAAAAAAAAAAAGTTCAACAGACTGCAAAGTGTGGTCGATTAAGTGAGCTTTTATTAAAAACTCAAGGACATAACAAGACTCCCAGTCTGCTCGGCAACAGTCAGACCAGATGAGTATACAATCCAGGATGTTCCGCAAAAAAATATATACACACTTTGAATAGTAATTCTAAACTTAGTATTTATTGTAATTTGAATCATTTTAACAGGCAAAAGAATTAAAAAATATCATTATTTAAAGTTTGTTTACATTTTGGGGACACCCTGTACATTTTGCTACACTTTCCTATCTCATGCTCATACAAATGACATTACCCATTCTGCTAACTTCTTTATTCCCACCTGATTTCATCCATCCATCCATCCATCCATCCATCCATTTTCTACCGCTTCTCCGGGTCGGGTCGCGGGGGAAGTAGCTTCAGCAGAGATGCCCAGACTTCCTTTCCCCCAGCCACTTCCTCCAGGTCTTCCGAAGGGATCCCGAGGTGCTCACAGGGCAGCCGAGAGACATAGTCTCTCGAGCGTGTCCTAGGTCGTCCCCGGGGTCTCTTTCCGGTGGGACGTTCCCGGAACACCTCACTAGGGAGGCGTCCGGGAGGGATCCGGATCAGATGACGCAGCCACCTCACCTGGCTCCTCTCAATGCAGAGGAGCAGCGGCTTGACACTGAGCCCCTCCCTGACGACCAAGCTTCTCACCCTATCTCTAAGGGAGAGTCCAGACACCCAGCGGAGGAAACTCAAGATCCAGGATCTTGGTCTTTCGGTCACAACTCATAGCTCGTTCCCATAAGTGAGGGTTAGGAACGTAGATCGACTGGTAAATTGAGAGCTTCATCTTTCGACTTAGCGCCTTCTTTACCACAACGGACTGATACAATATCCGCATAGCTGCAGACGCTCCACAGATCCGCCTGCCGATCTCTCGCTCCATTCTTCCCTCACCTGTGAACGAGACCCCAAGATACTTGAACTCCTCCACTTGGGGCAGGATCTCATCGGCGACCCGGAGAGGGCACGCCGCCCTTTTCCGACAGACGACCATGGTCTCATTTTTGTCATGGTCCTGCCGGTCCACCCCTGGCTGTGCGGGTTGCCGCGCTGATTGGGAGGCGCACACCTGCGCCTCATGCTGGCTGATTCTCCCCGGTGTATATAGGACCATGGGGACGAATGGTCCGGCGCCAGATCGTTGCGGTTCATGCCCCATTCCAGCACTGCCGTATCCCTGATCGTTAACCCGTGTGTACCGACCTCCGCCTGTTCTCCAAGCGAGCCCGTAAGCCTGACTCCTTTGATACTCCTGCGTGCTTTGATCGATCTCCCGTGTACCGACTCCGGCCTGCCCGCTGACCTGCTCTCCACGCCCGATGCCCTGACTACCGCTGCTGCACCTGACTGGCTGCCTGATCCCCAACCTTGGAACAATAAAGGTTTTTCCCGAATTACCTCTGCGTCTCCCGACTCCTGCATTTGGGTCCTACCTCCGTTTCGATGGGTCGTGACAAGATTTGGAGGTTTTGATTCTCATCCCAGCCACCTCACACTCGACTGCGAACCGCTTCCAGTGAGAGTCGAAGATCATGGCTTGATGAAGCCAACAGAACCACATCATCTGCAAAGAGAGGAGGTGCGATGCTGAGGCCACCAAACCGGACACCCTCTGTGCCTCGGCTGTGCCTAAAAATCGGTGACAAAGGGCAGACTTGGCGGAGTCCACCTCTCACCGGAATCGAGACCGATTTATTCCCGGCAATGCGGACCAAACTCTGACACCAGTCGTACAGGGACTGAACAGCTCATATCAGGGGGTTTGGTACCACATACTCCCGAAGAACTTCTCACAGGACTTCCAGAGGGACAGGGTTGAACGCCTTCTCCACATCTAATCTGTTCTACTGCAGGCGGCACGTTGGCTCAGCTGGTAAAGCGTTGACCTCACAGTTCTGAGGACCAGGGTTCTATCCCGGCCCCACCTGTGTGGAGTTTGCATGTTCTCCCCGTGCCAGGCACTCCGGTTTCCTCCCGCATCCCAAAAACATACAACATTAATTGGACACTCTAAATTGCCCCGAGGTGTAATTGTGAGTGCGACTGTTTGTCTCCATGTGCCCTGCGATTGACTGGCGACCGGTTCAGGGTGTACCCCGCCTCCTGCCCGATGACAGCCGGGATGGGCTCCAGCACTCCTGCGACCCTCGTGAGGATAAGCAGCAAAGAAAGTGGTTGGACTGCACTGTCCTTGCACTCTAAGGGGTGAAGCCAAAATTTTGTTTTGTGGTAAACACACCGAAGGTCCAAGTGTTTGCTACGCTAGTGTCCATGCCGATGAGTCAGATAATATTTTATTGGGCTCATAATATCGAACTCATCTCTAAGTTTGTGGCGGCACGACAACTGGAATGACCCTTGACCGACTCTGCTAAAAAAAATTTCTATAGAACATTTCTAAAGAACTGTAGAACTTTAGGACCCAAGTCCTATAGAATTTCTATTGTTTGGGAGAAATTCTATAGAAAATCACAGCCAAAGTTCTATAGAACAAGTTGTCTTGTACAAATTCTATAGAATTCTATGGAATTTATATAGAATTTTTTTTTTTTAGCAGGGGACAGGGACCCAAAAAAATATTTCCAATTTATGGCATTGATATTCGGGGGTTCAAAGATTGTCTTTTCATCGCTGTTAAATCACAGATTTTTTTAAATAAAAAATTAAACAGGCTTTCTCTTTTGCATTTCTATAAAGATGAACCCTTGACATTATTATCGACGTTTTCTCTCGTCATCCGGTCGCCAAGCAGCAACACAGACGTCGAAGTGAAGACAACCGACTTCGACTACAATCTGCGGCACGGAAGCGTAAGCAAGCGTATACATATTTTTAACACATTTTGTGGGTTAATAATTTCAGCTCTCAAACAGTGTTACATAAAAGTCTTATTTTTTCGAATCCAACAATAATCCACAAAAGAAGACGCTTGTTTTACAAACCGGAAGTGAACGGGAAATACGCAAACGAGTGGTTCACCGGTTCGGATGAGGCAATCGCTTGTCGTTTTGCAAATCCGCATTCGCCCGTCCTCGAATCACGTTACCTCCTGTTAAACTTTAAACCCCCCCCCCCAAAAAAAAAAAAAAAAAAAAGGTCACGCTTGTAAAGTTCACGTTTAGCCCGTAGCATCCTAACGCGAGCTGGAGGAGAGGAGGTAAGAAGCTAAGAGCCCCGTTTTTATTTTATTTTTATGATTATTTTGACGAACACTCGTGTGTTAGCTTGCTTTACGAAAGTCAAATAAAAGTCTTCTGGTGAGACTGAGGTGGGTTAATTGATTTCTTAGCTCTTCGCCGACCTCCTAAAATATGTTTTTTTAACGCCATTAATGTCTGAAATGTCTCATGTCATGTTAGCTAGCTAAGGAAGTGAAATTAATACACGAAGCTCGTGACTGTCAACTGACTCTGACCCTAATGAAATCCACGGCACACTTTTATTTTAAAATATAGTATTTATTTAATAAGTCATACCCTGTGGTTCCATTTAAATTAAGATTTTTTTTTGTTTTAACCCCCTTCCCAATTTTAACGTTTCAGAAACACTGACAGAAAAATGTATTTATTTCTATTTTAAATAAATCAGGACTACCTCTAATTATTCTTCCAGTACGTTCAAATCAAGTCTCGATAATGCGTAAAAACATTTTTTTTTTGTTACATAAAACAACAAAGCAGAGGTGTTATTTAATGGCTCCTTACGATCAGCATTCCCAAAGTGTTTCTTGTATAGATTCGCCAAAGGAATGAAGCGAGACTGGAAATAGAAGCGCCGATGGTGTCGGAAGAAGAAGAAGAAACGGCGGCGACGGCGGGGGAAGTGGACGGCGCCGACCGGCCGCTGATGTACAAAATTGAGCGCCCCGTCTACGACGAGGCCCACGTCAGGTCCTGGCTTCTCCACCGCAAAGTGAAGACCACCAGGGCCTGGCAGAAGCTGACGCAGCATTGCCAGTAAGTCAACACACGACGGTGTGTGATAAATATAGCCGTAATGTAATAAAATGTCATAAATGTAACCTTATAATAGAGTGAAACCATCCCTGTTAAAATTAGTTTTATGGGAGACATTCATGTAACAATTCACTGGGCTGACCTCTTGAGTTCCTTCGACTTTTAGGCATTGTCTTTAGTTTTGGTTGAGCTTGATAAGTTCTTCACGCTAACGAGTAGTTTATGGTGTCTTAAATGTGACGCAAAATGAAACCAGTTCCGAAACATGTGACCCTGTTGAGATTGAAAATGTAGTCCAACTCTTTCAAACTCAGTGACTGATTGCATTAGACAGCTAAATTTTGAATGAAATCGACGGTAACGGGTTTTCCAACTACTAGTCATGTTAGGTAACACAAAAAAATGCTTGTACTATCTCAACATCATTTATGATATATGACAATGTGAAATTTTGGTACAGATTTGCATGAGAATCGTTTAAGTTGACGCGCTAGATTTGCCGTCGCGGGCCGCGCAAAATCATGCCGTGGGCCGAATCTGGCCCCTGACCCTTGAGTTTGACCCCATTGATGATACTTTTGGAATTAACCACATATTTATTTACACATGATGAACTGATAACAAAGCATGATGAAATGTAAATACATATATATATATATATTAATAAGAAATGCTTTTTGCAATGTGTACAGCGACGTATTAAGTTGACTGAATAACAAATATGCACAAAATGTATTGCTTCATATGGCAACCCTGATAAGTACATTTTCCATAATTAATATTCAAAATGATCAGATAAAACTGTTCAAAAGCCAATGCCCCCTCTTAAAAAAAAATATATATATATATCTATATAAATAAGGAATGTTTGTTGCAATATGTGTACAGCAACGTATTATGTTGACCTAATAACAAATATGCACAAAAAGTATCGCTTCATATTTTTTCTTTTTTTTTTTTAATTGCAACTCTGAGAATAAGTTTTTCAAAATATCATAGAAAATACTAGATCGCACCCTCAGGTGGCAGTTTGAGATGATATTTGGAAAAATATGTCACGTTTGACATGACTTTGTGGCTGTTTTTGACATGTAACATAAATTCTAATCATGGAAAAATACAAAAGCAACAATGATTGAATTACATGTTGTCACGTGGATCATAAAATGACGTAATTTGGATCCATGTGTCAAATAATAATTTGTTTTTCTTGTGTTCTGAAATCGTTGACTAAATAAATCCGCTTCTCTCTTTACTCAGGTGTTCTTCCCAGCGGGCGAAGGCGGCGCTTCTCAGCTTCCTCCCGATCATCACATGGCTGCCGAACTACCCAGTCCGGGAATACCTGTTTCACGACGTGGTCTCGGGACTCAGCACCGGAGTCGTGCAGCTCCCTCAAGGTGAGCGGCCTTTCGGTCCCGGCAGGGGTTTCATCTGGGATGACAACGGATGAAGCAGGCCGTGGCCCGTTGCCAACTCCCGAGGCGCAGTTTGTTGCGCCCCGCCGCTTTGCATTTGGTATCTCTGTAACTTAGTAGGACGGTTTTGCTTATGATTTCAACAGTTTATTTACATAACTCTCTCTCTCTCTGTTTCGTACCAAAGGTCTCGCTTATGCTATGCTGGCTGCTGTGCCTCCAGTTTATGGTCTGTACTCATCGTTTTACCCTGTCCTGCTCTACACTTTCTTCGGCACATCCAGACACATATCCGTAGGTGAGGACAAAAAAAAAACATTGTTTTGATTTTTAAAAACTGTAAAATTAATATTGGACTCCGGACAAAAATATGGAGTGAGATGTTTTTTTTAATTGTGTCAAACCACATGCTTGTAAGCTGTTTCTGCAATCAGCGGCGTGCGCCATTGATAAAAAGAGGCAACTGATGACCCATCCATTTTCTGTGCCACTTAGGGTCAGGGTCAGGACCGCACCAGACAAAATACTGAAATAATGTTGGTTTAATCTCAATTTACTCACAAATTGGATTACACAATGTCAACAAACATAGCCACAAACGTGATAAAGCGCAATTTCTCATGTAAAATACGCACCCGTGTATAATACACATTTGATCAAAACATGAAGTATCATCAGTATTTTGTTTTTTTTTGGTTTTTAAACAATTATTCGGAAGTTAAGCGCCTTATTTGAACACATCAAACTTTTACTTTCTTGCTCTTATTTTGAAATACACAGCTCTACTTTTATTTAGTCCATCCATCCATTTTCTTAGCCGCTTATCCTCACAAGGGTTGCGGGAGTGCCGGAGCCTATCCTAGCTGTCAACGGGAAGGAGGCGGGGTACACCTTGAACTGGTTGCCAGCCAATTGCAGGGCACATGGAAAATCGCACCTTGGGGCAATTTAGAGTGTCGAATTAATGTGTGTTTTCGGGGTGTGGGAAGAAACCGGAGTGCCCGGAGGAAACCCACGCAGGCTTGGGGAGAACATGCAAACTCCACACATGGGGGGCCGGGATTGAAACCGGGTCCTCAGAACTGTGAGGCCATTTTTATTTAATGAATGAAACAAAAACATGGGTACAATAAATTTTAAGTGCTAGTTTTAAACGCAAATACACAGGCTCTCAAGCGTATTCATAGAATGTGGCCGTGGCGATGATCATATTTGTGTACTGGGGTTTTGTGGCGTTTGCAGGCACCTTCGCAGTCATAAGCCTGATGATCGGGAGCGTCGCGGTCCGGGAGGTGCCCGACTTCCACAGCCCAGCCATCAACGGGACCAACCAGTCCGCCGCCTTGGGCGTGGCGGATCGCGACGCCAGGAGGGTCCAGGTGGCTGTGGCGCTCACAACCATGGTGGGAATCATTCAGGTCAGTTCGTCCGCGAGCTCCCGTTTGCCGGTTCGGGTCCACCGTCCCCGAGAAGATAACCTTGTCGTACTTTTAGGTCCTTTTGGGTCTGCTCCGCTTCGGCTTCGTGGCGATTTACCTGGCGGAGCCCCTGGTGCGAGGCTTCACGACGGCGGCCGCCGTACACGTGGTGGTGTCTCAGTTGAAATACCTGCTGGGGGTGAAGACCAAGCGTTTCAGCGGCCCGCTCTCTGTTGTATTTGTGAGTTTGTACGTGTGGGCATGCTATATTCACGAGTTCAGAATTTGCTTGCGATCACTCTCATCGGTCGTCCTCTCTCTCTCTCGTTGCAGAGCGTCAAGGCCGTGCTTAGTCACATCACCCAGACTAACGTCACCACGCTCATCCTGGGCCTCGTGTGTCTGGTCTTCCTGTACGGGATCAAAGACCTTAACGAGCGCTTCAAAAAGAAGCTACCCATCCCCATTCCTGGGGAGATTATTGTCGTTATCGTGTCGACCGGCGTCTCCTACGGGATGACATTGGCGGGTCAATATAACGTTGACGTGGTTGGGAAGATACCGACTGAGTGAGAGTCCACGCATCTTGTGTCTGTGCTCGTAATATCTAGCGGTATCGACTGAGTTAGGCGTTATCTTCGTCGTAAAGAGCCTGATAATTGACGTTTATGACCCGTAAATGTATAGATTTGCCATATATGATGTGACTATCTTCGCGCTGGAATGTATCGTGTATGAAAAGGGTACTAGCGTCCTCTTTTGTGTCGTCAGGCTTCTCCCACCTGTGGCCCCAGACTTCTCTCTGATCCCCAGTTTGATCACCGACTCCTTCGCCATTGCCATTGTTGGCTTCTCCATGGGAATCTCGCTGGCCAAAATTTTTGCCCTGAAGCACAACTACACGGTGGACAGTAATCAGGTGCGGGGAAACTTTAAGGATCTACTACATCCGAGGCACCGCACAAATTACCTTTTTCGTCATGCTAAATTCAAGATGCCAAAACGCTATTAGTTAAAATTTGTGTGTTGTGTTTGTCAACATTAGATTTCACATGGTTGATTCAAGACCTGTCGGACCGGTTTCTGGATTGGCTGTTGGTTGTCGAGACAAGACTGTGACAGTTTTCATCGAGATCATGGAAAAAGAAAAATCCAGAAATCACATTATATGATTTTTTTTTTAATGATTTATTTGTGTGACACAGCTGCAAATAAGTATTTGAACACCCGTCTATCAGCTAGAATTTTGGAGCAATCATTAGAAAAAGGAAGAACCAAAACATGACTGTCAATCTCAATCGGAGTGGAGCCCCGTATAAGATATCACCTTGTGGGGTCTCAATGATCCTTAGAAAGGTGAGGAATCAGCCCAGGACTACACGACAGGACTTGGTCAATGACCTGAAAACAGCTGGGACCACCGTTTCCAAGGTGACAGTTGGTAATACACCAAGACGTCACGGTTTGAAGTCAAGCATGGCACGGACGGTTCCCTTGCGAAAACTAGCACATGTCAAGACCCGTCTTAACTTTGCCAATGACCATTTGGATGATAGAGAGGAGTCATGGGAAAAAGTTTTGTGGTCAGATGAGACCAAAATGGAACTTATTAGTCATAATTCCACAAACTATGTTTGGAGGAAGATGAATGATGAGTTTCATCCCAAGAACACCATCCCTACTGTGAAGCATGGGGTGGTAGCATCATGCTTTCGGGGTGTTTTTCCTGCACATGGGACAGGACGACTGCACTATATTAAGGAGAGGATGACCGCGGCCATGTATTGAGAGATCTTGGGGAACAACCTCTTTCCCTCAGTCAGAGCATTGAAGATGGGTCGTGGCCGGGTCTTTCAACATGCCAACGACCCGAAGCACACAGCCAGGAAAACCAAGGAGTGGCTCCGTAAGAAGCATATCAAGGTTCTGGCGTGACCTAGCCAGTCTCCAGACCTAAACCCAATAGAAAACCTTTGGAGGGAGCTGAAACTCCGTGTTTATCAGCGACAGCCCAGAGACATGTCTGATCTAGAGAAGATCTGTTTGGAGGAGTGGGCCAAAATCCCTCCTGCAGTGTGTGCAAACCTGGTGAACAACTACAGGAAACGTTTGACCTCTGTAATTGCAAACTGTACTGTACGAGCTACTGTACCAAATATTAACATTGGTTTTCTCATATGTTCAAATACTTATTTGCAGCTATGTCACACAAATAAATTGTTAAAAAATCATACATTGTAATTTCTGGATTTTTCTTTTTTGATTATCTCTCTCACAGTGGACAATTTCAGACCCCTCCATGATTCCCAAGTGGGAGAACTTGCAATATAGGAGGGTGTTCAAATACTTATTTTTTCTTCACTGTACTTTGTCTGAATTCGAACGTGTGTGCTGTCTAACTGACTCAAATTGATAACCCTTAACGCCTTCATAAAGCTCGTATACTTCACAGTCTTCTCGGAACCCTTCAGAATAATGTTCATCGCTCGAATTATCGGAAAATTCATCGGCGTTCTTCCAGTGTATTCCGACGGGATCCATGTTGTTGTCACAACGTCCTGCGCCACGCCCACGATCGGCTTTTTCCGCGACGTTTCCGTCCTTTTCCGGCGGATGCAGCAATGTGCGATCACTTATTGCAGATAACTGTTCCCTTCATAACGGATTTAAGATTCGTATTCATCATAAAAACTGTATAATATTCGCAAAAAGGTGCGTTGGGATCTCGACATACACTTTAACCAACCGGATCGCCGAGTGCTAACCTCGCTTTCTTTTGCAGGAGTTGATCGCCTTCGGCCTGTGCAACTTCGCCAGCTCTTTCTTCCAAACGTTCACCATCACTTGTTCCATGTCGAGGAGTCTGGTGCAGGAGAGCACGGGGGGCAAAACGCAGGTCACTTGCGAAGTCCGGTCTTGTGAAAACCGTCACGGTGACCCGATCTTACGTTGACTTGCCGTGTCTGTTTTGTTTTCAGATTGCGGGGCTGTTGGGGTCTCTCTTGGTGCTGCTGGTGATCGTCGCCATTGGTTTCGTCTTTGAGCCGCTCCCGCAGGTGATTGCAACATTATAGACATAAACCCTGCTGCCTCGACAGTTGCTGTTAACGTGTAATTTTTAGCTGTATGAATATTTTTCAAGCATGCATTTGTGTGATGAGACAATTTTGCTCACAAGATGGCCAATGTCGTTTTTATCCTTCAGATCTGATCCTATTTCAGTGTTTGCCAACAAGCATTTACATTTACATAAAAATAAAAAAAACCTCACAGGACCGCACCAAACAAAATACTGAAATAATGATAGTCTCATCTCCATTTACTCACAAATTGGATGACACAATGTCAACAAACGTGCCACAAACGTGATAAAGCGTAATTTCTTGTGTATAATGCGCACCCGTGTATAATACACAACCCCTGAGTTGACCTAAAAACTCTGGAAAACGCTTCTACCGATTTTAAACTGCATGTTTAGAGCACGTGATTTTGCTTCTACACACATGATCATCTATATTTTGTTCTTTTGTTTTCAAATAATTCTTCTGAGGTTAAGCACCTTATTTGAACACGTCAAACTTCTACTTTCTTGCTTTTATTTTGAAATACACAGCCCTACTTTTATTTTGCCCATCCATCCATTTCCTTAGCCGCTTGTCCTCACGAGGGTCGCGGGAGGGATGGAGCCTACCCCAGCTGTCAACGGGCAGGAGGCAGGGTACACCCTGAACTGGTTGCCAGCCAATCACAGGGCACATAGAGTCGCACTCACAATCTTACCTATGGGCAATTTAGTGTCCTATTAATGTTGCATGTTTTTGGGATGTGGGAGGAAAATACCCACACAGGCACGGGGAGAACATGAAAACTCCACACAAGGAGGGCCGGGATTGAACCCGGATCCTCAGAACTGTGAGGCCAACGCTTTAACATCCGAACCACCGTGCCGCCATTTTTATTTCGTTAATGGAAAAAAAAAACCACACACACACACACATAGTTGTCCTTACTTAGGTACAATTAAAGTAAACATGAAGGCCAAGGTGAAAATTATTTAAATTTATTTTAAAGCGATCCATATTAAATTGTCAAGCATGATCATTACACGGAACATAACCAGAAAGAAATTGATTGTTGATTCATCAGTCATATAAAACAATAGTAATACACAGATTCCTACAGGGTGTGTACATTTATGAGCACAACATTACATTACTTCCTGCTGCACCCTTGTTGGTCTCGTACGGCAATTCAGGAAAGTGGGGTGGGTGGGTGGGATGTCACTGCCACATTCCAAATAATAAGCTCCAGTTTTTGTGTTTTCTGTGTCCTAGACGGCATTGGCGGCCATCATCATGGTCAACCTGCTGGGGATGTTCAAACAGTTCCGCGACATCCCAGCTCTGTGGCGCACCAGCAAGATTGAACTGGTCAGTCAAAGTAAAACAATGCGTATCCAGTACTTTACAGCATTTGGACTGTAGTACGGTGGTTATATTTTCTCCTGCTCGGCTTATTTTTAAGATAGAGTTGCGAGATTCTGAATCTGTATTCTTGCAAAGTAGTCTTGGCTTATTACAAGTAAGGTATATTAAAGGGGAAATCCAATGGTTTGCATGAACAGTGTATTAATAGGTTATGTAATATGTGCCCTATTTTTACAATGTGATGTTAAATCCTCTCTCATTTAAGAGTGTTTTGAGAAGACAATGAAGAATTTTCAGGGGCGCTGCCATTTTTGCGAGTCACATGATATACGTGGGCGGATGTGACGCGTAACAGAACCATCCGGGTTCTTTGGACGGAAATAACGCGGAGTCTGAGGAGCGAGCTGAGCTTTCAGGTGGCGGAGGCCTTTAGCTGCGCTTTGGTGGTGGCGGAGGCCTTTAGCCTCGCTTTGGCGTCTGGGGCTAACGGCCTCCGCCGCCTGGAAGCTCGCTCGCGGCCGCCGCCGGAGCTTGTGGCCCACCTTCGGTGGTGGCGGAGGCCTTTAGCATAGCTTGGGCGCCAGGGGCTAACGGTTTCCGCCGCCTGGAAGCTCGCCTGCGACCGCCGCCGGTGCTTGTGACCCACATTCGGTGGTGGCGAAGGTCTTTACTAACTTTGATGTCCGGGGCTAATGGCCTCCGCCGCCTGGAAGCTCTCGCTCCGGCTGCTTGCAGGAGCTTGTGGCCCGCATTCGTTGGTGGCGGCTGCCTTTAGCCTAGCTTGGGCTTCCGGGGATAACGGCCTCCGCCGCTGGAAGCTCGCTCGCGGCCGCCGCCGGAGCTTGTGGCCCACCTCGGTGGTGGCGGCGCGGCCTTAGCCTAACTTTGATGTCCGGGGCTAACGGCCTCGCCGCCTGGAAGCTCGCTCGCGGCTGCTGCAGGAGCTTGTGGCCCGCATTCGGTGGTGGTGGCGGCGGCCTTTAGCCTAACTTTGATGTCCGGGGCTAACGGCCTCCGCCGCCTGGAAGCTCGCTCGGGCTGCTCCAGGAGCTTGTGGCCCGCATTCGGTGGTGGCGGCGGCCTTAGCCTAGCTTGGGCTTCCGGGGATAACGGCCTCGCCGCCTGGAAGCCGCTCGCGGCGCCGCCGGAGTTGGGCCCACCTTCGGTGGTGGCGGAGGCTTAGCATAGCTTGGGCGCCAGGGGCTAACGGTTTCCGCCGCGCCTGGAAGCTCGCCTGCGGCCGCCGCCGGAGCTTGTAACCCACATTCGGTGGTGGCGGCGGCCTTTAGCCTAACTTTGATGTCCGGGGCTAACGGCCTCCGCCGCCTGGAAGCTCGCTCGCGGCTGCTGCAGGAGCTTGTGGCCCGCATTCGGTGGTGGTGGCGGCGGCCTTTAGCCTAACTTTGATGTCCGGGGCTAACGGCCTCCGCCGCCTGGAAGCTCGCTCGCGGCTGCTCCAGGAGCTTGTGGCCCGCATTCGGTGGTGGCGGCGGCCTTTAGCCTAGCTTGGGCTTCCGGGGCTAACGGCCTCTGCCGCCTGGAAGCTCGCTCGCAGCCACCTCCAGAGCTTGTGGCCCGCATTCAGTGGTGGCGGAGGCGTTTAACCTAGCTTCAGCGTCCGGGGCTAACTGCCTCCGCCGCCTGGAAGCTTGCTCGCAGCCACCGCCGGAGCTAGCACTGGATTTCCCCTTTTTAAAAATAGACAAACGTAATATTTTTCCTTGATCCAGGCCATCTGGTTGGTGACGTTTGTGGCATCCGTGCTCTTGGGCTTGGATTACGGCCTTCTCTCGGCCATCGCTTTTGCTTTACTGACAGTCATCTACAGAACACAGAGGTCCGTATATTATCGACGATTATATAATTTCAATGCCATTCAGGTCGAAGGTGCAATTTCTTTGACTTTTGTCTTGCAGTCCCAAAAATGCTGTCCTCGGGCAGGTTCCCGGCACAGGACTTTACTACGATGTGGATGAATACGAAGAGGTGAGTGGAGAAAATTGCGCTGAGAACCGAGTGACCTGGCCAGATCCCCCCCACCCAGACCCCCTAACGTTGACCACCTGTGATTTGTCTTGTACCAAGGCGGCGGAATGCGAGAGCATAAAAATTTTCCACTCCAACTCTTCCATCTACTTTGCCAACAGTGACCTTTATGTGAGCGCTCTGAAACAAAAGGTAATCCTTTTTCACTCGTGACGACCGCATTCTACCACACCGACTCGAAACTGGACGTTATCCCGTCACGTGGAGCAACGGGCCTGTTCTGGTGAAATTTTTATGACCATCCCTTAGATCAGAGGTGTCCAAAAAATGTTGGTCACGGGCCACATTGGAGTTACGGTTTCCTTTCAGTGGGCCGTTCTGACTGGGAAACCTTTTCAAGTATTTGTTTGGAAACACAAAGGAATTTAATAGCTGGAGACTTTCGTTCTAATACGCCATCGCCAGTTTAAGGTCATGAAAAAGCTTCATTAAGGTATGACAGGGGTACGCATCACTGCATGTATGTAATCCATCCATCCATTACCTACCGCTCTTCCGGGTCGGGTCGCGGGGAGGGGGTGGAGGTGGGGAGCAGCTTCAGCAGGGATACCCAGACTTCCCTTTCCCCAGCCACTTCTTCCAGCTCTTCCGTAGGGATCCCGAGACGTTCCCAAGCCAGGCGAGAGACATAGTCTCTCCAGCGTGTCCTGGGTCTTTCTCGGGGTCTCTTTCCAGTGGGACGTACCCGGAACACCTCACCAGGGAGGCGTCCGGGAGGTATCCAAATCAGATGCCCCAGCCACCTCATCTGGCTCCTCTCGATGCAGAGGAGCAGCGGCTCAACACTGAGCCCCTCCCTGATGACCGACCTTCTCACCATATCTCTTAAGGGAAAGCCCGGACAGCCTGCGGAGGAAACTCATTTCAGCCGCTTGTATCCGGGATCTCGTTTTTCGGTCACGACCCGCAGCTCATGCCCATAGGTGAGAGTAGGAACGTAGATCGACTGGTAAATTGAGAGCTTCGCCTTTCGATTTAGCTCTCCCTCTTTACCACAACGGACCGATACAAAGTCCGCATCACTGCAGTCGCTCTCTTGATCTCCCGCTCCATTCTTCCCTCACTCGTGAACAAGACCCCAAGATACTTAAACTCTTCCACTTGGGGAAGGTTTTCATCCCCGACTCGGAGAGGGCACGACTGAAGACCATACACGTAATGTTGTGCTCAATATTTATGATGTATGACAATTTGAAATTTCGGTACAGATTTTCACACAAATCACGGAAGCTGACACGCTAGATTTGCCTTCGCGGGCCAGATCCGGCCCCCGCGCCTCGAGTTTGACACCCGTGCTTTCGCCATTGACTGAGCTGGAATTCACGCAAGCTAGCAAGTTAATGTGTGACAACAAATCCGTGCTTGCCACATTTCAGGAGATAGAAAACCTGTTTTTATGTGGAAACTTATTTTATGGCCTGCATTTTTGTCATATCTCCGTGGCACGTGTTTGTTTTACAGACGGGTGTAAACCCGGAACAAATACAAGCTGCCAGAAAAGCTCAGAAAAAAGGGAAGGCTAACAGCTGTGTGACGCGTTTGCCGAAGAGACACGCTGAGGTAGGTTCCCTTGTTTTTTTTGAACATTGCGTGTTGCCTGGCGATGTGCGACATGTTTGCACTGGTTAAATATGTATTGTGCTGTTTATTTGCTTTTGCAACTGCAGTTGTGTCACGTACTGCACAGGATTGTAGAAATGCTGACAGAATATCTTGTACTCGTTCGTATCAGTTAGGCAAATTACCACCACGGTGAAATACTCAAGTTCCTAATACTTTAGACTCATATTTAGTCCTCCATTTCTAAAATGTCGTGTACTGCATACTTCAGCCTCCCACTGTGTACAGTAACGGAACCCCCCTGGCTTTGATCATCCACATTTAGTTGACATACAGTTTTTGTTTCTCCAAAACTTTTTCGCTAAGTCTGAAGAGAGACACATTTTTCTTTTCAGGACAAGGAACGAGGTACGACGCATGAGGTTCTGTCCTTCGGCAAAACCGCGGGGGAGCAGACAAATGGCAGTCTGGGAGAAGGTCTTCGAGAGACCGATTCCGAGGAGGTTACCTTCCTTCAGTCTTGCAGCTCCGTCCACTCCATCATCCTGGACTGGACCCAGGCTGCCTTTATTGACTCTGTGGGAGCCAAAGCCATCAAGCAGGTTATTACATTTATTTCGTTTTGTCACCGGTGTCAAACTCGAGGCCTGAGGGCCAAATCTGGCCCGCCTCATGATTATTATGTGGTCTGTGATGGCAAATCAACTTACATGATTTTTGGGACATCCATCCATCCATTTTCTTGGCTGCTTATCCTCACAAGGGTCACAGGAGTGCTGGAGCCTATCCCAGCTGTCAACAAGCAGGAGGCAGGGTACACCCTGAACTGGTTCCGAGCCAGAATGCTCCAAAATGTCTTAGTCATATATCACAAAGAATAACATTGAGGTATTATGAGCATTTTTGTGTGACCAAACATGGACAGTCATAATGGCCCTCTGAGGGGAAACTGTGGCCTGCGACAAAAATGTGTGCAACATAGTATACAGTGAAGAAAATAAGTATTCAAACACTCTTTATTGCAAGTTCTTTCACTTAGAAATTATGCAGGGGTCTGAAATCTTCATTGTAGGTGCATCGTCCAGAGGTCATCTAAAAGAAAAATCACAATGTATGATTATTTTTTAACTATTTGTGTGATATAGCTGCAAATAAGTATTTGAACACCTGAGAAAACCAATGTTAACATTTGGTACAGTAGCCTTTGTTTGCAATTAGAGGTCAGACGTTTCCTGTAGTTGTTCACCAGGTTTGCACACACTGCAGGAGGGATTTTGGCCCACTCCTCCACACAGATCGTCTCTAGATTAGACAGGTTTCTGGGCTGTCGCTGAGAAACACTGAGTTTCAGGTCCCTCCAAAGATTTTCTCTTGGGTTTAGGTCTGGAGACTGGCTAGGTCACGCCAGAACCTTGATATGCTTCTTACGGAGCCACTCCTTGGTTTTCCTGGCTGTGTGCTTCGGGTCGTTGGCATGTTGAAAGACCCGGCCACGACCCATCTTCAATGCTCTGACTGAGGGAAAGAGGTTGTTCCCTAAGATCTCTCAATACATGACCGCGGTCATCCTCTCCTTAATACAGTGCAGTCGTCCTGTCCAATGTGCAGAAAAACACCCCCAAAGCATGATGCTATCACCCCCATGCTTCACAGAAGGGATGGTGTTCTCGGGATGGAACTCATCATTTGTCTTCCTCCAAACACGGTGAGTGGAATTACGACCAAAAAGTTCAATTTTGGTCTCATCTGACCACAAAACTTTCTCCCATGACTCCTCTGTATCATCCAAATGGTCATTGGCAAACTTAAGATGGGCCTTGACATGTTCTGGTTTAAGCAGGGGAAGGAACCTTCCGTGCCATGCGTGACTTCAAACCATGACGTCTTGGTGTATTACCAACTCTCACCTTGGAACCGGTGGTCCCAGCTCTTTTCAGGTCATTGACCAAGTCCCGTCGTGTAGTCCTGCGCTGATTCCTCACCTTTCTAAGGATCATTGAGACCCCACGAGGTGATATCTTGCATGGGGCTCCACTCCCATTGTCATTGACCATCATGTTTAGCTTCTTCCATTTTCTAATGATTGCTCCAACGGTGGACCTTTTTTCATCAAGATGCTAGGCAATTTCTCCATAGCCCTTTCCAGCTGTGTGGAGTTTTACAATTCTGTCTCTGGTGTCTTTGGACAATTCTTTGGTTTAGGCCATCTTACAAGTTTGAGTCTTACCGATTGTATGGGGTGGACAGGTGTCTTTATTTAGCTAACGACCTCACACAGGTGCATCCAATTCACGATAATACATGGAGTGGAGGTGGACTTTTAAAGGTGGACTAACAGGTCTTTGAGGGTCAGAATTCTAGCCAATAGACAGGTGTTCAAATACTTATTTGCAGCTGCGTCACACAAATAAATCGTTAATCATACATTGTAATTTCTGGATTTTTCTTTTTCCATGATCTCGATGAGTGGACGATGGACCTATGACGCAAATTTCAGACCCCTTCATGATTTCTAAGCGGGAGAACTTGCAATATAGTAGGGCGTTCACATACTTAAGTTTCTTCACTGTACCTCAAGCACTGATTAGGAAGAAATGTACGCTAATAGTTCAGTTCATACTGTGCGTCTTTGCAGGTCATTAAGGAGTACGCAGCAGTAGATGTTCGAGTTGTCATCGCCGGATGCAACAGTAAGTAATCGTGACAGATGTTGAGGGTACAGTGGAACTGGCTAAAATTGATCACAGGCAAAATAAAAATTGTTTTTGAAATGTATGCCTCATAAGTTAAAATTTTGAAGTTCAAACCATCACCATTGAGGGTCACTGAACGGATTGTGACAGATCTATTAAAAGATGGCCGACACGAGTAAGAAATAGACAAGAAGGAAAAAGGAGCCACCTAGCATTGAACGCGGGACAGAACTTACGATATGATATTTTCACTTTTAATCAGACACATTTCTGCTTGGACCACCTAGGAAGTCTGCTGTCTGATCTGGACCAGTTGCAGTTCTTCGGCGGCGTGACGAGCCCCGAGATGGTGTTCCCCACCCTTCATGACGCCGTGTTGCACTGTCAACGTTCCCCGCCCAATCTCTCCATCTGATGACGACCGGGACGGTCATTCAAATTGAATATGGCGTCTTTTGCGCTGTCGTGAAGCACTCGAGGGCTTGTGCGAATGCCCGAGGATTGAAACGAATCCATCCTCAAGACAAACCTGCTTGTTGTTAACACTGCGTTGTCGTGTACGTGCTGGATATATTTGCAGTATCGGTTGAACAGAGATTTGTTGTTTCCTAAATGCATCTCAAGTAAAAGTCTATTTTCAAGAACGTCTCTGTTTTCATATTTTGGGGTACAATCAATAATGGCAGTTGCTATGGAAATACAGTGAAGAAAATAATTATTTGAACACCCTGCTATATTGCAAGTTCTCCCACTTAGAAATCATGGAAGGGTCTGACATTTTCATCGTGGGTGCATGTCCACTGTGAGAGAGATCATCTAAAAAGGAAAATCCAGAAATCACATATGATTTTTTTTTTTAAACGATTTGTGTGACACAGCTGCAAATAAGTATTTGAACACCCGTCTATCAGCTAGAATTCTGACCCTCAAAGACCTGTTAGTCTACCTCCACTCCATGTATTATCCTGAATCAGATGCACCTGTGTGAGGTCGTTTAGCTAAATAAAGACACCTGTCAACCCCATACAATCGGTAAGATTCAAACTTGTAAGATGGCCTAAACCAAAGAATTGTGCAAAGACACCAGAGACAGAATTGTAAAACTCCCCACGGCTGGAAAGGGCTACGGAGAAATTGGAGAACAGCTTGGTGAAAAAAGGTCCACTGTTGGAGCAATCATTAGAAAATGAAAGAAGTGAAACATGGTGCTAAACATCAATCAGAGTTGAGCCCCGCGCAAGATATTACCTCGTGGGTTCTTATTTATCCTTAGAAAGTTGAGGAATCAACCCAGGACTACACCACAGGACTTGGTCAATGACTTGAAAAGAGCTGGGACCACCAGTTCCAAGGTGACTCTTGGTAAGACACTAAGACGTCATGGTTTGAAGTCACGCTTGGCACGGAAGGTTCCTTCCCCTGCTTAAACCAGAACATGTCAAGACCCGTCTTAAGTTTGCCAATGACCATTTGGATGATACAGGGGAGTAATGGGAGAAGGTTTTGTGGTCAGATGAGACCAAAATAGAACTTTTTGGTCATAATTCCACAAACAGTGTTTGGAGGAAGACGAATGATGAGTTCCATCCCGAGAACACCATCCCTTCTGTGAAGCATGGGAGTGGTAGTATCATTCTTTGGGGTTTTTTTTTTCTGCACATGGGACAGGACGACTGCACTGTATTAAGGAGAGGATGACCGCGGTCATGTATTGAGAGATCTTGGGGAACAACCTCTTTCCCTCAGTCAGAGCATTGAAGATGGGCCATGGCCGGGTCTTTCGACATGACAATGACCCGAAGCAAAGCAAAGCAGGAAAACCAAGGAGTGGTTCCGTAAGAAGCATATCAAGGTTCTGGCGTGACCTAGCCAGTTTCTAGACCTAAACCCAAAAGAAAATCTTTGGAGGGAGCGGAAACTCCGTATTTCTCAGCAACAGCCCAGAAACCTGTCTAATCTAGAGAAGTTCTGTGTGGAGGAGTGGGCCAAAATCCCTCCTGCAGTGTGTGCAAACCTGGTGAACAACTACAGGAAACGTTTGACCTCTGTAATTGCAAACAAAGGCTACTGTACCAAATATTAACATTGTTTTCTCAGGTTTTCAAATACTTCTTTGCAGCTGTGTCACACAAACTGTTAAAAAAAAATCATACATTGTGATTTTTCTTTTTAGATCTCTCTCACAGGGGACATGCACCTACAATGAAAATTTCAGACCCCTCCCTGATTCCCAAGTGGGAGAACTTGCAATATAGCAAGGTGTTCAAATACTTATTTTGTTCACAGTAATCCTTTTAAAAAGAATTTTCTTGACTCGTGGAGTAAACTTTTATTTTTAACATCTGACGACAAAAAGACATATTTCTTGACTACCTGCTTGAAGTAAAAAGCCAAACTGGAAAACACTTAATTGTAGGTCATGTATCTGGGGGTGGCGCTGAACTTGGCGTAAGACTTGATGACTTTGTTCACGGCCTCCAGGAAGTCCTTCTCGGTGGCGATCTTCCTGCGAGCTCTGATGGCAAACATGCCGGCTTCGGTGCACACGCTGCGAATCTCAGCACCTGGCAAGAATATTAAAAAATGTCACGATGGGAAAACATGTCAACAGTTTCCACTCCATTCAGTTTTTTTTTTTTTTTTTACCTGTGCTGTTGGGACAGAGGCGAGCGAGCAGCTCAAAGCGAATGTCTCTCTCCACGCTCATGGAACGAGCGTGGATCTTGAAAATGTGCGTGCGACCCTGAAGCCCAAAATAAAATCATATTTGAGGAAATATTTTGAAATATTTTTTTTTTTTGGGGGGGGGGGGGGGGCTGAATTGTGAGGGGTGACCCACCTCCAGATCAGGCAAGCTGAACTCAATCTTCCTGTCCAAACGTCCGGGTCTCATCAAGGCCGGGTCCAGGGTGTCCGGTCTGTTGGTGGCCATCAGCACTTTGATGTTGCCGCGCGGGTCGAAGCCGTCCAGCTGGTTGATGAGCTCCAGCATGGTCCTCTGCACCTCGTTGTCCCCGCCGGCGCCGTCGTCGAACCGCGCGCCTTGTCGGTTCGAAAACAGAACGGGATACAATCATCAGGCGAAATAAAATCCTGCATCAAAATAAAAAAAGAAGTGGACAGCGTACCTCCAATGGCATCAATTTCATCAAAAAAGATGAGACACGCCTTTTTGGTCCTGGCCATCTCAAAGAGCTCACGCACCATTCGTGCTCCCTAAATGGAGGTGAAATCATTAGTTAGGATGATAAAAAAAACAAACAAACAAAAAAAAAAAAACATATGTACCCCATTTTCACAGCTATAAGGCACATAAATATCTTGAATTTTCTCCAAAATGGAGAGGGTGCCTTATAATGCGGAGCGCCTTACACATGATCCGTTGTCCAAAATTTGTAACCGACTGGAAGCATTTCCTACTGACACGCTAGTTACATCGAGGAAAAGAGGACCTGTAAGAGGACAGCTAGTGGAAGTTCCAGGAGGAAGTGTGGGCGTGGAGAGGACGCTAAAGGCAGCCGAGCTTCCAGGCGGCGGAGGCCTTTAGCCGAGCCTCAGTGGCGGCGGAAGCCTTTAGCCTAGCTTCGGCGTCCGGGGCTAATGGCCTCCGCCTCCCGGAAGCTCTGCCCGCGGCTCGCCGCCGGAGCTCGCTCGTCATACAACGCGTCATTCCCGTCCGAAGAACAATCCGCGGGTGCCGGCCCGGAGCTCCCGGGGGCCTTTGTTTACGCACTTATGTCAGGCGTAGGCTTCTGGGTAGTCAGATTCCGCCCGAAAAATATTAATTACAGCCACAGGTTCAAATCTGTATGGAAGTATTCCTCCGTCTTCCCGATCAATCAATACTGCTATTTCTTCGTCAGATGAGGATAAATACGAGAAATCGGTGCTGGCCATAAATGGTGTCCCATGTAATCGAGCCTTTGTTGCGGCACGGTACACGTCACATCCGCGCACGTAGGTCATGTGACTTGCGAAAATGGCAGCACCCCTGAAAATTCATATTTGTCGATTTAAAAAATCTTCTCAAAACACTAAATGAGAGAGGGTACATATTAAAATATAGGGTACATATTACATAACCTATTGGATACACTGTTCATGCAAACCACTGGATTTCCCCTTTAAAGCATACGGTAGCATGCATGCACGCTATTTAAAAAGGCACCCGGAGGAAAACTCGAGTTTGGTTGTACTTTTATGAAGCATCTAACATTGAAAACAGTGAACTTGGTTGTACTTTATTGAAGTATTTAAAAAGCGTGCATGCACACTACACCATGGTTTCGGCTAGTATCTCTATACAGCTATACTGTCTAGCTACACAGTTAAATCCTTAAATAAAGTACAACTGAACTCACGATTTACACTGTCAGTGTGTTGACTCGTGACTCGCTTCCACCGCTCGTAGTGCGGGGAGAAAAAAAGTGTAAGCTTGTTCTTCTGCTTACATAATTAAAAGGTGGAATTGTGCCTCACTGTCTCTCGAGCGTCACAGTGCCTGCGCCTAAAAATACGATTTACTTTCTTTGTGTATTAAATTCTGGAATTGCACCCGCATCTGACACTGCGCCTTTTAATACGGTGGGCCTTATAGCCGTGAAAATCCGGTATGTGATCTCGGCCGCTCTTACCTCGCCCACGTACTTCTGGACCAGTTCAGACCCGATGACTCTGATGAAGCAGGCGTCCGTCCGGTTGGCCACGGCACGGGCGCACAGAGTCTTTCCGGTACCGGGCGGTCCGAACAGCAGCACGCCTTTCGGAGGCTCGATGCCCAGGTTGACGAAGCGCTCGGGCTGGCGAGAGATAAAGAAAACAAATCGATTAACCGGTCGGACCTAGAATTCACCGATCGGATCAGAATCGTGTACTGTAATCGTAATTTTTATTTGGATTGTGGGTAACATGTTTTGATTTTGGACTAATCCAGTGCGCGAGGTGCACGACTCACGTGGAGCAGGGGCGTCTCAACTACTTCCCGCAACTTTTCAATCTGTTCCTTACAGCCACCGACGTCACTGTAGGTCACATCGGGTTTCTCCTCCACCTACAACGAGAACAATTAAGAGTTACTTAGCAACACGCATTGTAAATTAATATGTCATTTGTAAATATAGACGTTTGGCTGCTGCGTTTGTACCTGCATCATGGTGACGGTTGGATCAATTTTAGGAGGCAGGGGAATATGGATCTGATATTTGTTTCTGTCGACACTAAAAGGACAAAAATGAAGTTTCCGGCGTCAGAAACTGAGCTCTCGTCGCTAATTGGAATTCTTCTTTTTTTTTTTTTTTTTTTTTTAATCCTTCCTCACCCAACTCTCATCCCTTCCTCGATGTCAGTGGGCGCCACCTGATCGCTCAGGTCCACCACAAACTTGGCAAACTGCTTGACATTGATGATGTATTTGGGGTCCTCGGAGTCCGCGTTGATTATCTTTGTGCATCTGTTTAAAAAAAAAAAAAAAAAAAGTTCAAATACAACGCCGGGAGCAGGAAGCCCACATCTACTTCTTTCGGCTTGTCCCGTTAGGGTTCGCCACAGCGTGTCATCTTTTTCCATCTAAGCCTATCTCGTGCATCCTCTTCCTTGACACCCACAGTCTTCATGTCCTCCCTCACCACATCCATCCACCTTTTCTTTGGTCTTCCTCTCTCGCTCTTTTTTGCCTGGCAGCTCCATCCTCAGCACCCTTCTACCAATATACTCACTCTCTCGCCTCTGGACATCGAAGTCTGCTCTCTCGAACCTTGTCTCCAAAACACTCCAAGCAACATCTTCATTTCTGCCACCTCCAGTTCTGCTTCCTGTTGTTTCTTCAGTGCCACCGTCTCTAATCCGTCCGTCATGGTCGGCCTCGCCACTGTTTTATAAATCCTTCATACTAGCGGAGATTCTTCTGTCACATAGAACACCAGACACCTTCCGCCAAGTATTCCAACCCGCTTCATTCCTCTCCTTTCCAGTGCGTGCCTCCATCTTTCTAATTTTTCCTACGCTTGCTCCCAGCTGTCACTGCAGAGGTATCCATTACTACCGCAAACAGGAAGGGGCTCAGCGCGCATCCCTGATGCAGTCCCACCTCTCCCTTAAATTCTTCTAACACACCAACGGCACACCTCACCGCTGTTCTGATGCCCTCATACATGTCCTGTACTATTCTAACATATTTCTCTGCCACACCAGACTTGCGCATGGAGTACAACAGTTCCTCTCTTGGTACTCCGTCATAGGCTTTCTCTAGGTCTACAAAAACACAATGTAGCTCCTTTAGACCTTCTCTGTCCTTTTGCACGAGCATCCTCAAGGCAAATAATGCATCTGTGGTACTCTTTCTAGGCATGAAACCGCACTGTTGCTCGCAGATACTTACTTCTGTCCTGAATCTACCTTCCACTACTCTTTCCCATCACTTCATTGTGTGGCTTATCATCTTTAATCCTCTGTAGTTTCCACAGCTCTGGAGATCGCCTTTGTTCTTAAAAATGGGATTAGCGCACTTTTCCTCCATTCTTCTGGCATATTCTCTCCCGCTAGTATTCTACTGAGTATGCCCACATCTACTCTTACGTTCAAACTAAATATTCACCCCTGGAGACTGTTCTGAAGATCGCTTCACTCATTTTTACTCTTCATGAGTTTCTAAATCTTGAAGTAATTACAGCTAAGATTTTAAATCAAATTCACAGCCACTGAAACATGTTCACTTCAATTCCTCCAAATCTTTCCAATATTTTGCAAATCCTTACTAAATATGATTTAAAAAAAAAAAAAAAAACACCTTGCAACTTGTAGCGGTTGTTCACTTTGAAGAGTCTGTTTGTCAGCGGCAAGATCCCAGAGAGCGGGTGGCGCCAGTCCCGTGTCCGACTCCTTAATACCTGGCACAGTCAGAAAACCATACGGTATGTTGATATGGTATTTGCAGTTTATGTAAATTAAGGTTTACAGTTCCTATTTGAGGAGTCCTTTTAAATTCACCTGTAAGCTCGTTGATCTTTTTGAGCAGCTGTTGGATGTCATCCTCCACTTGTTTTATCTGCCTGGAGTAAGTGCTTTGACCCTGGTGATGCATAACATTTACGGTGATTAAAACGCACAAATGTGTTTCATGATTATGACTTGGATTATTATGGGGGGGGGGGGTACTCACGTAAGTCTTCAGCAGAGCGATGTCGCCTTCATCCAAAGCTGGATGGGAAATGAACACAAAGTCAGACAACTGGCATTGTTATGACAAGCGGGATCTTGAGTTTGTATTGAGTCGCTAAGAAAAACTGACATTTTGATGATAATGTCAAAAATGTCAACACTTTATCCCTGAACAATTAACATTTTATTTGTCAAGATAAATCTCGCGGTTACCGACCTAGCTAACTTTAGCTCAGGCAGCTAATATCTGATATTAACTAAAAATACAAGACGCTTTCTCTTTCTATCTTTTGAAAACACACCTCTGATTGGCGAGTCATCTTTGTCCTCCTCTTTTGTCTTCCTCTGGTCATCTCCTAAATAATCCGGCATATTTAATTTGGGAATTGATTGTTATTGACTATCAGTGGACGAGCGGCTAAATAGTACGATTACACAGCAGCTTTGCGTTTCCGTCGCTCGACCGGAAATACATGGCGGAGGGTGATTACCGACGCAAAAATTGTCCCCCGATTTATTTGAATTCTTTTACACTGAATAAATATTTAACAACCTTGCAAAAAAATAATACATGATGTAAAATGTATCATTTTAATTAAAGTGACGAAACATTTTTTTGAGGGGGCGAGGGGAGGGCAACGTCCTTGAAGCGGTCCAAATATTCGGGAGCGCCAAAAGTAACACGGAATGCTTTACAGCGTGACACTCGGAGTTTCTCGCGAATGTCTTCTTTTTTAATGGACGTCCATGTGGTGTGTAAATAAGCCATCCGGAATTTGAAGCCCCTTCAAAAAAAGCATAATTGGAATATTACCACTTTTAATGTTCGCGCTGACAACCTTGTAAAAATGATATTAGAAGCGGCGGACGGCGACGAAACCACTGTGTTTCAAGAGGTTGCCGGTAAGATTTGAATGACTATCTATGAGGCCAGCGGGACGTAGCCTGCTAAGCTACGGCAGAGTTTGTTAGCAAGTTTAATTAGCAACGTGTTTGAAAGCAGACAGCAAATATTATGATTGCATCGAAACAAAATATGTCTTCATATACTTTAAAGAAATGAAAGCTGTTCCAACTAATGCGACTGTTGCATAACTACCCCCCTTCATGGGTGCACATGCAGTGATTTTTCTGTATGACATTATTGTATCATTAATCTTGACTATATTTGCCATGTGGAATTGTTTTGTTTACTTATAATTATGAACTGTCATGTAAAATAATCAAACATCTATACTTTTAAGATGAACTCTTTGGGTTGTTTTCATATAATTTGGTCAATCACGGTGAAGACGCTTGGAAGAGAAAAAATATGTAATTCATATTGGGTGGATATAAATACACAAGTCATCCTAAATAGTCATAAACGCATAAGACTTTTATTTATGGTATCGTAATAACAGTAAAGTAGTGAAAAATAGTTCTGACACTTTCATAAATTTGTGTTGCAACAAATAATGGGACACAACTGTCAAGAGATTTTTGCATGCAAAACTTTGAAGAATATTGGTAATATTTTTCTCGGAAACAATCATGACCGTTTGAATGATAACAACTGGCAGTAATTCAAATTGTCGTGTCAGTAAAATTAATTTTCAAAAAGAAATGATGGCCAGAATAGTTTTTAGGAGCGGGGCGTTTATTTTGTTGTTGTTTTTTTTTTCTTTTTTTTCTCCCGTCGTTAGCCTCCGTGCAGGTTCAGGTGGAGCCGGTGGGCCGCTGGTTCGAGGCCTACGTGAAGAGGAGGAACAGGAACGCGTCGACTTCCTTTCAGGAGTTGGAGGAGGAGGAGGAGTCTTCGGAGGAGTCGGAGGATGAAGACTTTCGGCTGGTCGAGCATCCGTTGCTGCGGACGCTCGATCCCAAGGACTGGAAGGTATGTTGAATTAAAAAAGAAAAAAATTTGAAAAATAATAAATAGATAATAAAAAAAAATCATGGGACATATTGTAGTTGCAGTTCCCCTCACCATATTTACATCAACTAGTTTTCAACTCAAAAATCCATTGTAATGAGTTTTTCAATTATTGTTCATGTTTGGGAACACAAAAATGCTTGTAATAACTCAATGTTATCATTTATGGTAGATAACATTGTAAAATATTGCTACATATTTTCGCAAAAATCATAAAACTTGACACAGTAGATTTGCCTGTGCGGGCCACGTAAAAGTCACGTGCTGGGCCGGATCCGGCCCACGGGCCTTGCGTTTGACACCAGTGGTTTAAAGGATGAAAGCCGAATATTGATATGAGTCACAGATGCACCTCATAAAGATAAACGAAATAATAACAATAAATTCTTTGTCACTGTCAATGTCGGCAAACGACATCAGAGGGTCTCTTTCAAAATAAAAACTCTTTGAATTTAAATTCCACAAGTGCTAGAAAGCTGTAAAATGTCACAATGGATTAAAAAAAAAATAAGGATAAAATGATGATGAAATGATAAAAGGATGAAGTTGAGTGTCTATTGTGGTCAGTACAAATATGATTAAAGGCAATTTAAAACATACAAGATAAATGAAAAAAATTGTCATGAAACTTTTGGTTGAATTCTGAATTTTTCCCCCCAAAAAATGGAGGAATCTGCTTCATTTTTAAATATGATGTACTTTTTTTTTTTTTGTCCGCTCACAATTTGCCCGTGTGCGTTTATTTATTTTAATTTTTTTTTGTTGCCTCGTCAGAATCAAGACCACTACGCCGTCCTCGGTCTTCCGCACTTGCGATACAAAGCCACTCAGAAACAGATCAAAGCTGCTCGTAAGTATGCTTCCGACTTTCGGGTGTGCAATATTTTATTTTATTTTTTTGGGGTGATATGTTATTATTTCATTTTGGAATACAAATACAAATGACAACAATGCAAAAAAAACGTGTTGCTGTGTCTTACTTAGCCTGTTTCATCGACGTGTTCGTTGCTGCATGATTTTGGCACTAAATCTTTTTTTTTAATTTATTTTATTATTTTTTAAAAAAATGATTGTTTCTGAACAGACAAAGCCATTGTGTTGAAGCACCATCCCGACAAAAGGAAAGCTGCAGGAGAGCAGATTTCCGAAGGCGACAATGACTATTTCACGTGTATCACTAAAGGTATATTGCATTGTTGTTGTTTTTTGTGTGTGTGTGTGTGTGTGTATGTGTGTGTGTAATGAAATTGCAGTCGCGTTTGGAAATTTCCAAGATTACAATTTAATTTATATTTGAGAATTAGCCACTTGTAATTTGTAAATTTATACAATTACTTAGTAATTACATGACTGGAAGAAAATGTGTAATGAAATTGCAGTCACTTTTGGAAATTTCCAGGATTACAATTTGAGTTATATTTGATAATTAGCCACATTATCTATACATTTATGGAATCACTGAGTAATTACATGACTGGGAGAAAATGTGTCATGAAATCGCAGTTGCGTTTGGAAAGTTTCAAGATTACAATTTGAGTTATGTTTGAAAATTACCCACATGTAATTTCTAAATGTATGTAATTACTTAGTAATTACATGACTGGGAGAAAATGTGTAATAAAATTGCAGTCGCGTTTGGAAATTTCCAGGATTACAATTTGAGTTATATTTGATAATTAGCCACATTATCTATACATTTATGGAATCACTGAGTAATTACATGACTGGGAGAAAATATGTAATGAAATTGCAGTCGCTTTTGGAAATTTCAGACATTACAATTTGAGTTATATTTGAAAATGTGTCACATGTAATTTGTAAATGTATGTAAATACTTAGTAATTACATTACAGGGAGAAAATGTATAATGAAATTGCAGTCACTTTTGGGAATTTCAGAGATAACATTATGAATTATATTTGAAAATTAGCCACATGTAACTTGTAAATTTGTGCAATCACTAATAATTTCATGACGGAGAAAATATGTCATGAAATTGCTGTCGCGTTTGGAAAGTTCCAAAATTACAATTTGAGTTATATTTGAAAATTAGCGACATATAATTTGTAAAATATATATAATTACTTAGTAGTTACATCACTGCAGTCACTTTTGGAAATTTCCAAGATTACGATTTGAGTTATATTTGAAAATTAACCACATGTAATTTGTAAATTTATGTAATTACATAGTAGTTACATGACTTGGAGCAAATGTGTAGGGAACTTGCAGTCGTATAATTTGTAAATTTATGTAATTACTTGGTAATTACATTACTGGAAGAAAATGTGAAGTGAACTTGCAGTCGCATTTGGAAATTTCCAAGATTACGATTTGAGTTCTATATGAAAATTAGCTACATGTAATTTGTAAATTTTTGTAAATACTTGGTAATTACATGACTGGGAGATTATTATTATTATTTTTTTTTATTCATCAGGTGCTCTCTCCTCATCTCCTTTTTGATTTGTTTTTTAATATATTAACGACAGCTATCGAAGCGCTCTCCGACCCCGTGAAGAGGCGAGCGTTCGACAGCGTCGATCCCACGTTCGACAACAGCATGCCTTCCAAGAGCGAAGGCAAAGAGAACTTTTTCCAGGTGTTTCCGGCCGTTTTCGAGCGAAATTCCCGGTGGTCGACGAAAAAGCACGTGCCCGACCTCGGAACCATCCAGTCCTCCTTCGAAGAAGTGGATAACTTCTACTCGTTTTGGTACGCGGGATCCATTTTCGGCATGTTGTCACGAGTGCCGCGCCGCAAAAAATTCCATACGGCGCCGTTTTGGGTCGCGCCTAACGGAACGTACCAATATTTGAACTCATTTTCGTTGTTGCAGGTACAATTTTGATTCCTGGAGGGAGTTCTCGTACTTGGATGAAGAGGAGAAGGAGAAAGCAGAATGGTAAACATTTTGTTTGGTGCTTTTTTTTTGTCTGACAAGCGTAAAAAAAAATGTTGTTGCCGTGCAGCCGAGATGAGCGGAGATGGATCGAAAAGCAGAACCGGGCCTCCCGAGCTCAGAGGAAGAAGGAGGAGATGATCAGAATACGAACACTAGTTGGTACAGAGACTTGAGACGCAGCGTGGTCGCGCTTGAGGGGATCGCCGGGCCTTGACGCGTTCCGTATCTCCGTCACAGATACCGCCTACAGTTGCGATCCCAGGATAAAGAAGTTCAAGGAAGACGAAAAAGCCCGGAAGGAGTCCGAGAAGAAGGCAAAAGCCGAAGCCAAGAAGCGGGAGCAGGAAGAAAAGGAGCGGGTAAGAGTTTAAAGCTCTAGTGTCATGCCTACAAACATTGGAAAATAGATATTGAAACGAAAAATACATATAACATTGTTCACTTCAATGTCTATACGAAAGAATAAATATGAGCGGAGAGCCCGTCATCCATGCGCAAAGTTGCGGAAGTGTCGTTCGGCATTCAAGTGGTCGCCATATTGGCTGCATCCCCTGCCCGTGACATCATCTCGGACATTTGCCATTGAAAACACGCTGTGGCCCCTACTGTGGGAGACGAACACGCCCCTTCTGACACGGAAGAACATCTCACAATCGAGTGAAGTGGCAATATTACCCTTTCATTTCGAGCCATATTTAGATGATATGCGGATCACTTCGAACTAACAACAGACTCCCCGATAGTATGACACCGTGTAGCGTACTCAGCCGTGAGTGATCACAACGCCGTGGCCCGGTGCGACAAGCCGATCACTGCTTCGGCCGGGGTGGCGCCGAGCTGGGTCGCTTTACGGTGTTGTCGTCGCTCGTGGCTGAGTGGACCATTGTCAGCGGCGTAGCTTATTAGCGGCTATGAACAACACTGCTGGCAATGGCGCACTCAAAGCTACGTGCGACGACAACGTGACCGGTGGACGCGGCTTCGGCCAAGGTGGGTCATTTTCGGCGCCGAGCCTGGGCCGCTTTACGGCGTTGTCGTCATACTCGGCTGAGCGCGCTTTTGCTGGTTCATAGCCGCCGCCGTTTTCGAGCCCGACGCGGCAGCCTTCGCTAGCGAACCCGACGCGGAAGCCGCCCGACACGCACTTTGACACAATTAGCACCCCCGTCATACGTACGCGGATCTTTTGTTACGTTATGAGACACGGATTACTTGGTCCGCCCTAAACTATTATTTTTTTCAGTAGCTATATACACACACCTACCTGTCATTTGGAAACCACGAAGCTCTCGTCCCTTACGCCCGTGCAATCCATTTTTCACGACGAACCGGGTCTCTTCCGAACTCATGAAGGGTAAACCCATCCTCCCGAGTGTTTGACAAATATCCAGCAATGCAACGAGCCGGCATTTTAGTGAACACAAAAGAACAACGAGCTACCTTCCCGCATGTAAAACTAATAGAAACAAACGGGTCCACTTGAGCGCACACCTGCGCCCAACGTCACTTCCTGCTTCTTGTCGAAAACAAATCCCTCGAGAGGATTTTCATGGCGGGAGTTACAAAAAGCCGTATACGTCAAAATCATATTTTGTGGTGAAAAAAACGGATGGGTCCATAGCGGCTGCCATGTTTTCATTGATAACATACTAAAAATCACCCATTTCATGACACTTGACCTTTAAGGTAGGGGCCATAAAATACCATGTCGCGGTCCGCAAATGCGCCGCGGGCCACCAGTTTGAGACCAATGCCATAGGGAATAAGGCTTGGCGCTACCAAAAAAAACGCTATAAAAAGTTGAGGTGTAATATTTGTCACGTCGAACCCAACCCTAATTAATCATTTGGGTTACAACAACTGCTAACGTTCAGCATTTTGCATACTTTTAAGATATCAGAGTAGGTAAACGGGCGTGGGGGGTGTCACGGTGTGTTTTCAGGCCCGCCAGGCTGAGCTGGAGGCGGCTCGTTTGGCTAAAGAGAAAGAAGACGAAGAGGCCAAGCAGGCGGCTCAGCAGGCCAAAAAAGAGAAGGAGAGCCAGAAGAAAGCCATTAAAAAGGAGAGGCAAAAGCTCAGGACAACCTGCAAGGTTTGAATCCCACCCCACCCCTGAACGTTAATGATTTGGATCTCATCTTTCAGTTCTGTCAACTGTACCCCCCTTCTCCTGTCATGCCGCAGAACTGGAATTACTTTGCCGACAATGAGGCCGAAAACGTGAAGATGATGGAGGAGGTGGAGAAGCTCTGCGATAGGCTGGAACTCACCAGGTAAAATGGAGGAAATAATCAATGTTATCGGTTGACAACGGCGATGTGGTCGTTCATATCTGAACTTGTCGTACCAGGGTAATGAGCAGCCTTGTCCTACGGCACTCGATTTTCGTGGCTTTGAGAAGAATTTGGAAGAGATGTGCAGTGTTGGGGAGGAACTAGTTACAGTTGTAAATGTATGTAATTACTTAGTAATTACATGACTAGGAGAAAATGTCAATAGATTGAAGTCGCTTTTGAAAATTTCCAAGATTACAATGTGAGTTATATTTAGAAAATTAGCAACATGTAATTTGTAAATTTCTGTAATTACTTAGTAATTACATAACTGGAAGAAAACGTGTAATGAAATTGCAGTCGTGTTTGGAAATTTACAACATTACAACTGGAGTTATATTTGAAAATTAGCCACATGTAATTTGTAAATTTGTGTAATTACTTAGTAATTGCATGACAGGTAGAAAATGTGAAATTGAATTGAAGTTGCTTTTGGGCATTTCCAACATTACAATTTGAATTATGTTTGAAAATTAGCCACGTGTAATTCGTAAATTTGTGTAATTACTCAGTAATTACATGACAGGGAAAAAAATGTTAAATAAAATTGCAGTCGTGTTGATTACAATTTGACTTATATTTGAAAATGAACCACATGTAATTTGTAAATTTATGTAATTATATGACAGGGAGAAAATGTGTAGTTAAAGTGAAGTTGCTTTTGGACATTTCCAACATTTCAGTTTGAGTTATATTTGAAAATTAGCCACATGTAATTTGTAAATTTCTGTAATTACTTAGTAGTTACATGACGGGGACAGAATGAGAAATGATATTGCAGTCGTGTTTGGAAATTTACAACATTACAACTGGAGTTATATTTGAAAATTAGCCACATGTAATTTGTAAATTTCTGTAATTACTTAGTAGTTACATGACGGGGACAAAATGAGAAATGATATTGCAGTCGTGTTTGGAAATTTCCAACATTACAATTTTAGTTATATTTGAAAATTAGCCACATGTAATTTGTAAATTTCTGTAATTACTTAGTAGTTACATGACGGGGACAAAATGAGAAATGATATTGCAGTCGTGTTTGGAAATTTCCAACATTACAATTTTAGTTATATTTGAAAATTAGCAACATGTAATTTGTAAATTTATGTAATTACATGACGGGGAGAAAATGTGTAATGAAATTGCAGTCACGTTTGGAAATTTCCGAGATTACAATTCGTTATATTTGAAAATTAGCAATATGTAATTTGTACATTTATGTAATTACTAGGTAATTACATGACTAGGAGAAAATGTGTCATGACATTGCAGTCGTGTTTCAAAAGTTCCAAAATTACAATTCGAGTTAGATTTAAAAATTAGCCAAACAATCACCCCAAATATCGCTTCCTCCTTCTAAAGCCGACGCTTGTGATTGGCTCTCTCTGGTCACATGCCATTCCGTTAGGTTTCAGTGCTTGTGCTCTTGTCCGCTTACAGTCTGCAGTCCCTCAACGAAATCCTGGCCTCGGCTTCAAAGGAGGACAGTAAAGTCGCGGTTGAGAAGCAGGTACAAAAAAAAAAAAAAATTAATCTACTGTCAAACTAATTTTGAATAAATCCAATCCAGATTCTATCATCGCATCGATAAAAAATCGGGACTTTTTGTTTGCGGTTTTCCGCTCAGTTGCAGGAGGTGAACGCGCAGCTCCAGAAGGAAAGGGAGGCCGAGGTTCAGGCCATGCAGGCCTCCCGGAGCTCGGAGCAGGCCAGCGGAGGGGGCGGCGGGGGCGGAAAAGGCTGGAACGAGGAAGACCTCCAGATGCTCATCAAGGCCGTCAACCTCTTCCCGGCCGGCACCAACGCCAGGTAAGCCGCCGGTGTCGGGATTTCCTCAAATTGCGGCACCGTCGCCAAATCACAATTACTTGCTGGGGGTCGTCAAATAAAAATAAACTTGGAGACCCACGTTCAAGTAAAACCTGGTGTGTAAAAATAAGTTACTCCTGTTATTCATTTTAAGAGGTTTTAGAATATAGTACATATTTTAATTCGATAAGATTTTAGGTGTCAAACTCGAGAGCCGTGGGCTGGATCTGCCCTGCCACATGATTTTATGTGGCCCGTGGAGGCAAATCATGTGTATCAACTTCTGTGGCTTTTTTTTTTTTTTTTTTTTTTTTAAATCAGTACCAACATTTCCAAATTGTCATATCATAAATAACGTTGAGAGATTGCAAGCAAGCGTTTTTTTGTTACCAAACATAGACAATAGTTGAAAAACTCATTACCCTTGATTTGCGAGTCTAAAACTAGTTCATAAATATCATGTATAACTATGATGAGGCGATTAATGATTTTTATTATTTTTTTTGTGGGAAACTGTAGCTACAATGAGTTTGACGGCCCTGATATAGATCTTTTTTTTTTTTTTTTTTTTTTTTAAATCATATATACCGTAATTTCCGGCCTAAAAAGCCGCGACTTTTTTCATATGCTCTCAACCCTGCGGTTTATGTGGTGATGCGGCTAATTTGTGCATTTTTTCTAACGGGCGCAAGGGGGCACTCAAGCAGAAAAGGTGAGAGTGAGACCGGTGGAATATATGTGCCGAGGAAGTGACTTTTACCGGTCCAGCCCTGTTAGCGCTGCGCTAACATGTTACTGCCATGTCTCAGTGATTTTTACTGGTATGTTTTTTTGAACCGACCCTGTTAGTGCAGCGCTAGCATTTACCGTGGCGGCGCTTGCTTCAGCGTTAGCACTAGCATTGAACTCTCTTTGTAAATATCGTGTTTCAATGAAACATCATATGTGTGTCAACGTTTCTATTTTTTCCCCAGGTGGGAGGTGATTGCCAACTACATGAATTTACACTCGACAAGCGGCATGAAGAGAACGGCCAAAGATGTCATCAACAAAGCCAAGAATTTACAACGGCTTGGTAAATTGTTCATATACACCGTAATTCCCGGCCTACAGAGCGCACCTGGTTACAAGGCTCACCCAGTACATTTGTAAAGGAAATACCATTTGGTACATACATAAGCCCCACCTGCGTATAAGCCGCAAGCCCACAGTGAAACACGAGATATTTACAAAAGAAAGACAGTACACAGAAAGAGTTAACAAACGCTAACAAGGCTGGTTAAAATAAAACTTACCGGTAAATATCACTGAGACACGCCAGTAACACAGCACCAACACGGTAGCGCTAACAAGGCCGGTTAAATAAAAAAAACATATCGGTGAAAATCACTGAGACACGCCAGTAACACAGCGCTGGCGCAGTGCTAACAGGGCCGGTAAAAGTCACTTCCTCGGCACATATATTCCCCTGGTCTCATTCTTACCTTTTCCGCTCGAGTTCCCCCTTGCGGCCGTTAGGAACAAAAAACGCACAAATTAGCCGCATAAAGTGCAGAGTTTAAAGCGTGTGGGGAAAAAAGTCGCGGCTTGTAGGCCAGAAATTACGGTACATTTTCATATGGTGTTAAAATGAAGTTTATCTTTGGCGCAATTGTACCATAATCCCGCTTAAAAAAAAATTTCACCTCAGATCCACTGCAGAAAGACGACATCAACAGGAAGGCCTTTGAGAAATTCAAGAAGGAGCATAATTCGGTGCCGCCCACCGTGGACAACGCCGTTCCCTCGGAGAGGTTCGAAGGTGAGTGGCGGGTGCGAAGCAGAAACCGCTAAATTACACGCCAAATTATTCATTTTTTTTGGACACGTTTTATTTCAAGCCCCCGGCAGCGACGGAAACGCAGCCCCGTGGACCACGGAGGAGCAGAAGCTTCTGGAGCAGGCTCTGAAGACCTATCCAGTCAGCACGCCCGAGCGGTGGGAGAAGATCGCCGCCGCCGTCCCCGGACGGAACAAGAAAGACTGCATGAAGAGATACAAGGTGAGACGGGGTGTCGGGTTTATTAATTTTGCCGCAATAAACGATATTTGCACAAGAATATGAAACCGTCCCGTTTCCCCGACAGGAACTGGTGGAGATGGTTAAAGCGAAGAAAGCCGCGCAAGAGCAAGTAGCTAGCAAGAGTAAAAAATGACAGTTGGACAATAGCATCATTATTATTATTATCATCATCATCACAGTATTGTGTTGCTGTGTTTTATATGAAATGAATTAAAATGACTTAAAGAGGGTGTTTGCTTTTGATCCATCCATTCTTCTTTGCCGCTTATCCTCATAAGGGTCGAGGGAGTGCTGCGGCCTATCCCAGCTGTCGGGGGGGTTTACACCCTGAACTGGTGACCAGCCAATCACAGGGAGTCACAATCACACCGAGGGGTGAGGGTGTCCTATTAATTTTGGGATGCGGGAGAGATCAGTTCCTCATCCAGAACATTCCGCTGCGGATCTGGTTGTAATCGGGAAGCTGTTGGATTGGACCTGGTAAGAGGGGGAAAAACATAGGAAATTGAATTTGAAGCCAGCCCAACTGGACTATAAAAACATGTTCTATAGTGGGTTTTATTGTCAATTTTCCTTCTATCATTTACCATAATTTCCGGCCTACAGAGCGCACCTGATAATAAGCCTCACTCAGTAGGTCTGTAAAGGAAATACCATTTGGTACATAACATAAGCCGTACCTGTGTAAAAGCCGCAAGTGCCTCCATTGAAACACGAGATATTTGCAAAGAGAGTTTTAATACCGTAGTTTAGCATAGCAACAACAGTGTAGCACGAACAGGGCTATTTAAAAAAAAAAAAAAAAAAAACAGCCATGGCAGCTACACAGTAGCCACGTGGTAAAAAAAAAAAAAAAAAATACCCAAATCGGTGAGACGTGCCAGTAACAAAGCAGAAACACGCTAGCGTGGCGCTAAAAGGGCCGGTTGAAAAAAAAAAAAAATCATACCGGTAAAAATTACTGAGACGCAGCAGTAACACGGCAGAAACACGCTAGCGCGGTGCTAACAGAGCCGATTAAAAAGAAAAAAAAAAAAAACAAAAAAAAACTGAGAATCACAGACGCGGAAGTAACACAGCAGCAACATGCTAGCACAGCGCTAACAGAGCCGGTTTAAAAAAAAAACAAAAACAAAAAAAACTAAATCACTGAGATGCGGCGCTAGCTAACAGGGCCGGTTAAAAAAAAAAAACAAAAAAACATACCGATAAAAATCACGGAAACGGAGAAGTAACACAGCAGCAACACGCTAGCACAGCGCTAACAGGGCCGGTAAAAAAAAAAAAAAAAAAAATACCGGTAAAAATCATTGAGACGCGGAAGTAACACAGCGGCAACATGCTAGCACAGCGCTAACAGAGCCGGTTTAAAAAAAAAACAAAACAAAAAAAAAAAAACATACTTGTAAAAGTCACTTCCTCGGCACATACATTCCACCGGTCTCACTCTTACACTTTCCACACGAGTGCCCCTTTGCGGCCGTTAGAAAAAAATGCACAAATTAGCCGCATCACCGCATAAATCGCAGGGTTGAAAGCGTGTGAAAAAAAGTCACGGCTTATAGGCCGGAAAATACGGTACTTGATTTGTTCGTTTTTTTTTTTTTTTTTTAACTTCTTTAAATATTGTAATGACGGACTCATTTTCCTCAAAATTAATTTTTCAAACGTTATAATAAACCATAAAAGCGGCTTACCTACTGCTGCAACGGCAGGGGCTTTGTCGAAGACGTATTTGGCGCACACGTCCTTGATGGTAGCGGCGTCGATCGCCTATTGGTGAGTCATTTGAACATGATCGCTACGCGCCGTAATCATCGATCATCGCAAAGCTCCCGGCGGACTCACGTCAATCCGGGTCTCGAGCTCGTGCATCGGGATTCTGCGACTGTAGCACAGCATTTGCCTGCCGATGTCCTCGCAGATGGGCGTGGAACCTGCGAGGGGGAGAAATAAACGACACGGTCGCCATCTTGGGATGATCAAACACGAGGGCGAGATTACCGTCGAGGTGCAGCAGCATGTTCGTCTTGAGAAGGTTCTTGGCCCGTGCCACCTCGGCGTCGGTCACGCTGGTGCAGAGCGACATCCTGAAAAGATGGCCGCCGTGATTACAAATACTGCGTGCGTACTTCCCGGAAGCGTGTGAGGTATCGCACCATTCTTTCTGGGTGAAGTGCATCATGGCGTCGATGGTGCCGGGCTCGCACACCATGTAGAGTCCCCACAGACCCGTGTCCGTGTAGCAGGTGTTGAAGGACTGGAAGCTGTGGCACAGGTTCCCCTGGCACGCCATCTGGGCCAGCTTGCTGGAGAGATTCTGGGCCCAAAAAGCGGTTTCGATGTTAAAGGGGAACTCCAGTGGTTTGCATGAACAATGTATCAATAGGTCATGTAACATGTATTTTATTTTGACAATGTGATGTTAAATCCTCTCTCATTTAATAGTGTTTTGAGAAGATTTTTTTTTTTTTTTTTTAAATCGACAAATACGAATTTTCAGGGGTGCTGCCATTTTCGCAAGTCACATGACCTACGTGCGCGGATGTGACGTGTACCGTGCCGCAACAAAGGCTCATGGGACACAATTTATGCCCAGCGCCGATTTCTCGTATTTATCCTCATCTGACGAAGAAATAGCAGCATTGATTGATCGGGAAGACGGAGGAATACTTCCATACAGAGTTGAACCTGTGGCTGAAATTAATGTTGAATATTCGGATGGTTCTTCGGGCGGAATGACGCCGGAGTCTGACCACCCAGAGGCCTACGCGCGGGACGTGAGTACGTAAACAAAGGCCCTCGGAGCTTCGGGCCGGCAGCCGCGGATGGTTCTTCGGACGGGAATGACGTGGGGTCTGACGAGCGAGCTCCAGAGGCCGTTAGCAGAAGCTCGGCAACAAAGGCCCCTGGAGGTCCGGGCCGGCAGCCGCGGATGGTTCTTCGGACAGGAGTGACGCGGAGTCTGACGACCGCCAAAGCTCGGCTAACGGCCTCCGAAGCTCGGCTAACGGCCTCCGAAGCTCGGCTAACGGCCTCCGAAGCTCGGCTAACGGCCTCCGAAGCTCGGCTAACGGCCGGTTGCTGGATTTCGCTCCGCGTCATTCCTGTCCAAAGAACCATCCGATTATTCAACATTAATTAAAGCCACAGGTTCAAATCTGTATGGAAGTATTCCTCCGTCTTCCCGATCAAGCGATTTTTCTATTTCTTGATCAGATGAGGATAAATCAGAGAAATCATCGCCGGGCATTAATGCTGTCCCGTGTAAACGAGCCTTTGTTGCGGCACGGTACACGTCACATCCGCGCACGTAGGTCATGTGACTCGCGAAAATGGCAGCTCCCCTGAAAATTCGTAATTATCGATAAAAATTTTCTCAAATAAAACGAGAGAGGATTTAACATCACGTTGTCAAAATAGAGTACGTATTACATGACCTAGCACTGGATTTCCCCTTTAAGAAACGAGGTGTGCTCACCACTCCGCCGCCGAAGGAGCGGTCCCAGTTCCCGATGAGGGTGTTGGCCACCATGAGGGGAATGGTGTCCGGGTGGGACCATCCGACGGCCTCCACGGCGATGGCGATGTGGGCCAGCGGCATCTTGTCGTCGCGCACGCGGATCTGACGGGGCGACGGTTCGCGTTAATCCCGAAAGTGCAAACCGCCGTCAAGCGCGACGAGAACTTCACCTCGCCAAAACCCGATTCGCGTACCTCACTTCCCGTGAAGGGGCAGGCGGGCGGCGCGTCGCTCTCGTACCGGCCGAGAAGCTTGCCGAAGTGATACTTGGCCAGGTCGATGAGCTCGTTGTGAGAAACGCCTGTTGAAACATCACGCAAAAAAAATTATTTAACATCATAAAACTTGAAAAATCAGCACATTTGACTTGAAAAACGATGCACACAAAGTACCGCAATTTCCGGCCTATAAGGCGCAACTTTTTTCACACGCTTTCAACCCTGCGGCTTAGGCGGTGATGCGGCTAATTTGTGCATTTTTTCTCACGGCTGCAAGGGGGCACTCAAGCGAAAAAGTTAAGGGTGAGAATGGTGGAATATATGTGCCGAGGAAGTGACTTTTATCAGTAATTTTTTTTTTTTTTTAAACCAGCCCTGTTAGTGCTGTGCTAGCATTAGCACTGCTCTAGCATGTCCCCGCTGTTTTACTGCCGTGTCTCAGTGATTTTTACTGGCATGTTTTTTTTTTTATTAACCGGTCCTGTTAGCGCAGTGATAGCATTAGCGCTGCTCCTGCTGTGTTACTGCCGCGTCTCAGTGATTTTTACTGGCATGTTTTTTTTTTATTAACCGGTCCTGTTAGCGCAGTGATAGCATTAGCGCTGCTCCTGCTGTGTTACTGCCGCGTCTCAGTGATTTAGGTATGCTTTTTTTTTTTTAACCGGCCCTGTTAAGCTAAGCTAAGGTATTAAAACACTGCGTAGCTGCTTTTTTTAGTTTTTTTACCGTTTTATTTTCAACTGGCTCTCTTAGCGCCGCGCTAGCGTGTTTCTCCTGTGTTCCTGCCGCATCTCAGTGATTTAAGTATTTTTTTAAGCGTCCCCTGTTAGCGCTGTGCTAGCATATTGCTGCTTAGTTACTTCCGCGTCTCAGTGATTTTTACAGGTATGTTGTTTTATTTAACCGTCTGTTTGTGCCACGCTCGCATGTTTCTGCAGCGTCTCAGTGATTTAGGCATGTTTGTTTTTTTTTTTAACCAGCCCTGTTAGCGCTGTTCTAGCGTGTTGGTGCTGTGTTACTGCCGTGTCTCAGTGATTTTTACCGGAATGGTTTTTTTTTAACCGTCCCTGTTCGCGCTTTTCTAGCGTTAGTGCTGCGCTAGCATGTTTCTGCTGTGTTACTGCTGCATCTCAGTGATTTAAGTATGTTTTTTTAAACCGCCCCTGCTAGCACTGTGCTAGCGTGTTGCTGCTGTGTCTCAGTGATTTTTACCGGTATGCTTTTTTTTTTAACCGGCTCTGTTAGCGCTGTCCTAGCGTTTTCGCTGTGCTACCATGTTTCTGCTGTGTTACTGCCGCTTCTCAGTGATTTTTTTATTTACTGTCTCTGTTAGCGCCGCGCTCGTATGTTTCCGTAGCGTATCAGTGATTTAGGCATGTTTTTTTTTAACCAGCCCTGTTAGCAATGTTCTAGCGTGTTGCTGCTGTGTTACTGCCGTGTCTCAGTGATTTTTACCGGAATATTTTTTTTTAACCGGCCCTGTTAGCGCTGTGGTAGTGTTAGCACCGCGCTGGCACGTTTCTGCTGTCTTCCTGCCGCATCTCAGTGATTTATGTTTTTTTTTTTTTAACCAGCTCTGTTAAGCTAAGCTAAGGTATTAAAGACTATGTAGCTGCCGTGGCTGTTTTTTTTATCTTTTTTTACCGTTGTTTTATTTTTAACCAGCCCTGTTAGCGCTGCGCTAGGCGTTAGCGCTGTTCTAGCGTGTTACTGCTGTGTCTCAGTGATTTTTACCGGTATGTTTTTTTTTTTTTTAAACCAGCCCTGTTCATGCTACCGTGATGTTGCTATGTTAAGCTAAGCTAAGGTCTTAAATCTTTGAAAACTTTTTTTGTGTACTGTCTTTCTTTTATAAATATCACGTGTTTCAATGTGGGCACTTGCGGCTTATACACAGGTGCGTCTTATGCATGTACCAAATGGTATTCCCTTTACAAATGTACTGGGTGAGTCTTATAATCCGGTGCGCTCTGTAGGCCGGAAATTACGGTCCTAGGCATTATTAGTAGGACTCACCTCCAGCAGCTGCCAGTACTATTCTCGGACCTTTGTAGTGGGTAGTGATGTACTCCACCAGATCTCCTCTATTTATCGTCCTGCCGCGATAAAATTAAAAAACGCGTAACGACGGCGTGTCGCGCGTTTCGATCCGATGCGGACTTTCCCTTACTTTATGTTCTCGGTGGGGCCCAGGATTGTCCGGCCGAGCGCCGTGGACTGGTACGCGGTGGCGTGCAGGTAGTCGAAGACCACTTCCTGGAGATTGGTCTCAACTTCCTGCATCTCCCGGAGGATCACGCCCCGTTCCCTCTCGATCTCCGCTTCGCCTAGCATGCTGTTCTGGATGATGTCGGCTAGGATCTCCACAGCTATATATACATTTTTCATATTTTGATTATATGATATGAAAATGAACCGAACGCATACAGTTCGAGTACTACCTCGTGGAAGATCCTTCGAGAAGGCCTTGGCGTAGTACACCGTCTGCTCCCGGGACGTATACGCATTTAGGTGCGCACCCATGTTCTCGATTTCTAACTCCAGGTCCAATTGTGACCGCTTCCTGGTGCCCTGTCACAGTAAAACAATCAATAAAAATACCGATTATGACAATTTTAGGAATCATATCTTTTTTTTTTTTTTTTAATGGGGTGTCTCACCTTGAACGCCATGTGCTCCAGGAAATGCGCGGTGCCGTTATTTCTCTCGTTCTCGTAACGACTGCCGGCGTCGATCCACAGGCCAACCTAAAAGAAATCAAGCTGTATTGATTCATACGTTTTCTGACCTTTTTTGTGACGTCACCATACAATGATTTGAAAAAAAAAAATATATATATAAACGCTCTGCTGATATGAGCACAGACATTGTATGATAATATATTGGTAAACTTACAGTACAGGTGGAAAGCCCGGAGTCCTCAGACGCCACACGGAGTCCATTTTCCAAAGTGGTCACCTTCGTTTCCGGAACATTTAAAGCGATTTGGGGGGCAGCCTGTGTCGCCAACAGTCTGCGTGGTCCAGCGGTGACCTACGAAAAAAAAACAGATAAATAGCATGGAAATTCTTACTCCTCTTTTGATAATAATTAGCATACAACCATATTTTGGGAATACTCAATGTCTGGTAAGCTCTTCAACTCACTCTGTTAATGTTGTTTTTCTCCAGCAGTGATCTGCGTAGAAAACATTTCGCCGCTGACGCGAGGAGACGTGAGGTGGCCGCCATATTGTTATGTCAGACTGAGGGATTAACGTCACATCCGGTGAGTTGTTGTTGCCATCAAATAACTCCGGAATTTGTGATTTCCGTATCATCATCATCCCTATCTAGTTTATAATAAAATATTGGACGTGAATTTACATACACAGCATTAGATATATTTGATAAAAGTTATATTTTTTAAATGAAAATGACATTTTAAAAGAAGTGCCGCATGTGTGCTAGCGACACTGATCTAAAAAAAAAAAAAAAAAAAAAAGACTGGCTGGCTCATTGCGCACCAAAACTGGAATCGCCATCCGCCATCTTGATACTCACAAAACAACCTGTGCAGCGACTGTAAGAAAACAAGTTAGAAAGATTTACTTTGACACTGTTAAAGTTTGTTTGTAAAGGTTTTATTTTTATTTTCTGATGAGCTTAATTCACTTGAACAAAGTTTTGTTTACGGTTATTCTTCACCGTTCACTCTCTGCTTCACCTTTATAGGCCGACGGTTTTCCGCGAAAAAGCAATGTTCATATTTTCCCAAACTTCATTAGAGGATAAGCAAGAAAACACATATTCAGTGAAATTTTTGATGAATTTCATAATAGAGAACTCTGCAAAGTGAATTTGATTTTCAAATGTGAGGAGACAAGTTGAAAATTTCAGAGACAACAAATAAACAATGTGTTAAGCATCTATTTTCCCATTGCGAGTCCTTATTTCCAAAAATATATCTGATTGACATTAAATTTTATATTTTCATGACAAAAAATGCTTGTTTTTTTGCTATGTTATGATGATAGTGCTTCACAGCTTATTTTGGGAAAAGTTAACGTCACAGAAATCGGGCCCTCGGTTTCTTGGTAGCCTTTTTTGTCTTGCCAAGTCGAACCAAAAATTCTTCATGTTCCCAGAACTGAAAAAAATGTCAAGATCACATGACTAGTTTTAATTCTATATGCCAAACTTTGAGAAAAACCCCGCCATAATCTAACTTGTCAACGGTGTACTCCACGCATTTTGGGAGTACCAATATGGCGGCCAACAGCCTTCAACCGACACAGCGCTAGTTGTGTATGCCGATCCATTTTTTTTTTAAATATATCAGCGGCTAAGAAAATTGATGGATGGATATACCATGAATAGGTACATCGAGAAGCTCTTATTTTGGTAAAATATGTAAAACATTTAAGTTGTGAAAAGGTGAATTTGCATTGAATTTATCGTCACATTGTTACAGAAATAAGAGCTCTTTGTGTTACGCTGTATTTTTCAGACAAATACTTGTGTGTTGGATTTCAAAGTTCAAAAATTATGTTACAAGTTTGAATTCATACTCTGATGTCAATGAATAATTTGCATATTCGTGTTTTGACCATTAGTGTGCGCTATTCAGTCTTTTTTTTTTTTAGGTCAGTGATCATGATCATCCGTTTCTACTTTCCAATAAAATATTGGACGTGAATTTACATACACTACAATCGATAAATTTAATAAAAGTTATTATTATTATTTTTTTTAACTGAGGAGGACATTTTAAAAGAAGTGCCGCGTGTGTGTTTGCGACCAGTTTCAGTCGAGGTTTATTTTGGAAGCAGACGGACAAGAAAGCAAGCGGAAGATTTCTAAACGCACGCGGCACATTTATTCTGAAACGCTGAGACAGGAAAGCGGACGGAAGTGAACCTGAGCGCCAATTTCCCTCGGCTGAGGAACTCAAGTTCGGTAACAGAAGATAGTTTGTAGTGTGTTAGCGGCTAAGCTAGGCTACAACACAGAGTTTTCGGGTCTAAGTATTAGCCGTGAGCGTCTATTTGAAGGTAATAATTTGGTTTGTAATATTTCGGGGACGGAAACAAATGCCAAGTGTTGTGCTAGTAAAACGCTCGTCGTTCACAGCCATTGTCTTTGATCCGGGTTTTCCAGATCAGTAATGGACGGAGATCTGGAAGATGGAGAGATTTCCAGCTCTGGTTCGGATTCCGAGATGAAGATCGCCACAGCGTCGGGAGCAGTTCGAGCCGCGCAACCTCCAGCCTTTAGCGGTCAGTCTTTCCAGCACAGAGCTGCCACTTTGCCACCTGCCGTTCCTTACAGGAACTCCGGCAGGCCGGCAGAGTCCAGTGACAGCGACCTGGACTCGTCGGACGAGGAAGGCGCCGCTTGGCGCAGCAAACGCCAGAAAGTAGCCAACATTCGCCAACCGGTGCCGATCGTCGCCCGGCCGCGCCGACCCGGAAGGTGAACAACATTTGGGGGTCCGTAGTGCAGGAGCAATGCCAGGATGCGGTCGCCGCGGAACTTTGCGTCTTCGGCATGGACGGTGAGGTTTCCATGTCGGACAGAAACGTGGAGACGTACAACTACGTCCTGGCTCAGAAGATCATGGAGAAGGAGCGGCAGATGGAGAAGCTGCAAAAAGATGAAGGGGAAGTGAAAATGGTGGATGAGCAGTCCGAGGACTGCGCGAGGGGCCACGGGTCGGAGAGAGCGGGGGGTGACGCGAAAAGGAAAAGGCCGGTGAAAGAAAGACTGGGTCCCTTAGCTGAGATGGACGTCAAAGGCCGGTACGAGATCACCCAAGATGACCCAGAGGACAAAGTCGTGGACGAGATCGTGTACAGGCTGCGAGAACCGAAAAAAGACCTGATCGAACGCATCGTGAGAGTCCTCGGGACCAAAAAAGCCATCGAACTGCTGGGCGAGACGGCCACGCTGGAGGAGAGCGGCGGCGTCTACACCCTGGACGGCAGCAGGCGCCGCACGCCCGGCGGGGTCTACCTCAACTTGTTAAAGAACACGCCCAGCGTCTCCCGGGCGCAGACCAGGGAGATCTTCTTGGCCGAGAACCAGAAGGAGCTGAAGAGCAAGAAGGCGGCGCAGAAGCGGCGGCACCACCTGATTGCCAAAAAGATGAAGCAGGCCATCGGCACGCTCAACCTGCAGGAGCACGACGACGTCTCCAGGGAGACGTTCGCCAGCGACACCAACGAGGCCTTGGAGTCGCTGGAGGAGGCCGCCAAGGGGGAGGAGGCGGAGGAGGAGGATGCCCGGGTGGGAGAGCAGGCCGGAGGTACGGAGGACACGCCGGTGGTGTACAGTTCGGGAGACTTGGAGGTCTTCTGAGAATGTTTAGACCGGGGGGTCTGGGAATTTAGCCGGCTGTTGGAAAACCTACAAAAATCTTTTCTTTTTAACACACGATTTATGTCTAACATAATGCCTCACTTTTATGTGATTGCTTGTGTGTTATTAACGTTGTGCTACAGAAAATGGACGGCTGTGTTTGATTAAAAAAAAAAAAAAATACAGTAAATCACTGCGCAAGTAATCCTGACTGAATCTAGCATGTTATTTTTTTTTCAGGAATGTTGGTCATATCTTTGTTATTACTGCATTATTACAACGTTATTACTGCACAGACACTGTTGTCTTGCAGACTCCATTTGTTTTGCTTGATTTGTGTGACTTCTTTCTCAAATAAATAAAGATGGGGAAACACTGGTGGATGTCAAAAAGTGACGTGATTTGCAGGTATATGAAATGTTAGTTGTGGATACTTTATACAAAGAACGTGGTTCCGAATGTGTCAAATGTGCTGTTTGACCTAATTCCGTTATTAAACGTTTGCAAATAAGAGGTGACAGTTATTGTAATGTAATATAAACTCATTTTCTATTTGCATTCAAAAGTTTACGGCACTTCAGAAAAATATTCGACATATAAATAAAGTAATTCCAAAATGGTGCTTCCAATTTGAGCCATTTTTTATTTTTCCAGTTATCTGATATTATACTGGACGGCAGACCACCATTCATCTATGGGTAAAAATTGTAATAGATCATATCCAAAAACATGCAATAAACATGTTTAAATGTATTAAAACTATAAAGTAAATTCGTCCCTTAATATAATCCAGATTTTGGATTATATTAAAATCTGAAGAGCTGCATCAGCGTTGACATGAGTAACAGGAAAGTTAACTTTTATTGAAAGTCATAATTATTTACGATGCATACATGCAATTATAAAGAAATTGTCCTCCAGTTTATAAGTATTTGATTCATCAAGCAAATTTTCATCAAAATTGCAAGACATAATGGAACTGACATAATTCAAATTAATTTTAGTACTCAGCAAAGGTCTGGAGAAAAATAGTTAATAGTATAAAGGCGTCATCTAGTGGTAAGATTGACAAATGTCAGCTGTCGGTCTTGAAAAACACGATCAATTACATTTTCTAGTTTGATTTTCATACATTTATTCTGTAAAAAAACATACACGCACACAGACACGCAGCACTTGTAAAAAGGATTGACCCAAGAAAAAGAGATCAAAACATAAAAATATAAAAGTGTAAAAATATATATTTGAATAGCAGAACTAAGAATAGAAACGGAGGAAGTAAATATCTAAGGTAAGCAAAATAAAACATAATGAATCGTTAAAAAGTAATTCAAAATGGTTTGTGTTCTTGGGACGGTTATCGTGAAGTGGGATATCCGATCTGAAAATGACGTCATTTCCGAGTTGGCCAGCTTTCAGGAAAAAGGATAGCGTTTATTTTCAAAACGGAAAAACATTTTAGAGGATTCAGACAAAAGCAGACAAGGAGTCACATTTCATATTTTCAAAACACTTCACCATTAGAAATATGCACATTGCTTTATAAATATTGCGTTTCACATTGAAGTTAGCTGAGCAGCAAAAACAATCACGTGACGTGTGGTACAAGCTTTATTGGTTCTTAGCCCACAACACTTCCCCACTTAGTTGTTCCCTAATTCGGGAAGAACCACCGAAAACGCGTTTGGCCATTAAATAAAAGCTTGCGCGTTTTGTGACGGCTTTGCACTCGTGACCCTTGGGGTGTTACATACTTTTATGTATTATATAAAAGCAACAACGTGGTGGAATCTGTAAGGAAAACATTCTTACGAATAAGAATTTATTATGTAAGAAGAATTATTATTATTTTCAGTTTTTTCGCTGTCATTCCGTGAGCCATCGTTAGCTTTGGCTATCGACTCGAGGCTAACATCAGGTTCCTGTAGCGGCTAGCAAGCTAAGCTAGCCCGAGAAGCTCCACTGTGCACGGAGACGACTGAATGAATTATGACCATTCATGTGGTGTTTTGGGAAAAAATGACTTTGAGATTTCCTGGGGAAATATGAGCGAAATCAAGGGATTGAAAGTCTCAGAAAAATGTTATGAATAAAATAGCGATAACATTAAATTAAAAAAAAGGATTATGGGTAACGTAGTTCCTTTCGTAAAGGTTCGTCAGGATAAATGCCAAAGGAGGGTTTGATTGCATCGAAGCACATTTACGAAGCATTTTTTTAAATTTAAACGATTCACAATTAAAGTACTTTCGGGCTAAATCACTGCGGGTAAGAAAGGAAAAGAAAAGTTCCTGAGCAAAAACGAGAATCCGGAGAGGCCCGAGGAGGTCGACGTGAGCGCGAGACCACCAAATCTTCCCGAATTCTTACTCAAGTCTCACGCCGGACGTCCCCACCTTCTTCCACACACCCCTCGCTCCATCTTTGTTTGAAGTCGTTTCCGTGCACGGTGAAGCTTCTCGGGCTAACTTAGCTTGCGAGCCGCTACCGGAAACGGATGTTAGCCTCGAGTCGATAGCCAAAGCTAATAATGGCTCACGGAATGGCAGCGACACAAAGTGAAGCTTCGTTGTTTCCCAGACAACAAATGTGTGCTAATAAGTACTTTTTTTCCACCAGAAAAGTAAGAAACATTGCACACATACACACACAAAGTAAACACGACACTTACGGAAATGTGTCGTTCTAATGTCGTAAGTAACACATGTCGGAATACGGCTGCTATGTTTAAATAATACATATCTACCAGTTTTTATCTCTGTGGTGTGAATAACGAAAAATGTATTCACCTGAAAACGTCCGTATTAATTTAGTAAACATTTGGATAACTTTCTAATATCTTATTTCATGCATTATTATTTAAGCCTTGATTCCCCCCCCAAAAAGCGGTAATCGGAATTTTTTTGGCGTTCTCTACTGGTCGAATTTAACAGTACAACAAACCAGTCTGTCGCTGAAATATGATGTAATATAGCGTTTAAAATACAGTTTAAGACCTAAATACGGAGTAATGAATAAAACGTAGCGTATGGTATTATTGCTATACGGGTCCAGTACAGGTTCTGACAGGGCTAAAGTTTTGAGATGGATGACAAATGCCGATAACGTTTGTATAATTCAAAATATTGGGGCAAATGTGATATTTGTAATAAAATACGTCTGATCTGGCAGTTAAGAGCTAAAAGTCATTCTGTGAGTGTGATATTGCTTTACTCTTATTTGGTATTGAAAAACACCAAATAAACAACAATTATTTGTTAGTGGAACAGTAATGAGATAAAAAAAAATTTGAAATGCATGCAAAATACACTTTCATATAATCATATTTTTATTCCTAAATTGATGGAATGATCAACAGAAGAATTCAATTTTAAAATTATTTACTGGTAACAGCTAGCCTTCTTACTTTCCTAATAAACTGAAATGTAAACAAAGAATTGTACATAATATTAACGTTACAAAAAGAGAATTTATTTGTTTTTATTATTTTTATCTTCTCGTGTCTTGCAGACATCAGTGAAGATTTTCATCCTGAGTGGAAAGAGCAAGAGCGCCTGAAAGTTAAAAAAGAAGTGAAGAATGAAGGCTCCTTTCACATTAAAAAAGAGGTGGAGGACAAAGAGCCCCGTGACCTCAGAGAGGAAGAGGAACCGCAGTCCACTTCCATAGAAAAAGAGGAAGATGCGAAGCTTGTCCACATCAAGAGAGGAAGTGGACGACTGCAGCAAGTTGCTTTCGACTGGTCTCCCTTTGAAGAGTGAAGCTAAAGTTCAAAGTGAGGCAAGCAGAGGGGCGGAGCCTCCTAGCAGCAGCTCAAGTCAACACATGACTACAAAAGGTGATGGAGACCACCGTGGACGATCACAAGCGGACGGCCTCTTAGCTCCACTATCAGAAAGTGACACGACGTCACACTCTCCTCGCACTGATGATGACGAAGACTCTGAAGGTGATATGACTTGTCACTCTGACAACTTGACGTGTTCTCAGTGTGGGGAAACATTTTCTTATCAGAGCAAGTTGAAAAAGCTCATCAGAATACACACCGGAGAGAAACCTTTTGTCTGCTCAGTTTGCGGGAAAGGATTCTCGGAAAAGGGAACCTTAACGACACACAAGAGAACGCGCACTGGCGAGAAGCCTTTTGTTTGCTCGGTTTGCGGGCAACGATTCTCTGATAAGGGCAGCTTAAGAAGACACACAAGAACGCACAGTGGACAGAAGCTTTTTTCCTGCTCCGTTTGTGGCCAAAGATTCTCCCAGAAGGGGACGTTAACCAAACACACAAGAGAGAAACCTTTTTCCTGCTCTGTATGCGACCAAAGTTTCTCCCAAAAGGGGACATTAACAAAAAATACGAGATTGCACACTGGAGAGAAACCTTTTTCCTGCTCAGATTGCGGGAAGCGATTCTCTGAAAGAGGGAACTTGAGAAAGCACAGAAGAACGCACAAAGGAGAGAGACCTTTTGTCTGCTCGCTCTGTGGTTAAAGTCTCTCGCAAAGCCACCATGTTAAGAGACATAAATGTGTTGGGAGAGAAAACAGCAAAGATCAGTGAAGGTTGAAGGCTCTGTGATTATATTCTATGTTCCTGTTTGAAGGCATTTTTTTTTTGTACATGTGTTCACTCCAAGCGAGAACTTCAGCATCTTCATTTCCGCCACCTCCAGTTCTGCTTCCTGTTGTCTCTTCAGTGCCACAGTCTCTAATCCGTACATCGTGGCCGGCCTCACCACTGTTTTATAAACTTTGCCCTTCATCCTAGCGGAGACTCTTCTGTCACACAGAACACCAGACACCTTCCTTCCAAGGGGATTCCAGTCTAACCTCATCTGTCAGCATATCCATTACTACAGCAAACAGGAAGGGGCTCAGAGCTGATCCCTGATGCAGTCCCATTTCCACCTTAAATTCTTCTGACACACCTCGCTGCTGTTCTGTTGCCCTCATAGATGTCCTGTACTATTCTAACATATTTCTCCGCCACACCTGACTTGCGCATGCAGTACCACAGTTCCTCTCTTAGTACTCTGTCATGGGCTTTCTCTAGGTCCAAAAAGACACAATGGAGTTCCTTCTGACCTTCTCTGTACTTTTCCACGAGCATCCTCGAGGCAAATAATGCATCTGTGGTACTTGTACTGTGGTTGTGTAATTGTGTGGCTGTCTTGAAAAAAAAGTAAGAACCCAAAAAGATGAAAAACTGTTAAAGACACAGAACCATTTTTTTTCTAAATCAATTAAATATGTATTTGGGTCCAGCTAGGGACACTAACACCGTTTAAACATGTCTTTCCACAAAAAAAATATTGGCTCAATAAGTAAAATCATACCTGAAATAATGATTAAAAAAACAGTAATTTGCTGTTTTCCTTTTTGTTTTATTGCAAAGCAATACAATCAACTTTTCTATTCATCGTCCGTTGAAAAATCAAACAAACTGCATGGGACACAATAAGACACATAAAAGGGAATTACATCAGGAAAACCATTTTTACTTCACCCCCCCCCCAAAATAGAATTGTTTCGGATCACGTCGGTTCGCCCCTCAATCCTGGAAATGAGATCAATTGGTAATATTTTTTTGGAGGCCCGATAGAAAAATTGCAACGAATAGATACTTTATTACAAATAAGGTACATGGCATTTGCTTATATTGTATATAGTTTTGTTACAGATATTTGTCGCTGCGTCACTGGATGAAAACGTCAAGTGTGAAATTTTGCGGCGGCACGGTGGGGCAGCCGGTAAAGCGTTGGCCTCACAGTGCTGAGGACCCGGGTTCAATCCCGGACCCACCTTTGTGGAGTTTATATGTTCTCCCCGTGCCTGCGTGAGTTTTTCTCCGGGCACTCTGGTTTCCTCCCACATCCCAAAAACATCCAACATTAATTGGACAGCCTAAATTGCCCCTAGGTGGGATTGTGAGTGTGACTTGTTGTATGTCTCGATGTGCCCTGCGATTGGCCGGCGACCAGTTCAGGGTGTACCACGCCTCCTGCCCGTTGATAGCTGGCATAGGCTCCAGCAACCCCTGCGACCCTTGTGAGGATAAGCAGTTAAGAAAACGGATAGATGGCTCCGGCAAGCTCTTTAAAGTCGGCGCAGTGGAAATCGCACTTGTCCTTTCAAGTATTTACAACGTAGCAAGATGCCAGGGGTGTCAAATTAATTTTTTGTGACGTGCCAAATTGCACTGATATTTTCCCTCAGAGGGCCATGTTTAATTGTCTCATCATACTTCCACATGAAATTTATAAACTAGTTTTGGAATCACAAATCAAGCGTAATACATTTTTCAACTATTCTTCATGTTTGGTACCACAAAAATGCTTGCAATCGCTCAACTTTATCATTCATGATATGATAATTTGAAATGTTGGCACAGATTTTCACAAAAATCACAGAAGTTGACATGCATGATTCGCATCCGCGGGTCACAAAATATCAAGTGGTGGGCCAGATCTGTCCCCCGGGCCTTGGGTTTGACACCACTGCTATTTGCTATGTACAGGGCATCCCATAAGTCTCCATACATCGGAAAAATAAACATTTTTTGACATAAACCATTTCTATTATTATAATATGTTGACTGTATGTCTTCGATCACATTGTGCTTGATCCAAAATACTTCCTGTTTTTTTTTTTAACGTTACAAGAAGTTGTGCCACAGTGCCGTGCGTGATACTCATCCCATGTTTTTTTTTAATGTATTATGTCTCCTACATATGGAGACATATGGAACACCCTGTACAATAATATCGATTAAAAAAAAGTGCGAGGGAAGTAACCGGATGGCAAAAATTCATGATCAACAGTCGGTTAAAAAAAAAAAAAAAAATCATCCTAAAAATACTGCTTGTGTTTTGCGTGAACATATATATATATATATATATTTTTTTTTGAATAACATTCATTGTAAAAAAAAATAAAAAATATAAATAAAGATATACTGTACACACATTTGGCGCAAAGCAGAATTTTTACATTATTATTATATTCATACACTAATATTGGAAGCCTTCGTATATGAAAAGTATATATATATATATATTTTTTTTTTTTTTTTTTTTTGGGGGGGGGATGTAAAGGCTTTGTCGGATGCGGTTTCCGACAGGAGGTAAGTCACCAGATTGCCACAAAATCAGGAAAATTTACACAAAAAAAAAAATGGAAAACGAGTTTCAAGCCATATCTCAGCAATTCAGTACTCAGGGATGAGAATGACCAATTTGGAAAAACACTGAAAATGTCTGGAGGGGTGGGGGTGAAAGCGGGGTGCGCCCCCCTTTGGAATTTTTTTTTTTTTTGTAAAACACAGTTAAATGGTGACCTCTGGTTACTTCTAACAGTGTAAATACAGGGCAATCATAATATTTTGAAAACTTAAAATACGAGTCCAAACTTCAGACATAAAAATGCAGACAGTGAAATTTATCTCAAATAGGCTACTGCACTTACAAGTTATACTTTAGAAATAAACACACACACATATATATATATATATATATGCAAGAGAGAGAGAGAGAATTATGAAATATAAAAGTGAGCGATAAAATGTGTGATCTACAGGGCTAGTGCTACAGATAGGCCTAATCCTATTAACAGTTCTCAATTATTTAATATTTGGGAAATTTACGTCCAACTTACCTTTGTGTTTCCTGGTTTGGATATGCTCCTGGATAATTTTTTGCTCCTCGGTTTCCATAATCGATCATATCGGAACACAGAGTGCACAGCACTTTGCCGGGAACGTCCACTTTTTGTCCGTGTTCGGTTAGACGTGTTGATACAGTTTTCATTGCTATCTGCACGGTTAGACTTTTTTTCAAGCTGTGTCCATCTGAAACAGTTTTTTTTTTTTTTTTACCCCCTGGTTTTATCACTTTCCCTGGCACGATCTTCATCTTTCCGCTCCGAGACTTTCACCATACCATACCTGCAGACCGCTCGATAACACATGCGTACGTATGTCTATAAGTTATAACTATGCCGTAGTAAACAGAATGCTTCTTTATGAAACGTTAACATCAGAGTGAAAATCCCGACGAGATACCGGCAAAATGCTGCCGGAAATCGGAATGCTGTCGTTATTATAAACACTAAAATGAATGCAAACAGATAGCAATGCTGTAAGCATTTCGCAGTGCCGTTTTCCGTGATCACAGCTGTGGCTAATTTCACGACAAGCGTTGCCGATAGATGCCGGCGGTCGGTCTTGATCACAGCCTCGCCCCGCGTCAAGTCGTACCCCTGCATATTTTCTCAACGGATTTACACGTTTCACAAAAATGACAATTTCAGCTCAAAAAACTCTGAATTCCGCGGACCCGTGGAAAATTCTCATCCCTGAGTATTGCAGTATATTTTGTCCAGTCTCTGCACATGTGTTTGCATGTTCTGCCCGCGCCTGTGTGGGTTTTCTCCGGGCACTCTGGTTTCCTCCCACATTCCAAAATTAATTAGACACTCGAGATTGCACCTAGGTGTGATTGTGAGTGTGATTGGTTGTTTGTTTCTATGTGCCCTGCGATTGGCTGGCAACCAGTTCAGGGTGTACCCCGCCTCCTGCCCAATGAGAGCTGGGTAAGGGTCCAGCACTCCTGCAACCCTTTTGAGGACAAGCAGCTCAGACAACGGATGGATGGATCACAAAAACATCACACAAGGCAAATGTTTTGCTACGAGTGTTGATGTCCACAAGAATTCAATCATCCTTTGTGCGTGACCCGATGAAACTGACTTTCATTGATCACACTGACGCTGATGAGTAAATCTTTGCGCACCAATGAGTAGGAATAGGGTTTCTCACCAGTGTGTGCGCTTGTGTGATTATTACCATTATTTTTTTAAAATCAATTTCCATTCTGCACGAATCTTTGCCCACAATCCAAGCAGGACAAAGGTTTCTCTCCCTTGTGCGTTCTTGTATGGATTTTTAAGCCTCCCTTCTGGGTGAATCGTTGCCCGCAATCAGAGCACTCAAAAGGTTTCTCTCCAGTGTGCGTTCTCATGTGTCTTTTTAAGGTTCCATTTTGGGTGAAACTTTTGCCGCAATCCGAGCAGGAAAAAGGTTTCTCTCCAGTGTGCGTCCTTGCGTGCATTTTTAAGGCTCCCTTCTCAGTGAATCTTTGCTCACAAACAGAGCAGGAAAAAGGTTTCTCCCCATTGTGCGTTCTTGCGTGTATTTTTAAGGCTCCCTGCCAGGAGAATCTTTTTCCACAGTCTGAACAGGGAAAAGGTTTCTCACCACTGTGCATTCTTGCGTGTCTTTTTAAGTGTGCCTTATAAGAAAATCTTTGACCACAAACTGGACAGGTAAAAGGCTTCTCACCAGTGTGGGTTCTCGAGTGTCTTAATAAGTTTCCCTTTTGAGAGAAGCTTCGCGCGCAAATTGAGCAGGCAAACGGTTTCTCGCCAGTGTGAGTTGTCGTGTGGCTTTTTAAGGTTCCTTTCTGCGAGAACCTCTGGCCGCAATCGGAGCAGGCGTACGGCTTCTCCCCGGTGTGTATTTTCATGTGTCGCTCTAAATTCCTCTGAGAAGCAAACATTTTCTCACACTGAGAACATTTACAGGATTTGTTGTCAGGATGACACATATCGCCATCGTCGTCATCATCATCATCATCATCATCATCGCTATCATCATCCTCACTGTCATCATCAGAGGCGTGAGAGGAGTCTGACGAAGTGTCGTCGCGATCTGACAGCGGAGCTAAGAGTCCGTCTGCTTGGGATCCTCCACAGTGGTTATCACCGCCTTCTGTTTTCAGGCGTTGACTCGAGCCGGTGCTGGGAGGCTCCGCCCCTCGGTTCTCCTCACTTTGACCTTCATCTTCACTCTTCAAAGAGACACCAGTCAAATGAACCTTGTAGATTTCCTCCTGTTCTTCCTCTTTAATATTTAAAAACTGTCGCTCCTCCTCCTCCTCCACTTTAATGTGATGAAAATATTTTTCCTCCTCTTCCTCTTTAACGTGCCGCCACTCTGGATGATGATTTTCGCTGATGTCTGCAAGACAAAAGAAGACGAACACAAATGGGTCGAATGTCGTTTGTTTACCGTATTTACAACCTCCGCGGTCTTCAATCCTGCTTTCTTCCACCAGAGATCCCACCGCGGAGATGAAAACAATGACAGTTCTGGACCCGCGCATGTCGCACGTGGTGGGGTGTGGCCGTCCACACCGTCATTGGCATCCAACGTGCGTAGGTGCGCACAGCAGTCAACGGACCCAAAATAACACTAAACAAATAATGATTAAATAATTATGCTTTTTTGTGTGATTCTAGTAGTTTTTCACAACGATTTTGATCAATATTGTTATCAGGATTATTTATCACGATTCTTCCTAGTGCTAGGGAAAAGTCTTTGTTATTCCACTACATTTTTTTAGAAAAGCCTTCTTTAAAAAAAAAAAAAAAACTCAGCTCAAAATTAATCTATTATTATTATTCTATAATCCATAATATAATATGATAAAAAATATTATATATATATCATTTAAATAAACAGCATGGGCTAACTCAATAAATGTGCTATTACAAATTGAAATGTGGAATGATTTTGAAGTTCGAGATGGTCCATAATTCACAAACAAGTTGGGTTTTTTTAGTGTTTTTTTTGTATTTGTCTAGAAAATGAAACTGTTAATTATGTTAAGCATATAAGAAGTTTAATTTATGCGAACATCTCTGCATCTGCTGAGCGCCTGAAAAAAAAAAATCGGATTGATTGACCCAGAAACTAGCGACCTCCGGGCCATAATTGACGCTTCAATGATGGATGAGGATTTCATATATATTTATAGATTTGGATATATATAGATATACTAGATTTACTCAAACAAGAAATACGACCAAAAAACATTTTCACGGTGTCTCATTTGAATTTGTCATCCAGTCGTTTGCCGGCTCCTCAAGAAGTTAGATTTAGTTTATTTGTCTCTGGCATTTTTTAATTATCCTGTATTGAGGCTTTGTAGGAATATGAATATAAAAATAATGAGAAAGTATGTTTCAGTACTCAAAGCAAAACAATAAGTATTTTGTTGGGCTAAGGGGGTGTTAATTTCGAGGGGTTTTGAATAAAGGTAAGATAGCAAATGAAATTATTAAATTATATTTAAATTGTGATATTAAATTTAAAAATATGAATAAAACGAGAATGATTTCTTAAAAAAATTTAAAAAATGATTTTAGGTTAGCAAAACTGACTACAACTAAATAAGAGAACGGGGATAAGGGAGAGTTCATTTCGAGTGGTTTTGAGTAAAGGCAAGATAGCAAATGAAATGATCAAATTATATTGAAATATTACATTTAATTTTAAAAAATATGAATAAAAACGAGAATGATATCTTCAAAAAAAAAACAGATTTTAGGTGGAACAAAACCGATTTAACAATTTAAGAGTACGGACACTGAAAGTCTGTCCTTTTGCAGTGCGTCGCTTAGAAGTGACGTCATCTCACAGCGCCGCCCTTTGATCATTTTTAGCTAGCGGCTAGCGACTTCACGGAACCTACTCGTCGGTTATTATTCGTCTTTTTGGGGGGGAATTCTGATAATACTTCATGTTGTTATCATGTGGGTAGTGAGAAACAAAACTAGAAACGACGAAATGTGCTGTAACGGTGCTTTTTGTCATCAACGTGTGAATTTATGGCCAATCCGCTCAGGACTGCAGAGCCCACGTGATCACAACAACAAGTTGCTAAGGGGCAAACATACAATCTAGGTTTCTAGGTCTAGATAATGGAGGCAAGTAAGCATGAATGATGCTTAAAAAAGTCTTGGAGCGTTTTTTTTTGTTGTTGTTGCTGTTGAGGCCGGTCCAACCAGTAATAAATTTACTTTACTTTTTCCACACAAGGGGCCAGATAACTTTGTTGTTGTTCCATAGTGAAATCGCTATTAAAACAACCCACAGCGTTTTAAAAATTAATTTACATTCATTCGTCTGACATGTACATTGTATGGCGGTCTTAAGGTGGGGTAATGGATAGTACACGTTAGTGAACGGGGAAAGTATAATAAAATAGTGACGTAAACAAACCTGCTGTCTGCTGCAGCTTGCTAACGTCATCCAGCAGTTGACGCGGTGGATCGTTCTCGTCTTTTGCGCCACAAAGTTCCTCCTGGTAGTCTGCGGTGGTCGCCGCACACATTTTCACACGACAATTCCAACACTTTAATAAGTTCACACTCGATCGCCGCCCAGCGCGAACGTGTCGCTTTGCTAGTGGCTAGCAAGCTAAACGAAGCTAAAGCTAGGCTGAGGTCGCTACGACGTGCAACCGAGCCCACGTGAACCGGACATAAAAGATGAAACGAAGGATGTTTTGGTCCAGTGAAGTCGTGTTGGAGGCCGGATGTGAGATTTAAGCACGTTCGGTACAAATTCAGCAAGATTGGCTGCGGTCAAGATAGCCTTGACGCGGAATAAAAAAGGGAGGTCAAGTCAGCCGAGAGGGGAAAGCCACCTTCAAAATAAAAGCAATAACGTTTTTTTCATGCACGTTTGGATTGAAACTAAGAATATTAAATAATAGGGGTGTTAAAAATGTTTATTCGGTGATACTGCGTCATATTACATTGCGCCTTTCTCGTATCTTTTCGATATTAATATTCAATGCAGCGCCGTGGTTTTCTGCTGCACTGAATTTCCCATCCACTAGATGGCACACGCCACTCTCTCTCCCTCCCACTGAACTCCGTTGTTGTCTCGCGAGGTTAAGAAGGGGAATTTTTTTTTTTTTTAACATAGCAGAGAAGGAGCGACGAGATGCCCCCGAGATTTTATTTCTACTTTTATTGACAACAGTTTTACTCTTTGTTTTGAAAATATACTGTTTGGTTTCACGTCTTTTACCTCGTCTAAAAACAGACACTATTATATGATTAATCTTATAATTTTACTAGCTAAGTTTCATATTCATAAATGTAGGTGTATAAATAAAAATCCTTGTTTTATTTTCTTTCAAAATGAAACTAGACAGTATATTCATACCATTAAGAATTCTATGAACGCTAAAGCCATTAAAACGGTAATTTGTGTAGTTTATTTCATGTTTTTTTGTAGAATGTAATCTTCTTTTTGACCCCCTTGGCAAATTGTCTTCTGAGTTGAATTGTATTGTTCTGTTTAATGTTCAATAAAAAAAAAAAAAAAAAAAAAAGAGATGCCCCCGAGACACACATCTAAAATCTGGACTCATTTTGGGTTTTACACCAAAGACGGAAGTCTGGAATATAATAAAAGCCACGGCATCTTTAAACTTCGCAACAGGAGATTGTTATATTATTAAATTGGCGTTAATATTTTTCTAAATATGGAGCTGAATCTCCAGTGGGTCAGTGTTTTGGCGTTTCACGTTACAGGCCATCCGGAACTCCACCAGGAAAGCTCCCACCAGTACGTGGTGTTGTATTTCAAAATAAAAGTGCCCTGAAATCGGCATATTTCAATATCATGACCCTTGATTCCACAAAATCAATATAAATAACGACTTACTTTGGTATCACAAGACCAGGACACTAGACTACCCCAAGACCCCACCAAAAGCTTCCCCGTCCAAATCTGGTGTTGCATTTCAAAACAAGAGTTCTCTGAAATTGGCATATTGTTGCTGTCCAAAAATTATGAAAATATTTGTGTTTGTTGTTGGTACTGCAAGTCCAGTCCAGTCCTGGAGAACACGAAACCAGCATTCCACCAAAAGAGGTTCCATTCAAATCTGGTGTTGCATTAAAAAAGGTCTTACTTTGACCCCCCCCCCCACCCTTGATCTAGTTGCGTGGGGCTCTACGTGAAAAGAACTTGACAGCAGGTGTCAAACCCAAGGCCCGGGGGCCAGATCCGGCCCGCCACATGATTTGATGTGGCCCGCAAAGACAAATCTAGTGTGTCAACTTCCAGTGCTAATTCATAAATTTCCATCCATCTGTTTTCTTTTGCCGCTTATCCTCACGAGGGTCGCAGAGAGTGCTGGACCCTATTCCAGCTGTCAACAGACAGGAGGCAGGGTACACCCTGAACTGGTTGCCATAGAGACAAACAGCCGCACTCAGAATCACACCTAGGGGCAATTTAGAGTGTCCGATTAATGTTACATGTTTTTGGGGTGCCCGGAGAAAACCCACGCAGGGACGGAGAGAACATGCAAACCCCACACAGGCGGGTCCGGGATTGAACCCGGGACCTCAGAACTGGGAGGCCAACGCTTTACCCTCTATTGGTATTATCGGAGAACCTGTTGATGGAAATAAAAAAATAATAATTACTGGTAGCGCTCAATTGCTAAAATTGCATCTGAATAAATCAATAATATAAATGAATAAATAATAAATTTAAAAAAATAATTGAAAAAATCTATCCCACTCACGTTTTGAAAAATTACATTATTCCAAAAGAACTGACAGTTTTTCGTTTTTTTTTTTTTTAAATAAACCCAACACATTAATGAATAAACCCTCTTAGGCAATAATACCATTATTGGACTGCAGGGGGGAGTAATGCAACGTCAATAAATCCCATTTATCCCTTTTTTTTTTCAAGAACAACACTGTGTCATCTGCCTACTCATTTATGTGTACCTGTATTTATTTTTCCTACACATCTACACTCTCTAACAAGACGTATTTTTTTAAATTAAAATAGATAACATCACTCCTACAATGATGAACTATTTCCATCATTATAACGCATATTAATAGAGGCAATAAATCCAGCACCAAACCCAAAATATCTTTAAATCCTAAAATAAAAGTTTACTCAATTGAAATCCCTTGTGAAAATCTAGAAATAAAATAAATCCCTCAACTTGAACCACATCCCTAAATTACAATGATAATAATAATAATAATAATAATGACGATGATGATGATAATAAAAACAATTATAGACCAATTATAGAGATAAAAACCCTCCATCAACATGGCAGCAATAGCCCCAGAGAATATTTTATAATCTTTGATCAATAAAATTATTGATCTCAGGTTATCAAACTCTCTTTTTTCCTACCCTGTTTTTGGGATTAACGTCATTAAAACTGATTTCATCGTTTGCATTAATTATTTTTTATATACATAAATGCAACGCCTTTTACACAAACTCTCTCAAAAGAAAAAAAAACGTGTTATTGGATCATTCGCGAAAAAACAGAGCGACCTAATCTGGCGCATGCGTATTAACATCGGCAGTGGCTACGTCATCATTTGGCGACGACATCCTCAACGGTAAATTAATCTAGTATTTTGAATTCATTGTTTTTCCAAAATTCATTTTAATTAAGGGCGATTCGCGTGTTCTAACGTGAATTTTATCCAAACCAGCTGCGCCAGAACTACTCGCCGACTTAAAAAACAACAAAAAAGTAAATGTACGGCCCAGGCTGGTCTCCATGCTCTGCACTGGATCTTCACGAATTTGTTCCGAAAGCGCCGAATCCTGGACGCAGCACGTCTATCAGAACCTCGACGAACTGAAACACCCGTTGATGAAGTCATCACGTCCGTTTGAAGTCCTCCCTGGTTGCACGTTGCCCAATTTATTTATCATTATTATTATTATTTTAGCTTAGCTTTTCATGCTAGCTGCTAGCAACAATACTCACGTGTCGAGCACGTCGCCGAGCCAAGAGATCGAGTGTGAACATCAAGTCCTGCTAGCGTTGTGTGGAAAATGTGTTCAACGAGTACAGCGGAGTACAAATATGAATTTCGGGGTCAAAAGTCCAGAACGAGCCACAAATTCAACTTTTGCGCCGCTGTTTGTATGAAGCCTCGTGTGAACCTGACCCAGATACTTGGAGAAATTGAAGGTCATCGGGGGCAAAGATCTGTATGAATTTCAAGCGAGTGACTGGAGTGCCGATGTCGAAGGCTCCCCTGACGTTACTTATCCCGATATCGTTAATTATCGTGTCAATTCTGTGATGGCATATGCCCTTGATGAACTAAAGTCTTACAAGTGTTTACAAGCCTACAATGGATCTTTACGACCTGTCAATCACCCGTACAATACTAGCCAATCAGATAGCCGCATTGTCTTAACCCCTGGCTTGACACGCCCCTCTCACCACACATATTGGTTCAGCAAAAACGTCAAAATCACGTTTTGTGGTGGAAAAAAACACATGGGTCCACGTCGGCTGCCGTTTTTTTTTTTCATTAATAACATACTAAAAATCATGCATTGTATGACAGTGGCCCTTTAACTAACGTTGTAAATCTTGACATAATTATGTCACATACCTGCTTTGCATTTTTTCTCATCCTGCCGACCAAGAGCGGAAAGTGTTATGAACAAGCTTTGTCAAAAAATGTAATTTTTTTTTTTTACCCCCAGGCACTGAAATGACATATGATTAGGGTCGCAATGATTTATAACTAAAATTGATGACCATCGAGATTTAAAATTCGTGGAAACAAAATTAATTATGGATTTGTTGTGTCACGTGATTATGACGTGATGATTCAACACCTAAAACAAAAGTACATTGGAGTCGTCGAGTAGAATGAAGAGAGCGCCGCATTTCAGAATCAGATCCATCTCTTTTTCAGAATTATGTCAATAACACGTAAACTAGGGACAAATTAAAGGAAAATAGAATATTGTGGAAAGTTTGTGGACGTGTTCCAAGGGACCAATTCCACCGTTGTGGGCTGAGATTATGCACCCACATGTGGGGTGTGGACAAGGAAGCCTTGAGGGGGGATTTGGGCTGGCGTCAGGACCAGGAGTCCACCTGAGTGAGGCGGAACACATCCTATGCCAAGGGAACCAGGGCAGTCCACCGGCTCCACCGAGGCACCTTGCATACTGTCCACCCCGACCAGGCTGCGGGATCCTAATTCCATTCCCATTTTTTAATTTTTCATTTTCACCCTCATTAAACCCCAAATTGTCATCCCTATAAACATTCTAAAACAGATTTTGTAATGAAAAATGCATATTATTCACTTCGATGTCTATACGAAAAAATAAATATGAGCGGAGTTGCAAAGGTGTCAATCTACAATATCCAAGTGGTCGCCATATTGGCTGCATCCTCCGTCCGTGACGTCACCCGGACATTCGCCAATGAAAACACGCGGTGCACCCTAACTATGGGAGACGAACACGCCCCTTCTGACACGGAAGCTCTTTTTAAAGAAGAGAACATCACACAGCCGAGTGAAGTTACGGTGGCAATATTACGTTATTGTTTCGAGCCCTCGGGGCAATATTACACGATTGTTTCGAGCCATATTCAGATGATATGCGATCACGGCCAAGCCGCATCCCCGTCCGATCCACTTCCGCGGCGGAGATGAGCCATCGCGGCTCATCGCAGCCGGCTGGGGTGGCTTATGACGGAGCCGAGCGGTGCTGCTTTAGGGGGTTGTTCATAGATGCCGCAGTACGCGATGAACAACACAGTCGAGCCGGGGCGCTTTACTGTGCGCACGCGGCTGAGGGAGGCATTCTCGGCTGAGTTGTTCAGAGCCGCCCCCGTTCGCAAAGCCCGACGCGGAGCCTTCGCAGAAGCCGTGACCGCCGAACGCGGCGCCTCAGCCGGTGTGGCTGATTTTCGGCGCCGTGGTGGCATATAATGGAGTCGAGCCGTGCTGCTTTTAGGGGGTTGTTCATAGCCGCCGCAGTACGCGATGAACGCCGTCGAGCCGGGGCGCTTTACTGCGCGCATGCGGCTGAGTGAGGCATTCTTGCCTGGGTTCTTCAGATTCGCCGCCGTCCGACACACACATCGACATATTTTGTACGCGAATCTTTTGTTACGTTATGAGAGACCAATTACGTTGTCCGCCCCAAATTATTATTTTTTTTAGTAGCTGTATAGACACCTACCTGTCATTTGGAACCCACGAAGCTCTCGTCCTTTGCACCCATGCAATCCATTTTTCACGACGAACTGGGTCTCTTGCAAACTTATGAAGGGTAAAGACATCCTCCCGAGTGTTCGAGCAATGTCCAGCAATGCAACAAACCGGCATTTTGGCTAACACGAAGAAACAACGAGCTACCTTCCCGGAGGTAAAACTAATGGAAACAAACGAGTCCACTTGGGGGCGCCTCTGTCCTTTACGTCACTTCCTGCTACTTCTCGAAAACAAATCCCTCGAGAGGATTTTCATGGAGGGAGTTACAAAAAGCTGTATATGTCAAAATCACATTTTGTGGTGAAAAAAATGCATGGGCCCATATTGGCTGACGTTTTTTCATTAATAACATTAAAAATCATCCATTTCATGACAGTAGTCCTTTAATGGACACACAGCACTCCACATGGACAGAAAAAAAATGAATTGTTGTTTTTTTTTCTTTTTTTTACATATGAATTAAGAAAGAAAAACTGAAATATCACACAGTCATTAATGTTCAGACCCTTGAGTCTTCTTTGGAATGCTGCAATGTTTTTTCACACTTGGACTTGAGGATCCTCCCCAGTCGTGCACCTTGTATGGTGAACGTTGGTGTACAGCCATTTTCAGGTCTCTCCAGAGATGCTCACTTGGGTTTAGGTCAGGGCTCCAGCTTAGTCATTCAAAAACAGTTTGTGTACTAAGCATCGTTGTCTTGGTGGAAGCAGAAACTTCAGCCCAGTCTGAGGTCCTGAACTTGTACATGGCCGGATTCATCTTTCCTTCGACTGCAACCGATCAATCTGTCTCTGCAGTTGAAAACAACCCCGCAGCATGATGCCGCCACCACCATGTTTCACTGTTTTGGAGACTCTGAGCAGGAATAGAGTTTCTCACCTGTGTGTTTTGTTGTGTGACTTATTAACGTTCTTTTACGAGAGAATCTCTTACCACATACTAAGCAGACATGTGGTTTCTCCCCCGTGTGTGTTCTCATATGGTTTTTTAAGGTTCCTCTCTCAGCGACTCTGTGACCACATACCGAGCAGATAAAAGGTTTCTCCCCGGTGTGGATTCTTGTGTGATTTTTTAAGGTTCCGTTCTCAGAAAATCTTTGGCCGCAAACTGAGCAGACATATGGTTTCTCCCCAGTGTGCGTTCTTGTGTGCGCGGTCAAATATTTTCTGATGGCAAATTTCCGACCGCAAACCGAACATGAAAAAGGTTTCTCACCTGTGTGCGTTCTCGTGTGGTGTTTTAACGTGACCTGCCGAGAGAATCGCTGACTACAAAATAGGCAGGCAAAAGGTCTCTCTCCGGTGTGGGTTTGAGCGTGTGTTCTCAAATTACATTTATGACTGAATCTTTGATCACAAACCGAGCAGACATACGGTTTCTCCCCAGTGTGCGTTCTTGTGTGCGCGGTCAAATAGTTTCTTATGGCAAATTTCTGACCGCAAACCGAACAAGGAAAAGGTTTCTCACCTGTGTGCGTTCTCGTGTGGACATTTAAACTCCCCTTCCGAGTGAATCTTTGCCCACAAACTAAGCAGGCAAAAGGTTTTTCCCCAGTGTGGATTCTCGTATGCGTTGTCAAACTTATTTTGTGAGCAAATCTTTGACCGCAAACGGAGCACACAAACGGTTTATCACCCGTGTGTGTTCTTGCATGATTGGTTAAGGTGCTCTTCAGGGAGAACGTTTGGCCGCAAACTGAGCAGTGAAAAGGTTTCTCCCCAGTGTGTTTTCTCATGTGTTGTTGCAAATTCGCCTTACAAGTTAATATTTTCCCACACTCAGGACATTCGCAGCATTTATTGCTAGCGTGATCTTCAGACTGTTCCCCATAATCGTCATCATCAGTGTGAGGAGATTGTGACAGAACGTCGTCACTATCTGATAGCGGCGCTACCAGGGCGTCTGCTTGGGATTCTTCACAGCGGTCTCCACCGCCTCCTGTTGTCCTGTGTGGACTTGCGCCGCTGCTTGTAGGCTCATTTGGATCCTCCTCACTTTTCAAAGGGACACCGGTCGACGGAAGCGTGATGATTTCCTCTTGCTCTTCCTCTTTATTGTCTACATCCTCCTCTTTGATGCAAAGGTGCTCCGGTTCCTCTTTAATGTGATGAACCCCCTCAATCCACTCTTCCTCTTTGACGTGAGGAGACTCTGGCGTCAAATCCCGAGAACGCCGCGCGACACTTAAATCTGCAAGGGTCAATTGGGTCATGTTATGGGGAATTATTTGCGTCATATTTATTAATATACTGCAAGAACTGTTTAGTGATAACAGAAGTATTACCATTTGGATTTCCCTACAATGCAAACCCCATAAAACTAATTGTTTTTATTTATTTTGTGCCCCCCCCCCCAAAAAAAAAAAAAAATACAAAAAGGGACTGGACCCAAGCTAATAGCTGCGAAAAAATAAAAATAAGAAAAATGAGGTGTTGGCTGTAGGTTGTAGTTACGATTTCCCGCAGAGAGCCGTTATGACCGTGAAACCATAAAAATCTTAAATCGCCTCCTCATATTTACACACGGAATTGATGGGCTAGTTTTGGAATCAGAAATCAAGGGTAGTGATTTCTTTAAACTATTGTTGCTGTTTGGTTACACAAAAATGCCCGTAATATCTATTTTTGTACAGATCTTAACCATAAATCACGGAAGTCAACGGATATGATTTGCCTTGCAGGCCACGCAAGATCATGTGGTGGCCCAGATCTGGCCCCCGGGCCTTAGGTTTGACACCAGTTTAAATAAATCTTGATAAAAGCTCAAGCTAATCAATAAGTCTTAAAGAACACAGATGTTTCATAATTCACATCCAATAAGGGCAGAGGAGTGATTATATCACCTATCGAATGAAAATGTCGCGTATCCAGGGGTTGCTGAAGTACTGTGGGTCTGACGAATCCTTCTCAAAACCAAACGCAGACTCACAAACGCGTATACCGCCGGAGGTTTGTTTCAGTAACCCTGGAACGTTGCCGGGGAGCCAGATAAAATTTTAAAAATGCCGATGGGGAAAAACTTCTAGGCGTTGGGAAATTTACTTTTGAATGTCAGATCACAACGCTACAAATGGGGGATCGTGACTACGTTACCCAGAGTTCAATGCAAGCTCAGCCGAGAAGTACAAATAGAACCAGTTTTCAATTTCAACTGGATTTTGTGCCCCCAATAACGCTCCACTGCAAAATATTAAAAGGTATCAAAGTAAAATTTAAAAAAGTCTACTTATTTAAAAAAAAAAAAAAAAAGTTTTGCTGGGACATGTTTACTAGTAAGTGAGTGGCATCCTTAACATCTATCCATCCATTTCCCAAGCCGCTCATCCTCACAAGGGGTCGACATTTATATTGAAAAACCTTTTTAAACTTTTCCATGAAATTTCCATCAACGTTATTAGGATTAACTTTTTTTCCTCCAAAACCTGACTCCAAATTTCTTCTTCTTTTCCTTTCAGTTTGTCCCGTTCGGGGTCGCCTCAGCGTGTCATCTTTTGCCATCTTAGCCTATCTTCTTAATCCTATCTTAAAACCATAAAAAGTAGTTGAATTTTTGGTATAACTTTTAACAAGAATCATGGAAGTTAGGTACACACGATTCGCCGTTGTGGACCACGTAGAATCGTGTGGTGGGACGGATTTGGCCCCCAAGCCTTGAGTTTGACACCAGTGATGGAATGCAACACATCGGCCTTGTTGATGCATTGTTATTGTTTTCTGTTAAGATTCTGTTTCTGTCAGATCAAAGTCTCGTTTCAATTTTTAAATGAAAAGGACTTGATGAAGAAAAAAATTACATTAAAAAATATATATATTTATTTAGCATTAATTGGACACTCTAAATTGCCCCTCGGTGTGATTGAGTGAATGAAACTGTTGTCTGTCTCCATGTGCCCTGCGATTGGCTGACAACCAGTTCAGGGTGTATCCCACCTCTTGCCCGTTGGCAGCTGGGATAGACTCCAGTACGCCCCACAACCCTTGTGAGGATAAGCGGCTAATAAAATGAATGGATATTTATTTAGCTCCCCGTTACAGCACCTATGCACGGACGCACTCATCCACACTCCAGCTGAAAAATCTCCTTGTGATTAATGTGCATGCGTTACAAACAGGAATTTTGGGTACGTAGGAGACGCGTACTGGGGAAGGGCAGCAGAACAGCGGTGAGACATGCCTTAGGTGTGTCAGAAGAATTTAAGGTGGAGCTGGGACTGCATCAGGGATCCGCGCTGAGCCCCTTCCTGCTTGCGGTAGTAATGGATACCTCTGCAGTGAAAGCAGGGAGCAGGCGGAGGAACAATTGACCCCTGCGTGGATATTGCGCAATCCGCGTCACTGACCAATCAGAGGCCAGAGATCTGCATAGACCAAAGCCCGTTTTTGCTCCCGCCATTTTCTCAGACAACATTGCATGGTCCAGTATAGGTTTTGTTAGCGTTGTATCGCGTATTTGGGTTATTTAACAAAAAATATGGTTAAGAGGTGTAGTCACGGACTTTGTAATAGTGACGACAGGTATCCTGAAAGGCGAGTTGGTGGAGTTCGATTCGTACCCTTTCCGAAACCGAAGACCCAGTACGAAAAATGCCTTCGATGGATCAAACTTTGTGGAAGACCGCATCATCAACTAAATCCATCTAATATCAACCGGAACACATACGTTTGCACGAAGGTATGCCCTATATTTCATTTTTAATACACGTCTCGTATAAATGAATGAGACGTTCTCCGCTAGCATAACACTGCTGCGTGTGAACGATTGACACACTTATTCTTTGTCGAGCGATATTTAGCGAAGATCGGACTGCACAAACGTATTGACTTCTTGCTGGCTCGCGGCCGAAGCTTAACCAGACTGTGTTTGCACGAAGATATGCCCTAAATTTGATTTTTAATACACGTCTCGTATAAATGAATGAGACGTTCTCCGCTAGCATAACATTGCTACGTGTGAATGATTGAATGAAATCAGAAGCATGGCGTCTCTCTCAGTTAAGAATGTATTGTATTTAGAATCTATAATATATCGTTGATTTGAATGAAATCAGAAGCATAAAGTCTGTCTCAATTCAGAATGTATTGGATTGTATTTGCCATTTTTACTGTTTGTCTTCCGTGAGCGCACGTGGCGTGACGTCACTTCTGGGGGCGTGGTTAAGTGCCCTGTACGGAGGGGTCAATTATACACCATCTGATCCTGTACTTTCTACTTTGGCTTCAGACCGGACCTTTTTTTTTTTTTTTTTACTCAAAAAACAGAAAATCTCATCCAGTTTCACCACTTTTTATTCTTTTATTCACATACCCCGACATTCATTTAAGCAACAGGACTTGTTTATTTTTTACTTTTACCATTATTATCGAGAGTAAACACAAGCAGCATGTCTAACTCTCTTTGCTCTATGTTGCCCAGACTGTGTTGCTAACTGGTGGTATTTGTAATTCTGAGTGTACCCCTTTAAGAGCCAGAGGGGGGCGGAGTAAGGTAAACTAGCACGAGACAGTGGAAAAAAAATAATGAAGTCAGGCTGTGGTTCACAGCGGTGGATTGGTTTTCATGTGTGCTGAGAATGTGCGACAAGTGCGCAATTGCATTGGTCATGACTACATCAAATCAGCGAGGTCTTTCAATATCTATGTATTTCTACTTGGAACAAATTTTACGCGCATGAATTTTCGTGCTTGATTTCCGAATACGGTGATGCGTGATGGCGGTCGTCAAATCACAGTGTCTGAATTTCCGTTTTTCAGAAATCAAGAGTGTGTTTTTTCAACTGTTCATGTTTGGTAACACAAAAATGCTTGTAATATCTCAACTTTATCATTTATGATGCATGACAATTTGAAATGTTTGTACACATTTTTTTTTACAAGAATAATTGAAATTGACACTTGATTTGGGGCCACATAAAATCACGTGGCGGGCCGGATCTGGCCCCCGGGCCTTTAGTTTGACACCTGTGACATAGAGGGATACGTTTATATCGATCTTTACGCTAACCTTAACCCTACCCGAACCTTAAAACAAAAGCTGACAAAAGATATACATATATATGTACGTGAGCGTTTTGTTCCCGGAAGTTTAGAAATTATACGCGCATGCGCATTAATCAGAAGGAGATTTTTCAGCACTGGGATCGTGTAGACCGTCACACCCGTCATGCATCTTCAACGCCGGATGCCACCCGAAGACAAAACCAAAACAAAAAAAGAGGTCCGGATGGTGGTGATACCTCAAAAAAACGAAATTTGTTCATCAACTAATCGGATGGAATGATCGGGATGTAAATCACGTTGACATATGGTCATGAAAATTCCATTCAGATGTAAAGACCGGGAATATGTATTTTTTTTCAACAACATAAAGTAGTTATTAACTAAACCAGTGAGAATAAAAAGAATACAAACCTGCTCTGTGTAGCACAACGCGAGGTTGCACGCGAAAAGAGTCCACAAGTTGACGTCGTCGCTCGTCCTCCTCCACCGTTCCAGAAAGTTCCTTCTTGCATTTTGCTGTCGTCCTTGCGCACATTTTCGTGCGAAAGTCACAGCACCTCCACAGGTGAGCTCTAATTTGCGATGTGTTGCTAAAAATATCTAAAAAAAAAAAAAAAACCGCGTAACTTTACTAGCCGCTAGCGAGCTAAGCTAACTTACCCGCGAAGGTTCGACATGTACCAACGAGGCGAGTTCAACCGGACAATAAGGTTTGAATGATGTTTTCGTACTATAAAGCGGTGATAGGAGAATTGTGTCGATGTTTGAATCCGTTCCCGGCTAATTTGGTGTCTTAAATCCAGACTGAACTCAACTGTCAGATGCGAAGCGCGTTAAAATAACGTCACCCATAGCTATATAGAACTAGATAAGACACGCACCAAGCTCTGCGTCGACGGTGACTTTGAGTGTTCGGTTATTATTTTGTATTATGACGTTTTTAGATGTTGTGTTTTGACAGAATAACTTTTGGTTTTGATAAAAGAGTGCCATTCACGAATGCCAGTTGAGAAATGACCGGATTACATCTTAATTTCAAAGTTCCATCTGGTTTGCCTTATCTAGTCTTCAATTTTATAGACAAAACTGGTTTCAGCCGGAACCGCGCGTGAACTCATTTGGGATTAAATCCTCGTCACACGAAGGCGATCCACTCATTTACGGAGATAAATCACGTTAGTAATTCAATTTTCGTGTCCAGTTGAAGTCGTCTCGGTTCACTTTGAAGCCGCTTGGTTTAGTTTAGATTAGTTTAGCATGCTAGCAAAGCGACTCAACATTCTCCTCAAGCCTGAGGTAAAGTGTTCGTCTCTCAGCCACCTACTCGTAATCGAATATCTGGTACTAACACGCAAATGTGGGGTTAAAAACACCAATTGTGGATTTTATGTCATTCGTATGCGATAATAAAGCGCTGTTTTTCCACATTCCCTCCAACATAGAGCGGAAAGTTGTGATCGTCGCGTGAAAATGTGCGCAAGAAGTACAACGGAGTACAAGAAGGACATTTGGGGCAAAAAAGAGGAGAAGAAGCGACAACGTCGACTACTGGACGTTGTTTTGAATCTACAGCCTCGAATTGTACTGCGCAGAGCAGGTTGGTTCACTTTGACTTTGAACGTGATGCGGAAACGCACTCACATTTTCCCAATGTTTATTTAAAGTGCCACTGACATCCCTATATACATTGTAAAATAGATATTGTTATGGAAGTTACATATAATAATATTCACTTCAGTGTCGATAAGAAAAAATAAATATGAGCGGAGAGCGTGTCGCTCATGCGCAAAAGTTGCGTAAATCTCACTCGACATCCAAGTGGTAGCCATATTGCCCTCTACGTCATCAGCAGACGTAACACTGGTACAGTCGCCATTGAGACGACGGATTTTTCCGACGCCCCTTCTGACACGGAAGCGCTTTTCAAAGAAGAGAACATCTCACAATCAAGTGAAGTAACCGGGGCAGTATTACCCTATCGTTTTGAGGCGTATTTAGATGATATGCGGATCACTTCTAACAAACAACAGACTCCCCGACAGTATGTAGCGTACTCAGCCGCGAGCAACAACAACCTTGTAAACCGGCCCGGCGGCGCGATGAGCCACCCCACCCTGGTGGATTAAAACTATTATTATTTTTTTTTTTAATAGCTTTATACACACTGTTGAAAGGAGGGCCTTTTGGGGTCCTTCCACGTCTTCGTCTAATTCCAGGTTCGGTCAATAACTGGACTCCAGAGGTGTGAAATGTGACAAATACTTCGAAGTTTAATGAACAGACCGCTCTGTCACACACAACGTGACACAGGCAAAGGATGTGGTCCGATACAGAGTGCGTGAAAGCAGAACAAAGCTTATATGTGCAATGTTGGAACGCTGCCGTTGGCGGACAAGTCTCAAAACAGGATCTAACTGATGTGACTAGACGCCCAAGGCCGTTGAGTCTGCTAAAAAAAAAAACAGCTCCGTTTTGGCTAGTCACACAAGGCCGGAGCCTGCTGGAAAAACAACTCAATTTAAGGCAGTTCCTGGAACCGGGTATTGGCGCAGCTTACTGTCCTAATATGACCTTTGTACGCCATAATGAAAGATTCTACGGATTGGAGCCGAATAGAGGGGGAGAGGCTGCGCTGTGCAACCCAAACTCTTGGGATTAAAAAAAAATAAATAAATTCCTCACAAACGCCATGGGTGGAACAGAGGAGGACAAGTAGCGGGAGCAAAACGGGAATTGTACCAAGTCATCAATGATGAGTTCCACAGCGATGCACCAAAGTTAGCTTCTGTGGAACTTTTTCGGATTGGAGATGAGTCAGATGCTTCTTTTGAAGGCTTGCCCAAGGTTGTGTAATGTGGAGGATAAACTGCACTATGCACAAACGTTTTAATGCACAAATATTTAATGCGAAAAAATGTTTAATTTAAACAGTGTTAAATACTTCATTTATTGAAGACTGTAATATGGGTTATCAGCAGTATTAATAAAATGCTATGCCATCATTGATCATTTATTTTAGTCGGTTGAGGGATTCTGTTCTGACAATTACAGGGAACAGGACAGGCGTGTCCTGTCCTGAGTTATATTTTACCGCTACATCAGAACATACACAATTATTATTATTAGTGATTGTTGTATGGACAGTTTTTGAAAAACAATACAAGTTCAAACCTAACAAATATAAATATAGATGATTGTCAATATTTTCAGCATTTGGGTAGGAGCAAATTGGTGGTGCGCATTGTACATTGGTAGAAGGGTTTTCCATATTTTTTTTTTTTAGGTCAACCTTGGGGGTGTGCATTCTACTTAAAGGGCCACTGTCATGAAATGCATGATTTGCGTTTTATCACCACAAAACATGATTTTGACGTGTTCAGCTTTTTGTAACTCCCGCCATGAAAATCCTCTCGAGGGATTTTTTTCCGAGAAGAAGCAGGAAGTGACGTACCTGGGAGAACCGGCCTCAAGTGGACTCGTTTGTTTCCATTAGTTTTACCTCCGGGAAGTTAGCTAGTTGTTCCTTTGTGTTAGCCAAAATGCCGGCTCGGCATAAGTTTCCAAGAGACCCGCTTCGTGGTGAAAAATGGATTTTACGGGTGCAAAGGACCAGAGCTTCGTGGGTTCCAAATGACAGGTAGGTGTGTATACAGCTACTAAAAAAATAATAGTTTGGGGCGGACCACATAATGGGTCTCTCATAACGTAACAAAAGATCCACGTACGTATGACAGGCGTGCTAAATGTGTCAATGTGCTCGTCGAACGGCTTCCGCGTCTGCTCGCCGGCGAAGGCTGCCGCTTCGGCTCGCGGACGGCAGCGGCTATGAACAACGCCGTAAAGCCATTGTAAGCCACCTCGGGGCCTCAAATGAGCCACCCGGGCCAACAAGGCCGGCAGCCAGGGTGGCTCGTCGACAAGGCCGGCGGCCGGCCTTGTTGGCCCGGCTGGCTCGTTGCAACGCTGGACCACGATGGAACTTTGCTTTCCAGGTTTGCGGTGGAGAAGGTGAACGTCGTGGTTGTCGCTAGCCATAGCCTTTAGCTGCACTTTTGCTAACTCGCGGGAGCGGGTTATGTCGCTTGCTTTTTTCGAGCGTGAGCGGCAGCTCCTGGTTGAGTAACTTTTTGCGCACGCTGGGAGAGTTGGTAGCGAAAAGTACGCGATCTCTGAACATCTCATCGCTGTTTGTCATTACGGTCTTTAACCAACAGCTTGAGTTTTGTCACAAAGTGCTCACATGACTCAGTTTCCTTGCGCCCTCTCGTGAAACTTATATCTAGCAAATATGAGGTTTGCATTTCGGAGTGAGGTAGGTAGTCAGAATATTTCGTAATAAGTTTTTAGCAATTTATCTTCGTCTCCGGTCAGTGTCCACGTATCCCGTCCTTTTTCGCCGGTCCACAGCAGGAAAAAACTCCACTTTTTCCTCTTCTGCTCCTATTTTAAGCGGTGCTCTGAACATGAGTCTGGCGCGTTGCTTGAATCTCCTCGTCGGCTTCGTTTTTTCTTTCCCGTGAGTCCGTAATTATGCTTCCGTCACCCGGACACCATGTTATGATATTGCTGTCGTGTTATTGCATAACTTAGACCTTAGTCCAACTGTACTTTTTAACATGGGTGACATTTATTTCGCTTCCCAACCTCTCTAGCTCACTTCCTTATCGTCCTGTCTCGTCTCGCCCCGCTGACGTCGACACAATGCTCTGTTTCGCACGTGGCTTCTTTCTTTCGGTATTTCTCACGCCAGCACAAGTGCCTCAATAACTTCCGGTTACAGTGTTCGTTTGTCAAAGGACTTTCAAGATAAAAGATCAAACGATAACCATAGCCAAAACATTACAGTAAACATTTATCGCGTCGTAGCCATGATATGTAGACACGATCTTGGCGTCCAAAACAAAACAAAACAAACACGTAGTCGGCGTGACGTCAGTGAAAAGTATCTATTTACGGCGATTCCTCCATTTGCTCCCCGGGCTCAAGGCGGAAAATCCACTTGACGTTCGCAAAACCGCCACATCTTGCGGGGAACTCTGCTGCAAGACCACATAAGATAAAATAAAATAAAAAAGTAGCGTAATTTCTCGGGTATAATGCGCACCCCCAAAGTTGACCTAAAAAATCAGGAAAACCCTTCTACAAACTATACAATGTGATTGTATTTTTTTCATTTTTTTCTCCAAGCCTAAATATAATGCGGTCTATTAACTTTCTTAAAATATTTTGAGGAAAATTTGCGCATTATTTTTGAGAAATTACGGTACTTTGTGGGATCTAATAGAAGAGGATTTATTTGCATTTATGTCGTCTGTTTTTCACCGTACATCCCTGGAGAGATCAACAAGGATCCATTATGGTTCATCAGTAATCATGTTTTGACCAATTTGGATCATTTTCCGCGGTTGTTGTCCGGTGCGGATTCAAATGGGACCGAGCCAAGGAAAAGTCGACCTAAGTCTTTAAAGGTGTCGGGAGCATTTCATAATTTCTACTCGATACGCTTTAGTCTTCCAGGAGGAGGAACCGCACTCCACATCTGGGTAAGACATAAAACATAAAAAAATAATCGTTCGTTAAGTTGCATGTGAGTAGTGCTGATAAATATACTGGATACTATTGTATAATTTATTTGAGAGTATTTTATTTAACTTACCAAACTATTTGAATTTTTTTTTCCATATTCTGTACAATGTCACCACAAATTGTTGGTCGATTTGAATAACCAAAATTTTGCGTGATGTTGCCATATTGCACAAAAAAATGAACCGAAGGGTGACGTCAGAACCGACATAGAATTTTGTGTATTGGTATATTACTACATCAAATTTGGAATTAATACTATATTGACGCATCCATCCATTTTCTTCGCCGCTTATCCTCTACCTGCTCCCTACTTTCACTGCAGATCACAATATCTGCGAAAATCATAGTCCAAGGGGATTCCAGTCTAACCTCGTCTGTCAGTCTATCCATTACCACTGCAAACAGGAAGGGGCTCAGAGCTGATCCCTGATGCAGTCCCACCTCCACCTTAAATTCTTTTGTCACACCGAAGGCACACCTCAACATTATTCTGCTCCCATCATACATGTCCTGTACTATTTTAACATACTTCTCTGCCACATCAGACTTACGCATGCAGTACCACAGTTCCTCTCTTGGTACTCTTTCATAGGCTTACTAGGTCTACAAAGACAAAATGTAGGTCCTTCTGACCTTCTCTGCACTTATCCACTAGCATCCTCAAGGAAAATAATGCATCTGTGGTACTCTTTCTAGGCATGAAACCCTACTGTTGCTCGCAGATACTTACTTCTGTCCTGAGTCTAGCCTCCACGACTCTTTCCCATAACTTCATTGTGTGGCTCATCAACTTTATTCCTCTATAGTTCCCACAGCTCTGAACATCCCCTTTGTTCTTAAAAATGGGAACTAGAACACTTTTCCTCCATTTTTCAAGCATCTTTTCGCCCGCAAGTATTCTGTTGAATAAGTTGGTCAAAAACTCCACAGCCATCTCTCCAAATTGCTTCCATGCCTCTACCGGTATGTCATCAGGACCAACTGCCTTTCCAGTTTTCATCCTTTGTAGTGCCTTTCTGACTTCCCCCTTACTCATCATTGCTACTTCCTGGTCCTTCACACTTGCCTCTTCAACTCTTCCTTCTCTCACATTTTCTTCATTCATCAACTACTCAAAGTATTCTTTCCATCTATTTAGCACACTACTGGCACCAATCAGCACATTTTCATCACTGTCCTTCATCACCCTTACCTGCTGCACATACTTCCCATCGCTATCCTTCTGTCTGGCCAACTTGTAGAGATCCTTTTCTCCTTCTTCCGTGTCCAACCTGGTGTACATGTCATCATATGCCTCTAGTTTAGCCTTCGCCACCTCTACCTTTGCCCTACTTCGCATCTCAATGTACTCCTTTTGCCTTTCCTCGGTCCTATCAGTGTCTCACTTCTTCTTCACTAATCTCTTTCCTTGTATGACTTCCTGTATTTTGGGGTTCTCCTTCTCCCCTTTCCTACCAGAAGACACACCAAGTTTTTCACAAAGTATCAATTTCAAATTTTGGTCTCATCACTCGATCTGATACTCTTTTTACCTCCAAAACATTCTTAGCCAGCTCTTCCTTTAAAATAACCCCTACTCCATTTCTCTTCCCATCTACTCCGTGGTAGAATAATTTAAACCCTGCTCCTAAACTTCGAGCCTTTGTAGCTTTCCACCTCCTCTCTTGGATGAACAATATATCAACCTTTCTCCTAATCATCATGTCAACCAACTCCTGAGCTTTTCCTGTCATAGTCCCAACATTCAAAGTCCCTACACTCAGTTGTAGGCTCTGTGCATTCCTCTTTTTCTTCTGATGACGACGAATCTGGTTTCCTCCTCTTCTTTGTCTTCGACCCACAGTAGCTGAAATTCCACTGACGCCTTGCAGGTGCGGGCGTTGTTAACCCGGACCATGACGGATCCGATATGGGATTCTTTAGATGAACGCTCATATCTGTTTGGCACAGTTTTTACCCCAGGTGCCCTTCCTGACGTAACCCTCTGCATTTATTCGGGCTTGCGACCGGCCTACAGATTGCACTGGTTTGTGCCCCCATTGGGCTGCATTTTAGGTTGGTTTTAATGTTTTTAATGTGAGAAAGAATTTTCATATGCACAGGTAGAACCATACGCCTCACAAACTTCATATTGAAATCCAACAGGATGAAATAGTGGAATTGTACTGCACATGTAAAGCAGGGTGAGTACTTTTTCCTAGGAAAGATTACGAGTAATATCATTGTAGTCTTTATAAGTGAGTGGGTGTATTCATTTGACTTGGCTCATAATGGAACCCAGTCCCCTGTTTTAAAAGTCCGACGTGATACAAATAGACATCTCTCTTGCATGACATGGCGCATTTACGTATCCCTAACGTGACTCTTCGGCATAAAACATTACACTCTTCATTCAGCAGGTCAGTGATATGCCAACAAAGTGAAAGTGTTTCTCGTGCAATGTATAAAGCACTGATAATAATGAAATCAAACTCAGAGAAGATATTTCTCCCTCACTTAGCTTCGGACATACGGCCTTGTGTTTGTTGATATTGTCCACACGTAGTTGTACCCGCGCTCTTCCGCGAGCCTTAATCCATCGTAGACACTTCCTCGACTGTGTTTTAGATTTTGGAAAATGAAACAATCGGGCCCATTGTGAACAAACAGGATATCTTTCATCAGAATTGCACATTCCCCATCTCAGGACCATTTTGTTCGTAACATTAAAGCCCAAGTATCATCCCTATAAACATTCTAAAATAGATATTGTGATGAAAAATACATATAACATTATTCACGTCAATGTCTGTACGAAAAAATAAATGTGAGCGGAGAGCGCAAAGTTGCAGAAGTGTCATTGTACGATATCCAAATGGTCGCCATATTGGCTGCATCCTCTGTCCGTGACGTCACCCAGACATTCTCCAATGAAAACACGCGGTGCACTCTAACTATGGGAGACAAACGCGCCGCGTCTGACACGGAAGCTTTTTTTTTTTTTTCAAAAAGGAGAACACCACACAACCGAGTGAACCTACCGGGGCAATTTTACACTATTGTTTCAAGCCATATTCAGATGATATGCGATCACGGCTAAACCGCATCCCCGTCCGATCCATTTCCGTGGCGGAGATGAGCCATCGCGGATGAGCGGGCCGGTGTGGCTTATGACAGAGCCGAGCCGTCCTGCTTTAGGGGGGATTTCACAGACGCCGCAGTACTGAGCAACACAGTCGAGCTTTATGCGCGCAGTGAGGCATTCTTGGCTAGGTTCTTCAGAGCCGCCCCTGTCCCCAAAGCCCGACGCACAGCCTTCGCAGAAGCAGTGACCGCCGAACGCGGCGGCTCAGCCGGTGTGGCTGATTTTCGGCGCCTTGGTGGCATATAATGGAGCCGAGCCGTGCTGTTTTTAGGGGTATGTTCAAAGCCGCCGCAGTACTTGTTGAACACCGTCGAACCGGGGCGCATTACTGCCTACCTGTTATTTGGAACACACGAAGCTCTCGTCCTCTGCACCCGTGCAATCCATTTTTCACAACGAACCGGGTCTCTTGCAAACTTATAATGGCTAAATCATTTCTCCCGAGTGTTCAAGCGATGTCCGCTAATTTGGCTAACACGAAGGAACAACGAGCTACCTTCCCGGAGGTAAAACTAATGGAAACAAACGAGTCACTTGGGGGGCGCCGCTGTCCTTTACGCCACTTCCTGCTTCTCCTCGAAAACAAATCCCTCGAGAGGATTTTCATGCCGGTAGTAAAAAAAAAAAAAAAAAAAAAAGCCACACACGTCAAAATCATGTTTTGTGGTGGGGTAAAAAATACGCGTGGGTCCATACCGGCTGCCGTTTTTCCATTAATAACATACTGAAAATCATCCATTTCATGACAGGAGCCCTTTAACTTTTCCAAGCGCATGCGACCGATAACCAGCATTGCTTGTGGGACAATACGACAAGAGGGGCGGGTCAAGACAGACAATGCAGCTGTCTGATTGGCTATTATTTTACGAGTGATTGACAGGTCAGAAAGGTCCATTGCTCTCTTTTCTCGTCTCTTCAGCTGGTATTCCACAGAATGATCTCTTGTCTATTGTGGCGACGAAAAGCACAATAGGTTTCGGGCATTGTAAAAAATCTGCGACCCCCGCACTGCCGAGCAGCTTTGTTTGACCGGCAATATGGCGCCGTGAACAAACGGTGACGTCACGCGCACGATCTCTGTGAACAAATAGTGGGTATGATTAAGCTAATGTTTTTCTTTTGGACTGTGGATAAGTGATGTTCCCACCACTTGGCAGCTGTTGAAAGTAAATAAAAAGTGACTTTTGAAATCAAGTGATCAGTAATGTAACTAAGTTACTTTTTCAAGGTAACTATGGCAACACTGCTTACTGTTCAAAAACAGCGACTCCAAGTCCAGGTTGTAGTGTGTATTGAGCACCATGATGTCGTTCCACCATTTTTTTGTCGATATAGAAGAAAAATGCCCTCCTATATGTGTGCTGGTACACGTCTGAAAATATCAGATTCATCGTCTCGGTATGTGTTCGTCGTCTTCTTGTATCTTGCAGAAGTCAGTCGACGTCTTCACCCCGAGTGGCCGAAGCAGGAGTCCCCCCAGGATGAAGAGGCCCAGCACATCAAAGAGGAGGGGGAAGCCTTCCTTCATGTTAAACAGGAAGAGGAGGAGGAAGTCATTCGGGTTCCTTTGACTGGTGTCTTTTTGAAGAGTGAAGATGAAGTTCAAAGGGAGGAGGGCAGAGGGGCGGAGCCTCCGAGCAATGGCTCAAGTCAACACGTGACAATAAACGGTGAGGGAGACCACCGTGGAGGATCACAACCCGGCGGACTCGCAGGTCCACTGTCAGATAGTGACGACATGACGTCACACTCTTCGAACTATAATGATGATGATAAAAAGTCTGAAGGTGAGAAGACATGTAACAGTGTCAACAAACGATGGAAATGTTCTCAGTGTGGGAAAACCTTCGCTTATAAGGGCAAGTTGAAACTGCACGCGAGGACACACACGGGAGAGAAACCTTTTGCCTGCATAATTTGCGGCCAAAGATTCTCTCAAAAGGATAGCTTAAATCGTCACACAAGAACACACACCGGAGAGAAACCTTTTTCCTGTTTAATTTGTGGCCAAAGATTCTCTCAGAAGGAAACTTTAAAGCATCACACGAGAACGCACACAGGAGAAAAACCTTTTGCCTGCTTAGTTTGCAGTCAAAGATTTACCAAAAAGTGTAACTTGACAATTCACACAAGAACACACACCGGAGAGAAACCTTTTTCCTGTTTGGTTTGTGGCCAAAGATTCTCTCAGAAGGAAACGTTAAAGCGTCACACAAGAACACACACGGGAGAAAAACCTTTTGTTTGCTTAGTTTGCAGTCAAAGATTTACCAAAAAGTGTAACTTGACAAGTCACACAAGAACACACAGCGGTGAGAAACATTTTTCCTGCTTAGATTATGGCCAACAACTCTCTCAGAAGGAAACATTAAAACATCACACAATAACACACACGAAGGAGAAACTTTTTTCGTGCGTGGTTTGTGGTAAAAGATACACTCAGAAAGGAGATTTAAAAACACACATGCGAACACACACTGGTGAGAAACCTTTTTCCTGCTCAACTTGTCACCAAAGATTCTCTCAGAAGGGAGCCTTAAAAATCCACACAAGGACACACACTGGTGAGAAACCGTTTGCCTGTTCAGTGTGTGGTAAAAAATTTTCTGATCAGGCAAACTTGAGGAAACATACAGGAATACACACTGGTGCTAAACCCTTTTCCTGCTCAGTTTGCGATCAACGGTTCACTCAGAAGGTAGCCTTACAATATCATACAAGAACACACACCGGTGAGAAACCCTTTTCCTGCTCAGTATGTGGCCAAAGATTCTCTGCACACAGAGAGTTAAAAAAACACAAGAACGCACACGAGTAAGAAACCTTTTTCTTGTTCAGTTCTCTCGGCACCAATGTATTAAAGGTCAAGTGTCATGAAATGGGTGATTGATAATATTTTATTAATGAGAAAAACGGTAGCCGGCATGGACCCATCTGTTTTTTTCACCACAAAATATGATTTTGACGTATATGGCTTTTTGTAACCCCTGCCATGAAAATCCTTTTGAGGGATTTGTTTTTGAAAAGAAGCAGGAAGTGACATAGGGGGCAGGAGCGCCCTCCAGCGGACTCGTTTGTTTCTATTAGTTTTTTACCTGGGGGAAGGTAGCTCGTTGTTCCTTTGTGTTAGCCAAAATGCCGGCTTGTTGCATTGCTGGACATTGTTGAACACTCGGGAGGATGGATTTACCCTTCATAAGTTCATTAGAGAAAAACGGATTGCACAGGTGCAAAGGACGAGAGCTTCGTGGTTACCAAACAACAGGTAGGTATGTATACAACTACTAAAAAAAACTAAGAGTTTGGGGCAGACCCCCCTAATCCGTCCGTTTCTCATTCCGAAACAAAAGATCCGTGTACGAATGACAGGGGGGCTAAATGTGTTGATGTGCGCATTGGACGGCTGCCGCATTGGCTCACCGGCGAAGGCTCCTGTGTCGGGCTCTCGGACGGCGGTGGATATGAACAACGCTCCCGGAAATGGCGCACTCAGCTGTGTGCGACGACAACGCTGTAAAGCAGCCGGGCTCGGCGCTGTAATAAGCCACCTTGGCGCCAAAAATGAGCTACCCCGGCCGAGGCGCCACGTCCGCCGGTTACGGCTTTGACGAAGGCTGCCGCGTCGGGCTCGGTAACTCCGGCGGATATGAACAACGCTCCCGGCAATGGCACACTCAGCTGCGTGCGACGACAATGCCGTAAAGCGGCCCGCCTTGAGGCCGTGTTAAGCCACCTTGGCACCGAAAATGAGCCACCCCGGGTGACAGGGCCGAGCTGGACGGCCGGTGTGGCTCGTCGCAGTGCCGGGCCGCAATGGCTCATCTCCGCTGCTCAAGTGGATTGGACAGGGAGACGGTTTGGCCGTGATCCGCATATCATCTAAATGTGGCTCGAAACAAAAGGGTAATATTACCCCGGTTACTTCACTTGGTTATGAGATGTTCTCTTCTTCGAAAAGAGCTTCCGTGTCAGAAAGGGCGTGTTCATCTCCCATAGTACGGTCCACCGCGTGTTTTCATTGGCGAATGTCCGGGTGACGTCACGGACGGAGGATGCAGCCAATATGGCGACCACTTGGATGTCCAATGACACTTCCGCAACTTTGCGCATGGATGACTCACTCTCTGCTCATCTTCATTTTTTCATATAGACATTGAAGTGAATAATGTTATATGTATTTTTCATTACAATATCTATTTTAGAATGTTTATAGGGATGAAACTTGACCTTTAAGAAACAAAAGGTCAAAATACCAGTTTTTATTCATAAAAAAAAAAAATTGCTTTTTGTATTTACCACACAATCAATATCTCAATAATGGTTAACACTTATTCCATATGTTTGGATTTCAAAATGTCTGCCGACTATATGCCTTCAGGCAGCGTTCCTGTGCATTAAATACGCAATTGTCAATGGAATGTAATTTAGAGTTAGCTGTTGTTCACTAATACGGTAATATTATATGACAGAAATATTCTGTATACTAACTTGAACAAAGCCGGTGTTTGAAAACGCAAGAAAACTTATTTTAAAAAAATAATTTCCTGATAAGTTTCTATTTTGGAGAGGCTATATCACATTCTTTTGTTTGAGCTAGCAAACCTTGGTTGGATGAAGTAATGTGAACTAGTTGAACAATTTTGGTGTTTAAATATGCAGGTAAACAATGTTTAATTCTATTAATTATAATTTGAACGACAATCGACAAATAAACAGCTTGAAGCGAGCGTGCTTTGCCTCTTACTTGGGAAAATGAGTCAAGACAGTTGGTAACAAACACAGGACATAAAGTGCACCGTAATAAGTTTCTTCTTCTTTTCCTTTCGGCTTGTCCCGTTAGGGTTTGCCACTGCGTGTCATCTTTTTCCATCTCAGCCCATCTCGTGCATCTTCCTCTCTAACCCCGACTGCCCTCATGTCTTCACACCTTCATTCCTCTCCTTTCCAGTGCGTGCCTCCATCTTTCTAATTATTCCTCCACCTGCTCCCTGACATCAGGACCAACTGCCTTTCCATTTTCCATCCTCTTTAGTGCCTTTCTAACTCCCCTCTGACTAATCATTCCCACTTCCTGGTCCTTCACACTTGCCTCTTCTACTCTTCCTTCTCTCTCATTTTCTTCATTCATCCACTTCTCAAAGTATTCTTTCCATCTATTCAGTACACTACTGGCACCAGTCAACACATTTCCATCTCTATCCTTAATCACCCTAACCTTCTGCACATCCTTCCCATCTCTATCCCTCTGTCTGGCCAACCTGTAGAGATCCTTTTCTCCTTCTTTCGTGTCCAACCTGGTGTACATGTCTTCATATGCCTCTTGTTTAGCCTTTGTCACCTCTACCTTTGCCCTACGTCGCATCTCAATGTACTCCTTTTGCCTTTCCTCGGTCCTCTCAGTGTCCCACTTCTTTTTCACTAATCTCTTTCCTTGTATGACTTCCTGTATTTTGGGGTTCTCCTTCTCCCCTTTCCTACCAGAAGACACACCAAGTACTCTCCTGCCTGTCTCTCTGATTACCTTGGCTGTCGTTGTCCAGTCTTCCGGGAGCTTCTGCTGTTCATCGAGAGCCTGTCTTACCTCTTTCCGAAAGGCCGCACAACATTCTTCCTTTCTCAGCTTCCACCACATGGTTCTCTGCTCTACCTTTGTCTTCTTAATCTTGCTACACACCACCATCCTATGCTGTCGAGCTACACTCTCCCCTACCACTACTTTACAGTCAGTAACCTCCTTCAGATTACATCGTCTGCACAAAATATAATCCACCTGCGTGCTTCTACTTCTGCTCTTGTAAATCACTCTATGTTCCACTCTCTATTCTGGAAACAAGTGTTCACTACAGCCATTTCCATCCTTTTTGCAAAGTCCATCACCATCTGTCCCTCAAAGTTCCTTTCCTGGATGCCGTACTTACCCATCACTTCTTCATCGCCCCTGTTTCCTTTACCAATATGTCCATTACAATCTGCACCAATCACAACTCTCTCGCTGTCTGGGATGCTCAGAACTACTTCATCTAGTTCCTTCCAGAATTTATCATTCCACTCGAGGTCACATCCTACCTGTGGGGCATAGCCGCTAACCACATTATACATAACGCCTTAAATTTCAAATTTCAGATACATCACTTAATCTCATACTCTTTTCACCTTCGAGACATTCTTAGCCAGCTCTCCCTTTAAAATAACCCCTACTCCATTTCTCTTCCCATCTACTCCATGGTAAAATAATTTAAACCCTGCTCCGAAACTTCTAGCCTTACTACCTTTCCACCTCCTCTCTTGGATGCAAAATATATCAACCTTTCTCCTAATCATCATGTCAACCAACTCCTGAGCTTTTCCTGTCATAGTCCCAACATTCAAAGTCCCTACACTCAGTTGTAGGCTCTGTGCATTCCTCTTCTTCTGCCAATGAATCTGGTTTCTTCCTCTTCTTTGACTTTGACCCACAGTAGCTGAATTTCCACCAATGCTCTACAGGTTAACGGTGGCTGGGCCGGGCGTTGTTAACCCTGGCCACGACACATCCGGTATGGGATTCTTTAGATGAATGTTCATATTTGTTTGGTACAGTTTTACGTCAGATGCCTTCCTGATGCAACCTTCTGCATTTATCCGCGCTTGGGACCGGTTTACAGATTGCACTGGCTTATGCCCCCGTAAGGCTGCATTTGCTGTGTTTGAATGTGCTAAAAGCGTGGTTACCAATTGTGTTGGTCTGCAATGAATTTGAGCTCTGGGACTCCAGATTTAGCTAATGGATTCAAATCATTCGACTGTATAGGGATAAATGTTTCCTGTCAGGGAACAGGTGACCATCGTAATAGGGTGGGTGGGAGGCTTTCACAATTGACCCCTCCGTGGATATTGCGCAATCCGCGTCACTGACCAATCAGAGGCCAGAGATCTGCATAAACCAAAGCCCGTTTTTGCTCCCGCCATTGTCTCAGACAACATTGAATGGTCCAGTATAGGTTTTGTTAGCGTTTTATCGCGTATTTGGGTTATTTAACAAAAAATAAGGTTTAGAGGTGTAGTCACGGACTTTGTAATAGTGACGACAGGTATCCCGAAAGGCTCGTTGGTGGAGTTCGATTCGTACCCTTTCCAAAACCGAAGACCCAGTACGCAAAACGCCTTCGATGGATCAAACTTTGTGGAAGACCGCATCATCAACTAAATCCATCTAATATCAAACGGAACAGATATGTTTGCACAAAGGTATGCCCTATATTTGATTTTCAATACATGTCTCGTATAAATGAATTCGAAGTTCTTCGCTAGCATAACACTGCTGCGTGTGATCGATTGACACAATTATTCTTTGTTGAGCGATATTTAGCGATGATCGGACTGCACAAACGTGTCGCTTTTTTGCTGGCTCGCGGCCAGAAATGTAACCAGACTGTGTTTGCACGAAGATATGCCCTAAATTTGATTTTCAATACATGTCTCGTATAAATGAATGAGACGTTCTCCGCTAGCATAACATTGCTATGTGTGAACGATTGACACACTTATTCTTTGTTAAGCGATATTTAGCGATGATCGGACTCCACAAACGTATTGATTTCTTGCTGCTTCGCGGCCGAAGTTTAACCAGACTGTGTTTGCACGAAGATATACCCTAAATTTGATTTTTAATACACGTCTCGTATAAATGAATGAGACGTTCTCCTCTAGCATAAAACTGCTACGTGTGAACGATTGACACACTTATTCTTTGTTGAGCGATAGTTAGCGACGATCGGACTGCAGAAATGTATTGATTTCTTGCTGGCTCGCGGCCAGAAGCTTAACCAGACTGTGTTTGCACGAAGATATGCCCTAAATTTGATTTTTAATACACGTCTCGTATAAATGAATGAGACGTTCTCCGCTAGCATGACACAGGTACGTGTGAACGATTGACACACTTATTCTTTGTTGAGCGATATTTAGCGATGATCGGACTGCACAAACATATTGATTTCTTGCTGGCTCGCAACCGAAGCTTAACCAGACTGTGTTTGCACGAAGATATGCCCTAAATTTGATTTTTAATCCACGTCTCGTATAAATGAATGAGACGTTCTCCGCTAGCATAACATTGCTACGTGTGAATGATTGAATGAAATCAGAAGCATGGCGTCTCTCTCAGTTAAGAATGTATTGTATTGTATTTGCCATTTTTACTGTTTGTCTTACGTCAGCGCACGTGGCGTGACGTCACTTCAGGAGGCGTGGTTAAGTGCCCTGTACGGAGGGGTCAATTCTCTTGGCTTGAGTCTTGCCCCCCCCAAAACGCACACACACTTCTGACCGTTTTGGGAGTGGCTGCTGGCTTCTGGATTGGTCCTTGTTGGTGTGTGGTGGCATCTTCCTTTGCAGATCTATCATTCCTCTTTGGAGCTTATTTGTACTAGACCACTAACAACCAACTTTTACAATATTTTTTTTTTTACTCATTGACTTGATCATTTGGTCTTCAAGTAATTTGCAACCCTAAAGACAGACATTGAAACATGTCGGCTTAACTTAGTTTAGCATGCTAACAAAGACGTGTTTGTGATCAACACATTCCTAAACTGTTTGTGAGTGTAAAATGTTCTTTTTCTGCCATTTAGTCATGTCAACCTGGATATTTAATACTTAGTCTTAAATGCGGTGGGCGGAGGGAGGGTGGGGGCGACAAGATTTTCCCGATGAAACCATCCATCCATATCGCTGATCCTCACAAGGGTTGTGGGAGTGCCTTAGCCTATCCTGGCTAAGATTGCGCAAAAGGCAGACCACACCCTGAACTGGTCGCCACTCAGTCATCCTTTTGAAAAGTGTATAATGTTGAAACACTCACTAACATTCTAAATATCTTGACATTTCCATTTCTCATCCCTCTGACTAAGAGCAGACTGTTATGAACAAGCCATGTCAAAAAATGTTCATGTAATTTTTTTTTTTTCACCCCGGGCACTGATATTACATATTGTTGGGTTTGCAATGATTAATAAATAAAATCGGTGACCATCAAGATTTCAAAATCTTGGAAACAAAATTCCATTATGGATTCGTTGTGTCGTGTGATTATGACGTGCTGATTCAGCACCTAAAACAAAAGTACATTGGAGTCGTCGAGTAGAAAGAAGAGAGCGCAATATCAGAATCAGAAACGTATTTATTTCAGAAGTATGCCAAAAACACGTAGATTAGGGACAAATTAAAGGAAGATAGAATACTGTGAAACTTTTCTGTCTGGGTTCCGAGAGACCTGTTGGACTGTTGTCAGCAGAGACTGTGCACCCACACGAGGTGTGGTTGAGAAAGCTTTGAGGGGGGGCTTGGCCTGGTGTCAGGACCAGGAGTCCTCCCAAGCGCAACCCAATAAACGGGACACATCCTATACCAAGGGAACCAGGGCAGTCCACCGGCCCCAGCAAGGCACCCCTGAAAACTGTCCACCCGGACCAGGCTGCAGGATTCCAATGCCACTCCCCACTACGTCCCCATTTTTATTATTATTTTTTAACCTTAATTTTTGTCCTCATTACACATTTATATTGACAGAAAAAGAATGGAATTTTCAGGTTGTTGTTTTTTTTTACAGATTAATTAAAAAAGAAAAACTGAAACATCACACAGCTATTAGTCGACAGACCCTTGAGTCTTCTTTGAAATGAGGCAATGTTTTTCACACCTGGATTTTTGGATCCTCTCCAGTTCTGCATGTTGTATGATGAAGGTTGGTGCACAGCCATTTTCCGGTCTCGACAAAGATGCTCACTTGGGTTTAAGTCAGGGCTCTGGCTGAGCCATTCAAGAAGTGTGAGTTGGTCTGAAGCCAATCCTTTGGTATTTTTGCTGTGTGCAAAGCGTCGTCGTCTTGTTGGGAGCAGAAGCTTCAGCCCAGTCTGAGGTCCTTAGCACTCTGGAGAAGGTTTTCATCCAGGATACTCCTGTCTTACCTTTGGTTGCAACCGGTCAATCTATCTCTGCAGTTGAAAACAACCCCCACACCAAGACGCTTCACTGTTGGGACTGTTTTGGACACTCTGAGCAGGAGTAGAGTTTTTCCCCGGTGTGTTTTCTTGTGTGACTTATTAAGGTTCTCTTATGAGAGAATCTTTGACCACATACTAAGCAGACATATGGTTTCTCCCCCGTGTGTGTTCTCATATGGACTGTCAAGGTTCCCCTCTCACCGAATCTTTGACCACAAACAGAACAGATAAAAGGTTTCTCCCAGGTGTGGATTCTCATGTGACTTTTTAAGGTTCCATTCTCAGAAAATCTTTTGCCACAAAATGAGCAGGCATATGGTTTCTCGCCAGTGTGCGTTCTTGTGTGGACATTTAAACCTCCCTTCCGAGTGAATCTTTGCCCACAAACTAAACAGGCAAAAGGTTTTTCTCCAGTGTGGATTCTTGTGTGTGCTGTCAAAGTTGTTCTCTGAGCAAATCTTTGACCACAAACGGAGCACACAAACGGTTTATCACCCGTGTGTGTTCTTGTATGACTGGTTAAGGTGCTCTTCAGAGAAAATGTTTGACCGCACACTGAGCAGTGAAAAGGTTTCTCTCCAGTGTGTTTTCTCATGTGTTGTTGCAAATTCGCCTTACAAGTTAATATTTTCCCACAATCAGAACATTCCCAGCATTTGTTGTTAGCGTGATCTTCAGACTGTTCTCCATCATCATCGGTGTGAGGAGAGTGTGATGGAACCCCGTCACTATTTGATAGTGGCGCTACCAGGGTGTCTGCTTGGGATTCTTGACAGTGGTCTCCATAAATTCCTGTTCTCCTGTGTGGACTTGCGCTGCTGCTTGTAGGCTCCGCCCCTTTGATATACTCATTTGGATCCCCTTCGCTTTTCAAAGGGAGACCCATCGATGGAAGCGTGATGATTTCCTTCTGCTCTTCCTCTTTATTGTCAAGATCCTCCTCGTTGATGCAAAGGTGCTCTGGTTCCTCTTTAATGTGATGAACCCCTTCACACCCTTCTTCCTCTTTGATGTGAAGAGATTCTGGCTTCAGCTGCCCAGGACAAAGCACGCCACTGAAATCTGCAAGACATAAGAAGACATGTTTGGCCAATTTGTGGAAAAACTTCACCTGTGCTAGTGCCACAATTGGGACTTTTGTGTCATTTCAACAGGAGTAGTGTAAACTGGAAATTTGAAAAATTGCACAAGAGTGAAGACATGTACGTGGAAATGAAGTCACTTATTTCAAAGTTGTTGTTGAGTCACTCGAGGCGCCTGAGGATGGTCCTCAGAAGCGCGAGACTCGCATGTGGGAGGCCCCGTAGCCCTCCAAAGAGAAAAAAAAAAGTAGAAGAAGATGACAAGAGAACGTCGGGAGCAAAGGATGACTGGGTGATAGAAATGGAGGTAGAGGCGGCGCAGAAACTGCAAACAAAGCTTTGAAGTCCCTTTGAATATCGGGTCTGGCCGGAGCAGGTCCTGTGGAACCCCCCGTTGGCATGCGGTACAAGTGATCGAAGCTAAGTCACAGGGAAAGGGGCGCCTCCCACGGCGCGAGTCGAGAGTGGAGTGATCAGGCTTCGTAAGGCTCCCCAGAAGTTGAGGCAATAAATAGATCAAAAGCCATAATTAGTTTATGATTGCGATTACGGCGTAACGGTCATGTTATGGGGAATTATTTCTGTCACATTCAAGGAGAAAAGGATCTCTACAGGTTGGCCAGACAGAGGGATAGAGATGGGAAGGATGTGCAGCAAGTAAAGGTGATTAAAGATAGCGATGGAAATATGCTGACTCATGCCAGTAGTGTGCTAAGGAGATGGAAAGAATACTTTGAGAAGTTAATGAATGAAGAAAATGGGAGAGAAGGAAGAGTTGAAGAGGCGGAAAGGGGGGGGAGAGCGGGAAGTTAGAAAGGCACAGAACAGGATGAAAACTGGAAAGACAGTTGGTCCTGATGACATACCAGTGGAGGTATGGAAGCAATTTGGAGAGATTGCTGTGCAGTTTTTGACCAACTTATTCAACAGAATACTAGCGGGCGAAAAGATGCCTGAAGAACGGAGGAAAAGTGGGCTAGTTCCCATTTTTCAGAACAAAGGCAATGTTCAGAACTGTGGAAACTACAGAGGAATAAAGATGATGAGCCACACAATGAAGTTATGGGAAAGAGTAGTGGAGGCTAGACTCAGGACAGAAGTAAGTATCTGCGAGCAACAGTATGGTTTCATGCCTAGAAAGAGTACCACAGATGCATTATTTGCCTTGAGGATGCTCGTGGAAAAGTACAGAGAAGGTCAGCAGGAGCTACATTGCGTCTTTGTAGACCTAGTAAGCCTATGACAGAGTACCAAGAGAGGAACTGTGGTACTGCATGCGTAAGTCTGGCGTGGCAGAGAAGTACGTTAAAATAGTACAGGACATGTATGATGGCAGCAGAACAATGGTGAGGTGTGCCTTAGGTGTGACAGAGGAATTTAAGGTGGAGGTGGGACTGCATCAGGGATCAGCTCTGAGCCTCTTCCTGTTTGCAGTGGTAATGGATAGGCTGACAGATGAGGTTAGACTGGAGTCCCCTTGGACCATGATGTTCGCAGATGATATTGTGAACTGCAGGGAGCAGGCGGAGGAACAATTAGAAAGATGGACGCACGCACTGGAAAGGAAAGGAATGAAGATTAGCTGAAGTAAAACCGAATATATGTGCGTGAATGAGAAAAGTGGAGGGGGAAGAGTGAGGCTACAGGGAGAAGAGATAGCGAGGGTGGACGACTTCAAATACTTGGGGTCAACAATCCAGAGCAATGGTGAGTCTGGTAAGGAAGTGAAGAAACGGGTCCAAGTAGGTTGGAACAGCTGGTGAAAGGTGTCTGGTGTGTTATGTGACAGAAGAGTCTCTGCTTGGATAAAGGGCAAAGTTTACAAAACAGTGGTGAAGCCGGCCATGATGTGCGGATTAGAGACCGTGGCGCTGAAGAAACAACAGGAAGCAGAACTGGAGGTAGCAGAAATGAAGATGTTGAGGTTCTGGCTCGGAGTGAGATGGTCGGATAGGATTAGAAATGAGCTCATTAGAGGGACAGCCAAAGTTGGATGTTTTAGAGACGAGGTTCGAGAGAGGAGACTTTGATGGTTTTGACATGTCCAGAGGCAAGAGACCGAGTATATTGGTAGAAGGGTTCTGAGGATGGAGCTGCCAGGGAAGACAGCGAGAGGAAAACCTAAGAAAAGGTTGATGGTTGTGGTGAGGGAGGACATGAGGACTGTGGGTGTTAGTGAGGAAGATGCAGGAGATAGGCTTAGATGGAAAAAGATGACACGCTGTGGCGACCCCTAACCGGGACAAACCAAAAGGAAAAGAAGAAGAAGAAATTGATGTTTCGTCACATAAAAATGCTCTCAATATCTATTTTTGTACAGATTTTAAAAATAAATCATGGAACTCCACAGAGATGATTTGCTTTTGCGGGCCACACCTGGCCCCGGGGCCTCAAGTTTGACACCAGTTGTTTAAATGAATCTAAATAAAAGCTCAAGTTAATAAGCAAGTCTTAAACAACACGGATGTTTCATAATTCGCATCCAAGCTACACATCTGCGCTGGCTCAACTGAGATGTACAAATGGAACCGGTGTTCAATTTCAACTGGCTTTTGTGACCCCCAATAAAGGAACATTGCAAAATATTAAAAAAGGTATCAAAAGCAAACTGTAGAGACAATTTACTTATTTTAAAAAAAAAAAAAAATTTTTGCTGTGATATGTTTACTTGAAAGTGAGTGGAGTCCCAAACATCTATCCATCCATTTTCCAAGCCACTTATCCTCACAAGGGGTCGCCATTTAGTTTAAAAATCCTTTTTAAACTTTTCCATTAAATTTCCCAAAACTTTATCAGATTTTTCTGTTTCAAAACCTGACTCCAAACATGGAAGTTAAAAAAAAAAATAAAAAAAAAATAACTTTGGCGTCCTGGTAGTCGACTCAATTAACAATTAAAAATTTACTGCATAAAATTTACTGCAGCATTAGCAGAAAAAGTTAACCAAATTTTTAACACCCTCATGGCTAAAACATACCGGAATCCTCACGTTCAATTTCCGATAGGTATTCCTGGAGAAAGTTCAGGTGTCAAACGCAAGGCCCAGGGGCCGGATCAGGCCTGCCGCATCATTTCATGTGGCCCGCAAAGGCAAGTCATGTGTGTCAACTTCTATGATTCTCGGCCAAAAATTTCAAAAGCTCACATCATAAAAGCAAATGTTGCGATATTGCAAGCATTTTTGTGTTACCAAACAGCAACAACAGTCGATAGCACAGCTAATAATCGCTAATCGCACATGTGAATTACAAGACTCATGCTGGTTATTACCGTAATTTCCGGCCTACAGAGCGCACCTGATTGTAAGCCTCACCCAGTACAATTGTAAAGGAAATACCATTTGGTACATACATATGCCGCACCTGTGTAAAAGACGCAAGTACCCACATTGAAACACGAGATATTTACAAAGAAAGATGGTACACAGAAAGTGTTTTCAAAGTTATAATACCTTAGCTTAGCTTAACATACCACAACATGGTAGCAAGAACAGGGCTTGTAAAAAAAAAAAACAAAACAAAACATACCGGTAAAAAAAAACAGCCACAGCAGCTACACAGTAGCAACATGGTAGCACAGCGTTAACAGGGCTGGTTAAAAATAACATGCCGGTAAAAATCACTGAGACACGGCAGTAACACGCTAACGCTAGTGCAGCGCTAACAGAGCTGGTTAAAAATAACATGCTGGTAAAAATCACTGAGACACGGCAGTGACACGCTAACGCTAGCGCAGCGCTAACAGGACCGGTTTTAAAAAACATATCGGTAAAAGTCACTTCCTCGGCACGTATATTCCACCGGTCTCACTCTTACATTTTCCACTTGAGTGGCCCCTTGCAGCCGTTAGAAAAATGCATTAATTAGCTGCATCACAGCAGGATTTGGAAGCCGTGTGGGAAGAAAAAAAGTCATGGCTTATCGGCCGGAAATTACGGTAAATTCATTGATTGGGTCGTGATAGTAATAGTAGCGTGTAATTTGTCAGTTGACATGACTTTTTAATGTGAAGTCCATAGTTAAGAAGTCTGTGTGAAGTATAGTTAGGAACAACGTGTATCGGTGCTAAATGCTAACTAGCGGATGTACGTCACTTCCGGTTTGGGGTTCCAAACTCACGCTAAAGCCGTACCGTCGTGGAACAGTAGCAATCGTTTATGAAACAAACTGTGTTACAGCAAATGGGTGTTATGTTGGGTACAATGTGTTCTAAAGTGTGTGACTGATACTTTTAAGTGAAGTCAAAAGACACTTTGTGGTGGTACTCTCCAAGACAGGGGTGTCAAACTTATTTTTACCGCGGGCCAATTTGTAGTTCTGGTTTCCTTCAGTGGGCTGTTATGACTGTGGAACCATAAAAATCCTGAATCGCCTCATCATATTTACACGTGAAATTTATGAACTAGTTTTGGAATGAGAAATCAAGGGTAATGAATTTTTCAACCTTTATTCACGTTTGATAACACAAAAATGCTAGCAATAATAATGACTATTTGAATTTTTGGGAAAACTTTAACAAGAATCATGGAAGTTGACATACATGATTCGCCTTCATGGACCATGTAGAATCCTGTGGCGGGCCAGATCTGGCCCCCAAGCCTCGAGTTTGACACCAGTGGTGTAACAGAAGTCATTGTCATTTTTCACTGTTTGATTCTGTTTCTGTCAGATCAAGGCCTCGTTTCAAATTTTAAATGAAACGAAATTGATAAAGCCAATCAAAACTTTTTTTTTTTATATATTTATTGAGGGCGGCACGTTGGCGCAGATGGTTTTACAGGTCTGACGACCCGGGTTCAATCCCGGCCCCGCCTGTGTGGAGTTTTCAGATGGTTATGAAACCTCAAGAAATGACACAACAGAAAGTAGTTAGTAACTAAACAAGTGAAAGTAAAAAGAATACAAACCTGCTTTGAGTAGCACAACGCGAGGTAGCACGCATTGTCGCTCGTCTTCCTCCCCCGTTCCAGAAAGTTCCTTTTTGCATTTTGCTGTCGTTCTTGCGCACATTTTCGTGCGAAAGTCGCAGCACTTCCACAGGCGAGCTCTGATTTGCGATGTATTCCTAAAAAAATATTTAAAAAAAAAAAAAAACCTGTGTGACTTTGCTAGAGGCTAGGGAGCGAAGCTAACAAGCCAGCGAAGCTTCGACGTGTACCAATTAGGCGAGTTCAACCGGACAAGAAAGTTTAAATGATGTTTTAATTATTTAAAGTGTTGTTAGGAGAACTGTGTCGATGTTTTAATCCGTTCCCGGCTAATTTGGTGGCTCAAATCCAGACTAAACTCGGTCGGAGGTGATGATCGTAATAATGACGTCACACATAGCTTTATAGCACTAGATAAGACACGCTACGGTTTGAGCTTTCCGCCGACAGTGACCCTAAGTGTCCGATTATTATTTTTTATTATCATGTTTTTAAATGTTGTGTTTTGACAGAATAACTTTTGATGTCGACAAAAGAGTGCCATTCATTAATGCCAGTTGAGAAATTAGCAACTTACATCTTCATTTCAAAGGTCCAGCCGGGCTTGCCATATCTCGTCTTTATTTTTATAGACAAAACCGGTTTCAGCCGGAACCACGCGTGGGCCGAACGCGTTTATTCCTCGTCACAGTAACAGCAACCACTACTTTGATGGAAAACAAACGTCATTTGTCCACTTTTCGTGTCCAGTTTAACTCTTTGAAGCTTCTCGGCTTAGCTTAGCATGCTAACAAAGGGACGCGTCTGGAATGAACTTTTTTCATCAAGCCTGAGGTAAATTGCTCGTCTTTCCGCCACCTACCAGTACTCGAATATCTCTTACTACTACTACGTAGTACTACTACTAACACGCAAATGTGGAGGAAAAAAAAGATTTGCTAAATTTTATGTGCTTTGTCTGCGATAATAACGCATGTTTTTCCACATTCCCCTAACGTAGGCCGGAAAGTTTTTGTGATCATCGCGTGAAAATGTGCGCAAGAAGCACAGCAGAGTACAAGGAGGACATTTGGGGAGCAAAAGAGGAGAAGAAGCGACAACGTCGACTACTGGACGTTGTTTTTCATCTCCAGCCTCGAATTGTGCTACGCAGGGCAGGTTGGTTTACTTATACTTTGAACGTGATGAGGAAAACGCACTCATATTTTCATGTTTATTTAAGCTCCCTGTATAACTTTACATATCATGGTTAATCAGCAATTCAAATATTATTACAAATGTAGTGTATTTTTATATTATATGTAAGATCAAACATGAGTGAGGAGAATTAAGGTCGTAGCTTGGAAAGTAAGATGGACAAACTCCGATGACTAATTACACTTAAAAGTAATTCTATGGCCATTTTGTTTTTTTTCCATTCTGCCACCTCATGGGGGGGGGGGCACCTGAGTTTATCACCAAGGAGATTCTGGTTCCAAATCTGCAATCATATGGTTGTTGCACCCAAGAATGCAAGGCCCGAAGACGTTCCGGGGCCGGGAGGGGGGGGGGGGGGGGGGTAAAAACTCCCAGGCAGAGGGAGGGTAGAACCTTTTGTCCAGACGCACGGGGCATATTTTAAGAAGCGGAACAAAGGAGAAAGGGAGAACTTTTTTTAGGGGGGGGGGGGGTCGAGGACGATAACAGACGACTGGACTGGTCCTTCATACCCGTGAGGACTTTCGCCCAAACTTAAGTCTCTGCCAGGGCTTCCTCCATTTGCTACCAAGGCTCAAGGTGAAAAATCCACTTCACGTTTTGCAAATCTTGCAATGATCGCCACATAAGACCCCCCCCCAAAAAAAAGAAATAAAATAAAGTGATTTCTAGCATCCAATAGGAGAGCATTTATTTGCATCTCTGTGGTTTTGTTTGTCATCTTACATCCCTGGTGTGGATAGATAAACAAAGATCTGTTATGGTTCATATTGTATGTCATCATTTTCTGACCAATTTGGATCATTCCCTGCGGTTGGGAGTCGCCGGTCTTGTTGTTGTCCGGTGCGGATTCAAACGGTACTGAGCCAAAGGAAAAGTCGACTTAAGTCTTCAAAGGTGTCTGGAGCATTTCGTAATTTCAACTAAATACGCTGGAGTCGTCCAGGAGGAGGAAGTGCGCTCCACATCTGGGTAAAACATTAAAATAATTGTTATCCCGATAAACATTCTAAAATAAAATGAAAAATACATATATGCGGTTATATGCTGATCACGGCCAAACCGCCTCCCCGTCCGATTCACTTCCGCAGAGGAGATGAGCCACACTGGGCGACACGGCCGAGCCCTCCACCGGCCTTGTAGGCCGGGATGGCTCATTTTCAGCGCCAAGGTGGCTTATCACCGAGCCGGGCCGCTTTACGGCGTTATCGTCGCACGCGCCTGAGTGTACCATTGCCGGCAGCGTTGTTCATAGCCAGAGCCCGACGTGGCAGCCGTCCGACGTGCACATCGACACATTTAGCTGCCCTGTCATACGTACGCGGATCTTTTGTTACATTATGAGAGACTAAGTACGTGGTCCGCTAGCAGCGTTGTTCGTAGCCGCCGGCGTCCACGATGAGCAACATCGCCGAGCCGGGCCGCTTCACAGCGTTGACGTCGCACGCGGCTGAGTGCGCCATTGCCAGCTGCGTTGTTCATAGCGTTAGCCCGACCCGGCAGCCCTCCGACGCGCACATCGCCACGTTTAGCACCCCTTTCATACGTACGTACGTACGATCTTTTGTTACGTTATGAGAGACTGAGTACCTGGTCTGCTAGCTGCTTGCTTACGGCTTTTTCATCATGGTATTTCATTGTGTGGGTTATGGCTGTAAGAACAGACAAGGCGTTGTTTACTTTTTGCTAGGTATTGAGCTAATTTACTGTGGTATCCTCCACACTTGTTACATATTTTTACAGAGGTATTCGGGCTGTCTACATGCCTACTAGTGTTACACTTTTAATGACTGGAGTCACCCAATTCTTTGTGCATCATATTAAAAAGTAATTTAATTTCTGTAAACGACACAGAATACACGTTTAGCACAAGGCACATAAATAGCATCCGCTAGCAGTTCTCACACGCCGTAGTTTCAATGTACTGCAGCTTCTTCTGCGTATGAGCTGGGCGGCATCTGCTGGCGCCTGCGACGCAGCGCCCTCCGCTGGCGAATTACCGTTACTATAAAAACGAACACTTAAACGAAGGAAACGTTATACATGTCCAGTCACACAAGAGTTGAATTTGAGCGGTAAAATAAATGTGTGTGATGCCTAGTGGGTGGGCCAAAAATAATAATGTTTCTAACTGTACATGTTATTAATGTCCAAACACCATGTGCCACACTAGCGCCCGCAGTGAAACTTTGCTTTCCAGGTTTGCGGTGGATAAGGTGAACCTCGTGGCTGTCGCTAGCAATACCCTTTAGCTCAGGGGTTCCCAAAGCGGGGTCCACGGACCCCCAGGGGGGGAAAAACGTCTTTCCAGGGGGTCCGCGACACAATGTCTGAGACAGAAGGAGAAACTTTCAGCTTTTCTGGAGAAGTTGGCTTTATGGGAGAAATGGGTGGGAAATTATAACTTTGCTAATTTCCCAGGACTTGACAGCCTCGATCTGAGAGAAGCTGATACCAAAGAAGAAATCCAGCAGCATTTGAAAACACTGCGGTGAGGTTTTGACCACTATTTTACACCTGATGAATTGACCCCTCCGTGGATATTGAGCAATCCGCGTCACTGACCAATCAGAGGCCAGAGATCTGCATCGACCAAAGCCCGTTTTTGCTCCCACCATTTTCTCTGACAACATTGCATGGTCCAGTATAGGTTTTGTTAGCGTTTTATCGCGTATTTGGGTTATTTAACAAAAAATATGGTTAAGAAGTGTAGTCACGAACTTTGTAAGAGTGACGACAGGTATCCTGAAAGGCTAGTTGGTGGAGTTCAATTCGTACCCTTTCCAAAACCGAAGACCCAGTACGAAAAATGCCTTCGATGGATCAAACTTTGTGGAAGACCGCATCATCAACTAAATCCATCTAATATCAACCGGAACATATATGTTTGCACGAAGGTATGCCCTATATTTGATTTTCAATAGATGTCTCGTATAAATGAATTTGAAGTTCTTCGCTAGCATAACACTGCTGCGTGTGAACGATTGACACACTTATTCTTTCTTGAGCGATATTTAGCGATGATCGGACTGCACAAACGTGTCGCTTTCTTGCTGGCTCGCGGCCGAAGCTTAACCAGACTGTGTTTGCACGAAGATATGCCCTAAATTTGATTTTTAATACACATCTCGTATAAATGAATGAGACGTTCTCCGCTAGCATAACATTGCTACGTGTGAACGATTGAATGAAATCAGAAGGATGGCGTCTCTCTGTTAAGAATGTATTGTATTTAGAATCTATAATATATCGTTGATTTGAATAAAATCAGAAGCATGGCGTCTGTCTCAGTTAACAATGTATTGTATTGTAATTGCCTTTTTTACTGTTTGTCTTACGTCAGCGCACGTGGCGTGACGTCACTTCAGGAGGCATGGTTAAGTGCCCTGTACGGAGGGGTTAATTGTCTGGAAAAGAAGAATCACGGGTTCAAGATCCTTTTGGCTTCAATCTTGACACGATGCACGACGACAGAAAGGAAGAACTCATCGAACTCCGTCATTCAGAAGCCATCCGTCAACAATTTGAGAACAAGTCAGACAACACCTTTTGGTGCGAGGGGTTGGAACATCCCAAAACTCGCCAAATCAGTCGTGGAATACCATGTTCCCTTCCTTACTACGTACAAGTGGGAGGCGGGGTTTTCAACTCTTATTAGATGTGAAGACGAAAAAACGAAATCGTCTTGAAGCTAATCATGATGTGAGGATTGCCCTTTCCAGTGTTAAACCACGTTTTGATTTATTGTGCAAAAATAAAAGCAAAGAGCACGTGAGCCACTAAAATGGAGTATTTCTTTGTACTACAATGGCATAGCTGTGTCCAGCACTACTTTATTGGCGAAAGTTGGGAGCTTTTTGAACGACTCACTGGGGTTCTGGGCCCAGGTTGACTTAGGGAACCACTGCTTTAGCTGCATTTTTGCTAACTCGTGGGCGCGGGCTACGCCGATCACTTTTTTTGAGTGTGAGCTTCCGGCCCGTGGCTGAATAACTTTTCACGCACACTCGGTGAGTTGGTAGCGAAAAAGTATGCGGTCTCTCACCATCTCATCGCTGTTTGTGTCGTTACAGTCTTTAACCAACAGCTTGAGTTCTCTCACAAAGTGCTCAAATGACTCACAGTTACCTTGCGCCTTCTCGTGAAACTTATCTAGCAAATACATGTATGGGGTTTGCTTTCGGAGTGAGGTAATCTGAATTTTTCGTAAGTAAGTTTTTAGCAACTTATCTGATCACTGAGACACAGCACACAGCAGTAACATGCTATTGCAACGCTAACAGGTCCAGACCGGTAAAAGTCACTTCCTTGGCACATATATTCCACCGGTCTCACTCTTAGCTTTCCGTGAGAAAAAAAATGCACAAATTAGCCGCATCACCGCATAAACTGCAGGGTTGAAACCGTGTGAATAAAGTTGCGGCTTATAGGCTGGAAATTACGGTAAATATTATAATAAACCGTCTGTCTCTGTGTGCCCTGCGATTGCCTGGCAACCAGTTTAGGGTTTACTCGTCTCCTGCCTGTTGACAGCTGGGATAGGCTCTGGCACTCCTGCGACCCTTGTGAGGATAAGCTGCTAAGAAAATGGATGGATGGATAAAAATGAACTGTAATGCACAATTAATGCAATGTGATGCACATTAAAGGCACAGCATAGGAAATGATTTGCAAAACCCAAGTGCATTTCTTCTTGTGTCTCGCAGAGACCAACAAAGCTCTTCATCCTGACCAGCAGGGGGCAGTGGAGGAAGTGGAGCCTCTTTCCATAAAAAAAAAGCAGGATGAAGAGTGCCTCCACATCCAGAAAAAGCCCACCTACATCAAACTGGAAAAGGAAATCAACTTTCCATCGACTGGTCTCCCTTTACAGAGTGATGTTGACGTTCGAAGTGAGGAGAGCAGAGGGGCGGAGCCTCCAACTCGTAGCTCAAGTCGAGGAAACTTGAAACGACACGTGAGAAGCCACACTGGGGAGAAACGTTATGCCTGCTCGGTCTGCGGTAAAAGATTCTCCGGAAAGATGAATTTAACAATACACACAAGAACGCACACTGGTGAGAAGCCTTTTGCCTGCTCAGTTTGCGGTCAGAGATTCACTCAGAAGGGAAACTTAACATTACACGCAAGAACCCACACTGGAGAGAAACCTTTTCCCTGCTCAGTTTGCGGCCAACGTTTCTCTCATAAGGTGCACTTAAAAGCACACACAAGATTACACACTGGAGAGAAACCGTTTTGCTGCTCTTTTTGCAGCCAAACATTCGCTGATTATGGAAACTTCCAAAGACACATGAGAACCCACACTGGGGAGAAACCTTTTGCCTGCTCAGTTTGCGGTCAGAGATTCTCCATCAGGGGAAGCTTAAAAATACACACAAGAATACACACAGGAGAGAAGCCCTACGGCTGTTCAGACTGCGGTAAACGATTCACTCAGACGGGACACTTAAAAACACACATGCGACTTCACACCGGTGATAAAACTTTTGCCTGCTTAGTTTGTGGCGAAAAATTCTCCATAAAGGAAAACTTAGAAATGCACTCAAGAACCCACACTGGTGATAAACAGTTTGTCTGCTTGGTTTGTGGCCAAAGATTCAAATTAAAGGGAAATTTGAAAAGACACACGTTTATCCACGCTCCCGAAAAACCGTTTGCTTGCGCCACTTGCGGCCAAAGATTCAGTCAGAGGGAAAACTTAAAAAGACACACGCAAACCCACACTGATGAAAAACATTTTGTCTGTGCCGATTGTGGACAGAGATTCACTAGTAAGGACGGCGCTAAGACGCACAAGTGTGCTGGTGAAAATCGCAGCGATCGAGAAGTTTTAAGTTAAATCTCAAATGACCCCTCTGTACAGGGCACTTAACCACGCCTTCTGAAGTTACGTCACCCCACGTGTGGTAACCTCAGACAAACAATTAGCAAAAATGGCGGCGCACGAAGAAAAGACGAGAGCGAAATTGTCCGATTTACCAGCTAATTTCTCACTCGCATTCTTAGCAAATAGTGAAATATCGTTGAAAAGCAGACAGCAGGGTTCAAGTATTTCAGCGAGGGGTATTTCAATGGTATTTACATGCATATCGACGGAGAAACCATCGATATTAGCGCGAGATCTTTCCGGAGTCAGAGGAAGAACCGAGAAGCCACATAATATAATATATTATAACCCAAAGACGAATTCGTCATTGACAGTTTCCTATTTTCGCGTTACATATCACACTTGTGTGCAGAATCTGTATGTGTATCTGTATAGCCGTTTGTGAACCGCCATATGAAGGAAAAGAAGAAGGCGAGGCTTGATTTACGAGTTGTTTCTCTCGTTTTTTTTGTGTAACGTCACGCGCTCCCCTCAATAATTATTCTTGAATTAGTGCCGAACCTACGTAAGTCCCGACCGAGTACGACAATCACTACTTTAGTGTCCTCAAACATCCTTCCTTCAGTCTTGGTGTCCCGGTGCACATCGAAGGCTTTTAGGACTGCCAGTCCGGTTTAGCTTAGCTCGGTAGCCGAGAACAGAGACACGTTTGTGGAGTCAGATCATCACAAAATATCGCTCAACACAGATCAAGTGTGTCAGTAATTCACACGTAGCTATGTTATGCAAGCAAAGAACTGCTAATTCATTTATATGAAATATGTATTGAAAATCAAATATAGGGCTTACCTTCGTGCAAACATATCTGTTCCGGTTGATGGATTCAGTTGATGATGCGGTCTTCCACAAAGTTTGATCCATCAAAGGCATTTTTCGTACTGGGTCTTCGGTTTAGGAAAGGGTACGAATTGAACTCCACCAACTCGCCTTTCAGGATACCTGTCGTCACTATTATAAAGTCCGTGACGACACCTCTTAACCATATCTATTGTTAAAGAAACCAAATACGCGATAAAACCGCCAACAGAAGCTATACTGGACCATCCAGCCAGCGTTGTCTGAGATTTGAGTCCGAGATTATGCAGATCTCTGGCCTCTGATTGGTCAGTGACGCGGATGTCGGAATTTCTACGGGAGGGGGTCAGTTTAGGTTACATTAAATAGTTAAAAAGCTTCTGCTTCCCTTACAGAATCGGCTGCAAATGGTGAAAGATAAATGATAGTATCGGTGATTTACTATATTTACATTACCAGGCTAGGAGAGGATGGTATTTCAAAGCCTGCACACATCGTGGTAATTATTACTTCTAAGTTGAATTAACCATTGGTCCGGACGAGTTGTTTCTTGAGCTCCTATTGGCTCACTGTAAAAAAGCAATCACGTTACAGCTGTGAAGTTTGATCAACACATGGAAGTTTGAAATATTATGAGCACAATTATGACATGCCCACCACACACAGCGTTCCTCCTCATCCATGTCATCGGATTCTCATTGGCGCGGAAACACAAGCTGCTGGGGAAAAAAAAAAAAAAAACTCAAAACAATGCAAATATTTCCTTTATGCAGTTTTTTTACATTTCTTTTTCTTTTTTGCTGCTGTTTGCAGTCAGTATATACCTGGAGTCACTGTCTCTAAAAACCAAAGACAAAGTCAGAAATTTTTGTGTGCAGACAGATTCTGAGCTGATGTTCAGTAGTCATATCAAATCAATTACTAAAAAACAAAAATTCCCAATTTTTTAAATGTCTTACATGTTTTTCCTCTTTATTTGTATTAAAAAAAATCATGTAAAGCACACAAAAAGTATTTTTTGTAGGAACTGCATTACATGAATACATCTGCTTTCTTTGATTCATTTTGAGTAACAAATATTGACAAACTGTTTTTATTTCTACTTTTAATTTCACTTTTGATGTACTCAATATTAGGTCTTAGCAATAAATTTCTAACTATACAAAAAAAGTACAGAGTTTTATTTACAGAATGACACACTACAATAAATATCAGGTTTTTATGGTCCTTTGGTAAGGCTAAATTTATTTAGAAACATGCATCTATTTTCTTACCCGCTTATCCTCACAGGGGTCGCTGGGAGTGCTGGAGCCTATCCCGGAGGCGGGGTACACCCTGAAGTGGTTGCCTGTTAATCGCAGGACATATAGAGACAAACAGCCGCAGTCACAATCACACCTACGGGCAATTTAGAGTGTCCAATTAATGTTGGATGATTTTGGGATGTGGCACTCAAATTTGTTCCCCTGAAAGTGCCTTGGTAAAGATGTCTTTCCACCACTAGGAGGAACCTGTCAGTGAAAAAACACAATGATGATTTCTTTTTTCCCCACATTGATCTAGCGGGGTTATGAAAATTAAAATATTTGAATTACGGGTGTCAAACTCAAGGTCCGGGGGCCGGCTCTGGCCCGGCACGTGATTTTTTTGCAGCCCGCGAAGCTAAATCATGTGCATTACTGTGACTCCTGTTAAAATCTGTTCTAAAATTTCAAATTGTGAGATCATAAGTGAGCTGTTGCAAGCATTTTTGTGTATCCAACTGACAAACTCATGACCTTTGATTTAATTCTCAAACTGATTAATAAATTTCATGTGTATATGTGGTAGAGGGAAGCATGGTGGTGCAGCTGTAGAGCATTGGCCTCAGAGTTCTGAGGACCAGGGTTCAAATCCCTGCCCCGCCTGTGTGGAGTTTGCATGTTCTCCCCCCGTGCCTGTGTGGGTTTCCTCTCACGTCCCAAAAATATGTAACATTAATTGAACACTCTAAATTGCTCCTAGGTCTCTATTTGCACCGTGATTGGCTGTCAACCAGTTCAGGGTCTACCCTGCCTCCTGCCCTTTTAAAGCCGGGATAGGCTCCAGAGCTCCCTGCGACCCTTGTGAGGATAAGCGGCTTAAATGGACGGCCGGATGGATAAAACTCACCTTTGCTTGGATCAGGGTGGGGTTTACGTGGAGGCATGCAGTAAGTCTCCCAGGCTGGAAAAAAAATAGGAATGGGGGCACACATTCAAAGTTAGTGGATGAGGGTTCAGATTTTCCTTTCATGCCAAAACTATCCACAGATTTCAAGCCCCTTTCACGTGGTCAACTCCCGGTCAGGGCAAAACATTGCTTTGGGTACTATTTCACGTGAAAGTTGACGTCCTTTAACATCCTTCCAATTATACATTGTGAAACACAATAACATCGAATTTATTTGGCATATGTTAGGTGTAGCTTTTTTGTTGCGCTGTAGGTAAGTTTCAGCTTAACCTTCATAATTTATTATTATATATTTATCGCAACTAACACATTTACCATACTTTTTGCCCTGACCAGAAGTCAGAGCCTGTTGACCATGGCGGAACCAATGACTGATGCAGAGTGCGCAGTCAGATTTTTATTCTATGTCATTGGGGGGGACATCTTCATACTCCACTTCCTCTTTAAAGCTCCACTGACATGCAATGCATGATTTTTAGTATGTTTTTAATTAAAAAAAAAAAGGGTAGATGGAATAGAAGCATCAGGTTTTTTTCCCCCACCACAAAACATGATTTTAATGTGTATGGCTTTTTGTAACTCCCGCCATGAAAATCCTCTCGAGGGATTGGTTTTTGAGAAGAAGCAGGAAGTGACGTACATGGCGGGACCACCCTCAAGTGGACTCGTTTGTTTCCATTAGTTTTACCTCCGGGAAGGTAATTCGGTGTTCCTTCGTGTTAGTCAAATTGCCGGCTCGTTGTATTGCTCGAACACAAGAGAGGATGGATTTACTCTTCGTATGTTTCCAAAAGACCCAGTTCGTCGTGAAAAATGGCTTGCACGGGTGCAGAGGACGAGAACTTCGTAGGTTCCAAATGACAGGTAGGTGTGTATACAACAATTAAAAAAAAAAAAAAAAAAGTTTGGGGTGGACCACGTAATCTCTCTCATAACATAACTAAAGACCTGCGTACGTAAATCAAGGGTGCTAAATGGGTCGATGTGCGCGTCAGCACCGTGTCCACTGAACACGGCTTCAGCCGGGGTGGCTCATCGCGGCGCCGAGTCGGGCCGCTTTACCGCGTTGTCGTTGCTCACGGCTGAGTGCGGCATCGTCGGCTGCGTTGTTCATCGCCGCACTGAGCCACCCCAGCGGAGGCTGTGATCTCTTGTTGTTCCTCTCCCGTAGCAGGTGCCACCACGTCTTTTCAATGGGGGATGTCCTGGTGTAACATCTACTGATGACAATGCAGCCAATATGCGTCACAAACCTCTGCGCTGCGGGGTTGGACCAAAATGCAGGACTCCGAGACGAGGCCATAATGTTAGGTGTAGTTTTATTCAAAGCTGAGGTCATACACGGCCAGTGTAACCACTCCGAGAAGGCAGAGGTACAGTAACGCTAGGCTAGGCAGGATCCAAAAGACGTGCAGCGAGGTCGAATGACTAGGAGACAAACTAGGAAACGTGAACTAGGACTTGACTATGACTAGAAAACATAAACTAGGACAGGACTAAACTGTGGTGGCACAGAAATGCTGTGATGAGGATAGCTCAACACTATTTTCAGTGGTGGGGATTCCTACTGTTAGTGAATGCAACTCACTAACAGTGCAACAATGAACTGGCAAATGCCAGTGACAAAAACTGTATCCAATAGGTCTTGTAATATGTACTCTATTTTGACAATGTGATGTTAAATCCTCTCTCATTTAATAGTGTTGTGAGAGGGTTATTATAGACAATTATGAATTTTCAGCGGCGCTGCCATTTTCACAAGTCACATGACTTATGTGCGCAGATGTGACGTGTGAGGTGCGCATCAAAGACTTGATTACATTATGCCCAGCGCTGATTTCTCGGATTTATCCTCATCTGATGAAGAAATAGCAGTATCGGTTGATCAGGAAGACGGAGGAATACTTCCATTCAGATTTGAACCTGTGGGTGTAAATTATGTTGAATATTCGGATGGTTCTTCAGGTGGAATGACGCCGGAGTCAGACTACTCGGAGGGCTACGCGTGGGACGTAAGTGTGTAAACAAAGGGCCGGCAGCCGCGGATGGTCCTTCGGACAGGAATGATGCGGAGTCTGGCGAGCCGAGCTTCGGCGGCAGAGGCCCTTAGCCGAGCTTTGGCTCGCAGCCTCCGCCGGAGCTGGCTCATGAGACTCCGGGGCAATATTACACTATTGTTTTGAGCCATATTCACATGACACGTGGATCACGGCCAAACCACCTCCGCGCGACAGTGGTAAACGCCCACTTCCGTGGCGGACATGAGCCACCGCTGTGACGAGCCACCCCGGCCGACAAAGCCACCGCCGGCTCGGCCTTGTCGACCAGGCCGGGAAGGCCAAGCCAGCTGGTTCGACCGGAAGCCATCCGCAAGGCCTGCGAGGCTGCTGCATGGAATCCTTCCGATGCGAACATTGACACTTACCAACCCTGATTTATGGATTACGCCCCCCCCAACTATTGTTTTTTTTTTTTTAGTAGCTGTATACACCTACCTATCATTTGGAACCCACAAAGCTCTCGTCCTTTGCACCCGTGCAATCCAGTTTTCACTACGAACCTGGTCTCTTGCAAACTTACGAAGGGTAAATCCATCCTCCCGAGTGTTCAAGCAATATCCAGCAATGCAACGAGTCGGCATTTTGGCGAACACGAAGGAACAACGAGCTACCTTCCTGCAGGTAAAACTCAGAAACAAACGAGTCCACTCGAGGGTGGTCCTGCCCGGTACGCCTCTTCCTGCTTTTTCTCAAAAACAAATCCCTCAAGAGGATTTTCATGGTGGGAGTTACAAAAAGCTGGATACCTCAAAATCATGTTTTGTGGTGGAAAAAACGGATGGGTCCATACTGGCCGCCATTTTTTTTTCATTAATAACATACTAAAAATCATGCATTTCATGACAGTGGCCCTTTAAATGCCTGTCTAATTACAGTCCCAATGAGGAACAGCTGTGATTGGTGGCGGGGGTCACTGCCCAGAGCAGTGGCGTGGCCAAGTCTTGCTCATAACAAATATGGCGACCACTTGGATGTCGAATGAGACTTCTGCAACTTTGCGCCTGGATGACGCGCTCTCCGCTCATATTTATTTTTTCGCATAAACATTGAAGTGATAATAATGTGTTACATGTATTTTTCATTACATTATCTATTTTAGAATGTTTATAGGCACGTCACTTGGGCTTGAACGAAGATCTTGCGTTGGTGTCTGCCAGACACAAGAAGACAAATGGTTCGGTCATTTGGATCGGCTGGAGGACGTAACACGTGACGGTGGGTGCACTGTTTCAAATCTTCAAATATTAATGATACAAGACTACCTCCTAGTGTTAGAAAAAGAAACTGCAGGTTGGACTCTGCTTGTGTGCAAGACAGTGACGCTAAAATGCCTTTTAGGGTGCGATTAATGACGTCATTGATTCGATCGGCGAATTATATTTAACCTGATCGTAAGAATTGTGGTCCAATACCGATCAAATCGGTGTAATGATATTAAAGCATATGAAAAATACGTCCTTTTAATGAACAATTCACTTTTATTTTCTCATTTGAAGGAAAAACCAACCTTCACATAATGACGTAGAGAAATGTAATAACACATTTTGGATTAAAAAATGTAAATAAAATAGGCTCCGGCGCTGTAAAAAAAGTTTCAACAAATATTAAATTCCCATCTGAAGAAGTTGGGTCACTTTGAGGATTTAAATTGTGTTGGTTTAAAAAAAAAAAAATCCATGCAATCAGTTATGGGCATGTCACTCGTAGATTATTGGTAGTCAGAATAGTCAAATAATGAATCTTAACAGAGCCCCCCCCCCCCCCAAGAATTTACAGGCAGAACTGAATATGTGGAATAATCAGTCACGATAAACCCACGAACATTAAAAAAAAAAAAACGTAAATCGTGAATAAATGTGGATTTGAGAAACACCCGTCCAAATAATTTTGAGACAATCTCTCCATACTGACAGAAGATATTAATGTTAAATCTAATACAATTTAAAATAGGAATACTGTTGAAAAGGCAACGTGAACCAACATGTCCTGCGTCGTAGCACAACTCGAGGCTGCAGACGGCAAACCGCTTCCAAAACTTGACTTCGTGACACTTTCCTGTCTTTTGCTCCACAAAGTTCCTCCTCGCGGTCCGCCGTCCTCCTTACACTCATTTCCACACGATCATCTCTTCTATATATAATTACATATCACATCATATACAATCACACTTGATCCCGACCAAGCGATGTGGTGAGCGTTAAAGAAAAACACACAAAAAACGCGTCTTTGCTCGCTGCTAGCAAGCTAAAATAAGCTAGGCTAAAGCTTCAACGTGACGCGAAGAATGAACAGATAGTTTTCATCCACTAAAATCATCATGGAGGTCCTGTGTGACACTTGAGCACGTTGGCAACACGAAGGAAGGCTTCCTCATCCTCTTTGATGTGGTGGGGCTTCAAGTCCTCTTCCTCTTTCATGTGACACACTTCTTTGTCTTCCGCTTCCTCTTTCATGTTCAGGGACTCCGGCTTCAGCCAATGAGGACGAAGATCTTTGCTGACATCTGCAAGACACAAGACGACGACACACACACATGGGTCGAATATAATTTAATAACATCCCTCCTTAAAGGTCAAGTGTCATCCCTATAAACATTCTAAAATAGATACTGGAATGAAAAATACATATAACATTATTCACTTCAATGTCAACAGGAAAAAATAAATATGAGCGGAGAGCGCGTCATCTATGGGCAAAGTTGCGGAAGTGTCATTCGACGACGTCCAAGTTCTCGCCATATTGGCTGCATCCCATGCCCGTGATGTCACCCGGACATTCGCCAATAAAAACACACAGTGGACCGACTATGGGAGACGAACACACCCCTTCTGACCCGGAAGCTCTTTTCGAAGAATTGACCCCTCCGTACAGGGCACTTAACCACGCCTCCTGAAGTGACGTCACGCCACGTGCGCTCACGTAAGACAAACAAATAATAAAAATGGCAAATACAATACTATACATTCTGAACTGAGACAGACTCCATGCTTCTGATTTCATTCAAATCAACGATATATTATAGATTCTAAATACAATACATTTTGAACTGAGAGAGACGCCATGCTTCTGATTTCATTCAATCATTCACACGTAGCAATGTTATGCTAGCGATGAACGTCTCATTCATTTATACGAGACGTGTATTAAAAATCAAATTTAGGGCATATCTTCGTGCAAACACCGTCTGGTTAAGCTTCTGGCCGCGAGCCGGCAAGAAATCAACACGTTTGTGCAGTCCGATCATCGCTAAATATCGTTCAACAAAGAATAAGTGTGGCAATCGTTCGCACGTAGCAGTGTTATGCCAGCGGAGAACGTCTCATTCATTTATACGAGACGTGTATTAAAAATCAAATTTAGGGCCTATCTTCGTGCAAACATATGTGTTCCGGTTGATATTAGATGGATCGCTCAACCGATCCAGGGTGCACCCCAACTCCCGCTTGAAGATAGGTGGGATACGCTCCAGCAGTCCCGCGACCGTTGTGAGGATAAGCATCTCAGATAGCTGCTCAGCACTTTTTTCCTGCGTCATTTCACATTATTGACATTTTATTATCTTAATTATCATAGTTCCTTTATGTATGGATTATATCGTTTAGTCCCGGCATCTGGTGAAATTTTTCAATACATCGCTTTGGGAATATATTTACAGAGGAAAATATATTTTCCGGACCCTCGTGAGGATGAGCGACTAAGAAAATGGATTGATGGATATATTTTCCAGTGGCACAGTGGGGCAGCTGGTAAAGCGTCGGCCTCACAGTTCTGAGGTCGCGGGTTCAATCCCGGACCCACCTGTTTGGGCACTCCGGTTTCCTCCCACATCGCAAAAACATCCAACATGAATCGGACACTCTAAATTGACCCTAGGTGAGATTGTGAGTGTGACTGTTTGTCTCTACGCGCCCCGCAGTTGCCTGGCAACCAGTTCAGGGTGTACCCTGCCTCCTGCCCCTTGACAGCTGGGATAGCCTCCGGTGCTCCCCGCGACCCTTGTGAGGATAAGCGGTGAAGAAAATGGGTGGATGGAATATATTTTCCCTCCTGCCAGAGCTCTTCAGGCAGATCCTTTGACCTCAAGATTTTCATTTGCCCTGACATGTAGTGAAAGCTGTACAAAGTCAAAAGTAAAGTACTTTGGATACTGCGTCTGTTTTTAGTTTGACTCATACTAAGAAAGTGTACTTTTACTTCATTACAGTAATCTAAAAGCCCCTTTATACTTGATACTGTGATCTCCACTTTAAAATTTGTTGTATTCATTCAAAGTTGGCAGGCTTGTTAATATTATTCTTCTCTGTGGTGTCTTACGTACGTAGTACCTCTTTAAAGGCATTTCACTTCTTTTCAATGGGGAAAATTAATTTCAGATACAAATAAATTGAGCTACTCTGATATTTGAAAATGCACATTTTATTATGGATCGCAAATACACTTAATTTACCACAAAAAGGTCAATACTCGTTTACAGTCCAGTTCGATCCAATCATCCATTTCTCTGATATGGACATCAAGTTATTGAAAAAACAAGGCAAGAACTCATTCGGAATATTTGTCCAGCAAGACAATATGAAAATAATAATAAAAAAATGTAATTCAATCGCAAATACACTTAGTTTTACCACAAAAAAATTCAGTGCTCGTTTACAGCCCAGTTCGATCAATCATTCATTTCTTTGATATGGACATCACGTTACCATCAAGTAATTGGAAAACAAGGCAAGTACTCATTCTAAACATTTGTCCAGAAAGACAATATGAAAATAATAATGAAAACATTTTATTCAAAAACTTGAAATACAGCAAGGCAGTGCAACGACTTTAGGTTTGGAGTACTATGCTCTGACCGGGAGCTGCAGCATTCTGAATGAGCTGCAGCTAATTAATACTCTTTTTTTTGGGGGGGGGGGCTCCAGTCAGAAGACCATTACAATAGTCAAGTCTACTTGAGATAAAAGCACGGATGAGCTTTTCTGGTCTGCTTGACACATACAAGACTTCACTCTCGATATGTTCTTCGGATAGTAGAAGGCAGTTTTTTTGATTGATCTGATATGATTATCGAAAGTCCGGTTGGAATCAATCAGAACACCGAGGTTTCGGACTCGGTCTTTGGTTTTCAAAGACAGAGACTCCAGGTGTTTACGAACAGCAATTCTCTGTTCTTTATTGCCAAAAACAATTGTCGCAATTTTGTTTTGATTTAGTTGATCATTTTGGCTCATCCAGTTACAACACACACATGTAGAATTTTGTAACACATACAGTGCATCCATCCATTTTCGTAGAGGCTTATCCTCACGAGGGTTGCATGGAGTGCTGGAGCTTATTCCAGCTGTCACCCTGAACACCCTGAACTGGTTGCCAGCCAATTGCAGGGCACATCAAGACGGTCACAATCACACCTATGGGCAATTTAGAGTGTCCAATCAATGTTGCATGTTTTTGGGATGTGGGAGAACACCGAAGTGTCTGCAGAAAAAAACCCACGCAGGCACGGGGAGAATATGCAAACTCCACACAGGCGGGGGCGGGATCGTACCCGGGTCCTCAGAACTCAGATGAAATTTGTTCTCTGCATGGATCATGACACTAAAATGGATTCTTCTCTTTCTTCTTGACCACCAGCACACTTGTGTGCTTTAGCCTGATACTGATAAGAGAACCTTTGGCCACAAAGTGAGCAGGAAAAAGGTTTCTGACCAGTGTGGGTTCTTGAGTGTACTTTTAGGTGGCCTTTACGAGCGAATCTTTGACCACAATCTGAACAGGAGAAAGGTTTCTCACCGGTGTGGGTCCTTGTATGTTGGATCAAAGTTCCCCTTTCGGAGAAGCTTCGACCGCACACAGTGCAGGAAAAAGGTTTCTCACCACTGTGGCTTCTTGAGTGTATTTTTAAGTATCCCCTGGAAGTGAAACTTTGACCACAAACCGAGCACGAAAAAGGTTTCTCGCCAGTGTGGGTTCTTCTGTGTACTTTTAGGTGTTCCTTCCCAGAGAATCTTTGACCGCAGTCCGTGCAGGAAAACGGTTTCTCACCAGTGTGGGTCCTTGCGTGGATTTTTACGTAACCCTTACGTGTGAATCTTCGACCGCAAACCGAGCAGGGAAAAGGTTTCTCACCGGTGTGGGTTCGTGTGTGTATTTTTAAACTTGCATTTTCAGAGAATCTTTGACCGCAAAAAGAGCATGAAAAAGGTTTCTCACCAGTGTGGATCCTTGTGTGAGTTTTTAGGCTTCCCTTTTTGGAGAATCTTTGACCGCAAACCGAGCAGGAAAAAGGTTTCTCACCGGTGTGTCTTCTCAAGTGTATTTTTAAGTCCCCGTTCACAAAGAATCTTTTCTCACAAAATGAGCAGGAAAAGGGTTTTTCGCCAGTGTGCGTTCTCAGGTGGATTTTTAAACTGCACTTATACGCAAATGTTTTCCCACACTGAGAACATTTCCATCCTTTGTTGGCGGTGTGACACATCTCATCACCCTCAGACTGTTCATCATCATCATTTTCATCAGTGGGAGGAGAGCGTGTCATCATGTTACTACTATCTGACAGTGAAGCTAAGAGTCCGTTTGGTTTTGATCCTCCGCAGGGATCTCCATCACCTCCTGTTGTCGTGTGTCGACTTGAGCTGCCGCACGGAGGCTCCGCCCCTCTGCTCTCCTCACTTTGACCTTCACCTTCACTCTCCAAAGGGACACCAGTTGATGGAAACTTGGTGACGTCATCCTCCTCCTCTTCCTTTTTGATGTGTGGGCAGGCGTCTTCCTCCTCTTTTTTCATCAAAATGGCCTCCTCTTCCTCTTTAACGGGGTACACTTCTTCATCCTCCACTTTCAGGTGATGGAGATCTGGCTCCTGTTGCTCAGTACGAAGATCTTCGGTGATGTCTACAAGACAAGAAGACAAAAACACAGCTTGGTCAATCTTTTCACCAAAGGCATTAAATATGAATACCTGAAACACTCTGAAGAGTACAATGAAGCTAAACACACACAAAAAAAAAAACACAACAACAACACAAATAAACAAAAACAATGTGTCTAATTATCTGTTGATGCCACATGATTAACATCCTCCTCTTTAAACACTCTCATTCTGTAAAAGAAATGATTAAAATTGTCTGTTTCATATCATTTTTCACTATTACCAACTTCAAAGGTTCATCCGAATTGCACCCTCTAAAAAACATCATAATATAATGTCATAATGTTTTCGTTTTAGCTGGCCATCTCTGAATTTGACGTCGGTTCATTGCTTCGTTGCTAATACATTTATCATTAAAATGCATAAACATACATAAATTACTTCCCAAAAAGTCAAAATTACACAGTGAAAAAAAAAATACTTAAAGTACTGAGTATATAGTAACTGTTTTTTAACTTCAGCATGAACGTCAACAAAATGATAATTACAATTACAAAATAAAAGGCTAATTTCTAATTTAATTTCACTACGTGTGTGTACGGACTGTCAAAACGACAACGAAACATCATTTCTCAAGTTATAAAAGACCTAAAACATTCACGTTTGGGCAGACAATGCCAGATTAATCCATTTTCTTAGTCGCTTATCCTCACGAGGATCATGGGGAGCGCTGGAGCCTATCCCAGCTGTCAACGGGCAGGAGGCAGGGAACACCCTGAACTGGTTGCCAGCCAATCGAAGAGGCCAACACTTTACAGTGCCCCACCGTGCCGCCACAAAGTACTGCAATGCACGAAATCTGTTGTTTTTGTTCGTCTAAATGGAAACAACGAACTGTGCGCCGTCGCCAATGACGTAGAATAAAACTGGACTGCACGCAGTCAGCCTCACCTTCATAATTATTATATATTTATCGCAGCATTTTCCACAACAATGTGTGTATGTTTACCATACATTTTGCCCCAACCAGAAGTCAGAGCCTGTTGACCATGGCGGAAGCAATGATGGATGCAGACTGCGCAGTCCAGTTTTTATTCCATGTCATTGGCCGTCGCCTTCACGGGAACGACGACCTTCCTAACATGGCTGCCATGTGGGCACGACAACCAGCCGGGGGTGCTTTATCTAGTGAGATCATGATCAGAATCAGAATCAGCTTTATTGGCCAAGTGTGTAAAAACACACAACGATCTTTTCCTCCGGCAGTCGGTGCTGCCCTGGTACGACGTTCAGAACCAAGAACAACTTCTGTTGATAGGAACTGTTCCTTAAAAGTCGTGCAAGATGTAAAATCTTCGTCATATAGAACATCTAAGAGATAAGTGTGTTAACGTCCCACATTGTGTTAAGCTAGTACAGAGTCCCTTTACCTGTTCCTGGTTCCCGTTATAGACCAGTGCAACGGTTTGTCCTTTTTTGTGGCGGCCCCAAACCAGACTGTGATGGACGTACACAGTACTGTTTGGATGACCACTGCGTAGAACTGTCTCAGGAGCTCTCGTGACAGTCCGCGCTTCCTCAGAACCCGCAGGAAGTACATCCTTTGCTCTTTGATCTGAGGAACTGATCCCTTAGCTCCAGTAAGTCGGTCTCGGGATGTGGGACGTCAACTCCCTAGCTGGGAAGGAGCCCGAGGTGGTGTGTGAGGTCGAGAAGTGTCCACTAGTCGCCAACACACACAGGTTGGGTTCTGGTATCAGGGCCTTTTGAGAGGAGTTGGATCCTCTTCCATTCTGGATTTGCCCACAATGACGGGCACCGAGCAGGTGTGGGTATACTCGTTTTCCACTAGCTTGGGGGTCATGCCGGTGGATGAGAGGGGAGCCCCACCCTCTCCGGATGTGGGTCTTTACTGTGGTTTGTGTCTATGCACCAATAGCAGTTTCGAGTCCCCACCATTTTTGGAGTCCTTGGAAGGGGTGCCGGTAAGCGGTCCCACCGGGGACTCCATTGTTCTGCTGGGATACTACGATGCTCATGCGGGTACTGACAGTGAGAGCTGGAACGGCGTGATTGGGTGGAACCTCCCCCCCCCCAACTACCAACGATCTGCGCTCATCAAGGATTATCCATGACAAACACCATGTTCAAGCATAAAGGTGTCCACAATGTGGACTTGGTACCAGGACACCCGAGGTCTCAGTTCAATGATGGACTTTGTAGGTTAGGGCAAGAAATTAACCAACCTGCTCTGCGTGGGACAGTTCGCGGTTCCAAATTGAACGCAGCGTCCAGTAGTTGACGTCGTGGCTTCTTCTCTTCTTTTGGTCCCCAAAATTCTTCCCCGTCGTCTGCTGCCCTTCTTGCGCTCATTTTTATACAAGGATCACATCACTTTCTGCTCTACTTTGCAGGGATGACAAAAGCAACTGCAAATGGGACATGCGAAACAAAATTAATCAGGATTGAGATATGGAACATTGCGAGATTCAAAGTACATTAAATTATCAAAGCGCGGACGTCAACCGCGTTTGATCTCTGCTGACTCACAAACGTCTCTTTGTTAGCTAGCTAAACTAGGCTAAGCTAGGTCGAGAACCTTCAACATGCACGAAACGACTCCAACCGGACACGAATATACCACAAATGAGGTTTTAGTCCACTAAAATAGCGATCGGGTTCCGTCCAATGTCAAGGATTGACAACATTCGGTCCAAATTCAGACAAATTTACTAACAAACGATCGAGCAGCCACCTTGTACGCAAGGGCGGGACTTCATTCGATGTGCTGCCGTGTGATTCGCCAGGATTGTCACTCGCAGCAGCGATTGACCAATGAGCAGCCAGCGTCGGGTATCGCCAAGTCGGCGGGGGAGGGACTTAAGCGACCGGAGCTTTTTTTAACCCCTCATTTTTCAGTCATGCGCACGAAAACTAGCACACATATTTCAAATAAATGTAAATGAATGATACATATTTTAACGTACGCATACAAATCATCCCCTCACTGTCTTTAATATGATTATTAAACATTTATTATCCATGTGCCTCCGCTGGTCTGGGAACACTAACCTAAAAAAAAGACTGGATAGCGGATACACATCGAGCGGTATGGCGATTGGTTCGCCGCCATCTTGGTACTCCCAAAACTCGTGAAGGACACGGTTTACAGGTTGGTTTATGGCGGCGTTTTTCTCAAGGTTTGGCATGTAGAATTACAACTTGTCGTGTGAGCTTGACATTTTTTTCAGTTCTGGTAACATGAAGGATTTTTAATTCGATTTGGTAAGTCAAAAAGTCCAAGTGCAAAGGAAGGACATATAACATCGTGACTACGAAGAAACCTTGCATATTACATATTTTCCCAAAATACGCTGCGAGGCTTTACCATCATAACATAGCAAAAAACTAAGCATTTTTTTTTGTCATAAAAACATTCAATTTTAAGTCAATCAGTTAGATATACTTTTGGAAATAAAGACTCGCAATGGGGAAAAAAAAACGTGCAAAACACAATGTTCATTTGTTGTATCTGCGACGTCTTATTTCAGACAGAAAATTTAAACTTGTTTCCTCACATTTGAGAATTAAATTCAATTCTGTTCTGCATCATGAAATTCATCAAAAATTTCACAAAAAATTTGTTTTCTTGCTTATCTACTGAAGAAGTTTGGGAAAACATTGACCGCTTTTTTTGCGAAAAACCATCGGCTTATAAAGGTGCAGGAGAGTGAACAGTGAACAACAACAACCGTAAACAAAACTTGTTCAAGTGTGTTAAGGTAATCAGAAAATTAAAAAAATAATCCTTTACAAACAAACTTTCACAGTGTCAAAGTAAATCTTTCTAATTTACCTGGTGAATGTTTTCTCACAGCCACGAAACTGGCGATTAATGCAGTTTGGCTACTTCCCCCGCGACCTGGTAGAAAATGGATGGATGCATGGATGGATGGAAACCTTCATTATGTGAATCATAGAAAGCAGAAAATCGTGTTACACCGTCAGAATCTATGGATAATGTGCTGAAATTTCACTCTTAATTTACAACACACCACCGGAAGTATGGAGGTGATACACTTATCCTGACTGAATTTAAAAAAAAAAGCACCATAAAGTGACAGTTCGCTCCCCCGTGTTCCTTTTTGTATAAATCTTGTGATTTGTGTCATTTTAAAAATGTATTAAGGAAGTGTAAAGCCATGTTGGCCTACCAACAAAAGTAATTTACCAACAAAAATCCAAGTTTCTTTACAGTCATATTTCAAATAGCCCTCTCAAAAGTTGCTTCAGTGAGAGTAAAAAGTACATAGGGAAATATTAATCAAGTACAGAGTAAATTGTAAGTTGATTTTTCTCTTACTACAGCCTGAGAAATAAAATAACTTGTAAATGGGCAAATTCTGATGTGTACTGTGCGGGGTTTTCCCAGGTTATGAATGAGATGAAAATCCACGTTTGGTCAGACAGCGACATAAATATATTGCAATATATCAAAGGTATTGTTTTTGTTTTAATTTGTAAAAAAAAAAAATAAAAAAAAGAAGAGTAAGCACGCCATTGTCGTCATGATAACAAGAACCTTTCCAACATGGCCGCCACGTCGTCACAACGATTATCCCGGATGGTTTATCTTATATTTATATCTATGCCAGGCCCAATAGAATGCCTTGTGTGAGGTCACGTGACATTTTTGGGGGGTTTGGGTTAGGGTTAGATCAGCTTCAAGAGAACTTCCATCCATTTTCTTCTTAGCCGCTTATCCACACAAGGGTCACGGGAGTGCTGGACCCTATCCTATCAATTAATGTTGCATGTTTTTTTTTAGATAAAAATCCACACAGGGAGGGCCCGGATTGAAGCCGGGTCCCCAAAACTGTGAAACTAACGCTTTTCATTCGCCACTTATTATTAATATTATGAAATCAACAAATCATTAATAATCATATTAAACACACTGAAGGAATGTATTTGTATGCATACGTAAAAATATTTATAATTAATTTACAATTATCTGAAATATGTGTGCTGGTTTTCGTGCGCATGAAGGGAAAATGAGGGGTTAAAAAACTCCGGTCACTTAAGCCCCTCCCCCACCTACTTGGCAATGCCTGAAGCTGGTTGCTCATTGGTCAATCTCCGCAGAGCGTGACAACCCTGGCGAATCGCAAATTACTCAGAAGAACATTGGATGAAATCCCGCCTCCGCCTGCAAGATGGCTGCTCATTGGTCATTCACCGAAGATTCAGTGTGTGACAGAACACTTTAGCAGTTCCGTTTCCGCTCGTTCGTCTCACGGCGCTCACAAAGCTAAAAACCGAATCATTCGATCAACTGATTCAGTTCCGTTCGTTCACTAATAATAATAATTAACAATATAATAATAACTAATTCGTTCTTCTGAAGGAAACAACACGATTTGGAATACGGGACGAAGTTTGATCGTTAGTTAGCAAATTTGTCTGAATTTGGACCGAATGTTGTGATTCCTCCACGCTGGACGAAACCCGATCACTACTTTAGTCGACAATAACTTCATTTGTGGTAAATTCGTGTCCGGTTGGAGTCGTTTCGCGCAAGTTGAAGCTTCTCGACCTAGCTTAGCATAGTTTAGCTTAGCTAGCTAACAGAAAGACGCGTTTGTGATTTAGCAGAGATTAAACGCAAGGTAAAGTGTTTTATTCAGTATTTTTTTCCACCACCTACGAGGATAGCGGCGACCAGAATATCAAATACTAAGACTTGAATGTGGTTAAATCCCACGATAAATCATTTTTTAGAATAATATCGATAATGATTTCACTCACAAATTAGTTTATCATCTGACAGTGCATAATTACACATACTACTGTTTTCTTGTCATTTCAATGTACTTAATCTTGATCTATTTGTTTCTCATGTCCAATTTGCAGTTGCTTTTGTCATCTTTTCAAGAGAGAGCAGAAAGTGATGTGATCCTGGTGTGGAAATGAGCGCGAGGACAGCAGAGTACGAGGAAGAACTTTGGGGACCAGAAGGGGAGAAGAAGCCACAACATCAACTCCTGGACGTTGTGTTCAATATGGATCCTCGAACTGTGCTACGCAAAGAAGGTTGGTTCGCTTCTTGAATGCTTTCTAATTTTAATGATTTTCCTGTGTTTTATTTGCTTCCCCTCTTTGCTGGTGCATTTACCAAAACATTATTAAACGGGGAATCCAGTGCTTGCATTAACAGTGTATCAATAGGTCATGTATTATGTACCCTATTTTGACAATGTGATGTTAAATCCTCTCTCATTTAATAGTGGTTTGAGAAGATTATTATCAACAATTATAAAATTTCAGGGGCGGTGCCATTTTCGTGAGTCATGACCTATGTGGGCGTATTCGACGTGTTACGTGCCGTTCCAAACGCTGGATTACATGGGACACCATTATGCCCAGTGTTGATTTCTCGGATTTATCCTAATCTGATGAAGAAATAGCAGTATCGGTCGATCGGGAAGACGGAGGAATGCTTCCATACAGATTTAAACCAGTGGCTGTAATTAATATTGAATATTCGGATGGTTCTTCGGGCGGAATGACGCTGAGTCTGACTACTCGGAGAACTACGCGCGAGATAAGTGCGTAAACAAAGCCCCCCAGGAGATCCGGGCCGGCAGCCGCGGGTGGTTCTTTGGACGGGAATGACGCGGAGTCTTGACGAGCGAGCTCCGGCGGCGGCCTCGCGCCGAGGTTCCAGGCAGCGGAGGCCGTTAGCCCCGGACACCGAAGCTAGGCTAAAGGCCTTCCCCACAACCAAAGCTCGGCTAAAGGCCTCCGCCGCCTGAAAGCTTGCGTCAGACTCCGCATCAGTCGTGGCCGAAAAACCGTCCGCGGCTGCTGGCCCGGAGCTCTCGGGGGCCTTTGTTTACGCACTTATGTCGCACGTAGGCCTCCGAGTAGTCAGACTCAGCATCATTCCGCCCGAAGAACCATCCGAATATTCAACATTAATTACAGCCACAGGTTCAAATCTGTATGGAAGTATTCCCCCGTTTTCCTGATCAACTGATACTGCTATTTCTTCATCAGATGAGGATAAATCCGAGAAATCAGCACTGGGCATAATGGTGTCCCACGTAATTGAGTGTTTGGAACGGCACACTGCACGTCACATACGCACACGTACATCACATGACTCGCGAAAATGGCAGCGCACCTGAAAATTCGTAATTGTCGGCAAAATTCTTCTCAAAACACTATTAAATGAGAGCGGATTTAACATCACATTGTCAAAATTGGGTACATATTACATGACCTATTGATACACTGTTCATGCAAAGCACTGGATTTCTCCTTTAACGTCCAATATTGTGAAGTATGTTGATCTGGATCGGGTGGAACTCCAATTCTGTTAGCCTACCCTCGTAGGACTAAAAAGGCAGTCAAGCACGTTATGCAGTTTACAGAAAGTACACAAAGTTTGAATTCGAAGCAACTCGATTAAACAACAATGAAAACACAAAAGCTTGTGGCGTGACACTGAAACATATCTGAATATGTATTCCAGCACCTTGCTCGACATTCGGTACCAATTTTATCGCGCTGTGTTCGGCAATAGACTGTTTTCGACCACGTGAGTACATCCAGGGCACCTGGCCGTGTTGGATGGGTTCTGACGCGCCATTCACTCCAATGCTTTTGCATATAGACCGGAGTTACAAAAATGTTGGTACAACTGTTAAAAGTGACGCATGATGGCTAAAAAGACTTTGGACAGTTTTCGGCGCTCATTAGATGTTGTTTCAAGAAACCGTTAGGACAAGAAGTGTGCTTTGATCGACAATATCGACGCTTGTGCCTTGGAAAAACACAAATGGAGCACACAAATGTGGGCGTCGCTAACCTGTACAGACATCGTCCAAGATCTTCTCTTCTCGACAAGCGCTTATACCGTGGACCAACTAAAGAATTACAAAAATCTGGAGGCCTACAACCAATTGACCCCTCCGTGGATATTGCGCAATCCGCGTCACTGACCAATCAGAGGCCAGAGATCTGCATAGACCAAAGCCCGTTTTTGCTCCCGCCATTTTCTCTGACAACATTGAATGGTCCAGTATAGGTTTTGTTAGCGTTGTATCGCGTATTTGGGTTATTTAACAAAAAATATGGTTAAGAGGTGTAGTCACGGACTTTGTAATAGTGACGACAGGTATCCTGAAAGGCGAGTTGGTGGAGTTCGATTCGTACCCTTTCCGAAACCGAAGACCCAGTACGAAAAATGCCTTCGATGGATCAAACTTTGTGGAAGACCGCATCATCAACTAAATCCATCTAATATCAACCGGAACACATATGTTTGCACGAAGCTATGCCCTATATTTGATTTTCAATACATATCTCGTATAAATGAATTTGAAGTTCTTCGCAAGCATAACACTGCTGCGTGTGAACGATTGCCACACTTATTCTTTCTTGAGCGATATTTAGCGATGATCGGACTGCACAAACGTATTGATTTCTTGCTGGCTCGCGGCCGAAGCTTAACCAGAGTGTGTTTGCACGAAGATATGCCCTAAATTTGATTTTTAATACACGTCTCGTATAAATGAATGAGACGTTCTCCGCTGGCATAACATTGCTACGTGTGAATGATTGAATGAAATCAGAAGCATGGAGTCTGTCTCAGTTCAGAATGTATTGGATTGTGTTTGCCATTTTTACTGTTTGTCTTACGTCAGCGCACGTGGCGTGACGTCACTTCAGGAGGCGTGGTTAAGTGCCCTGTACGGAGGGGTCAATTGACTCCTCCGTAGAAATTGCGTCATCCGCGTCGCTGACCAATCAGAGGCCAGAGATCTGCATAAACCAAAGCCTGTTTTTGCTCCCGCCATTTTCTCAGACAACATTGCATGGTCCAGTATAGGTTTAGTTAGCGTTTTATCGCGTATTTGGGTTATTTAACAAAAAATATGGTTAAAAGGTGTAGTCACGGACTTTGTAATAGTGACGACAGGTATCCTGAAAGGCTAGTTGGTGGAGTTCGATTCGTACCCTTTCCAAAACCGAAGACCCAGTACAAAAAATGCCTTCGATGGATCAAACTTTGTGGAAGACCGCATCATCAACTAAATCCATCTAATATCAACCGGAACAGATATGTTTGCACGAAGGTAACCCCTATATTTGATTTTCAATACATGTCTCATATAAATGAATTAGCAGTTCTTTGCTTGCATAACATAGCTACGTGTGAATGATTGACACACTTGATCTGTGTTGAGCGATATTTTGCGATGATATGACTGCACAAACGTGTCTCTGTTCGGCGGCTCCTGAGCTAAGCTAAACCGGACTAGCGAGTCCTAAAAGCCTTCGGCATGTACCGAGACACCAAGACAGAAGGAAGGATGTTTGACGACATTAAAGTAGTGATTGTCGTACTCGGTCGGGACTTACGTAGGTTCGGCACCAATTCAAGAATAATTTTTGAGGGGAGCGCGTGACGTTACACAAAAAAAACGAGAGAAACAACTCGTAAATCAAGCCTCGCTTTCTTCTTTTCCTTCATATGGCGGTTCACAAACGGCTATACAGATACACATACAGATTCTGCACACAAGTGTAATATGTAACACGAAAATAGGAAACTGTCAATGACGAATTTGTCTTTGGGTTATAATTTATTATATTATGTGGCTTCTCGGTCTTCCTCTGACTCTGGAAAGATCTCGCGCTAATATCAATGGTTTCTCCGTCGATATGGATGTAAATACCAATGAAATACCCCTCGCTGAAATACTTGAAGCCCTGCTGTCTGCTTTTCAAGGATATTTCACTATTTGCTAAGAATGCGAGTGAGAAATCAGCTGGTAAATCGGACAATTTCGCTCTCGTCTTTTCTTCCTGCGCCGCCATTTTTGCTAATTGTCTGAGGTTAGCACATGTGGGGTGACGTCACTTCAGGAGGGGTGGTTAAGTGCCCTGTAGGGAGGGGTCAATTCATCACTGGGTGCGTTCGTGATTCGGCGGTATCCACTGTAAGCACACTGCTAATGTTAGTGTACCGCACAATGCAACCTAACTATGAACCGCGTGATTATGGTCAGCGTTGTGTTAAATTATGTTCATTGTACCAACGAAAGTGGTGTGGATTTATTATTTTCATGAGCCCACACCTTTTTGTCCACTTGCACGGCTCGATGTTTAACTCAACTCACAAAACAGCTAGCGGTGCGGTCACTCGTTTGTGCAAACTTATTATAATGAAACAGAAAATACAGATTTTGGAGACATGAACTGCATTCGCACACTGGTATTGTGCTTGGCAGCACTTTGTTTTTTTTTTTTTTTCGTGAGAACGTGGTAATACTACCGTCATTCTGACACCATGTTATGATCTTGCTGGCGTGTTATTAAATAACGTGGGTGATATTTATTTCGCCCCCCCGTGGTGGAGCCTATCCCAGCTGTCAACGGCCAGGAAGCAGGAAGGGTAGACCCTGAACTGGTTGCCAGCCAATCGCAGGGCACATTGAGGCAAACAGTCACACTCACAATCACACCTAGGGAAAATTTAAAGTGTCCAATTAATCTTGCATGTTTTTGGGATGTGGGAGGAATCCGGAGTGCCCGGAGAAAACCCACGCAGGCCCGGGGAGAACATGCAAACTCCACACAGGCGGGTCCGGGATTGAACCCGGGTCCTCAGAACTGTGAGGCCAACGCTTTCCAGCTGCTCCACCGTGCCGCCTGGATGCTCAATATGAGTCATAAAAACCTAATTTTTAGCTAAACTGTGGTTGAAAACTTGCTCGAGGTGACGCGCACGTATTATGTATCATATAAACGATGTAAATATGAATTTTAACCGACCCCATAGCATCTTTTGTCATCTGGCGTTGCTTACGTACTTGCTTTGCCGGAGTTCATAAAGCAGGCCTGTTTTTTTTGCCCGTTACAAATGCGACATCTGGTGATAACCATAACCACCATTCATTCATCCATTCATTTTCCTGCTTATGCTCACAACGGTTGCAGGAGCGCCGTAGCATATCCCAGCTAACATCGGGTAAAAGGCGGGGTACACCCTGAACTGGTCGCCAGTCAGTCGCTGGGCACGTATTGACACCAGCTGATATTTATTGGGCCTGACAAGGAGGCTGGTTTATTTGATTATTGATAGATTTTAGAGGTTGTCTTGGCTTTCCATACTTTTTTGCACCTCCCCCTTTATCACGTGTTCACTACTTTTTCCCAGTGTGAGAACATGCAAACGCCACACAGGCGGGGCCGGGGATTTGAACCCCGGTCCTCAGAACTGTGAAGCCAACGCTGTAACCGACTGCGACACCGCGCCGCCACTTCAAATTCAGAGATGGCCAATAAAAACAAAAAATGAAATGTGCTTGATGTTTTCGTGGAGAATGAATTTGAGATTAGCATTTGAAGATGGTAAAAGTGAAAGATGAAATGAAATTTTAATTCATTCTTATCCAAAATGAGTATGGCACAGCATGAGGTAGGTACCAGGTGGTTTGATTTAGTTAAATTTGGACATCGAGTGTAAATGTTTTTGTGTTTATTACTGTTGTTGTGTGTGCTTGTCCCGTTAGGGTGTATTTTTATTGTTATTTTGCTTCATTGTACTCTTCAGACTGTTTCAGATTGCTGAATTTATGTTAAAATGAAAAAAAAAAATCTCCCCAGGGACCCAGGCGGGAACCCCAACATTTAATTATTTTTTTGTTATATATTTCATGCCTTTAGGGAAACGATTGACCAAGCTGTGTTTTTGTCTTCTTGTCTTGCAGAAATCACTGAAGATCTTCGTACTGAGCAACAGGAGCCAGAAGTCCATCACCATAAACAGGAAATGGAGGATGAAGAAGTGCACCCCATCAAAGAGGAAGAGGAGGCCATTTTGATTAAAAGAGAGGAGGAAGAAGCCTCTCCCCAGATCAAAAAAGAGGAGGAGGATGTCAGCAAGTTTCCATCGATTGGTGTCCTTTTGAAGAGTGAAGATGAAGGTCAAAGTGAGGGAAGCAGAGGGGCGGAGCCTCCATGCGGCAGCTCAAGTCAACACATGACAACAGGAGGTGATGGAGATCACTGCAGAGGATCAAAACCAAACGGACTCTTAGCTTCACTGTCAGATAGTAGTAACATGATGACACGCTCTCCTCCCACTGATGAAAATGATGATGATGATGATGAACAGTCTGAGGGTGATATGACATGTCACACCGCCAACAAACGATGGACATGTTCTCAGTGTGGGAAAACCTTTGCACACAAGTGCAGTTTGAAAACCCACGTGAGAACACACACTGGGGAAAAACCGTTCTCCTGCTCATTTTGTGGGAAAAGATTCTTAGTGAAGGGCGACTTAACAATACACACGAGAAGACACACCGGTGAGAAACCGTTTCCTTGCACAGTTTGTGGTCAAAGATTCACCGAAAAGGAAGGTTTAAAGAGACACACAAGAACCCACACTGGTGAGAAGCCTTTTGCCTGCTTAATTTGTGGGAAACGATTCTCTGTGAAGGGAAGCTTGAACACTCACACAAGAACCCATACTGGTGAGAAACCTTTTTCCTGCTCAATTTGCGGTCAAATATTCTCTGAAAGGGGAAACTTAAAAACTCATACAAGGACTCACACTGGTGAAAAACCTTTTTCCTGCTCCGATTGTGGCCAAAGATTCTCTGAAAATGGAAGTTTACAAATACATATGAGAACCCACACCGGTGAGAAGCCATTTTCCTGTACAGTTTGTGGTCAAAGTTTCCCTCAGAAGGGAAAATTAAAAATACACACAAGAAAACACACTGGTGAGAAACCTTTTTCCTGTTCAGTTTGTGGCCAAACATTCACTTGTAAAGGATATTTAAAAGTACACTCAAGGACCCACAGTGGTGAGAAACCTTTTTCCTGCTCGGTGTGCGGTCGAAACTTCTCTGAAAATGGAAATTTGCTGAAACATATCAGGACCCACACAGGTGAGAAACCTTTCTCCTGCTCGGATTGCGGTCAAACATTCGCTCGTAAGGGACACTTAAAGGTACACTCAAGAACCCACACTGGTCAGAAACCTTTTTCCTGCTCAGTGTGTGGCCAAAGTTTCACTTCTAAGGGATACTTGAAAATACACTCAAGAACCCACAGTGGTGAGAAGCCTTTTTCCTGCACGTTGTGTGGCCGAAGCTTCTCTGAAAAAGGAAGTTTGATGAAACATACAAGGACCCACACCGGTGAGAAACCTTTTCCCTGTTCGGACTGTGGTCAAAGATTCGCTTGTAAGGGACACTTGAAAGTACACTCGAGAACCCACACTGGTCAGAAACCTTTTTCCTGCTCACTTTGTGGCCAAAGCTTTTCTTACAAGTATCAGGTTAAGGCACACAAGTGTGCTGGTGAGAAGAGCAGTGGTCAAGAAGGAAAAGAAGAGTCCCTTTTATTGTCATGATCCATGCAGATGAAATTTGTTCTCTCAAAGTTAACAGACTTGTTAGAGTAACACCCGGGGAGCAGTTTGACAGCTGCGTCAAAAACCCACATCAAGTCGTTCTTGGAGATTTATTTCTTCCCGTGTTATGCCAATTTTGTATTCACCGTACCACAAATGTATGCATAGATCACAAAGGTTTTTCTACAGGCGGTATTGTGTGACTGGCTGCTATAATGTCAGATGACCCATACGCCGCTTAATGTCCTGAAACTGCAGCTGATCTGATTTGTTCTTTGGCGATCCTTAAAATCTCAAATATTGGGTCGATCGTAGCAATAATTTCAGTTTATTTTGGGGCACTAAGCCACGTCTTTAGAGTTCATCGCAGTCTCCTCCTAACCAACTTACAACGAAATGTATGAAAACCTTTGCTTGGAAAAGCAAACGACAGATGAGAAGACACTCGAAAAAGAGCTTTTGCCTGTCAGTTTGTGGTCAAAGATTCTCTACTAAGTACCGTACTAATAAACACAAGTGCGCTGTCCGAAGAATCGGCATGATCAAGATACTTTAATTGAAATTGCAAATATATTCTATCAAAATTCAAGTCTATCATACAGATTTACAAAAATCTATATGTGTGTGATGTATTTCCCGTGTTTATTTTAATGTTGCCCTTTTGGACAAGTATTTAGAATTAGTACTTCTGCGAAAGTACACAAAGTAATCATTGCCTTGTTTTCCAATAACTCATATAAATAAATTCATGATTGATAGATTAAACTTTACTGTAAACAAGGGTTGACTTTTTGTGGTAAACTAAGACTAGTATTTGTGATCCATAATAAAATACGCTTCTTCAAATATTAGAGTAACTCAATTTATTTGTATCTGAAATTCATTTTCCCCAATTGAGAAGAAGTGAAAAGCCTTTAAAGGTCAAGTGTCATCCCTATAAACATTCTAAAATAGATATTGAAATGAAAAATACATAAGATTATTTACTTCAATGTGCATATGAAGAAATAAATATGAGTGGAGAGTGCATCATCCATGCGCAAAGTTGGAGAAGTGTTATTCGACATCCAAGTGGTTGCCATAATGGCTACATCTCCTGCCCGTGACATCACCCTGGACATCCGCCATTGAAAAGACGCTGTGGCCCCTACTGTGGGAGTCGAACACACCCCTTCTGGCACAGAAGCTCATTTCAAAGAAGAGAACATTTCACAATTGAGTGAAGTGTCCGGGGCAAAATTACCCTATTGTTTCAAGCCATATTTAGATGACATCCGGATCACTTCAAACTAACAACAGACTACCTGACAGTAGGACAGTACACTATGTAGCGCACTCAGCTGCGTGTGAAGACAACGCCATAAAGCAGCCCGGCTCGTCACCGTCATAAGACATGTTGGTGCCGAAAATTAGCCAGCCTGGCTGAAGCCGTGCTCGTCCACGAGGCACAACGTGGCAGCCTTCGCCGGCGAGTAGTCCGACGCGGAAGCCGTCACATTTAGCATCCCTGTTATACGTACGCGGATCTTTTGTTACATTATGAGTGACGGATTACGTGGTCTGGCCCAATCTAGAATTATTTTTAGTAGCTGTATACGCACCCACCTGTCATTTGGAACCCACGAAGCTCTCGTCCTCTGCATCCTTGCAATCCATTTTTCACGACGAACCGGGTCTCTTGCAAATTTATGAAGGGTAATTCCATCCTCCCGAGTGTTCAAGCAACGTCCAGCAATCCAACGAGCCGGCATTTTGGCTAACACCAAGGAACAACGAGCTAACTTCCAGCAGGTAAAACTAATAGAAACAAACGAGTCCACTTGAGGGTGGTCCTGCCATGTACGTCACTTCCTGCTTCTTCTCGAAAACAAATCCCTCGAGAGGGTTTTTATGGCGGGAGTTACAAAAAGCGGTATACGTCAAAATCATGTTTGGTGGTGAAAAAAATGCATGGGTCCATGGCGTTTTTTCATTAACAACATACTAAAAATCATGCATTTCATGACAGTGGCCCTTTAATTGGAAACTCTAAACTGCCCCTCGGTGTGATTGTGAGTGCGATTGTTGTCTGTTTCCATGTGCTCTGCGATTGGCTGGCAACCAGTTCAGGGTGGCTGGGGTAGGCTCCAACACTCCGTGAGGATAAGCGGCTCAGAAAATGGATAGATGAGTTTGTTGTCTCAATAAGTAAGTGGCCCCACATAACAAGTTTGCTTTTATTGGCAGTATTATTAATTTTGTCCAGTGCATGCAGTAATCTTGACCTGTGTAAATCAGTACTTTTCAATTATTTTCTGTTTTGCCCCCCCCCCCAGCAAGAAAATAATTTGTGCCACCCCCCATCCCCCCACACACACTCTCCTCTGCAACTACAAATATTATCATCCACCCATCCATTTTCTTAGCCACTTATCCTCACAAGGGTCGCGGGGAGTGCTGGAGCCTATCCCAGCTATCAACGGGCAGGAGGCGGGGATCGAATCCGGGACCTCAGAACTGTGAGGCCAACGCTTGACCAGCTGCTCTATCGTGCCGCCCAGTGTAAATCCATGCTTCTCAATTATTTTGTGTCAGGCCCCCCCAGCGAGAAAAAAACAATTTGCGGCCTCCCCACTCTCTGCCGCGACTATAAATATTATAATTTGTCTATAAAATTGTTATAAGTGCAGTTCTGCATAACATTATGTCCTTATTAACATTAAAGAAAGAAAGAAATTAGAACTATAATTCAACTGACAACAAAGAATAAATTTATTAACATTGTTTTTTTGTAACAGAAAAGATTTTAAGTGCCTTAATAAAAAAAAAAAATCCATTTAAACCGTAAACATTTTTTTAGCGACTTATTGCTCCATTTGAGAGTGGAAAAATCCAAAATAAAATCAGTAAATATTAATAATTTCAAGTTCAGTTCAGCAATAATAATTAAGGGGCGCAATATATAAAACATTTTCACTTACAAAACAAAAATGAATAAATCTGCTATGGTGTGGGGTGTTTTTGCACTCAACGATTTGGTACGCTACCTTGTATGATGCTAACAATGCTAACAATGGTTTACTGAAATCGCTTTCACAAAGCGGGATGATTGTCGGGAATATTTGGCACATTTTGATAATAATAAATAATACAGGGCCTTATCAACACGATTGGGGTGTAATGTCGCATGTAGTGGCGCATAATTTATTTAGCTGCCACAGTGAAGCTAAGCGCTACATACGCTTCGTCATAGTTCCTCGTTTTAGCTTTCGGGTGACTTTCCTTTGTTTCTTTATCTTCGTTTCTCTGCGCCATTCTTTTCATCCCTGTTAAAAAAAAACATGGTTTCATTTACTGTACTTCAGATCACCTCCTTGGTACAAAAAAAAAAAAAAATTACACCATAGAGCTTATATACTGTGTTTGACCACGTGACAACATCCTCAGCACTCGGCCATGTTGGATGGGGTCACTCTACTGACGCACCGTTCACTCTATGCTTTTGCATATAGACCAGACTTACACAAATGTTCATACGAATGTTAAAAGTGACGCATGATGGCTAAAAAGACTTTGGAAAGTTATCGGGGCTCATTCGATGTTGTTTCAAGAAACTGTAACGACAAGAAGTGTGTACCGCACAATGCAATGTAACTATGTACCGCGTGATTATAGCCAGCGTTGTGTTAAATTACGTTGATTGTACCAAGGAAAGAAGTGTCGATTATTATTTTCATTTTTGTTACCGAGAGGGAAAGAGAGAGAGAGGTTCGACCGGGACGAGTCCCAAGTGGAACCCGCACATTTTTTTCCACTTCCACGGATAAATTTTTAACTGAACTCACGAAACAGCTAGCGGTGCGCTAACAAATTATAATGTCAATAATAAAACAGAAAATACAGATTTTGGAGACATGCATTGCATTCACACGCGAGTATTATGTAGGCCCTTGGCCCTAAAGCAGTGTTTTTCAAGGTTTCGTTGTATTGCCTCGTGCTACACCGTTACCGTCTTTGCTTCCTTTTGACCTCCACTCATACTAGGGCCTTCATCTGGGTCTGGATTTCGTCCAGGGTCCAGTTCGTAGTCAACATTTTTCTTCTTCAAAAACGTATCCATCACTTTCACCGTCGTCCTGCTACCCACAATACCGGCACCAACGCCACCTGCCACTGCATCCATGCGTCACTAATTTGCTTGTCTCAAAGGTCAAGCAAATTAGCTACCTGCTGCTGCCACCTACTGGTATGGAAGAGTAGGCTACTACATGATTACTCTGCCAGGCGCTAGACCGGACAGGCACACAAATTGATAATTTCCCACGGCACAGCTGACAATATCTTGCGGCTCACGAGTATGCCGCGGCACAGTGTTTGAAAAACACTGCCCTAAAGAATACTTCTCTTTCGCACAACTTAGTTATTGTTAAAGTGCGACTGCCATGAAACGGATGATTTTTGGTATATTATTAATGGAAAAACCCACAGCCAATATGGTTCAATGTGTTTTTTCACCACAAAACATGATTTTGACGTATGCAGCTTTTTGTAACTCCCGGCATGAAAATCCTCTCGAGGGATTTGTTTTCGAGAAGAAGCAGGAAGTGACGTAAAGGACAGTGGCGCCCCCAAGTGGACTCGTTTGTTTCTATTAGTTTTACCGCCGGGAACGTAGCTCGTTTTTCCTTCGTGTTAGCCAAATGCCGGCTCGTTGCATTGCTGGATATTGTTCGAACACTCGGGAGGATGGATTTACCCTTCATAAGTTCCCAAGAGACCCGTTTCGTTTTGAAAAATGGATTGCACGGGTGCAGAGGACGAGAGCTTCGTGGGTTCCAAATAACAGGTAGGTGTGTATACAGCTACAAAAAAAAAAATAATAGTTTTGGGGCGGACCACGTAATCGGTCTCTCTCATAACGTAACAAAAGATCCGCATATGAAATGTGTCGACGTGCGCGTCGCCCAGCCAACAATGTCTCGATAGTGTTCATCAAGTACTGCGGCGACTTTGAACATACCCCTAAAAGCAACATAGCTATGCTCCACCTCCTCTGTATATGACACCACGGGCACGGACAGGATGCGGTTTGGCCGTGATCTGATATCATCTGAATATGGCTCGAAACAATAGTGTAATATTGCCCTGAGGGCTCAAAACAATAGTGTAATATTATAATTATATTATTATATTATGCCCGGCCAAAATACACACACGCCTGTGTAGCGATTGTTTCATTTCAGGTAGGAATCATTCATCTCAATCTCAAATTACCAAGAACTATTTATAATGCCAAATTGACTCATTTGAGAACAATGCGTATTAAAAAAAAAAAGAAAATAAACCGTACGTCGCAGCAGAGACTTTAATGTGTGGCGGCAATCGCTTCCGTGTACGTTCCGTGGAGACCACGCCGTCCTCTTTCTTTTTTTTTTCCAATGATAGTTAATGAATGAGAGTTTGTGTAAAACCCTGGGTCATTTATTTAAATATTGGTATTTGTATTGAATAATAGCTGAAAAGATCGATGGATTCCGGGAAAGGTTAACGTGTAGCCGAATACGCTTCCACATTCAGGAGGCATCACCCGGTCACTATATCAGATTTATTCCAATGAAGTATTCGTATGCGTCCAGACTTTTATACGCTTTCAAACTTTTCTGTGTAAATCTCAATGACTTACTCAACAGATCCATGTTCATATCCAGTTGTCCAAGACAAGCGGAAGCAAATTACAAAACATCAACTTCGGCATTAAATATGGGTCCTCTATGCCAAGTGTCTCTCATTTTTCCACGTACCTTAATTTATTATCACGTATCGGACAAAATTCTGGGCGCCGTGCTTTAAGACATATTTTCGTTTCGTCTCGACGGACTTAGTATTAAATAATGCTTTGTTTTACCGGCAATATGGCCAGTCACATGATTTCAGTCACACAGGTCTATAGAGCTCGTGCACATATGACATAAAATCACGTGACTTTTGTTTACGTCTCCATATTGCCGGTCTAACAAAGCATTGTTCAATGCTAAGTCGGTTGGAGACGACACGGAAATATGTCTTGTAGCACGACGCCCAGAGTCTTGCCCGATAACGTCGGACATTTAGAAGGTGAAAATAAACGACGGTACGTGGAAAAATGAGATAAACTCTGCATCGAGGACCCGTATTTAATGCTGAAGTCAATGTTTTTGCTGATAACAAATTCAACTGTTAATTCGCTTCCGCTTGTCTTGGACAACTGGATACACACATGGATCTGGTGAGGAAGTTGTCGAGATTTCCACGGAAAAGTTTGAAAGCGTATAAAAGTCTGGACGCATACGAATACTTTGTTGCTGGATCTGTTCTCATCAGGTATAAATCCCACATAGTGACGGTTTTGGCGGCTTGTGAACGTGGAAGTGTGTTCGGCTGTCATGGTCCTGCCAGTCCAGCCCTGGCTGTGTTGGTTGGCGCGCTTGCACACCTGCGCCTCATGCTGATTGGCCCCGGTGTATATAGGACCATGGGGACGACTGGTCCGGCGCCAGATCGTTGCGGTTCATGCCCCGTTCCAGCACTCCCATATCTCTGATCGTTTTCCCGTGTGTACCGACCTCCGTCTGTTCTCTGACCGACCCCATAAACCTGACTCCCTTGATACTCTGCCTGCTTTGTTCATTCTCCCATGAACCGACTCCTGCCTGCCCGCTGACCTGCTCTCTACGCCCGACGTCCCGACTACCGCTGCTGCACCTGACTGCCTGCTCGATCCCCGACATTGGAATAATAAAAAAAATTTCCCGAATTACACCTGCGTCTCCCGTGTACTCCTGCATTTGGGTCCTACCTCCGCCTTGATGGGTCGTGACATCAGCGACACATTGACCTTTGCTGGAATCCATCGATCTTTTCAGCTCGTAGTCAACACAAATAACAATATTTAAATAAATGACCCCTGGTTTGAAACAAACTCTCATTCATTAACTATGATAAAAAAAAAAAAGAGGGCGGAGTCGTCTCAATGGAAAGTACACGGATATGATTGCGGCCACCGCTTAACCTCTGTAAACCTGTGCGACAGTTTTAATTTTTTTTTTTCAACATGGATTGTTCTCAAATGAGCCGAATTGGCATTATAAATACTTTTTGGGAATTTGAGATTGAGAAGAATAATTCCTACCTGAAATGAAGCGATGACTACACAGGCGTGTGCGTATTTTGGCCGGTTTAATAGCCGAAATCCATCGATATTTTCTGGTCTTTTCCGCTGGTATATCATAAAATGATCTTTTTGAATATCTGTCTCGTCTGTTGTGACAACGAACAGCACAACGGATCTCGGGTATTGCGAATATTCTCCTCCGGGTCAATGTCGAGCGCTCTGTTTGACCGGCAATATGGCGCCGTGAAAATGGTGACGTCTCATGCACGAGCTCTGTACGTACCTATGACTCTATTATGAGTACTATGCACTGGGCAGTAGGAAAAAAAAAAAACAGACCTCAGCAGTACTTTTCAGTACTGTCATCTGTACTTTTGCTTGGATGAGAAGACACGGCACAGACTTTCTACACTATTTGAGCGAAGGGCACACTGTAGGAATACTGCATCTTGTATACAAAGTAAAAGCATGTGCTGTGTCAGTGAAACTTTTATAACATGCACAATATGGATAGTCATTATTTGCACCCGTGGGTGTATAATAAGATGGATCCAGAGGCCACTATTTTTCCGTTGTACAGCTGCTGCTTAGCTGCTCGTCCAGTGCTGATTAACATTTGCCCGTGGGAGGCGGATTGGGTTATTTACGTGTAAAAAGCACTCCTACTATTAAAATAATAATCCTAATAATCACATTACAAAACAACTTCCAGAACGAATTGATTTCATAAGTCGCGGTACCACTGTATACGGACAAGAAAAAGATACATACATTAATCGCTGGTTCACAAAATAACATAGTAGTTTATTTTTTTTTAAACATTCATATTTGCATTCAACACATCTTAATCATTGCTATTCTCCCCAACACACTTGTGTGTCTTAATCCGATCCTTATGAGAGAATCTCTCACCGCAAACTAAACAGGAAAACGGTTTTTCACCAGTGTGGGTTCTTGTGTGTTTTTTTAAATCTGTCCTCTGCGTGAATCTTTTCCCGCAAACTGTGCAGGAAAAAGGTTTCTCACCAGTGTGTGTTCTCGTGTGTTTTTTTAAGTTTCCATTTTCAGAGAACCTTTGACCGCAAACTGAGCAGGAAAAAGGTTTTTCACCAGTGTGGGTTCTTGTGTGCATTTTTAAGTGTCCCTTTTGAGTGAATCTTTGACCGCACACTGAGCAGAAAAAGGGTTTCTCTCCAGTGTGGGTTCTTGAGTGAATTTTTAAGTGTCCCTTTTGAGTAAATTTTTGACTGCAAACTAAGCAGCAAAATGGTTTTTCTCCAGTGTGGGTTCTTGTGTGCTTTTTTAAATTTCTCTTCTGAGTGAATCTTTGACCGCAAACTGAGCAGGGAAATGGTTTCTCTCCAGTGTGTGTCCTTGTGTGTAGTTTTAACCGTTCCTTCACAGAGAATCTTTGGCCGCAAACTGAGCAGGAATATGGTTTCTCTCCTGTGTGCGTTCTTGTGTGCATTTTTAAGTGTCCCTTTTGAGTGAAACTTTGACCGCAAACTGAGCAAGTAAATGGTTTTTCTCCAGTGTGCGTTCTCACATGTAGTTTCAAAACGCAGTTATTAGCAAATGTTTTCCCACACTGAGAGCATTTCCATTGTTTGTTGTCAGCGTGACATGTCATATCACCTTCGGATTGTTTATCATCATCATCATCATCATAGTCAGAAGAGTGTGACGTCATGTCGTCAGTGTCTGATAGCGGCGCTAAGAGTCCGTCTGTTTTTGATCCTCTACAGTGGTCTCCACCACCTTCTTTTGTCATGTGTTGAATTGAGCTGCTGCTTGGAGGCTCCGGCCCTCCACTCTCCTCACTTTGAACGTTGTCGTCACTCTTCAAAGGGGGACCAATCATGGGAAATTTGATCTTCTCTTCTTCCTCTTTCATGTGAGGATGCGCTTCTTCCTCCTCTTTCGCAATCAAAATGGGCTCCTCTTCTTCTTTGATGGGGGGCACTTCTTCATCCTCCACTTCCTCTTTGATGTAAGGGCGCTCTGGCTTCTCCCACCCACTACAAAGATCTTCAGAGATGTCTGCAAGATACAAAAAGACAAATTGTCCTATGTCATAAATCAGGTGGTACGGTGGAGCAGCTGTAAAGCGTTGGCCTCAGAGTTCCGATGTCCTGGGTTCGATCCCGAACCCGGTTTGTGGCATTTGCATGTTCGAACCTGTGCTCGTGTGGGTTTTCTCCGGGAACTCCGGTCGCCTCCCACATCCCAAAAACATGTAACATTAATTGGACAATCAAAATTGCCCCTCGGTGTGATTGTGAGTGCGGCTGTTTGTCTCTTTGTGCCCTGTGATTGGCTGGCAGCTACTTCAGGGTGTAATTCCCAGCCTACAGAGCGCACCTTGTTATAATAAGCCTCATCCAGTACATTTGTAAAGGAAATACCATTTGGCACATACATACGCCGCAGCTGTGTAAAAGCCGCAAGTGCCCATATTGAAACAAAATATTTACAAAGAAAGACGGTACACAGAAGGTTTAGTGCTAGCGCTGTTGCACTAAGGCTAGTGCCACGCTAACAGGGGTGGTAAAAAAAAAAAAAAAAAAAAAAAAAAAAAAAACATACCAGTAAAAATCACTGCAACAAGGCAGCAAGATGCTAGCTCAGTGCTAACAGGGCCAGACCGGTCTCACTCTTAACTTTTCCGCTCGAGTGCCGCCTTGCGGCCGTTAGAAAAATGCACAAATTAGCCAAATCACTGCATAAACCCCACGTTTGAAAGCGTGTTAAAAAAATCGCGGCTCATAGGCCGGAAATTACGGTACCCCGCCTTCTGCCCGTTGACAGCTGAGAAAGGCTCCAGCACTCCCTGTGACCCTTGTGAGGATAAGCGGCTAAGAAAATGAATGGATATATCATAAATCTGAACATCGATGGATTTAGAATTGTTAACCCGACTTGCAAAAAAAACAAAAATACTGCACAGTGCCATCACGTTGCTTGATCGATTTACTGTAGTAGTCATGGTTGTTGTAGTAGTAGTTGTAGTGGTGATAGCAGTCGTAGTACCAGTGGTATGAGTTGCAGTCATGATACTGGCAACTAAATAACCGTAATTTCCGGCCTATACGCCGCGACTTTTTTCACACGCTTTCAAACGTGGGGTTTATGCAGTGATTTGGCTAATTTGTGCATTTTTCTAACGGCCGCAAGGGGGGACTCGAGCGGAAAAGGTAGGAGTGAGACCGGTGGAATATATGTGCCGAGGAAGTGACTTTTACCGGTCTGGCCCTGTTAGTGCTGCACTAGTGTGTTACTGCCGTGTCGCTGTGATTTTTACGAGTGTTTTTTTTTTTTTAACTGGCCGTGTTAGCGCGGCGCTAGTGTTAGCATGGCTGCAGTAGCATTAGCACAGCTGCGCTAAAATAAACTCTCTGTGTACCGTCTTCTTTGTAAATATCTCGTGTTTCAATGTTGGTTTCAATGTGGGCACTTGTGGCCTTTACACGGCTGCGGCCTCCGTATGTACCAAATGGTATTTCCTTTACAAATGTAATGGGTGAGGCTTATCCTCAGGTGCGCTCTGTAGGCCGGGAATTACGGTAGTCGTAGTTGTAATCGTAGGGACGGTGTTGATAGAAGTTTTTGTGGCAGTAGTAGTCGTGATATTTGTGACGGGAGTGTTATCGACGGCGCAATAGACTACGAGACGAAATGCCCGCCGTATTGCTTTACGGTGCCGCGACACTCGAAATGAGTCGAAACCAAAATAAACTTGATCTAGAAAAGCTTTATGGTCCAAAAAGTTTGGGCAGCGTTTCAATTTGAGGAATTCCGATTTCTCATTTCAACTTCGATTCCAAAAGCGTCGAGCATCCGGTTCTCTCCTGGGGGTGGGCCAAAAAACATTTGCGTGGTTTAAATAAAGACTTAAAAAAAAAAATTATGAACATCCATTTTCCTAGCAGCCCACACAGCATAGACTAAAATGAACAATTGACTCAAGGTTCTTTACAACAAGCATCAATATCGAACATCCATTCACCCATCCATTTTCTTAGCCGCTTATCCTCACGAGGGTCGAGGGAATGCTGGAGCCTATCCCAGGTATCATTAAGCAGGAAGCGGTGTTTCTGCTAAAAATTAAATACAACATTGTTAAAACAGTTATTCGGGAGCTTTTTATGTCAAATAATTCAGATGTGCAAGTTCTAACTTGCCCCCCTGTTTTAAGCATGTGCCCTTTTATTTTGAAGGGTACACAACGGAACACAGCATATTACACTGCATTTTTTTAAACAGATGGAACAAAAATCTATAAAATTATATCCCAAATGCCGTTTGTTTTAAAATTAAGACACATTTTGTTGACTGTGTCTGCCGCAAAAAAAGAAAATGTCTGACGCATAAAAGTCCACGAATACAATCGATCTGTGTAACCAAGTCAATCAAGAAATACCAACATATATGGATTTTTAAAATTTTAATGAATCAAGACTTTAGAAATCAAATAAATGTGCCGAACATGTATGCAGTTCTACCTTTGAATGTATGCAGTACTGCGTTTCAAAACAGTGTGTCATTTTCAGGTTGAAAAGATGGCCCCTCCACTTAAAAGCTCTAACATGCATTTAGTGTAATGTGTTTTTTTTTATGAGATTTCACATACTTTTGGTAATCATATTTGTTAACAATTTTAGCAATAGTACTTTTTTTTTAAGTTGAACTTCATCTTAAAAGTCCACTGTCATGAAATGGCGAATTTTTAGTATGTTATTAATGAAAAAACGGCAGCCGACATGGACCCATGCGTTTTTCACCACAAAACATGATTTTGACGTATATGGCTTTTTGTAACCCCCGCCATGAAAGTCCTTTCGAGGGATTTGTTTTCGAGAAGAACCAGGAAGTGACGTAGAGGGCAGTAGCGCACTCAAGCGGTCTCGTCTGTTTCCGCTAGTTTTACCTGCTGGAAGGTAGCTCGTTGTTCCTTCGTGTTAGCCAAAATGGCGGCTCGTATTGCTGGATATTTTTCGAACACTCGGGAGGATGGATTTACTCTTCATACGTTTAAAAAAAGACCTGGTTCGTTATGAAAAATGGATTGCACAGGTGCAAAGGACGAGATGTGCCCTGCGATTGGCTGGCAACCAGTACAGGGTGTACCCCTGCCTCCTGCCCGTTGATAGCTGGGATAAGCTCCAGCACTCCCCGCGACCCTTGTGAGGATAAGTGGGTAAGAAAATGAATGGGTGGATGGATGATAATATTTATAGTCGCAGCGGAGAGTGTATGTGGGGGGTGAGGTGGGGGGGCACAAATTGTTATTTTCTTGCTGGGGGGGATAACAGAAAATAATTGAGAAGTACTGATTTACACAGGTCAAGATTACTGCATGCACTGGACAAAATTAATACTACTGCCAATAAAAGCAAACTTATTATGTGGGGCCACTTACTTACTGTGACAACAAACTCATCTATCCATTTTCTGATCCGCTTATCCTCACACGGAGTGCTGGAACCTACGCCAGCCACCCTGAACTGGTTGCCAGCCAATCGCAGGGCACATGGAAACAGACAACAATCGCACTCACAATCACACCGAGGGGCAGTTTAGAGTTTCCAATTAAAGGGCCACTGTCATGAAATGCATGATTTTTAGTATGTTATTAATGAAAAAACGCCAGCCGACATGGACCCATCTGTTTTTTCATCACAAAACATGATTTTGACGTATACCGCTTTTTGTAACTCCCGCCATGAAAATCCTCTTGCGGGATTTGTTTTGGAGAAGAAGCAGGAAGTGACGTAGAGGGCAGTAGCGCACTCAAGCGGTCTCGTCTGTTTCCGCTAGTTTTACCTGCTGGAAAGTAGCTCGTTGTTCCTTCATCTTAGCCAAAATGGCGGCTCGTTGTATTGCTGGATATTCTTCGAACACTCGGGAGGATAGATTTACCCTTTCTAAGTTTGCAAGAGACCCAGTTCGTCGTGAAAAATGGATTGCATGGGTGCAAAGGACGAGAGCTTTGTGGGTTCCAAATGACAGGTAGGTGTGTATACAGCTACTAAAAAAAATAATAGGTGGCGAGCAAGCCGTCACCGGTTTCCGCCTTGGCTCCAACACAGAGGTGGTTTGGCCGTGTGTGTAAGGAGAAAGGAGCCCCCCCCAACCTGGCACGGGTCCTCCTGAGTACGCTTCATAGTGTTGGGTAGTCTGTTAGTTAGAAGTAATCCGCATATCATCTAAATAGGGCTGAAAACGATAGGGTAATATTGCCAACGTCACTTCACTCGATTTGTGAGATGTTTTCTTTGAAAAGAGCTTCTGTGTTCCATACCAAGTCGCTATTACGTGTTTTCAATGGCAAATGTCCCAGTGTAACATCTGCTGATGACGTTGCAGGCAATATGCCGACCACTTGGAAGTCGAATGATACTTCCGCAACTTTGCGCGTGGATGACGCGCTCTCCGCTCATATTTATTTTTTCATATCGACATTGAAGTGAATTATGTTTTATGGAATTTTCATTACAATATCTATTTTAGAATGTTTATAGGGATGACAGTAGAGCTTTAAAGAGCTGCTTCTAATTCAAACTACTATGTCGCCTTCCGAGACACCTGGTACCTTACCGACACTACGTAGCTCCGCCCCCTCCACAGCCCCACATAGGATTTTAATAACTTTATGGCAAATGTATCATCAAACCTGGCCTGTGAATAAATAGGAATATGATTCAAATGAATATGCATGGAACCTGGTGTGTCGACTCCAGTTTGAGGCCGCGGTTTGAAAACAGCGTCTGGTAGTTGAATTTGTGGCCCCGCCTCCTCTTCTTTTGGTCCACAAAGTTCCGCCTTGTACTCTGCCGTGCTTCTTTCGCACATTTTCCCAGGGCGATCACGGCACTTTCCTTCCACTCTACGTTGGATGGACGAGGAAAGCAAATGGGGGAAAAAAAAAACGATTATTATCCGTTTCAGATCATTTTTCACAATTACCAACTTCAACGGCTCATCCCAGGTGCATCATCTCTGAAAATATTCAGTACGGCTTTTTTTTTTGTTTTGCAAGGCCATTTCTGAATTTGAAGTCAGTTCATTTTGCTCAATAGATTCAACTAACATTAAACTCAGATAAATAAAGCCACGTTTCTTATTTAATACAAAATGTACAATGCATAAAAAAAAAACAGTGCAACAAATACAACATTGGTTGATCTGATGAGGGGAAAAATGGCGAGTAGCGAGTGAGGATGTTCGTTGCAGAGGTGGGTAGGGTAGCCAAATATCGTACTCAAGGAAGAGTAGTTACTTGACAATAACGTGACTGAAGTAAAAACTACTTTTGCCTTAAAAATTACTTGAGCTTGATAAAAAGTACACTGAAATAATTACTCCACCACTGAGTAACAAGCGCGTACACACACATAAAATAGAATTTACTGCACATTGTTTTCTAAAGTTATAAATGGGCTAAACATCCACGTTTGGGCAGACTGTGCCAGAGATATATTACAAAATATGTAAGTTTTTGTTCGTCTAAATGTAAAAAAAATAGCAATGCGGGGCCTTGTCGTTATGGTCAAGGAGAACCTTTCCAAAATGGCGCCTTCGTACGCACAATAATCAGCTGGGCTAACTCGACTGCTGTTAGTACCTATGTGGGATCATGTGACTTTATTTTGTAGTTTCATTGGTGGACTACACCAAACCGTCACTAGCACTTCAATGATTGGTGGAAATGGCGACCAATGCGGAAGTCGTAGTCGCACGAAAAAAATACTTGACAAATAAGCAATAATTGAACAATAAAAGTAGCTAGCGATATTTAGATTCATGTAATGGAGTAGACGGCTAACTCATGACTTCAAGAGGGAAAATATGTGTTGGAAAATGATCTACAAAAGGATTTAAAATCCACGTTATCATAATGATTCAGAAAATAAACGTGACATATGACTTGAGTATCTCGGGAAAAACAAAACTGATATAATATAGATATTTGTGTTTTTTTTTTAAAACGAAATTCAAGCGTTAGTATTAGATATTGTAGAATTACCTCACGCTCGAGCTCTGCTGAGAAAAGTGCTGGTCGGATACGCGTCTCTCTGTTAGCAAGCTAAGCTAGACTAAGCTAGTCCAAGAAGCTTCCAACGTACACCGCTGAGACGAGGTTTTTTTTTTTTAATGTTTTTTAAGGGTTAATGGACGCAATGTATCAAGGTTTCAATCCCGCTCGGAACAAATTCGGAAAATTAGTTTGAAGAGGGAATTCAGTTCCTCGGGCAAAAGTACACGAGAGTGGATCTGGAGCGCAAGTGCCCAAAGACGAGGAAAGCGCATGCGTGTACGCAGGAGGTTTGATTTGATCGTTTGCCGCGATCATTACAAACTCTTTAAAAATAACTTCATTTGTGTATAAATTAATGTTCCATAAAAGTTTGTTAACACATCCTTGTGACCTTTTGATTCTGTTCGCAATTAATCTTTTCATTTGAAGTGCCCAAAGACGAGGAAAGCGCATGCGCGTACGCAGGAGGTTTGATTTGATCGTTTGCCGCGATCATTACAAACTCTTTAAAAATAACTTCATTTGTGTATAAATTAATGTTCCATAAAAGTTTGTTAACACATCCTTGTGACCTTTTGATTCTGTTCGCAATTAATCTTTTCATTTGAAAACAAAAACTATTTTTCCTCGCGTGAACGGGAGTACCAGTTCCCTTGTCTTAATTTTTCGGGGTTATGGTTTTACAGAACTGTATGCACGCAATGTACCGGCGTTTTTGGTCTCTCTCTCTCTCTCTCTCTCTCTCTCTCTCTCGCTCTCTTTCTTTCTCTCTCTCTCTCTCCTCTCTCTCTCTCTCTCTCTCCTTGTTCTCGCTGTTGCGCCAGCAAGTGCAACGGTGACACCTGGTGGACAAAAGAAGTCACAGCAATCACGGCACGTAAGGTTCTGAAACACGACCCCCTTGTTATAAAATTATAAATGTTTGTCGATATACGACAGTATTTACACAAGTCTGTGTTAACATAACCGTTTGTGTTATGTTAAATAGACGACGTTGGCCTTTAAGTATGTTTTTTTTTGCCCATATTTAGTCATGACTACATAATTTCGTCATGTCCTCAGTGGAGCTTTGTTCTGTAGCCAGATGTGTCCTTGATCGCATCTCCGCACGTTGGCTAACCTTGATGAACTGCATACTGGACACTTTTAATAATCCATTGGCAGCTAGAACCGGTTGAGACAGAAACCCTTTGTCTAAGTGGAAAGCCCTGATCTCACGTCACAGGTTTGATACCACCCATAGTCCGCCCTTCTGACAAGATAAAGGATGTGTACTTTCTCTGTATCTTCGCACTTGTGATCTGCTCTTTACAGCCATTGTCCGGAACTCATAAATGCCCGGAATATTCTGTAAGTAAATTCTTCGAAGAAACTGTTCATCATCTTCAGCACTTTATTTGGATAACCAACATTCTCACTACCCGAAATTAAACGAACATGCGGAGGAAAAAAAGCGTACTCCAACACTTTGAAAAATGGTTTTGATAAGGTTAACGCAACACTAACCCCTCGTGAAAATTGGTTTATAAATGAGCAAGTTAGGACTTCATTTCAGTGTCGTGTATTGAATTCTATGGGAACGACGACCGTTCCAACATGTCCGCCAGATGGCATGTTGGTCATCTGTAGCGCGCTGGTTTGCCTAGTCTTGATTTCCATCTGGCGACACTCGTTTTAACCACACAGGCTTCCATGTTCCGCACAAGAAAACGTCCCGAATTTGCGCCGAACGGGCCAAATACTCTCCACAGTAAGATAATCACTACTTTACCAGACTAAGACTTAAATAATTCAGTCTCCAAGTCCGGTTGAAGTTGTCTAGTTGCACGATGAAGCGTTTCGGCCCAGTTTAGCTTAGCATGCTAACAAAGAAACCCCATTTTGCTTGCGCTGAACACTTCGCGAGGCAGAAAGCGCGTAAAATGTTCTTTTTTTTACGCCACCTACTAGGAAGGCTCGTGGTATACTCCATGTTTGTCTGAGATACTGAAATTATCTTGTAACACTTATTTCTGCGGGAGAAAGTTGACCGGATATTCGCCTGACATTAAGTTCTCATTCGCTTGTACACTACCTCATAACTCAATTTTTGACTATTTCACGTTTAGTGGGAGTTTTAATTTTTATTTCGCTACAAATTTATATGCAATGACGGGTCTTAATTTTTTTTTTTTTAACATGTAGCTCACAGTCTGTGTTAGGGACCGTCGCTAAATAATACATACCAGGGTGACAAATGTGAAAGATATCATCATATATCAAACAAAATGTTTGTGTGATTTTTAAAAAATTCTATTTACTGGAATAGTTGGCGGTGGGAGTCCGCACTTAGTACATGTCAAACTTTGCGGATGGATATCTTACATTTTTGTTAAATTGCATGTGATTAAAGGTCCACTGTCATGAAATGCATGATTTTTAATATGTTATTAATGAAAAAATGGCAGCCGGTGTAGACCCATCCGTTTTTTCACCACAAAATCTGATTTTGACGTATATGGCTTTTGGTAACTCCTGCTATAAAAAGCCTCTCGAGGCATTTGTTTTTGAGAAGAACCAGGAAGTGACGTATAGGGCAGTAGCGCGCTCAAGCGGTCTCGTCTGTTTATACTAGTTTTACCTGCTGGAAGGTGGCTCGTTGTTCTTTCCTGTTAGCTAAAATGCCGGCTCGTTGTATTGCTGGTTATTGGTCGAACACTCGGGAGGACGGATTCGCTCCTCATATTTTTCCAAAAGATCCTTTTTCGTCGGGAAAAATGGATTGTGCGGGTGAAAAGGAGGAGAGACCTTGTGTGCGGTGTTGTTTTCATCACCGCCGCGGAGGTGGATCGCACGGGGAGAGGGTTTGGCTGCGGCGTTCGTTGTCACTCACGTTCGGCGTTGTTTTTTTCATCGCTGCGGAGGTGGATCGCACGGGGAGAGGGTTTGGCCGGATGCTGTTTGGCCGTGATCCGCATATCATCTAACCCTTTTTTCGTATAAACATTGAAGCGAATAGTGTTATATGTATTTTCATTACAATATCTATTTTAGAATGTTTATAGGGATGACCCTCTACCTTTAAAAAAAAGTCCCCCCCCCCAAAAAAAAAACCCAATTCTCATTCTTATTTCTGTAGTAATTAGCAATGAGAGTCCACTTGTTACTATCGTTCAAACTTTGCGGAGATCTTGCATTGTAGATAAAGTGTAATTAATGGCCTATAAATTTATTATTATAATATTTGTTTTTTTTTCTACACGTCTGGATGCTTTAATAGTGTCTAAACACCTGAAAGAACCTGTGAGTTGATATCTTCATATAACCCGTGTTGTTATTAGTTGTCCCAGCATCAACAATTGAAGCAAATAGCGTATGTATTAAATTTATTAGTTAATGAACACCCTTTGAACTCGTGTACGGAGTTGCTGAGGTAACTGGCCTGGTGTCTGCCTCATCATCCTCATGCCAGCCTCCCAGGGGGACCTTGGATGAGGGAAAAAAAAGTTTTCACTGAACCCATAGTAATATCATTATTGTATAGCTATCAAGGTATCTGGCATGAATATCGAGATATCAAATACTGTCTATATTGCCTAGCCCTACCCGCAATGTCCAGCTCTTAATCTCGATATAATTGTTTCACATGTCCAATTTGCACTCGCTTTCCTCATCCCTCCAACGTAGAGCACAAAGTTTCGTGGTCGTCGTTGGAAAATGTCCGCGAAAAGGACACCAGAGTACGAGGAGGAACTTAGTGGACCGCAATGTCTGCTACTGGACGCCGATTTCAATCTGCAGCCTCCAACTGTGCCACCCGGAGCAGGTCAGTTACATGTCTTTCTCACTTTCTTGGGAAATGCATTGTAATTTTAATATTCGCGTTGATTTAAATTTAAGGGCACCAAGTGAAGTTAGATATAATTAGGGCTGCAATATTAAATCAATTGATAAGTTTAGGCATTGAATTTTATTGTGTGATCATTGTGTGTGTGATGATTATTTTAACAACCTGCCATGTCGCACAATGAATGGCCGAGTAACAGGACAGAAGGAAAAAAAATGAAATAATATCGAAGAGGTGTGCCGTCTAGTCTTTTAGAGCAGATTCAAATGTGGCTGAGCCAAGGCATGGCAATTGTTGAGTGGTACCTCTAGTTATTAAATTAATTTGTTCCGGAAGTCGTTTCGTAGTGTGAATTTTTCACAAGTAGAAGCGCTTTTTACATGTAAATAGCCTAATCCGTTCCAGGTCCCCCGACAAAAATAAACATTCAAAGTACATAATGTAAATAATAATTTAATATAATATAATGTAATGCAAAGAGAAGGGTGTGTGACAATCAAAAGGCATCGTGGGGGACGGAGGAGGAGGCAAACGTTTAACAGCTGAGAGAAAACACAACTTAATTACACTATAAAGTTTTTTTTGGCCCCATGGTGAAGAAAGATGAATAAACTTGCAAAAAACACAAACCAAAAACTAATTAAGATACAGGAAGTACATCATGGTTAAAAACTGACGTCCCTACTAGCCAATGAGATACCAAGAAGATGCTACGATGGATAGCCAATGGGAGAGTGGCTCTATTGAGCAATACAAACAAAGATACAGGAAGTGCATCATGGGTAAAGATTGACGTCCCTCCTAGCCAATGGGATACCAGGAAGATGCTACGGTGGACAGCCAATGGGAGAGCAACTCTTATCGCACCACACAAACCAAGATACAGGAAGTGCATCATGGGTAAAGAATGACATCCCTACTCGGCAATGGGATGCTAGGAACATGGTAGGGCGATAGCCAATGGGAGAGGAGCTCTATCCTGCCACACAAACACACAAACCAAGATACAGGAAGTGGATCATGGGTAAAAATTGACATCCCTACTAGCCAATGCGATACCAGGAAGATGCTACAATGGACAGCCAGTGGGAGAGCAGCTCTATCGCACCACACAAACCAAGATACCAGATGTTCACTTTCAGTGGAATTTGGGGATCCTGCGCCAATTTTTTCCTTTCGTATCCTGAATCTTCCTTTGTAACGAGAGACAACATTCTTCTGACATGTGTCACTATGCATGTGTACATCACTGCTCACTCCAGGAAGCTAGCAGTTTGGCTTCAGATGCGCTTGACAACTTAATTTTACCATGTACCGTAATTCCTGCCCCACAGAGCGCAACTGGTTACAGGTACATTTGTAAAGGAAATACCATTTGGTACATGCATACGCCGCAGGTGTATAAAAGCCAAAACCCACATTGAAACACGAGACATTTACAAAGAAAAATGGTACACAGAAAAAGGTTAACGCTAGTGCGGCGCTAGCTAGCGCTAACGCAAGCCCCGCGCTAATGCTAACAGGACCAGTTCAAATAAAACTTACCAGTAAATACTGTATCACTGAGACACGGTAGTAACACAGCAGCAACACGCTAGCACAGCGCTAACACTAGCGCAGCGCTAACGGGGCCGGTAAAAGTCACTTCCTCGGGATATATATTCCACCGGCTTATAGTATAGCATTCATGTAGAACATGACTTAAGTCCTTACACGGCACTGGTGTCAAACTCAAGGCCCCGGGGCCAGATCCGGCCCGCTGCGTGATTATATGTGGCCCGCGAAGGCAAATCATATGTTTCAACTTCCATGATTTTTGTTCAAATCTGTACCAAAATTTTAAATTGCCATATCACAAATGATAACAACGAGATATTCCAAGCATTTTTGTGTTATCAATCGACAACAATGGTTTGAAAAAAAAAACATTTGTCTTGATTTCTGATTCCAAAACTAGTTCATAAATTACATGTGTAATTGTCATGTGGCGATTAAATGTTTTTTATGGTTTCACAGTCATTTCGATCTTCTGTGGGAAACTGGAAGTAAAATGTGGCCTGTGACAAAAATGAGTTCAACACCCTTGTTCTATGGTTTATCCCTGGACCAAGAAATGAATTCTCTATAAATTTGATGTCATCATATTATACAGGTTTGCAATGAGTACTCAAGTTTTTCAAGGACTTTAAGGACAAATAATGCTTAAGGATTTATTTTTTTAATCTGCTTTGGGGATCCACTGATTTAACTCATTCACTACCAGTCCTCACAGGTTTGGAGGGGTCTGAAATTTTCATCATAGGTGCATGTCCACTGTGAGTGAGATGATCAAAAAAGAAAAATCCATAAATCACAATGTATGATTTTTTTAATGATTTATTTGTGTGATACAGCGGCAAATAAGTATTTGAACACCTGTATATCAGGTAGAATTCTGACCCTCAAAGACCGTCTTTAAAAGTCCACCTCCACTCCGTGTATTATCCTGAATCAGATGCACCTGTGTGAGGTCGTTAGCTGCATAAGGACACCCCATACAATCAGTAAGACTTAAACTTGTAACATGGTCAAGACCAAAAAGCAGTCCAAAGACACCAGAGGCAGAATTGTACAACTCCACACGGCTGGAAAGGGCTGCAGAGAAATTGCCAAGCAGCCTGGTGAAAAAAGGTCCACTGTTGGAGCGATCATTAGAAAATGAAAGAAGTGAAACATGGTGCTAAACATCAATCAGAGTTGAGCCCCGTGCAAGATATTACCTCGTGGGTTCTTAATGATCCTTAGAAAGTTGAGGAATCAACCCAGGACTACACCACAGGACTTGGTCAATGACTTGAAAAGAGCTGGGACCACCGGTTCCAAGGTGACTCTTGGTAAGACACTAAGACGTCATGGTTTGAAGTCACGCATGGCACGGAAGGTTCCTTCCCCTGCTTAAACGAGCACATGTCAGGACCCGTCTTAAGTTTGCCAATGACCATTTGGATGATACAGAGGAGTCATGGGAGAAGGTTTTGTGGTCAGATGAGACCAAAATAGAACTTTTTGGTCATAATTCCACAAACAGTGTTTGGAGGAAGACGAATGATGACTTCCAGTAGTAGTTAGCGTTTTATCGCGTATTTGGGTTATTTAACAAAAAATATGGTTAAGAGGTGTAGTCACGGACTTTGTAATAGTGACGACAGGTATCCTGAAAGGCTAGTTGGTGGAGTTCGATTCGTACCCGTTCCAAAACCGAAGACCCAGTACGAAAAATGCCTTCGATGGATCAAACTTTGTGGAAGACCGCATCATCAACTAAATCCATCTAATATCAACCGGAACACATATGTTTGCACGAAGCTATGCCCTATATTTGATTTTCAATAGATGTCTCGTATAAATGAATTCGAAGTTCTTCGCTAGCATAACACTGCTGCGTGTGAACTATTGACACACTTATTGTTTGTTGAGCGATATTTAGGGATGATCGGACTGCACAAACGTATTGATTTCTTGCTGGCTCGCAGCCAGAAGCTTAACCAGACTGTGTTTGCACGAAGATATGCCCTAAATTTGATTTTTAATCCACGTCTCGTATAAATGAATGAGACGTTCATCGCTAGCATAACACTGCTACGTGTGAACGATTGACACACTTATTCTTTGTTGAGCGATATTTAGCGATGATCGGACTGCACAAACGTATTGATTTCTTGCCGGCTCGCGGCCGAAGCTTAACCAGACCGTGTTTGCATGAAGATATGTCCTATATTTTATTTTCAATACATGTCTCGTATAAATGAATGAGACGTTCTCCGCTAGCATAACATTGCTACGTGTGAATGATTTAATGAAATCAGAAGCATGGCGTCTCTCTCAGTTCAGAATGTATTGTATTTAGAATCTATAATATATCGTTGATTTGAAAGTTCAGAATGTATTGTATTGTATTTGCCATTTTTACTGTTTGTCTTACGTCAGCGCACGTGGCGTGACGTCACTTCAGGAGGCGTGGTTAAGTGCCCTGTACGGAGGGGTCAATTGCAAACAAAGGCTACTGTACCAAATATTAACACTGGTTTCGCAGGTGTTCAAATACTTATTTGAAGCTCTATCACGCAAATAAATTGTTTAAAAAAAAAAAATCACACATTGTGATTTCTGGATTATTCTTTTTAGATTATCTCTCTCACAGTGGAGATGAACATTTCAGACCCCTCCATGATTTCTAAGTGGGAGAACTTGCAATATAGCAAGGTGTTCAAATACTTATTTTCTTCACTGTAAGTGAATTATGAACCCCCCCCACTTTTTTGTTGTTGTTTTGTCTGTAAATATTATAAACCAATTCGATTGAACCCATGCCTGTTTTGTCGTTTGTCTTTCAGACGTTGGTGAAAATTTTCAACCGGAGCGGTGGTCAGCCTCTCCAAGCATTAAAGAGGGAGAGGATGACAAGGTTCAACACATCAAAGAGGAGGAGGAAAAGTTTCTACACATCAAAGAGGAAGAGCCAGAGGAAATTATCCAGATTCCTTTGACTGGTGTCCCTTTGAAGAGTGAAGGTCAAATTGAGGAGTGCATAGGGGCGGAGCCTCCAAGCAGCAGCTCAAGTCAACACAAGACAACCAAAGGTGATGGGGACCACTGTGGAGGATCACAAGCAGATGGATTCTTAGCTCCACTATCAGATAGTGACACGGCTCCTCACACTACCGATGATGATGATAATGACGATAAACAGTTGGAAGATGATATCGCAAGTCACACTGCCAACAAATGCTGGAAATGTTCCCACTGTGGGAAAACATTTCCTTTAAAGGGCAGTTTTAAGCAACACGTGAAAATACACACTGGAGAGAAATCTTTTGCCTGCTCTATTTGTGGCCAAAGTTTTTCTCAGAGCGGAACGTTAAAAAATCACACAAGAATACACAGTAATGAGAAACCTTTTGCCTGCTCAGTTTGTGGGCGAAGCTTCTCCCGAAAGGGATATTTGACAGAACACTCAAGAACTCACACAGGGGAAAAGCCCTTTCGCTGATCAGTTTGTGGTAAAAAATTTCCTGAAAAGCAAAACTTAAAAATACACAGAAGAACCCACACTGGTGAGAAACCTTTTGCCTGCTTAATTTGTGGTCAAAAATTCTGTCAAAAGGGAAATTTGATGAGACACTCAAGAATACACACTGGAGAGAAACCTTTTGCCTGCTCAATTTGTGGTCAAAGTTTCTCTCAGAACGGAGCGTTAAAAAATCACATAAGAATACACAGTGATGAGAAACCTTTTGCCTGCTCAATTTGTGGGCAAAGTTTCTCTCGAAAGGGATACTTGACAAAACACTCAAGAAGACACACAGGGGAAAAGCCTTTTCCCTGCTCAGTTTGTGGCCAAAGATTCTCCGAAAAGCAAAACTTAAAAGTACACAGAAGAACCCACACTGGTGAGAAACCTTTTGCGTGCTTAATTTGTGGTCAAAGATTCTCTGATCAGGGAAACTTGAGAAAACACACAAGAATCCATACTGGTGAGAAACGCTTTCCCTGCTTAGTTTGTGGTCAAAGATTCGCTGAGAAAAGAAACTTGAGAATACATACAAGAACCCACACTGGAGAAAAACCTTTTTCCTGCACAGTGTGTGGGCAAAGATTCTCTCAGAATGGAACCTTGACCAATCACACAAGAACACACACTGGTGAGAAACCTTTTGCCTGCTCAGTTTGTGGTCAAAGATTCTCTGGAAAGGGAAATATGACAGCACACTTAAGAACACACACGGGAGAGAAACCTTTTTCCTGCTCATGTTGTGGAGAACGGTTCTCTCACAAGTACCTGGCGCAGAATCACAAGTGTGTTGGTGAGAATAGCAGTGATCAATGATTGTTTTCGGAGGCTGTAATTATTTTTCATGTTCACAGTCTTTATTTGCCCAAAAGCAGAGATGGAGTCTATGAGCCAAAACCTTTAAAATCCCTCATCGTAGATCAGAAAGCTAATAGTGTGTGGCAGAAGGTAAAAATTAATTCTTCTGCTGGTTTTAATGATTTTCATTGCATTTCATTATGATCACTGGTGGCTAGAGTAACCAAAATAATACTCAACTCAGAAAATCCTTTGCTAGTTTTTATGTACATAAAGCTATTTATGTTAAAAAAGACAGAGAAAGAAGTGGAAAAAGAAGCAGAGAAGAGGTGAGGGGAAGATGAGTTATGGAGCAGGAAAAGAAAATATTAAGGCATTAATGAATACTGCATAAATAATTTTACCAACTCTCACCCTTGCACAAAAAGTGGTTACAGTGCGTTGAAATTACTCTTAAAAAGTACAAGCTTAACGAAGCAAAAATGTAGTGCGTTACAAGCTGAAAAATTTAAGGGGGTCTCAATACTTTAAAGGTCATGTGTCATCCTTATAAACGTTGTAAAATAGATATTATAATGAAAAATACATATAACATGATTCACTTCAATGTCTATACGAAAAAATAAATATGAGCGGAGAGCGCGTAATCCATGCACAAAGTTGCGGAAGTGTCATTCGACGACATCCAAGTCGTCGCCATATTGGTTGCATCTCCTGTCCGTGACGTCACCCCGGACATTCGCCATTGAAAACACGCGATGCACCGTAACTATGGGAGACGAACACGCCCCTTCTGACACGGAAGCTCGTTTCGAAGAAGAGAACATCACACAACCAAGTGAAATTACCGGGGCAATATTACAATATTGTTTCGAGCCATATTCAGATGATATGCGATCATGGCCAAACCGCCTCCCCCTCCAATCGACTATCGTGGTGGAGATGAGCCATCGCGAGCCAGCCCGGCCAACAAGGATGGCGCCCGGGGTAGCTCAGCCAGTTCGGCCTTGCCGGCTGGGGTGGCTGATTTTCTGCGCCGAGGTGGCTTATCATGGCGCCAAGCCGTACCGCTTTATGGCGTTGTTCATTGCCGCCGCCGTCCGCGATGAACAACACCGCCGAGCCGGGGCGCTTTACGGCGATGTCGTCACACGCGCCTGAGTGCGCCATTGCCGGCAACACTGTTCATAGCCGTGGCTATCTGCAACCCCGACGCGGCAGCCTTCGCTGAAGCCGTGACCGGTGGACGCGGCTCATTTTCGGCGCCGAGGTGGCTCATCATGGAGCCGAGCCGGGCTGCTTTCCAGCGTTTTCGTCGCACGCAGCTGAGTACGCCGTTGTCAGGAGCGTTGTTCATAGCCGCTGCCGTCCGCGAGATGACGCAGCAGCCTTCGCTGGCGACCCGACGTGGCAGCCGTCCGATGCACACATTGACAGATTTAGCACCCCTCTCATACGTACGTGGATCTTTTGTTACGTTATGAGAGACCGATTACATGGTCCGCCCCAAACTATTATTTAATTTAGTAGCTGTATACACACCCTAGCTGTCGTTTGGGACCCACGAAGCTCTCGTCTTTTGCACATGTGCAATCCATTTTTCACCACGAACCGGGTCTCTTGGAAACTTATGAAGGGAAAATCCATCCTCCCGAGTGTTCGAGCAATATCCAGCAATGCAACAAGTCGGCATTTTGGCTAACACGAAGGAACAACGAGCTACCTTCCAGCAGATAAAACTAATAGAAACAAACGAGTCCACTGGAGGGCGCTCCTACCCCGTGCGTCACTTCCTGCTTCTTCTCGAAAACAAATCCCTGAGAGGATTTTCATGGCGGGAGTTACAAAAAGCTGTATACGTCAAAATCATATTTTGTGGTGGAAAAAAACACATGGGACCATATTGGCTGACCAAAAATCATCCGTTTGACGACACTTGACCTTTAAGTCTACTATCTTTTATTGATCTTGTTTTCTTCGTGTCTTTAAAAAGTGTTGAGAACGAGCACCAGGGCCAAAATACTCTAGTATTGCATGCATTTATTACCTTAGGTGTAAAAGTTGAAAAGTGCATGTGTGATTATTCAAATAAAATGAATTAAAAGCTCTTCAAACAGTGAGTCCCTTGATTGTCTGGCGTATCAAATCCATTTCCCACATTGAAAATAAATGATTGTCTTTTATGCATTTATGCCCCCCCATCCCTGAAAACAAAATGGTGGCAACAGAAAGCAAAGAATGGTCCGTCATGGTGGTACTGGACCCGACTGACTTTGGGTGGCCTCCACGGTCGCCATCTTTCCTCTACCTGGTCCACGCCACACTGGTCTTCGACCCACTCTCCCTCGGACTGTTTGGGATCTCAGTTGTCTCGAGGGTCATGATGGGGTGTCGGCGCCGCACCCCCTCGGTTGGCCACGCCTTCTGGGCCCTCTTCTGGTCACTAGACTATGACTAAAATGCATGTCATATGGTGTTTATTCCCTAATAAGTTTGCTAAACACACTACAGGCTGTAATAATTTGTACTGGGACCAGGAACAGGTTATACAGGACTTACATATCAGTAACAAGGTCTTTCTCTTTTCTGTCCTCCCTCACCGTGTTTTCTCAAGTTGTCACGGACCTCCAGTACGGTGGCGGACCCAAATGCAGGACTTCGAGGCAGAGGCATAATGTTCAGTGTGGTTTATCCCGGAAACTGGGTCATACAGTAGCAGTCCGACAAGGCAAGAGGTACAGAAACGCTAGGCTAGGCAGGATCCAAAAGACGTGCAGCAAGGTCCGATGACTATGGGGTAAACTATCAAACTCAACTGGAAAGGATCAAACAAAAGGGCAGAGAATCGCTGTGACGAGGGTTACTCTAACTTACGCGTAGAGGCGGAGAGTCCCACATGCAGTGAATGCAACTTGCTAATGCAAGACAACGAACTGGCAAATACCAGTGACAAAAACTCTAACTTAAATGCCTAATCACAGTCTGAATGTGAAACAGTGGCGTGGCCACGCCCCTCTTGGGAGTGGCCAAGTCTTGCTCATGGCACAAGTAGCTATTGCATGTGTTGTCCCACCATCACCATTAACAAATTTCGACCCAGGGCCAGAGGCTCATATTAATAAATTATTGCCATACTCATCAAAGGGTGGTAATTGGGTTCCCCCTCTTGGATGGTGTTTGTTAATGTGTATATTTTGAGATGTGTGGTATGTTCACCACGCCATCCACACAGGCCATCAGCATCGGGGCACCCCAAGGTTGTGTCCTCTCCCCGTTGCTCTTCTCGCTCTACAACAGGACTCAGCAACCTTTTTGAGGCTGAGGGCTACTTCGCGAGCACCGATTGTATGAAGGGCTACGCGACCTGTTTGCGGCAAATTTCAGACTCAGTTCACGACACGTACGTAAAATATTTTTGCTTTAATTTATCGTAGTAAACGACATTACAGGTATTTGACATGACAATTCGCGTAAGCGAGTCAGATTCAGAATTTAAAGCGCAAATAATCGTAACAATTTGTGGCCTATGGTATTTTTAGAACATACCTCGCGGGCGACTCATGCGGTAATCGCGGGCTACCATTCGGATGCGGGCACCGCGTTGGTGACCCCTGCTCTATGTCATGATCCTGCCGCTCCAGCCCGGTCTGGGCGGGTGCCCGCGCGCTTGCGCTAATTGGGCGGCACACACCTGCGCCTCATGCGGGCTGATTATCCCCTGTGTATATGAAGACTGGTCCTCCGCCAGATCGTTGAGGTTCATGTCCCGTTCCAGCACTCTCGTATCCCTGATCGTCAACCCGTGAGTACCGACCTCCGCCTGTTCTCCGACTGACCCCGTAAGCCTGACTCTCTTGATACTCCTGCCTGCTTTGATTGTTCTCCCGTGTACCGACTCCTGCCTTCCCGCTCACTTGCTCTCTACGGCCAGCGTCCCAACTACCGCTGCTGCACCTGACTGCCTGCCCGATCCCCGACCTTCTAATAATAAATGTTTTTCCCCGAACTACCTTGCATCTCCCGAGTCCTGCATTTGGGTCCTACCTCCGTTCCGATGGGTCGTGACACTCTACACCAGCGGTCGGGAACCTTTTTGACTGAGAGAGCCATAAATGCCAAATATTTTAAAACGTAATTTCAAAAGAGCCATGCAATATTTAAAAAACTAAATACAGGTGTATTTGCGCATTTATGTCGAAGCAACACTTTTAGAGTACAATACAGTCTCTGGATTCTTTTAAATAACCCAATAAGGTTTCTAACCAATGATAACAAATCACTTCTTATCATTAATGCGACTTCAAATGCTTCCTGGTTTTGCTAATGGCTTGACAGTCTGTTTCATGCACTGTCAGATTAATCTTCACGCAGGCGTTGAGATTTCCATCCGTTAATCGTGAACGTAATTCAATTTGATTTTCTATCATGCCGGTGGGATGGTGAACAGTTCTTGCCAACAAAGGCGTGTCTTTTATTCGTTTGATGCGAACTTGGCAAAATGTTGATTGGCAACGTCGAATACGAACCCTTTGGCATACTCCCCATCTGTGGATTTAAACACACAGCAGAACCCTCCATCTCCACAATGGCTGTCCATTCTCGTTGAAAACTTCTGTGGTACTCGTATTCTTTTCTTTGAGTGACCTTTGTCAATAAATAGTTGTTTTGATAGGAACAGCATTAGACCCTTCTGCACCACTGGACTTTGACTACCACGCAAAAACCACGGCAACCCATTATGGTAAACTGTCTCTACGTCATTTGCGTTGCCTCCCACACCTAACTACGGCAACGCCACTAGGACAAACCTTCTCTGCACGACAAAAATCACACGGACAGCGTATTGTTATGAGGGCTCGACGAGCCATATGCAACCACCAAAAGAGCCAGGTATGGCTCGCGAGCCATAGGTTCCCGACCCCTGCTCTAGACTAACCACTGCACCTCAGGCGCCCAGCTGTCAAGCTCCTGAAATTCGCAGATGACACCGTAGTCGCCGGGCTCGTCAAGGACGGCGGTGATTCTGCGTATCGACAGGAAGTGGAGAGGCTGCGGCTTTGGTGTGGCCAACACAACCTGGAGCTGATTCTGATTCAGGATTAAAAATGACATTGTTAATGCTAACAACATCTCATATTCCATTACACTGTGTGTTGTGAGTACTGTGTAAGGCTGTGATATCACAACGTGTGCAGTCTTTTGTTGTATCTTAACCAATCCAGTTCTCAGTACAGTCCCAATCATAAAAATGACAGGCCTCTTTCATCTTTTTAAGCGTGACAACTTGCATAGTTGCTGGTTGAGTAAATCCTTTTGTGCCCTACTGTAATTTGAAAATAGTGAACGGTTCCGTACCGATGCTAACTACACAGGCTTCCTCCTACCGCTAGGTCGTCTTGTCGGCTGCGACACGTCGCTGACATCAACGGTAGGTTGACTTTCAGTCTGTGCTCATTTTTTAGGATTATAGTTCACAATAGCCATTCGGTTTTGAAGCTGCGCCTCGGAATGTGATTTTACATAGTATAACCCATTTTTGTCGAGGGCTACATTGTAGTTACGGTTTCAGAATCATGGAAGTTGACACGCACGATTCGCTTCCGCGGGCCAGATAAAATCAGGCAGTGGTCCGGATCTGGCCCCCGAGCTTTGAGTTTGACACCTGTGGTATCAGTTTGTCATCCTCTCAGGAGTTTGGATTCCTTTAGGCGGATCCATTCGACACGCCTCTAGCGTCTGAGAAATGGGCCTTGTGTCATGAGCGGGGCTAGAGCACCGCCAGGAGGGGCGTGGTCTGGTCACCGCTCTGGGCGGTGACACCTCTGGCACTCGTCACAGCTGTTGCACATTTGGTATGTTAATTGATCATGTATTTATGTTGGAGTTTACGTCAGGGGAATTTGCCAGGTCATTGAGTTTGCACTGTGTTACCGTGTGCGGACACTACTTCAGCAATAAAACCCACTGGACATTATGCCTTTGTCTCGGAGTCCTGCATTTGGGTCCGCCCCAGCACCGATGGCTCTGACTAATGTTCAAGTTTTTAACCTGATTTCATATACTTAACAATTTTGTTCGATTCACTCAAATTTGGCAGACTTGTTCACATTACACTTTTGTGTAGTACTAATTTTTGTTGCCATTACAAGGGGCTCCTTAGTGCCACTTTAAAGGCATTTCAATTATTTTCAGATGGAAGTAAAATTACTTACACTTACTGAAGAAGCCTATTTTATGATAATATAAGATGTACTCTACAATCAATGCAATCAAGTCCAAAGTGAACTGAGGTGAGTCTCGAACAAACATCCAGACTTTGAATAAAAGCAAAAATTACAACACAGAAGACAGAGATCAGTGAGAAAATGTTATCGACTCCTGATTGATACTCGTCAAAACTGTGATAGTGTCCAAAATTTGGTACTGCGAAAAACTGTTTGAAAAACAATACATACATCATCAGAAAACACGCTGAAAATGACAACTAACTCTACTTTCTTTTGTGCAAACATCATTTGTAAATCCAGAACTATGGACTACGTACCATTCATCTCACCAATATATGGACAACAAGAGGATGGATAAAAACAAGAAAAAATATGAAACACATATAACAAGACTAGATTTGTGTAAGTAATTGTAATTACACAGTAATTACATTTGGTATTTATTTGATCAATCATCATTATCATGTCATTATTTTACATTTTCATTGAAAGCTTTTTGATCGCTGCTCGTCCCAGCATCACACTTGTGTATTAGCCGTAGCCTTACGAGGCAACCTTTGACCACAAACTGAGCAGGAAAAGGGTTTCTCTCCAGTTTCCATTGTATTTTTAAGTGGTGCTTTTGGGTGAATCTTTAATTGAAAACTGAGCAGGAAAAATCAATTCTCACCGCTGTGCGTCCTTGTGCGTATTTAATTCTCCCTTATATTACAATATTTCATCCCAGTCTGAGGAGGAATAAGGTTTCTTTCCAGTGTGCATTCTAGTATGAATTTTTAAGTCTCCTTTCTGATAGAATCTTTGGCCACAATCTGAACATGAAAAAGGTTTCTGTAGAATGTGTGTTCTTGTGTGGATTTTTAACTGTCCATTCCGAGTGAATCTTTTCTTGCAAACTGAACAGGAAAAAGGTTTCTCACCAGTGTGGGTCCTTGTGTGACTTTTTAAAGTTTTCTCGTTAGAAAATCTTTGGACACAAAAAGAGCAGGGAAAGGGTTTCTCACAAATCTGCGTTCTTGTGTGTTTATTCAAGGTTGCCTTTCGAGTAAATCTTTTATTGCAAACCGAGCAGGAGAAAGGCTTTTCACCGGTGTGGGTCCTTGTGTGTATTTTTAAATCTACCTTCCGAGTGAATCTTCGGCCGCAAACTATGCAAGAAAAAAGTTTCTCTCCAGTGTGGGTTCTTCTGTGCATTTTTAACGTTCTCACATCAGAAAATCTCTGTGCACAAACTGAGCAGGAAAAAGCTTTTTCACCAGGATGCGTCCTTGCGTGTTCATTCAAGTATCCCTTACGAGTGAATCCTTTACTGCAAATGGAGCAGGAAAAAGGTTTCTCACCGGTGTGGGTTCTTATGTGTGCTTTTATATGTCCCTTCTGAGTAAATCTTTTACTGCAAACTGAGCAGGAAAAAGGTTTCTCGCCAGTGTGTATTCTCAGGTGTTGATTCAACTTGGCCTTACCAGCAAAGGTTTTCGCACACTGAGAACATCTCCAACGTTTGTTGTCAGCGTGACATGTCATATCACCTCCTGACTGTTTATCATCATCGTCTGTAGAATGTGACGTGACGTCGTCACTATCTGACAGTGGGGCGAGGAGGCCTTCTGTTTGTGATTGTCGACAGTGGTCTCCATCACCATTTGTTGTCATGTGTTGGCTTCTGCTACTGCTTGAAGGCTCCGCCCCTCTTCTGCTTTCCTCCCTTTGACGTTCATTTTCTCTCTTCAAAGGGACACCAATCGATGGAAACTCGATGTCCTCATCCTCTTCCTGCTTGATGTGTGGTCGCGCTTCTTCTTCCGTCTCTTTTTTAATGTAAATGGAATCCAATTCCTCTTCGTCTTTGATAAAGGGAAGCTCTTTGTTGTCCACTTCCTCTTTCATGGCTGCAGGCTCGAGCTCCTGCTTTTCAGGATGAAGATCCTCACTGATGTCTGCAGGACGGAAGAACACAAACACACATGGGTGGAAGAGTTAATTCTCATCTTGTGATTTCTATCCATCCATTTTCTTAGCCGCATATCCACACAATGCTCGCAAGAGTGCTGGAACCTATCCCAGCCGTCAACGGGCAGGGCAGGAGGCAGGGTACACCCTGAACTGGTTTCCAGCCTATCACAAGGCACATCGACACAAACAATTAGGCCTCACAATCACACCTATGGGCAATTTAGAGTCTCCCATTACTGTTGCCTGTTTCGGGGATGTGGGAGGAAAACGGAGTGCCCGGAGAAAACCCACGCAGGCACGGAGAGAACATGCAAACTCCATAGGGAGGGCCGGGATTGAACCCTGGTCTTCACAAATGTGAGGCCAACACTTTCCAGCTGAGCCACCGTGCCGCCAAATAATGTTAAGAATAATACAAAAAATATATATCTTCATTTACCTTTAGCGCGAGGGGACTATACTTGAAGAGAAGTGTGAGTGACAAGAAAACCGCATTATGGGGGACGGAGATATTTCACGTTGAAAGCCGTCAATGGCACTGAATGTGTTTAATACAGTGACGAAACAGAACCATAACATTTGGATATTCTTATGTCCCAATTATTAAACAATTTGGTCAAGATCTTCATTTAAAAGATTTACAAAATAATGTTTGTGCATAATGTGATCTCTGTCAAGGCACTCGAGGACAAATGAGTCCTTAATTTCACATTTTTCAGAAGGTATTTGTCTTTTCATGTTATCAAACCTGGCTAGTTCCACTATTTTTCCCGAGAAAAAAAATGTGACAAATTCTAATATCATTGACAATGATTTTTTTTAGTTTTTATTTTCTTTTTTTTTTTTTTACAATTTTCCATTTACATTTCTTTGAATTGTGGGTTTTTAGAATCAATAAGTCATCCTCATCAGCTTGCAAAAAGGCTTAAAAATATTTCACTCGATTGTCTGTAATGAGTGACAAAAAATTTTGAACTATTTCATGACATTCGAACTTTATTCTATTTTTTCTCATTCAATCGAGACCTTGCCTTACTTTACTTATTCTTAGTTCTATTTAAGTTTCTTTAAACATTGTCTTGTCATCCATGGCAGTTGGAAAATGAAAGTCTGTTTTGAAAAAGAAAGAAAAAAAAAAAATCACAGCTCTTTTCACCGTCCGTCTGGTGCACTTCCAGGCCACCCAAAATGAGGCGTCCGGCCGAGCAGGTCAGGAGATCGGCCAGGACGCCAGGCACCAGGGTCCCTACGGGGCGATTCGGGAGGACGTCCTTGAGGAGGAACTCAAAAGGCAAAGCAGGAACTAGACGGGAGCAGGCGAAGGCTCCGGATGAACACGTCCCAGGACGTGGTTGCGGGGCGCCCAGGGATCGGTCGCCACAAAGGCTTGGTTGTGAGGCGGCCGTGGGTCGGGCGCTGCTGGGTTCTGGTCGTGAGGCGGCCAGGGACCGGTCGCCGCCGAGTTCTGGTCGTGAGCCGGCCAGGGACCAGTCGCCGCCAAGGCTTAGTCGTGAGGCGGCCGTGGAATGGTCGCCGCCGAGGCTAGGTCGGGAGGTGGCCGGGGATCGGTCGCAAGCGAAGCTTTGTTGTGAGACAGTCGTCGATCGGTCGCCACTAAGGCTAGGTCGGGAGGCGGCCAGGCACCGCTCGCTGCCGAGGCTTGGTCGTGAGGCGGACAGGGATCGGTCGTTGCTGGGTTTTGGTCGTGAAGTGGCCGGGGACCAGCCGCCGCCGAGGCTTTGTCGTGAGGCGGCTGGGGATCGGTCACCCTTAAAGCGTGGTCAGACAGCTGTGGACCGGTTGCACTGAAGCAGCAGAGGGAGGCGGCCGCCGTCGAGACAGGGTGTGAGGCGGCCGTATACATGGCGCTGTCGCCATCGAGACAGGAGCGTGAGCCTGCCGCGTGCCTGCCGCCATCGAGACAAGAGTGGGGGCGGCCGAGGATGCCTCGCGCTCGAAGTAGGAGCGGGAAGCAGGCACAGGCCAATCGTCAACCAGACAGGAATGTAAGTAGGCCAAATACCTGTCGCCGGCGGTGGAAGCGACATCACGGTGCCCTTCGTTCTGGTGGGGCGTGGGAACGTGAGGCGGCAGATGAGCCACCACCACCGCCTAGGCAGAAACCTGCGATGGCCGACAAGCAGCTGCCTGTGCAGGAACGTGGAACGGCCGACGAGCCGTTGCCGCCACCTGGACAGGAACGTGGGGCGGCCGACGAGCCTTCGCCACCACCTGGACAGGACTGTGCAACGGTCGCATACCTGTCGCCACCGTCTGGACAGGAACGTGAGGCAGCTAACGAGCCTTCGCCGTGTGGACAGGAACGTGGTTTGAAGGAACATGGTTGACTTGGAAGTCTGCGTCCACCACAACGTGGGTGTAGTGTGGCAGCGGGTCAGTTGCCGCAATGTGGGCTTGGCTTGGTAGTGGGTCTGCTGCTATCGCGACATGCACTTGGCTTGGTAGCGAGTCAGTTGCTACCGCGGTGCGAGTGTGGTTCGCCAGGAAGTCAGTCGCCACCGCGACGTGGGCTTGGCTCGGTAGCGAGTCGGTTGCTACCGCGACGTGGGCGTGATTCACCAGGAAGTCTGTCGCCAAGCGAAGGACTGCGAAACAAACTCGTCGAGAATCATCGCCGGGACGGAGAGTTCAAATTAATTGTTCAAGTTAGAATCAGGCAGTCTGTCATATACATTTAAGACTTCCTCGTAATCCGAAGAATCTGAATCCAAAACAATATGTGGTAGTGAGTGGGTTGTGGTTGGGACATAATCATGGTACACGGGCGGTGCGGGAGGCAAGCTAGAAGAGGATGACATAACGAAGCCCACCCGGATAAGGAGAAGCTTGATCCTCAGGCAGGCGGCGTCCACTTCGACGTGGCCGGCGACGCCGTGTCTTCCCTACTGGGTCCTGTTCTGGCCAGTTTGTTCCATCATGAACCAATGGTGCACGGGCGGACCATAATGCAGGACTCCAAGACGAGGACATGATGTTCAGTGGGTTTTATTATTGACGAAAGTTGTGCACGACAACACAGTCCAAGAAAGCAGGATCCAAAACACATGAAACAAAGTCCGATAACTATGAGTCATCTAAAGAGCACAAGCAAACGCGTGACTGGGCTATAATGGCGCGGTGGCGGAGTAACCCTGGATGAGGGAAAGCGAACTGGCAAAAATCAGTGACAAAAAAATTAAACACATCATCTAATCACAGTGCCTCATGTGACACAGCTGTGACCGGCGACAGGTGTCGGAGATGAAACCACTCGGAGTGTAAGGCAGGCCACGCCCCTCTTGGCCATGGTCCGGCCGTGCTCATGACACACGAGGGGATCCGAACCAGAGCCAGATGGTACACTCGAGCCCAGGGGTCGGGAACCTTTTACGCTGAGAGAGCCATAAAAGGCCAAATATTTCCAAATGCAATTCCAAAAGATTCAAACTAAAAACAATATATTCGCCCATTTTATGTAAGAAATGCTTTTTGTGTGCATGAAGTCTATAGATTATTTTAAATAACATTGTTTTGCTGTTGCTAAGGCACAGTGGATCAACTGTAATGCGTTGGCCTCACAGTTCTGAGGTCCTGGGTTCAATCCCGGCCCCGCCTGTGTGGAGTCTGCATGTTCTTCCCGGGCCTGCTTGGGTTTTCTCCGGGCACTCCGGTTTCCTCCCACATCCCAAAAACACGCAACATTAATTGGACGCTCTAAATTGCCCCAAGGTGTGACTGTGAGTGCGGCTGTTGTCTGTTTCCATGTGTCCTGTGATTGGCTGGCAACCAGTTCGGGGTGTACCCCGCCTCCTGCCCGCTGGGATAGTCTCCAGCACTCCCGCGACCCTTGTGAGGGTAAGCGGTAAAGAAAATGGATGGATGGATGCTGTTGCTAACCATTTATGAAAAAATTCATTCTTCCAATTTATGACACTTCTGGTCCTGCATGTTTTTTGTCTTTCTTCCTGTTGTCCCCCCGCATAATATTTTGATGCATGTCGAATTGGCGCTTTTATATTTGAGCGTTTTATCGATGCAATTTTGTCACTACATATTACATACATGACAGAACTTTGTTCTCTCTCTCTCCACAAAGGTGAATTCCTCTGTCCATTCTTGCCAAAAACTGCCAGCTGGATCGGCCTTGTCAACAAGGCCACCGCTCATATTCGCCGCCGAGGGGGCTTACCACGGCGCCGAACCGGGCCGCTTTACGGCGCTGTCGTATCACGCGGCTAAGTGCGCCATTGCCAGCAGCGTTGTTCAGAGCCGCCGCCGTCCGCGAGCCCGACGCGGCAGCCGTCCGACGCGCACATCGACACATTTAGCACCCTTGTCATACGACGCAAATCTTTTGTTACATTACGAGAAACCGATTACATGGTCTGCCCCAAACTGTTATTTTTTGTTAGTAGCTGTATACACACCTACCTGTCGTTTGCAATCCATTTTTCACGACGAACCGGGTCTCTTGCAAACTTACGCAGGGTAAATCCATCCTCTTGAGTTTTTCAAGGAATGTCCAGCAATGCAATGAGCCGGCATTTTGGCTAACACGAAGGAACAACGAGCTACCTTCCCGGAGGTAAAACTAATAGAAACAAACGAGTCCACTTGAGGGTGGTCCTGCCATGTACGTCACTTCCTGGTTCTTGTCCAAAACAAATCCCTCGAGAGGATTTTCATGGCGGGAGTTACAAAAAGCCGTACACGTCAAAATCATGTTTTGTGGTGAAAAAAAACGCATGGGTCCATGTCGGCTGCCGTTTTTTTCATTAATAACAGACTAAAAATCAGCCATTTCACGACAGTGGCCCTTTAAGGACTCATTCGTCCTCAAGTGCCTTGACACAGATCACTTTATGCATAAACATTGTCTCATAAATCCTTCAAATGAAGAACTTGATGTTGACCAAATTGTTTAATAATTGGGTTGTAACAACATCTAAATGTTATGGTTCTGTTTTGTCACTGTATTAAACACATTCAGTGCCATTGACGGCTTTAGACGTGAAATATCTCCGTCCCCCACAATGCCGTTTTCTTGTCACTCACCCTTCTCTTCAAGCATAGTCGCCTTACGCCAAAGATAAATAAAGGAATGTCCAGCAATGCAACATGGCAGCATTTTGGCTAACGCGAAGGAACAACGAGCTACCTTCCCTGATGTAAACTAATGGAAACAAACGAGCCCACTAGGGGGCGCCTCTGTCCTGTACGTCACTTCCTGCTTCTTCTCGAAAACAAATCCCTCAAGAGGATTTTCTTGGCGGGAGTTACAAAAACAACGTATACGTCAAAATTATGTTCTGTGGTGAAAAAAACAGATGGGTCCATACCGGCTGACGTTTTTTTCATTAATAACATACTAAAAATCATCCATTTCATGACACTTGACCTTTAATATTATATGGAACGGCACATAGCGGCTGTAAATTAACACGGCGGTCTTGTGAAAACGTTTTACCTGAAAAGTGAAAAAGACGTGAACCGACCTGCTCTGCGGAGCACAATTCGGGGCTGCAGATTGAACACAGCGTTCAGTAGTTGACGTTGTGGCTGCGCCACCTTTTTTGGTCCCCAAAGTTCCTCCCCGTACGCTGCTCTGCTACTTGCGAACATTTTCCCACGACGATCACGACACTTTCTGCTCTACGTTGGAGGGATGACATTTGGAAATTATTAGTTAAAATGGCAAAGGCGCCAAAGTCAATAAATTAACAGTAAAATATACAAATTTTTCATCGGAAGAGATATGAGATCGACAGAAGACGGCCAATATTTTAATTTGCCTTTAAACATAATATAAAGTAAAAAAAAAAAAATGGGGGGGGAATACAGTCTACTCCAAAAGTACTGCAACAGCAAGGTTAATTCAGTTGTTTTTAGTATATTTTAGACATGGGTTTCATATCAAAAGATGAATATAAGACAAAAAAAGTTCAGAATTACGGCTTTTATTTATTTCACAGTATTTCCATGTTTTGTTCCAATCTGCCCACTTTTCAAGTGAGCAAAAGTATTGGAACATGTGACACATGGATGCGTCTCGTTGCTCAGGTGTTGTCGCTGTGATTGATTGCCTAAAGCACAGGGGTCAAACACAAGGCCCGGGGGCCAGATCTGGCCTGTCACGTGATTTTATCTGGCCCGCGAAGCCAAATCATGTGTCAATTTTCATGATTCTTATGAAAATCTGTACAAACATTTCAAATTGTCGTATATCATAAATAATCACATTGAGATATTATATGCATTTTTGTGGTACCAAACATGAACAACGGTTGAAAAACCCCTCCCCTTGATTTCTGATTCTAAATCTAGTCAATAAATTTTGTGTGTAATATGATGAGGTGAGCCGCCACGGTGTGGCAGCTGGTAAAGCGTTGGAGGACCCAGGTTCGATCCCGGCCCCGCCTGTGTGGAGTTTGCATGTTCTCCCCGTGCCTGCGTGGGTTTTCCCCGGGCACTCCGGTTTCCTCCTACAACCCAGAAACATGCAACATTAATTGGACACTCAAAATTGCCCCAAGGTGTGATTGTGAGTGCGGCTGTTTGTCTCCACGTGCCCTGCGATTGGCTGGCAACCAGTTCAGGGTGTACCCCGCTCCTGCAAGTTGACAGCTGGGATAGGCTCCAGCACTCCCCGCGACCCTCGTGAGAATAAGCGGCAAAGAATACGGATGGGTGGATAGAAATGTAAGCTTTTGTCACATATTCATATTTTGATCTCAATGCAGCCCTATGGGGGCACAAACCAGTGCAATCTGTAGGCCGGTCCCAAGCCCGGATAAATGCAGAGGGTTGCGTCAGGAAGGGCATCCGGTGTAAAAACTGTGCCCAACAAATATGAGCGTTCATCTAAAGAATCCCATACCGGATCGGTCGTGGCCCGGGTTAACAACGCCCGCCCCCGGCACTGCTAACCTGCAGGGCGTCGGTGGAAATTCAGCTACTGTGGGTCGAGGACAAAGAAGAGGAGGAAACCGGATCCAGCGTCAGAAGAAAAACAGGAATGCACAGAGCCTACAACTGAGTGTAGTGACTTTGAATGTTGGGACTATGACAGGAAAAGCACAGGAGTTGGTTGACATGATGATTAGGAGAAAGGTTGATATTCTGTGCATCCAAGAGAGCAGCTGGAAAGGTAGTAAGGCTAGAAGTTTGGGAGCAGGGTTTAAATTATTCTACCACGGAGTAGATGGGAAGAGAAATGGAGTAGGGGTTATTTTAAAGGAAGAGCTGGCTAAGAATGTCTTGGAGGTGAAAAGAGTATCAGATCGAGTGATGAGACTAAAATTTGAAATTGAGGGTGTTATGTATAATGTGGTTAGCGGCTATGCACCACAGGTAGGATGTGACCTAGAGTTGAAAGAGAAATTCTGGAAGGAACTAGATGAAGTAGTTCTGAGCATCCCAGACAGCGAGAGAGTTGTGATTGGTGCAGATTGTAATGGACATATTGGTAAAGGAAACAGGGGCGATGAAGAAGTGATGGGTAAGTACGGCATCCAGGAAAGGAACTTTGAAGGGCAGATGGTGGTGGACTTTGCAAAAAGGATGGAGATGGCTGTAGTGAACACTTATTTCCAGAAGAGGGAGGAACATATAGTGACCTACAAGAGCGGAGGTAGAACCACGCAGGTAGATTATATTTTGTGCAGACGATGTAATCTGAAGGAGGTTACTGACTGTAAAGCAGTGGTAGGGGAGAGTGTAGCTCGACAGCATAGGATGGTAGTATGTAGGATGATTCTGGTGGTGGGTAGGAAGATTAAGAAGACAAAGGTAGAGCAGAGAACCATGTGGTGGAAGCTGAGAAAGGAAGAATGTTGTGCGGCCTTCCGGAAAGAGGTGAGACAGGCTCTCGATGGACAACCGAAGCTCCCGGAAGACTGGACGACGACAGCCAAGGTGATCAGAGAGACAGGCAGGAGAGTACTTGGTGTGTCATCTGGTAGGAAAGGGGAGAAGGAGACTTGGTGGTGGAACCCCAAAATACAGGGAGTCATACAAGGAAAGAGATTAGCGAAGAAGAAGTGGGATACTGAGAGGACTGAGGAGAGGCGGAAGGAGAACATCGAGATGCGACGTAGGGCAAAGGTAGAGGTGGCTAAACAAGAGGCATATGAAGACATGTACACCAGGTTGGACACGAAAGAAGGAGAAAAGGATCTCTACAGGTTGGCCAGACAGAGGGATAGAGATGGGAAGGATGTGCAGAAGGTTAGGGTGATTAAGGATAGAGATGGAAATGTGTTGACTGGTGCCGGTAGTGTGCTAAATAGATGGAAAGAATACTTTGAGAAGTTGATGAATGAAGAAAATGAGAGAGAAGGAAGAGTTGAAGAGGCAAGAGTGAAGGACCAGGAAGTGGCAATGATTACTAAGGGCGAAGTCAGAAAGGCACTACAAAGGATGAAAAATGGAGAGGCAGTTGGTCCTGATGACATACCGGTAGAGGTATGGAAGCAATTTGGAGAGATGGCTGTGGAGTTTTTGACCAACTTATTCAACAGAATACTAGCGGGCGAAAAGATGCCTGAAGAATGGAGGAAAAGTGTTCTAGTTCCCATTTTTTAAGAACAAAGGGGATGTTCAGAGCTGTGGGAACTATAGAGGAATAAAGTTGATGAGCCACACAATGAAGTTATAGGAAAGAGTAGTGGAGGCTAGACTCAGGACAGAAGTAAGTATCTGCGAGCAACAGTATGGTTTCATGCCCAGAAAGAGTACCACAGATGCATTATTTGCCTTGAGGATGCTAGTGGAAAAGTACAGAGAAGGTCAGAAGGAGCTACATTGTGTCTTTGTGGATCTAGAGAAAGCCTACGACAGAGTACCAAGAGAGGAACTGTGGTACTGCATGCGTAAGTCTGGCGTGGCAGAGAAGTACGTTAAAATAGTACAGGACATGTATGATGGCAGCAGAACAATGGTGAGGTGTGCCTTAGGTGTGACAGAGGAATTTAAGGTGGAGGTGGGACTGCATCAGGGATCAGCTCTGAGCCCCTTCCTGTTTGCAGTGGTAATGGATAGGCTGACAGATGAGGTTAGACTGGAATCCCCTTGGACCATGATGTTCGCAGATGATATTGTCATATGCAGTGAAAGCAGGGAGCATGCAGAGGAACAATTAGAAAGATGGAGACATGCACTGGAAAGGAGAGGAATGAAGATTAGCCGAAGTAAAACAGAATATATGTGCGTGAATGAGAAAGGTGGAGGGGGAAGAGTGAGGCTACACGGAGAAGAGATAGCGAGGGTGGAGGACTTCAAATACTTGGGGTCAACAATACAGAGCAATGGAGAGTGTGGTCAGGAAGTGAAGAAACGGGTCCAAGCAGGTTGGAACAGCTGGCGAAAGGTGTCTGGTGTGTTATGTGACAGAAGAGTGTCTGCTAGGATGAAGGGCAAAGTTTACAAAACAGTGGTGAGGCCGGCCGTGATGTACGGATTAGAGACGGTGGCACTGAAGAAACAACAGGAATCTGAACTGGAGGTGGCAGAAATGAAGATGTTGAGGTTCTCGCTCGGAGTGACCAGGTTGGATAGGATTAGAAATGAGCTCATTCGAGGGACAGCCAAAGTTGGATGTTTTGGAGACAAGATTCGAGAGAGCAGACTTCGATGGTTTGGACATGTTCAGAGGCGAGAGAGTGAGTATATTGGTAGAAGGATGCTGAGGATGGCGCTCCCAGGCAAAAGAGCGAGAGGAAGACCAAAGAGAAGGTTTATGGATGTGGTGAGGGAAGACATGAGGGCAGTTGGGGTTAGAGAGGAAGATGCAGGAGATAGGCTAAAATGGCAAAAGATGACACACTGTGGCGATCCCGAACGGGACAAGCCGAAAGGAAAAGAAGAAGAATTCATATTTTGATCTCAAACCCAAACTTCTTAAATTCTAACAAAAAAAAAAAAACGACACTTTGGAGGGGACTGTAAGTACTGTAAGTACTTCAGAATGTCACAAAAAAATGTTGATAGGCAGACGTTGATTGTCAGTTTTTCCACGTGTCCGCGTTCGTATTCGATATTTTGGTGCAGACTCGTTACTAGTAGATGGCGGAAACGGAACACTTTACATCATCCTTGATGTATTTAGCGAAGTCTGGATCACAAACGCGTCTCCTTTTTAGCATTCTATGCTAAGCTAAACTAGGGCGAGAAACTTCAAGGTGAACCCAGACGACTTCAACCGGACACCAAGATGGAACCAAAGAGGTTTTAGTTTAGAAATGATGGACTTACTGTGACGCGGATTCACCACGTTCGGTGCAAATTCGGGATGATTTTTTTTAAGTAGCACATTGAAACGAGTACGATTGTGGATGAGACGAGTGTCGCCCATAGATACAAAAAAAAAAAAAAAAAAACAGATATGTCAGCGATATTTGAGATTCCGGCTCACGAATGTGCTAACTGGCGGCCATTGTTGGGAAGGCCGTGGTGACGATAGAATGCCATGCAGGGACGCGGAAATTCATTCGTAACTTCTGAAATTATTCACCGGCATTCATGATATAGATTGTTTTGTCAACACCAGAGCGCATTCATTTTTTTGTACAATGTACTCACATGGTACACTTTCCTCCATAGATATGAAATGGGCTGACGATTTTGCCCCCACTCCCCAAGGTAAAAGCAGGATTCAAAATGGCTACCCGACGTCATTGTTTTTTTTTTTTTTTCGAGGGTTGTTTTTTTTCCCCCTTTATTGAACATTAAACAGAACAATACAATTCAACGCAGAAGACAATTTGCCAGGGGGGTCAAAAACAAGATTACATTCTAGTTCTTTTTTAGCGGCTCGCGAGCTAAGCTAACTAAGCCCGTGAAGCCTTGAAAGTGGAGAGTTAAAAGTGGGCGTGGAAAATGAGGTCTCGTTTCGAGTCGCGTGTCAGTGACGACATAATCACACGACCAGGGGAAAATGAAGTCTTGATGGGTGGATGTGCTGTGAGAAAATATGAGTATCAATGTTTACTGTTATTAACAGTTAATACTGATAAGTCTGAATGCCCTCGAAAGTGACATTACAACAATTACTCTCAAATACATCTGCAATACTCCTTGTTGTGCAGCAGGAGTCATTAAAGAGCTCACAAGTAGTGATAGACGTACTCGCTCGAAGTTGCTGGTCAGTTTGGCGACGAGGAAAGCGCATGCGCGGACGCCAGTTTCTGGATTTGATAGCTTGTAGCGATCATTTCAAACTAACTTTACGGTAAAGGTTTGCGGTACGCAAGCGAGATAAGGAACCTATAAGTGGAATAATGATGATTTATAACATGTACTTTGGCGTTGACCGAAGTTAAGACGTCATCTCAGTGTTTCATGTTGCCTTCTGTGGGAATGACGACCTTTCCAACATGGCCGCCAGTAGCCTCGGTCGTATCGGGCTGCCGTAGCGAGCTTCTCTATCTCGTCGTTATACTTCTATGTAGGGTACTGGTCTTAGTGTCAACAACACAAGCTGCCGTGTGCTGCACTAAAATGTCCTAAATTTTGTGGTGAACCTGCCGAATCATCGTCACAGTAAGTTCAGAATTTCTTAACTAGACCAGAACATAATTTGTTCAACATTCGTGTCAGTTTGAAGTCGTCTCGGTTCACGTTGAAGCATCTCGGCCTAGTTTAGCGTAACATGCTAACAAAGAAACGCGTTTGGGATGAACACTTGGCCAAACAAAGATTACTTGTGAGCGTAAAGTGTTCTTTTTCTGGGTCAGAATACCTAAATACTAACGCCTAGATGTGGGGGAAAATGCTATATTTTCTCTATTGCCTTACTTTATATGAGATACTTAAAATAATATAATATAGAAGAGATTTCATATCTGCTGTTGGAATAATGTTTCAACAAATTTCATTTGTTATCTTCTTCCTGTCTCATTTTTTTAAACAATTCATAATTACACGTTCTACTCTTCTATGCATTTACTTATTTAACTCAGAATGTCCAACTCTTAATCTTGATAGAATTATTTCACGTTTGATTTTTTTTTTTTTTAATTTAAATGCTTTTTTTTTTTTTTTTTTTTTTTTTTACTCCTCCCAACATAGAGTGGAAACTTTTGTGATCGTCATGTAAAAAAATGTTTGCAAGAAGGACAGCAGAGTGCGAGGAGGAAATTTGGGGACCAAAACAGGAGAAGGAACCACAACGTAGACTACAGGAGGCTTTGTCTAACATGCAACCTCGGATTGTGCTATCCAGAACTGGTGGGTTCACTTCTCTTGCAATTGTTTAGAAAATCCATTAAGATTTTACAGGTCAAGTGTCATGCCCATGAACATTGTAAAATATATATTGTAATGAAAAATACATGTAAAAACATTCACTTCTATGTCTATATGAAAAAATAAACATGAGCGGAGAGCGCGTCATCCATGCGCAAAGTTGCGGAAGTCTCACTCGACATCCAAGCGGCGGCCATATTGCCTGCAACGACATCCGATTTTTCCGACGCCCCTTCTGACGTGGAAGCTCTTTTCGAAGGAGAGGACATCTCACAACCGAGTGAAGTGACGGGGGCAATATTACCCTATCTTTTCGAGCCAAATTTAGATGATGTGCGGATCACGACCAAACTCCGTGCGGCCAAACCACCTCTGCGGATGCGATGCTGTATTAAAACTACTCAAAAGTACCATTATCCAAAATGCTACTTGAATCATAGACGTTCTGACCAATAAGATTTATTTTGATTTAGAAATAGAAAACATGTAGCTTATAATAGTTTCAAACCCTGTTGGAAATGAGTTTGACATACTGCCAAAGCATATTGCGAACCCTGACACCCGCTAACCAGAGGCTGAGCTACACTGTAGTTGTTTTTTGAGTAAACACGTGGCAAGAGCACTTTTATCTTTCCCAGCGTGGAGATGGAAAGTATATGATCGACTACAACACACACGGAGGATTTTTCTGGTTGCCATGGATGTAGTATGGCAATGCTGCTGTTACTTTCTCTCGTTGGCAAACGTTTCTCAGCTTGCATTAAACCCGGTCGACGTCGCACTCACCGAGAGCCATCGACCCCGCTGTGATTGGTCGGGTTATATGGAAGTAAATATGTGCCACCGGGATTTGAATTTGAAATATAAAGTGATCACATTTTCAATAGGCTCCAATTCGCTGTCAAAAATTCACCGTCTGTGCCACCAGGCAGGGTTACTTCAAGTCAGAACCGAAGACCCAGCCAATCGCAGCTATCAAATCATTTTATTTCATCATGATCTCTTTCTAGCGTAATTTACGGCGGTATCTATTGTCAATCCATTGATGAAAGCTAGCAGGAGGTGATCTATCGCTTCCTAAAACACGTAGAGAGGAACAGTTTTCAACTTCAAGATAACGCGGTACCATGGTACAAAATGACCATTCGCATTTAGATTTTTGGACAGACTAGTCTAATGTTTGAACATAGATCAAGTCAAAGTAAATCACGTTCTCATATTTATTATAGTTAGATTCTGAAACATTATCTGTGTTATATCGCAGAACATCTTTAGCAATGCATGTTAAAACCTGAATGATGCTCACAAACAGTTTTAAGGTTAATGTTATGTTGCCTTCTATATTTAAAATACAGAATTCGATGTTTGTGCACTGTATTGTCTGTGCTTTCATCCTCGATCAGGCTGTGCCAAGGTGTAATTTTAACATTATACACCGTCTCATCCTGTACTTTCTAGTTTGGCTTCAGACCAGACCTTTTTTTACTCAAAAAAGAGAAAATCTCATCCAGTTTTGCCACTTTTTCTTCTATTATTCACACACTCCGACATTAATTAAAGCAAGAGCACTTATTTCATTATTTTTTTTACTTTTACCATAATTATCGAGAGTAAATACAAGCAGCATGTCGAACTCTTTGCTCTACTTTGGCCAGACTGTGTCGCCGGACAGTGTTTGTAATTGACCCCTCCGTAGAAATTGCGTCATCCGCGTCGCTGACCAATCAGAGGCCAGAGATCTGCATAAACCACGCCCCCTTTTTGTACCCGCCGTTCCCTCAGACAACGTTGCATCGTCCAGTATAGCTTTTGTTAGCTTTTTATTGTGTATTTGGGTTCTTTAACAAAAGATATGGTTAAGAGGTGTTGTCACGGACTTTGTAATAGTGACGACAGGTATCCTGAAAGGCTAGTTGGTGGAGTTCGATTCGTACCCTTTCCAAAACCGAAGACCCAGTACGAAAAATGCCTTCAATGGATCAAACTTTGTGGAAGACTGCATTATCAACTGAATCCATCAACCGGAACAGATATGCTTGCACGAAGGTAAGCCCTAAATTTGATTTTCAGTACATGTCTCATATAAATGAATTAGCAGTTCTTCGCTTGCATAATATAGCTACGTGTGAATGATTGACACACTTGATCTGTGTTGAGCGATACTTTGCGAGGACCTGACTGCACAAACGTGTTCTCTGTTCGGTGGTCAGCTAAGCTAAACCGGACTAGCAGTCCTAAAAGCCTTCGACGTGCACCGAGACACCAAGACTGAAGGAAGGATGTTTGAGGACACTAAAGTAGAAAAAAATCCATCTAATATCAACCGGAACACATGTTTGCATGAAGGTATGCCCTATATTTGATTTTCAATACGTCTCGTATAAATGAATTCGAAGTTCTTCGCTAGCATAACACTGCTGCGTGTGAACGATTGACACACTTATTCTTTGTTGAGCGATATTTAGCGATAATCGGACTACACAAACGTATTGATTTCTTGCTGGCTCGCGGCCGAAACTTAACCAGACTGTGTTTGCACGAAGATATGCCCTAAATTTGATTTTTAATACACGTCTCGTATAAATGAATGAGACGTTCTCCGCTAGCATAACATTGCTACGTGTGAATGATTGAATGAAATCAGAAGCATGGCGTCTCTCTCAGTTAAGAATGTATTGTATTGTATTTGCCATTTTTACTGTTTGTCTTATGTGAGCGCACGTGGCGTGACGTCACTTCAGGAGGCGTGGTTAAGTGCCCTGTACAGAGGGGTCAATTGCCACAGCAATGAAATGACAACACTGAGTTTTCATTCCTTTGACGATTATTCCCTCTTTCCGCTTAGCACTTTTGTTGTTCTTGTCCCTTTGATTGAATTTCTGCTGGAAGGCGCCAACGTAAAAAGGATCAAGCAAATTCCCATATGTTTGTATTTTTATGTCTTGCAGATGTCAGTGAAGATCTTCATCCTGAGCAGCTGAAGCCAGAGTCGCCGAATATGAAAGAGGAAGAGGAGGACCGAGAGGTTCATCACATAAAAGAGGAAGAAGAGCTGGAGTGGCCTCGCATCAAAGAGGAAGAATTTTTGCACGTTAAAAAGGAAGAGCAGGAGGAAATCATCGAGCTTCCGTCGACCGGTGTCGAAGAGTGAAGATGAAGGTCAAAGTGAGGAGAGGAGAGGGGCGGAGCCTCCAAGCAGCAACTCGAGACAACACAGGACAACAGAAAGGGATGGAGGCCATTGTGGAGGACCTCAAGTGGACGATCTCTTCGCTCCATCATCACATAGTGATGACATGATGTCACACTCTCCTCACACTGATAAGGATAAGGAACAGTTTGAAGGTCACTCTGACAACAAATGCTTGAATTTGAAGGAGCACATGAGAAAACAAACTGCCGATAAACGTTTTGACTGCTCAGTGTGCAGTCAGAAATTTTCCAGAAAGGGAACCTTAAAAAATCACACAAGAACACACACGGGTGAGAAACCTTTTGTCTGCCCAGTTTGTGGTAAAAAATTTGCTCAAAGAAAAAATTTGACAGCGCATACAAAAACACACACCGGGGAGAAACCTTTTTCCTGCTCAGTTTGTGGTCAAACGTTTTCTCAGAGACATCATTTGACCACTCACACAAGAACGCACACGGGTGAAAAACCTTTTGCGTGCTCAATTTGTGGTCGAAGATTTACTCACAGCAGTCATTTAACGACTCACACAAGAACCCATAGTGGAGAAAAACCTTATGCCTGTTCGGTTTGTGGTCAAAGATTCTCTGCGAATGGAACCTTAAAAATTCACACAAGAACGCACACTGGAGAAAAACCTTTTACCTGCTCGGTTTGTGGTCGAAAATTCTCCCATAGCAGTCATTTAACAACACACACGCGAATGCACACTGGAGAGAAACCTTTTGCCTGTTCAATTTGTAATCAACGATTCTCTCGAAAGGCAACCTTAACATATCACACAAAAACTCACACAAGTAGAAAAGCTTTATCTTGCTTAGTTTGTGGTCAAACCTTTGCTAAAATAACAAAGTTCATAACCCATATTAAAGCACACCCTGGCGAGAAGCCGTTTGCCTGCTCAATTTGTGGTCGACGATTGACGCAAAGCAGCTATTTGTCAATACACACCAGAACCCACACTGGAGAGAAACCCTTTGCCTGCTCAATTTGCGGTCAAAGTTTCTCTGAAAATGGAACCTTAAAAGTACACACAAGAACACACACTGGAGAGAAACCTTTTGCCTGCTCAATTTGCGATCGTAAATTTGCTCATCGCAGTCATTTAACGACGCACACAAGAACCCATACTGGAGAGAAACCCTTTGCCTGTTTAGTTTGTAATCAACGATTCTCTCGCAGGGGTACCCTAAAATATCACACAAGAATACACACAGGTCAGAAAGCTTTTTCCTGTTTAGTTTGTGGCCAAACATTTGCTCAAAGAATACATTTGACAACTCACAAAAGACCACACACTGGCGAGTGACGGGTGTCAAAATGTCTTTCTTGAAGCTGAATAAATGCAAACGGATCTTGAAAAAAACTAATTCCAGATCCAGTGGGTTGACAATATTTATTTAGTTTGCCACGTCCAACAAGCATTAACGCAGTGTTTTCCTATGCAACGATAACCTCAAGGTGAAGGTGCTGAATATCGAGGGAATGCATCCATGTCATAAAATTACGTGATTTTTATTTACGCCGCTATACTGTCGGTCAAATAAAGCATTGTTGAAAGTTAATTCCGTTGAGACGAAACGAAAATACGTTTGATAGCACGACACCCAGAATTTTGTCCGATACCGTTAAACATTTAGAATGTGATAATAAACGAATGTACGTGGAAAAATGAGAGACACTTGGCATAGATGATCCATATTTCATGCCGAAGTCGATGTTTTCGCCCATAAGAAATTGGACTGTTAATTCACTTCCGCTTGTCTTGGACAACTGGATCTACACGTGTCTGATGAATAAGTCGTCGAGATTTTCACAGAAGAGTTTGAAAGCGTATAAAAATCTGGACACATACGAATACTTCCTTGCTGGATGGGTCAGATATGTCGTGTCCTGTAGAACTGAACGATATAAGTCTCATTTTGTGACGGCAAAGGTAAGCTGCAACTTGCAATACTAGATCTTGCATAACTCGCATAAACCAGGGTGTTAGATCTAGCTATGATTTTGGTCTAAGTTATTGCCGATATAGAAGGCCTCACGATTTTTTTAAAACTGACAACAACAAATCTAACTGGAGTGTTTGAAGCTCAGTAAGATTTTTCAATACAGATTCAAATATTTAAAAAAATGACCCCTGGTTTTACGCAAATCCGGATTTATTAACTATGATTGGAAATACATTTAGGACAGGGTGTCGTCTTCTCCGTACACGGAAGCCTATTGCTGCCACACGTTAACCTCTATAAACCTCTCTGTGATAGGCCTATTATTTTATTTTTAATATGCATTGTTGTCAAATGAGTCAACTTGGCATTATCAATACTTCTTAATAATTTGAGATTGAGAAGAATAATTCCTACCTGAAACGAAATGATTGCTACACAGACGTATGTATTTGGTTGACTAAATCTACGGGTTGTTTTCACGTGACGTCACCCGTTGTGCTGCCTTGAACGGCGACCATTTTCGACCGCTAAGCTCCGTTACTCATACATACGTATGGTGGACGACATTATGTTTCTAACCGCATTTATTGAAGACGCAACAGACAGCACGTCAAGCCCAGACTGACGACTAGGCTACATTGCATGCACACAGCATGAGACTCAGGACTGTGTAACAAAAGCGCAGTATTGTGCCCTTGATCTTTTACTCTTCGTGACAGAAATGACAAAGGACAAGCACTTACCTGTATGGTAACGCGGTAAACGAAAGGCAGTGGATTATGCTTTTATATCAATGAGGAATGATGCACGGATGGTACAGAACTCAGCACATGTAGCAGCAATTTTCGATAGCTACAAAAACTTAATTTTAAAAAATATAAAATATATAAAAATATATATGTATGGGCACGTACCTGTATGCTAACACGGAAAAGGAAAGGCGGTGGAATATTATTTTTTTAATATCAAGACAAACTCCATTTATTCAATTTTTTGTTCAAAAAGTAAAACCTGTATATTAGTTCACCACAAGCAAAGTGAAATGTTTATTATTTGTTTAAAATTTGATGATGGTGGCAGAAACACAAAAGAATATCAAATCCAGTGTTTCACAAAATTTCAAATCTTTCAAGTGACTAACAAAAAATTATCTTAACTGTCATGTTGGCCTTCTGAAAAGAGTATCGATTAAGCTTGTAAGCTTTGCTCGGCGACACATCGGCACGATGGAGGTTGAGACGGGGTAGCGGGATAGCAGCATCGGGCAATCGTCCACAAAGCCAAGTCTCCGTGAAGCACAGAGCCGCAGAACGTTCAAAGTCTTTTGTCAGAAGCGTGAGACGATGTCCCCGCTTACGAAGCCGGACTTTGTGTACCAGATCGCGAGGTGTTGAAGAGCGCGCCGACTCGCAACACTGGAAAAACCTTCAGCGAAATGACGAGAGTTGTCAAAAAAAAGTCAGAAGAAGGCTCTCTGATGGTTAGCAAGTCCTCTCTTGTGTACTTGAGTCCCGAGACGCCCGTGAAACACAAAAATACAAACGGTAACAGAGAGCAATCTGGAGACTTCTGCACTGGTAGGCGTTAGGTAGAGAGGTTAAATGGCGGCACGCAGTGGTGTGTGGGTAATTCAGCAAAAAATGTGATGTCAGTGAAAACAACCAATTGTAGCTTCTATCAAATGCCATCTGAAATAATAAATCAGGGCCATTTATAAAAATTCATTAAAAGGACGTATTTTTCATATGCTTTAATATCATTACACCGATTTGATCGGTATTGGACCACAATTGACCCCTCCGTACAGGGCACTTAACCACGCCTCCTGAAGTGACGTCACGCCACGTGCGCTGACGTCAGACAAACAATTAGCAAAAATGGCGTTGCAGGAAGAAAAGACGAGAGTGAAATTGTCCGATTTACCAGCTGATTTCTCACTCGCATTCTTGGCTAATAGTGAAATATCGTTGAAAAGCAGACAGCAGGGCTTCAAGTATTTCAGCGAGGGGTATTTCAATGGTATTTACATGCATATCGACGGAGAAACCATCGATATTAGCGCAAGATCTTTCCGGAGTCAGAGGAAGACAGAGAAGCCACACAATATAATACATTATAACCCAAAGACAAATTCGTCGTTGACAGTTTCCTATTTTCGCGTTACATATCACACTTGTGTGCAGAATCTGTATGTGTATCTGTATAGCCGTTTGTGAACCGCCGTATGAAGGAAAAGAAGGCGAGGCTTGATTTATGAGTTGTTTCTCTCGTTTTCTTTGTGTAACGTCACGCGCTCCCCTCAAAAATTATTATTGAATTGGTGCCGAACCTACGTAAGTCCCGACCGAGTACGACAATCACTGCTTTAGTGTCCTAAAACATCCTTCCTTCACTCTTGGTGTCTCGGTGCACGTCGAAGGCTTTTAGGACTCGCTAGTCCGGTTTAGCTTAGCTCACCGCCAACAAAGAGACACGTTTGTGCAGTCAGATCATCGCAAAATGTCGCTCAACACAGATCAAGTGTGTCAATCATTCACACGTAGCTATGTTATGCAAGCGAAGAACTGCTAATTCATTTATATGAGACATGTATTGAAAATCAAATATACGGCATACCTTCGTGCAAACAAACAAAGTCCGGTTTAGCTTCTCTCGGGAGCGCCGAAGAGAGAGACGTTTGTGCAGTCAGATCATCGCAAAATATCGCTCAACACAGATCAAGTGTGTCAATCACAATTCTCTTGGCTTGAGTCTTGCCCCCCCCAAAACGCACACACACTTCTGACCGTTTTGGGAGTGGCTGCTGGCTTCTGGATTGCTATACTATACTGGACCATGCAGCGTTGTCTGAAAAAACTGCGGGTCAAAAAAGGGGCGTGGTTTATGCAGATCTCTGGCCTCTGATTGGTCAGTGACGCGGATTGCGCAATTTCTACGGAGGGGTCAATTAGCCTTGTGTACTCGAGCTATGTTCAGATCTGCGCGTCGTATATTTGCAAGCCACTTTTGATGCCGTTTTTTTCTACAACTCCATTGTATCTTCTCCTTCATGCCATCTAATCTTGGGAACACCGAAAAATCGCTTTCCAGTGTCTCCATTTCCGCGACTTCAACATCCGTAGACGCAACAAAAATCTGGCGTGATGATGATGGACAGTTGACAGCATGTCTAAAACAATGGCGGTCAAGTGAATAAGTGTGACGTCATGTGCAAACCAGCCATTGCTGCCCTTTGGGCACACCAAAATGCTTGCAATATCTCCACGTGATCACTTATGATGTGAAAATTTGGTATAGATTTGAACGACAATCATGTAAGTTGACATGATTTACCTGCGCAGGCCACAAAAATCACGCGGTGGGCCAGATCTGGCCCCTGGGCCTTGATTTTGACACCTGTGATCTACCACTTCGCTCTTTTAAATGGTGCTGATCTACTTCCCCCAAAAAAGTCTCAAAATATGTGCAGCTTTCGGGAGGAGCTGCACCTATTTCAAGAGAACACTGACAAGAAATTTAAACTTGCCCTCAAATCTTGTATTGCAAACACAATTTGCCTTGGAACAAAGAAATAACTGAAAATGTATTTTATTTTCCTGGCCAGGGCGGCACAGTGGCTCAGCTGGTGAAGCGTCGGCCTCACAGTTCTGAGGTCCCGGGTTCAATATCAGACCCGTATGTGTGGAGTTTGCATGTTCTCTCCATGCCTGCGTGGGTTTTTTTTCGGGCACTCAGGTTTCCTCCTACATCCCAAAAACATGCAACATTATTTGAACAGTCTAAATTGCCCCGAGGTGTGATTGTGAGTGTGACTGTTTGTCTCTATGTGCCCTGCGATTGGCTGGCGACCAGTTCAGGGTGTACCCCGCCTCCTGCCCGTTGACAGCTGGGATAGGCTCCAGCACTCCCCGCGAGACTTGTGAGGATAAGCAGCTAAGAAAATGGATGGATGGAATGATGAGTTGGGTGTGTAATGGTTTTAAGGTCACAGTTTGATCTCATGCCTTCAGGGAAGAAATTGAGGGGAACAAAAAAAAAAAAAATACTGTTTAGGTTTTGTGTTCACAGGAACAGATTACATGACATTTATTGAGATACAAAAATCAAAGGCATGAAAAAGGTGACAAAAAAAGAAAAACATTGTAGCCACATTTCCCATTGAATACAACTCTGGTCACCAAAGTTACGTGTACTATGCTATTCCCCAACCCGGAAATAGTAGTAACTTTGTACTCAAGTAAGAAAACTGTTACTTGACATGTGGCAAAACTAAATAGCAGTCCCCCAAAAAATTACTTAACAGTAAAAGGTGAAATAATTACTCAAAAGCAGATTGAATAGTAACTTCAGATTTTGAATCACATGTACAATAAATAATTACAAAATGCAAATTCTGATCTCGCTTTTTGTGTGTATTTTCTGTGTGTTTTGTGTGCAAAACTACAAAAAAAATATTTACTACTACGACTGTTTCCTCGAGTTGTGAGTGAATTGAAATATACACGTTTGAGGAGGCAGTGGCAAATACTACAATACATAAAAGCTGTTGTTTTTACTAGTTTAAATGTAAAAAATAAAATGAACACATCGTGCTATTGCCTTCATTGTAACGATGACCTTCCCAACATGGCCACCACATAGGCACGAGAAGCAGCCTGGTATGGAAGCCGGTGGGTGAGGTCATGTGACTTTCTTCTGTTGGTTCATTGGTTGTTTCATTGGTGAGAAAACTAGGAATAAATACTTGTAATAGGAATTAATACTTGATAAATATGCAATAATTATGAGAAAATTATGATAAAAGTACCAACATGTAACAGATTTGCATGTATGATTTGTATTTTTAAAAGATTTCATGTGGATGTAAATGTAAACAGCTTGCACCCTCGCAGGCGGATCATTTGACAATATATAGACATGCAATGTTTTTATGAAGTACAAGTATCATAAATCATAAATGGGTGACTTTCGATTTTTAGTGAACTTTTATCAACAACTTGTATGTTTAAGTCATTCCGGAAGTTGCGCAATGCATCCGAGACTTTTGGTATGATCTCTGGCCACTTTTTCATGTGATCCGCCCAACTCGGTACATGAGCAGGAAATATAAAATGACATAGCATGCTAAGGAGTAAATATTATAAATATCTACTCTACTGAAATAGCTAAGATAGTTCATGAAAAAGCAAAAGAACACGAAATAATTTCCAGCGTCCTCATCCGTGCAACCAACAGATACTTTTCACGTGATGTCACAATTTTGTTTGCGACACCTACTGGATGGCAAAACTACAATACAACTCACATTTTTTAGTGATCTTTTTGTGAATATTGGCTTGCTGATAAGCGTCTTACAGCCTTTTCTTTGTGGTATTTCATTGTCTGGCTTATATTTGTAAGAACGGAGAGAAAAAGGGGTCTGACACCTCAGGCATTGTTTACCTTTTGCTGGGCATTCAACTAATTTCCTGTGGTATCCTCCACACTTGTTACATATTTTTATGGAGGTCTTTGGGCTATCAATATGCCTACTAGCACCCGCAGTGAAACTTTTGATTTCCAGGTTTGCGGTGGATAAGGTGAACCTCGTGGCTGTCGCTACCCATAGCATTTAGCTGGACTTTTGCTAACTCGTGGGTGCAGGCTATGCCGATCGCTTTTTTCGAGCGTGAGCGCCGGCCACTGGCTGAGTAACATTTCTCGGTGAGTCGGTAGCGAGAAGACCATCTTATGGGTGTTTCTGTAGTGACAGTCTTTAAAGGTCACGTGTCATCAAACGTGGGTGACGTTTATTTTGCTTCCCAACCTCTCGAGCTCACTTCCTTATCGTCCTGTCTCGTCGCAACCCGCTGACGTCGACACAGTGCTCTCAGTTTCACATGTGGATTATTCCTCACGCCAGCAAAAGTGCCTCAATCACTTCTAGTTACAGTGTTTGTTTGTCAAAGAACTTTCAAGATAAGATCAAACAATAACAAAACATTACAGTAAACATTTATCGCTTCCTAGCCATGATAACCATGATACGTAGACACGATCTTGCCGTCCAAAACAAACACGTGATTGGCGTCAGTGAAAAGTATCTATTGGGCCACTGATAGTCCTCGTGCATTGCTAAAGTCTTTGCAAAGCTCTTATTAAAACAGTCTCCAGGTACACCTGCAGGCTCTCATAAAGAAGGTAACATAGAATAAATGCAATCATCCTTGTTGCATGAACTGATGACACCTGTTCAGATGACGGGAAAAACTTTCATGGATCATTGGCGTTCTCATCAACACACCTGTGACGGTTGGCCAGATACTGACGAGAGAACCTTTTTCCACAAATTGAGCAGGAAAAAGGTTTCTCTCCGGTGTGCGTTCTTGAGTGTGTTGTTAAATATTTGTTTTTAGTGAATCCTTGACCACAAACTGTGCAGGTAAAAGGTTTCTCGCCTGTGTGGATTCTCGTGTGTCTTATTAGCCTTACATTTGTGGGGAATCGTTTGCCACAAATAGAGCAGGAAAAAGGTTTCTCACCAGTGTGGGATCTTGTATGTCTGACTAAGCTCTGATTTACGGAGAATCTTTGGCCACAAATTGAACAGGAATAAGGTTTTTCTCCAGTGTGTGTTCTTTTGTGTATTCTTAAGTTTGCCCTCATAGGGAAACTTTGACCACAAACTGAGCAGGAAAAAGGCTTTTCACCAGTGTGGGTTCTCATGTGTTGTCTGAAAAAATATCCGCGATCAAAGAATCTTTTACCACAGATTGCACAGGCAAAAGGTTTCTCACCTGTGTGAGTTCTTGTATGTCTTATTAGTCTTACATTTGTGGGGAATTGTTTGCCACAAATAGAGCAGGAAAAAGGTTTCTCATCAGTGTGGGTTCTTCTATGTCTAACTAGGCTCTGATTTACGGAGAATCTTTGTCCACAAATTGAACAGGAATAAGGTTTTTCTCCAGTGTGTGTTCTTTTGTGTATTATTAAGTTTGCCCTCACAGGGAAACTTTGACCACAAACTGAGCAGGAAAAAGGCTTTTCACCAGTGTGGGTTCTCATGTGTCGTCTTACATATCCGCGATCAGCGAATCTTTGACCACAAATTACGCAGGCAAAAGGTTTCTCACCTGTGTGGGCTCGCATGTGTCTTTCTAAGCTTTGCTTTTCAGGGTATTGTTTACCACAAAGTGAGCAGGGAAAAAGATTCTCACCTGTGTGGGTTCTGGTATGTCTTTTGAAGCTTCGATTATTGGCGAAACTTTGCCCACAAACTGTGCAGGAAAAAGGTTTCTCACCAGTGTGGGTTCTCATGTGAATGACTAAGCTTTCCTTTCGGGATAATCTTTGACCGCAAACTGTGCAGGCAAAAGGTTTCTCACCTGTGTGGGTTCTTGTATGTCTAATTTGCTCTACATTCTTGGCGAATCGTTTGTTGCAAATTGAGCAGGAAAAAGGTTTCTCACCAGTGTGGGTTCCTGTATGTCTTATTAGTCTTACATTATTGGTGAATCGTTTGCCGCAAATAGAGCAGGAAAAAGGTTTCTCACCAGTGTGGGTTCTTGTATGTCTTACTAAGCTCTGATTTACGGAGAATCTTTGGCCACAAATTGAACAGGAATAAGGTTTTTCTCCAGTGTGTGTTCTTTTGTGTATTCTTAAGTTTGCCCTCACATGGAAACTTTGACCACAATCTGAGCAGGAAAAAGGCTTTTCACCAGTGTGGGTTCTCATGTGTTGTCTTACATAACTGCGATCAGCGAATCTTTTACCACAAATTACGCAGGCGAAAGGTTTCTCACCTGTGTGGGTTCTTGTATGTCTAATTTGCTCTACATTCTTCGCAAATCGTTTGTGGCAAATAGAGCAGGAAAAAGGTTTCTCACCAGTGTGGGTTCCTGTATGCCTTATTAGTCTTACATTATTGGCGAATCGTTTGCCGCAAATAGAGCAGGAAAAAGTTTTCTCACCAGTGTGGGTTCTTGTATGTCTTACTAAGCCCTGATTTACGGAGAATATTTTGCCACAAATTGAACAGGAATAAGGTTTTTCTCCAGTGTGTGTTGTTTTGTGTATTATTAATTTCGCCCTCACAGGGAAACTTTGACCACAAACTGAGCAGGAAAAAGGCTTTTCACCAGTGTGGGTTCTCATGTGTTGTCTTACATATCTGCGATCAGCGAATCTTTGACCACAAATTACGCAGGCAAAAGGTTTCTCACCTGTGTGGGTTTGCATGTGTCTTTTTAAGCTTCGCTTTTCAGGGAATTGTTTGCCACAAATTGAGCAGGGAAAAGGTTTCTCACCAGTGTGGGTTCTCATGTGACGGACTAAGTTTTCCTTTCGGGATAATCTTTGACCACAAACTGAGCAGGGAAAATCTATCACGCCCGTGTGCGTCTTCATGTGTCGTTTGAAAGTGGTCACAGAAGTAAACATTTTCCTACATTGGGAACATTTCAAGATTTTTTTGGACTTGTCACGTGCAATATCACCTTCCAAATGTTCATCTTCTTTATCATCCTTACTGTGGGGGGAGTGTGACATCATGTCATCACTTTCTGACGGTGGTGCTACGAGTCCGTCGGCTTGCGATCCTCCACGGTGGTCTCCATCACCATTTGTGTTGTGTTGACTTGGGCTCCTGCTTGGAGGCTCCGCCCCTCTGCTTCCCCCATTTTGACCTTCATCTTCACTCTTCAAATGGACACCAATCAATGGAACCTTGATGATTTCCTCCTGCTTTTCCTCTTTAATCTGTAGAAACTCTTCTCTCTCCTCTTTGATGTGCTCTACCTCTTCCTCTTTGATTCGAGAAGACACGGACTGCTCCCGCCCCAGATGAAGCTTTCCACTGATGTCTGCCAGACAAAAGAAGATAAACACACACACGGTTCAAATCTCATTTGTTAACAACAATAAACAATAAGGAAATAGCAGTATCGTTGATCAGGAAGATGGAGGAATACTTCCATACAGATTTGAACCTGTGGCAGTAATTAATGTTGAATATTTGGATGGTTCTTCGGGCGGAATGACGTGGAGTCTGTCTACTCGTAGGCCTACGCGCGACATAAGCGTGTAAACAAAGGCTCCCGGGAGCTCCGGGCCGGCAGCCGCGGATGGTTCTTTGGACGGGAATGAGGCGGAGTCTGACGAGCGAGCTCCAGCGGCGCGCCGCGAGCCGAGCTTCCAGGCGGCGAAGCTCGGCTAAAGCCCTCTAGTGCCGCTGAAGCTCGGCTAACGGCCTCCCTGGATGTCGAAGCTCGGCTCGCCGCCTGTCGCCGGAACTCGCGGCCTGCCTTCAGTGGCAGTGGAGGCCTTTAGCCGAGCTTTGGCGTCCAGTGCGAACGGCTTCCGCCGCCGGAGCTCACTCATCAGACTCCGCGTCATTCCCGTCCAAAGAACCATCCAGATGGGTAGAAATATTCCCAACCAAAAAAACAGATGCGTTAACCGTGGCAAAAGCCATATGCAAACATATAGTACCCGACCACGGCATTCCCAGAATCATTTGGAGTGACAATGGGACTCATTTCGTGAACCAGGTCATTGATAAAATGTCAGAACACTTAGGTATAGAAATGAAACACCATTGTGCGTACCACCCACAAAGTGCAGGGCTGGTCGAAAGGGCAAACGGTACTATAAAATGAAGACTGCGAAAAACAATGGAAGAAACAGGGAAACCATGGCCCGAGTGCCTGCACTCAGTGAAAATGTACATGAGAATTACACGGTTCGAGGCAGTCAGAAGAAGACCGTTCCATCCCCCCCTGTGGGAAGGGCAATCGGTGCAGGAGAAGGAAGGGACGCGAGACCCCACGGCCGAATGGTTACGCAAGTTGTTTATTGAAAGGCAGGTGTTAAAAGCAAATGATCTGCCGAGCGCCCCTTTGCTGTCCCCGCAGGAACTACTGAAGCCCGGTGACTTGTTCTTGGTCAAGGTCATCAAGAGCAAGTGCTGGTCCAGCCCAAGGTGGGACGGCCCCTTCCGTGTCCTGCTGACGACTCCCACCGCCATCAAGGTCGCTGAAAGACATCCGCCAATCCCACTGCAAACGAGTGGCTGAACCGAGCCCGACCAGCTCTGAGTAGACTGGAAGTCGGACGGTGCCAAGACCTTTGTCCGCTGAAGAACCCAGCTGACGTCTACTCATCAGCCACAAGGTAAGGTCCATCTGACTCCCAGACCACCCAGACGCAAGGCTTCTCTTGTAATCAGTGACATCGACGGTTTTCCGGCAACTCCGGCTGAGCACCACGCCGATATATGAAGCCAGTCTTTTTCATCATAGCCTTGGGCCTAGCATCGGCTCTCCTGCGGATACCTTACAATCCAAAAACCGTACCTCCGAGGAAGAGACCTCGGACGGTGTTTGGAACAGAGAATGCCGCCCACATCTTTGCGACCAACATGTGGTGGCGACATGCTCAGCTGACCGCATCGAACCTCAACATGACCAACTGCTACAGGGTGTCCAGGCCATGAGGCTATCGTCCCAAGCGGGAGGTCATGGGGGAATTTTTCCTGAACGCAGGTTTTCGCCCCCATCTGGCCCCTCAACTCATGTTGTGTGATCCACGATGATTGTTATTAAAACCATAAGGAGGGTAACAATTTCACGTGCTAACTGTGTATCCACCTTGTTTTCAACTCACAACAGGGGGGAAATGTAAGATAAGCTAATGTTAAAATGGGCAGATGCTACTTTGGATCAGCCCAATGTCTGCCACCTCAGGACTTTTCCTCAACTCTTGACCGCTGTGAATGTGTGTTGAAAACAATGTCGTGTCTCTGATTTATGGTACGGCGCCTAACCAGCAGAGTCAGTGGCCTAACTGCCACGTGGCGCAACCACAGAGATACGATTTGCCCAAGTGCCACGCGCGATGTTTAACTGGTTATGCGACTCATAAACCGACCCAGCAACAACTTCTCAATAAAAAGCCTGCACTCAGAGAGCTCGAACGGGAGGGACCCCGCAACAGGGCTGACGCCCTGTCACGCTCCTTCGGGCTCTCCCCACTGCAGTTGGAAAATATGTTACTCTCTGACTCCTGTCCAGTTATTTTGAACCTCCTCACGGGTCACTTTGTGGTATCGAGCCTTTTTAGACCCGACAGGCACCAATTTACACATATATTTTATGACAATCCCATGACCCTTGTGAGGATAAGCAATTCAGTAAATGGATGGATTTTGGGTAACGAAGAATTGCTATTCAAAATTTGCCAAGACAGTGAAGTATTATGATTATTATTGTTAAATATTGTATTGCAGGTTCAGATAGAATGAAACGATCAACTATTTTATCTATCCATCTGTCGTCCGAGCAGCTTATCCTCACAACGGTTGCAGGAGTGCCTGACGAGATGGCGAGAACGGCTATCGAAGAGTAGTGTGAAAAAGTAGTGGCACTTTTGAAAAATTCTTACATTTTTTTTTTTTTTTTACATAGTTTACAAAATTGTATGTTTCAGATCACAAAAACAAATGTAAATATCAGACAAATATAACCTCAGTGAAGTGAAATTGCTGTTTTCAAATGCAGGATTTCATTTATTAAAGGATTTTTTTCCCCTTTAATAAATGTGTTGGATGTGCGACATGCAATATCACCTTCCAAATGTTCATCTTCTTTATCATCCTTACTGTGGGGGGAGTGTGACATCATGTCATCACTTTCTGACGGTGGTGCTACGAGTCCGTCGGCTTGCGATCCTCCACGGTGGTCTCCATCACCATTTGTGTTGTGTTGACTTGGGCTCCTGCTTGGAGGCTCCGCCCCTCTGCTTCCCCCATTTTGACCTTCATCTTCGCTCTTCAAATGGACACCAATCGATGGAACCTTGATGATTTCCTCCTGCTCTTCCTCTTTCATCTGTAGAAACTCTTCTCTCTCCTCTTTGATGTCCTCAACCTCTTCATCCCGCTCTTCCTCTTTGATTCGAGAAGACACGGACTGCTCCCGCCCCGGATGAAACTTTCCACTGATGTCTGCCGGACAAAAGAATATAAACACACACACGTTGTCAAATCTCATTTGTTAACAACAATGAACAATAAAGAAATAGCAGTATCGGTTGATCGGGAAGACGGAGGAATACTTCCATGCAGATTTGAACCTGTGGCTTGAAGACTATTTTACTTTGATTGCACTTTTCATTTGCTTAACCTTATACATTTAATCAACAGATAAAGTGTTGCCCAGTTGCTCATCAGACAAGGATGTGTTGTGGAGCCGGTGGTTGTCCTTGATCTTTGTACGCAGAAAACCGGCTGGTGCCATCTTCCTCTCCCTGGCGTTGCCGTGGAGACAAACGACACCAGATAAGGAGCGGAAAGTTACCATCCCGGCCCAGGACCAGACTGCAGGGGGGCAGCCACTTTTACCATGGACCCGTACATATAAAAACGTTGTGTTACCGGGCAGCTCTTGTCTTCTTCTTTGGCTATCCTGCCAGAGGACACACGTCAAGATAAGACAAGGAAGTCTGTATTGCACATTCCTTTGTAATAAATCAATTTCCTGTTAACGTTTTCTAATCATATCTTCCTCGCGTAGGGTTCAAACTCGCAAATCCCTACAACTTGGTGACCCCGACCGTAAGTCGAGGGAGGGAGACGAGCGTTGGCCGTCGACAGATGAGATTAAGAGAGACATATGAGAAACACAGGAGCGTTATACGGACAAGTCGAGGGTGGTTGTCTGTGCTTCTGGCTTCTCCGGGTCGCGGCCAAAACCAAAAGGGAAGCAGGAGCCTGTTTACTGTCGAATTCTGCATATTGAACTGCCGAAATGTGAGAAGTCATTGGTATCAGATTGTTCATGCCTCATATGAGTTATTGAGAATAAGACATAAAGAGAAGACGAGAAGTTGTGTATCCCGTCGTAGCTGACGTACATTGTAGAGGTACAATTGCACTGTGAGGTTCATCTGTTACACCTAAGGGGGGACGGGATCCCTTAAAAATAGAGGGTTTGCCGTCGGCTTGAGCCCGGGCCATCGCGGGGTGGAGTACGAAAAAAGAAACGAATCGTATAGGCTAATTTGTTGCACGATAGGAATTCGGTTGGGTTTAGTCGAAGAAGAGTGACCACTAAATATAAGAAATAATCATGGACGGTGAATTTGATCATGAATGTGCTGAATATAATCCAACTAAAGGTGAAATGTGCATTGCAATTGAGCGGCAAATGATGCCTAAAGGTGACAAAAAGAAACAAGATAAAGAAAGGAAGCGCGCATTAAAAAAAAGGCAAAAGCACAATTTGGGTCAAATTCGCGAGTGGGACAAACTGACAGAGACTATGTAAATATAATATAAATATAAATGGAAAAGACTATGAAAGATGTAAGCGACATATTAGATAAAAGGCTCATGGAACTTAAAGAGGTGAAAAGAGAAAGAGCACTGCCCATTTAATGATGGTGACGGACGTTGGAAAGGGACCAGGAAACTATCCGAGACGGCTGGTAAGGTGGCGTGTGACGTTGATGGGATCAAGGAGCCCATGAGAAAAAGAAGATGGAGCTGAGAAAAGTTGGATTTGATATGTGGACGCGAGCGAAGGACTGCAAAAATGAGAAAGGAGGCACGTCGAACACGCATGCACGCACACGCCCTGAATCAGACGTAAGTACACTACACACACACACACACACACACACACACACACAGAGGAAGCAAGAGGAGCTGAAGTTGGTTGGTTAAAACGGTCTCGTTGATTTGACGCGAAGTGCCCTCTCGGAGGCGGAAATAACACGATGACTATTATTATTACATTATATTATGACAGCACGGTGGCGTAGCTGATAAAGCGTGGGCCTCACAGTTCCCAGGTTCCATCCCAGACCCGCCTGTGTGGAGTTTGCATGTTCTCCCCGTCCGTGCCTGCATGGGTTTCCTCGCACATCCCAAAAACACCCAAGGTTGCCCCGAAGTGTGATTGTGAGTGAGACTGTTTTCCGTCTCTATGCGCCCTGCGATTGGCTGGCAACCATTTCAGGGTGTACCCCGCCTCCTGCCCGTTGACAGCTGGGATTGGCTCCAGCACTTCGCGCGACCCTCATGAGGATAAGCAGTAAAGAAAATAGATGGATATTATATAAAAAACAAACAAAATGCGACAAGGTTGAAAACTTTATTTTCTCATGCTTTTTAGAATATATCCAATTTTTGATCATATTACTTGCACTGTATGCAGTTTTAATTCTTTTTTAAATATTGTCATTTTTATTGTTTTTGTCCCATTTCAAATGTTTTATCTTTGTTTTTAAATGCCTTTAATCATGTGAAGCACATTGAGTAACCTCGTGTATGAAATGCGCTATAGAAATAAATTTGCCTATGATAGAGGCTCTGGCAGGTCCAATATACAAGCAGTTTGGTCTTAAAGTGGTTGATTGTCTTACTGCTAACTTGTTTCGTCTCTTTATGTTCAGGACTGCGATCCTGGCAGGTCTCCCTGCACCAGTACAGACCACTCTTAAAGCTGACCCTGACCTCCTGTCGAGAGATGAGCCTAGATTTAGATGACACTTAGCGCATCACCTCAAAATGTATTCAAGCCAACAACAAAGTGAGGATAATCAAATTACTAAACTCCAAACAACAACTTCTTAAAGGTCAAGTAGCACAGGCGAGACGTAAAGGTCCAAAACAACACCAGACGTAATTTTTCAGCAGGTACAACCACCTAGACAGGCAGGTGGGTTCTGGGGTAATAGCCGGGGTGGATACGCAGGAAGGCGTGGAGGAGGCCGGGGGAGAGTGCAACATCAACGTGATCAAGGGTGTTTTGGTTGTGGTTCTCTCGATCACTGGATTAAAGACTGTCTTACAGCTCCTCCACCTCAAGCTCCAATGCAAGGGCGTGGTGTCTGGTCCAACAACCGAGGGGGGCCAAGGCAAAGGCAGAAATGACAGCTTTGGCAGCAGGATGGACAGCAGCCAGGTGGACTGTACCACTAGGGGTGCCCGGGAAGCCAGGGCTTCGGCGATGCAGGTGCCATGATCCCCATCTCTGTTGCGGGGTCGAAAAGTGAACACTTGTTGACACAGGGGCAACACACTCCTCAGTCGACATCTCGGTCCCGGACATCTTATTGTCACAACACACTGTGCAATTGATGGGCTTCTCAGGGACTCAACAGGCCCTAAAATGGACTCAACTCCTACCGACAATCTTGGCTGGACGGACCTTCCACCATTCGGTTGTACATTCACCACAAACACCAGTGGCAGCTGACACCGTCTGCCACTCTGGACAATGGCTTATGACACCTGTGAGTGAACCAACTCCAACTGTGGACATTTATTGGGCCCGACTTGAACCAGAAACACCGTTCAAACCTGGTCTCATACATCAATTGACCCCTCCGTACAGGGCACTTAACCACGCCTCCTGAAGTGACGTCACACCACGTGGGCTCACGTAAGACAAACAGTAAAAATGGCAAATACAATACATTCTGAACTGAGACAGACTCTATGCTTCTGATTTCATTCAAATCAACGATATATTATAGATTCTAAATACAATACATTCTTAACTGAGAGAGACGCCATGCTTCCGATTTCATTCAATCATTCACACGTAGCAATGTTATGCTAGCGGAGAACGTCTCATTCATTTATACGAGATGTGTATTAAAAATCTAATTTAGGGCATATCTTCGTGCAAACACAGTCTGGTTAAGCTTCGGCCGCGAGCCAGCAAGAAAGCGACACGTTTGTGCAGTCCACTATGTCCTCGGACCATCGTTCTTCTATTCTACAGCTACTCTTTGTCCATGTGCTGATCTCTCTGTCTGGGCTATCCTGCCAGAAGACACACATCTCGTGTGCGGCAGATACCTACATAAGACCCGGACGTCTGTATCGCACATTCCTTTGCAATAAATTCATTTGCTGTTAAGTTTTTCTAATCATTGGTCAAATCTTCCTCGATTCGTGAACACGCATAGGATACAAACTCGCAAATCCCTACAAACCTCAGTGAAGTTAAATTGCTTTTTTTGAAATGCGGGATTTCATTTATTAAAACGTCATTTAAGCCGTCATTGAACCTTTGAAATCTTTTCATGCAACTATAGCACTAAATTAACATCAGAGTGCAGTTATTAACCGAGCAAATGAGAGCAAGAACACTGCAAACCTGATCTGGGTAACACAACTGCGTCCACAAAGCGACGTTCTCGCTCGTCCTCCACTTTCGTTTCACAAAGTTCCTTCTTGCACTTCGCCGTCGTTCTCGCGAACATTTTCACACGATTATCGCCACACTTTCACCGGTGAGCTCTAATTTGCGATATTCTGCAAACAAACTTGTTTTTGTTGTTGTTAGCGGCTAGCGAGCTAAGCTAACAAGGCGAAAAATCACAACTTGCACCCCGAGTTGAGATGAACACGAAGATTTAAAGAATGTTTTGGACGTTTAAATTAGTGATTAAAGAACGATGTCCAGGTTTCAATCCGTTCTCGACTAATTAAAGAGGAACTAAGTCATGGGGCGCATTCGATTACTCAGCAAAAATACACACGCTAATCAGGAGCGGAAGTCGCTGCCGCGAGAGAAGCGCATGCGCAGACTCTCTAGCGGAAGTTGGTGGCAACAAGGGAAGCGCATGCGCGCAGGCGGGAGCTTGGATTTGATAAATTTGCCGCGATCATTCCAAACAAATTTTTTGTACTAAAAAAAGTAATGAAAATAATAAATAAATAATAAAGTGTTAAAAAAGAGAAGATACAGTTCTTGGATTTGTTTGAGTTTCATGGCGATTTTCACAGATAGGACACGCCCATTTTGAGTTCTGGGCCAATGGTGGCGCTTACATGAAAACTAAATAGCAGTCCTCCAAAAAATGGTATGCATGAAATAATTACTCAAAAGCAAAATAAATAGTAACTTCTGATTTTTAATCACAGCATGTACAATAAATAATATTTACAAAAACAAAATGCAAATTCTGACGTTGCTTTTCGTGTGCATATACGCAGTCAAAACTACAAAAAAATATTTCCAATTTACTGCACCGTGTTTTCTCGAATTATAAGTGAACTGAAATATACACGTGTAGGGAGGCAGTGCCAAATACTACAATACATAAAAGCTGTCGTTTTCACTGGTCTAAATGTAAAAAAAAAAAAAAAAAAACATCGCGACATTGCCTTCATGGTAACGACGACCTTCCCAACATGGGCGCCATGTAGGCACAAAAAGCAGCCTGGGCTGGACGACGGTGGGTGAGGTCATATATGACTTTGTTCTGAGAAAACTGCACCAATGCTGAAGTCTCAATCATTTAGTGTTGCCCAGGAAATACTTGATAAATATGCAATAATTATGAGATAAAAGTAGCAACAGACATGTAACTGAATGATATGCATGTATGATTTGTATTTTTAAAAGTTTTCATGTGGATGTAAATGTAAACAGCTTGCACCCTAGCAGGCGGATCATTTCAGAACACATAGACATGCACTGTTTTTATGAAGTAGAAGTATCATACATAATAAGAGGTGGCTTTTGCAATTTTTATGGAACTTTTATTGACAACTTGTATGTTTGTCATTCGGGATGTCGCGCTACACACCCGGGACGTTTGGCATGATCTCCGGCCACTTCTTCATGTGATCCGCCCAACCCGGTACGTGATCAGGAAATATAAAATGACATAGCACGCTAAGGAGTAAATATTACTATCTACTGTACTGAAACAGCTAAGATAGTTGATGAAAAACCAGACAGAACACGAAATCATTTCCAGCGTCGTCGTCCATGCAACCAATAGATACTTTTCACGTGACGTCACGTTTTTGTTTACCATGTCCACTGGACGACAAAACTACAATACGACTTTTTGTGAATATTGGCTTGCTTATAAGTGTCTTGCGGCCTTTTCGTCATGTTATTTCATTGTGTGGCTTGTACTTGTAAGAAAAGACAGAAAAAGGGTTTGGACACTTTAGGTATCCTTTACTTTTGCTGGGTTATTACTTTTTTTCGAGCGTGAGCGCTGGCCCTTGGCTGAGTAACTTTTCGCGCACACTCGGTGAGTTGGTAGCAAAAACTATGCGGTCCTTGACCATCTCATCGCTGTTTTGTGTCGTTACAGTCTTTAACCAACAGCTTGAGTTCGGTCACAAAGCGCTCACATGACTCACAGTTACCTTGCACCTTCTCGTGAAACTTACATCTAGCACATATGGGGTTTGTTTTCGGAATGAGGTAATCAGAGAATTTTTCGTAGTGAGGTTTTTAGCAACGTCTCCGGTCAGTGTCCACGTATCCCGGCCTTTTCGCCACACCACAGCGGGAGGAATCTGCACTTTTGCTCTTCAGCTCAGTTTTAAGCGGTCCTGTGAACATGAGTTCGGCGTGTTGCTTGAATCTCTGCCACGCATCTGGTAAATTGGGTGAGTTGGAACACTGAACGCCTCCTCGTCGCTTATCACTTCCTAGCCATGATACGTAGACACGATCTTGCCGTCCAAAACAAACACGTGGTCGATGTGACGTCATTGAAAAGTATCTATTGGGCCACTGATAGTCCTCATAAATTGCTAAAGTCTTTGCAAAGCTCTTATTAAAACAGTCTCCAGGTACACCTGCAGGCTCTCATAAAGAAGGTACCATAGAATAAATGCAATCATCCTTGGTGCATGAACTGATGACGCCTGCTCAGATGACAGGAAAAACTTTCATGGATCATTGGCATTCTAATCAACACACCTGTGACGGTTGGCCAGATACTGACTAGAGAACCTTTTTCCACAAATTGAGCAGGAAAAAGGTTTCTCTCCGGTGTGCGTTCTTGTGTGCGTTGTCAAATATTCATTTCTAGAGAATCTTTGACCACAAACTGTGCAGGTAAAAGGTTTCTCGCCTGTGTGGGTTCTCGTGTGTCTTATTAATCTTTCCTTCACAGAGAATCTTTGACCACAAACTGGGCAGGCAAAAGGTTTCTCACCTGTGTGGGTTCTTGTATGTCTTATTAGCCTTACATTTATGGCGAATCGTTTGCCACAAATTGAACAGGAAAAAGGTTTCTCACCAGTGTGAGTTCTTGTATGTCTTACTAAGCTCCGATTCACAGAGAATTTTTGGCCACAAATTGAACAGGAATAAGGTTTTTCTCCGGTGTGCGTTCTTTTGTGTATTATTAAGTTTCCCCTCACAGGGAAACTTTGGCCACAAACTGAGCAGGAAAAAGGCTTTTCACCAGTGTGGGTTCTCGTGTGTTTTCTTACATTTCCGTGATCAGCGAATCTTTGACCACAAATTACGCAGGAAAAAGGTTTCTCACCTGTGTGGGTTCGTATGTGTCTTTTTAAGCTTTGCTTTTCAGGGAATTGTTTACCGCAAAGTGAGCAGGGAAAAGGTTTCTCACCTGTGTGGGTTCTGGTATGTCTAATGAAGCTTCGATTATAGGCAAAACTTTGCCCACAAACTGTGCAGGAAAAAGGTTTCTCACCGGTGTGCGTTCTTATGTGACTGACTAAGCTTTCCTTCCGGGATAATCGTTGACCACAAACTGAGCAGGGAAAATCTCTCACGCCCGTGTGCATGTTCATGTGTTGTTTGAAAGTGGTCTCAGAAGTAAACGTTTTCCTACATTGGGAACATTTCAAGCTTTTTTGGGAGTTGTCACGTGCTATATCACCTTCCAAAAGTTCATCTTTGTCATCCTTACTGCGGGAAGGATGTGACATCATGTCATCACTTTCTGATAGTGGAGCGAAGAGTCCGTCGGCTTGCGATCCTCCGCGGTGGTCTCCATCACCGTTTGTTGTCATGTGTTGACTTGAGCTGCTGCTTGGAGGCTCCGCCCCTCTGCTTCCCCCATTTTGACCTTCATCTTCACTCTTCAAATGGACACCAATCGATGGAACCTTGATGATTTCCTCCTGCTCTTCCTCTTTCATCTGTAGAAACTCTTCTCGCTCCTCTTTGATGGGCTCTACCTCTTCATGCCCCTCTTGCTCTTTGATTTGAGAAGACACAAACTTCTCCCGCTCCGGATGAAGATTTCCACTGATGTCTGCCAGACAAAAAGACAAACACACGGGTCCAATCGAATTTGTTTACAATATTTTCAACCACCTTGCTCCTCGACCCTGTTTCCATGTAGGTGCCTTCCACCAGAGATCGAGGATATGAATTTTTTTTTTAATCACTGAGCTCCGTTATCCATACATACGCAAGGTGGACGACATTATGTTTTTAACTGCATTTATTGAAGACACCCCCGATAGGACATCAAGCCCAGAGTGGCTATTAGGCTACCTGGCCTCATGGGACTCAGGACTGCGGTCACAAAGGCACAGTAATGTGCCCTTGATCTTTTCCTCTATGTGACAGAAATCACAAAGGAGGAGCAGTGGGATCGGACACTTGCTCCTCAAGACACTTTGTAAATTGTTAGTTCAGTCTTATTTTTTATTAGGTTTTTGTAGCTAACGAAAATTGCTGCACGGTGTGCTGAGCTCTGTAACGTCTGTGCACCATTCCTTGGTGATATAAAAGCATATTTCACTGCCTTTTATTTTCCATGCAAACAGTTAAGTGCCCATATAAATATATATTTATATATGGGAAATTACCTGTATGCTAACACGGAAAAGGAATGGCGGTGAAATATTATTTTTTTTTAATATCAAGACAAACTCCATTTATTGAAATTTTTTTTCAAAAAGTAAAACCTGTATATTAGTTCACCACAAGCAAAGCGAAATGTTTATTATTTGTTTAAAATTTGATGATGGTGGCTGAAACACAAAAGAATAAAGAAATCCAGTGTTTCACAAAATTTCAAATCTTTCAAGAGAGTAACAAAAAATTATCTTAACTGTCATGTTGGCCTTCTGAAAAAGAGTATCGATTAAGCTTGTTAGCTTCGCTCGTCGACACATCTGCACAATGGAGGTTGAAGCCAGGCTGCAAGATAGCGGCGTCGGGCAATCGTCCACAAAGTCAAGTCTCCGTGAAGCACAGAGCCGCAGAACGTCCAAGGTCGTTTGTCGGAAGCGTGAGACGATGTCCCCGCTTACGCAGCCGGACTTTGTGTACCAGATCGCGAGACTTTGAAGAGTGGCCCGACGAGTAACTCCGGAAAAAGCTTCAGCAAATTGGCGAGACTTGTCTAAGTAAAGTCAGAAGAAGGCTCTCTGATGGTTAGCAAGTCCTCTCTTGTGTACTTGAGTCCCGAGACGCCCGTGAAACAAAAACAGAAACAGTAACCGAGAGTATTCCGTAGACTTACACACTGGGTACGCGTTAGGTAGAGAGGTTAAATGGCGGCACGCAGTGGTGTATGGGTAATTCGGCAAAAAATGTGACGTCAATGAAAACAACCCATGGAACCCATATCAGGAATTAAGTCCCAATACTTGGAGTCATGAATGCAATACTATAAAGAATTGTTATTGTCATTTCAGTCACACCTTTAGCACCAATTTACATATATATTTTATGACAAGCCCACGACCCTTGTAAGGATAAGCAGTCCAGATCATGGATCTATCTCATGACATATAACAATTACGTTTCATTTTCTTCGTGCCAATGCTATTCAAAATTTGACATGACGGTGAACTATTATTATTATATATTGTATTGTGGCTTGAGATAGAATGAAACTTTCCATCCATCCATCCATCGTTTGAGCAGTTTATCCTCACAAGGGTTGCGGGAATGCCGGAAGAGATGGCCAAAACGTCTGCCGAAGGATACCGTGAAAAAATAGCGGCCCTTTTCAAAAATTCTTCCTTTTTTTGTTTTACATAGTTTCCAAAATTGTATGTTTCAGATCACAAAAACAAATGTAAATATAAGACAAATATAACCTCGGTGAAGTGAAATTGCTTTTTTTGAAATGCGGGATTTCATTTATCATAAAGGAAAAAAGGGATGAGTGCTAAAAAGTAATTACACTTGTCAAGTCAAGAATTGTGGCTCATCATCATTTGAATTTTGAATACCGTTGTCACGGGAAACCGTGCCAGTGATTCAATCGGGCTCTTTAGATGTTGCTATAGCTACCGTTGTCCAGCAGATGTCGCCGCCGTTGAAGCTTTGAAATCTTTTCATGCAAATATAATACTAGATTAAAATCAGAGTGCAGTTATTAACCGAACAAATGAGAGCAAGAACACTACAAACCTGATCTGGGTAACACAACTGCGTCTACATAGCGACGTTCTCGCTCGTCCTCCACTTTCGTTTCAGAAAGTTCCTTCTTGCACTTCGCCGTCGTTCTCGCGCACATTTTCACACGATTATGGCCACACTTTCACCGGCGAGCTCTAATTTGCGATATTCTGCAAACAAATTTGTTTTTGTTAGCGGCTACCGAGCTAAGCTAACAAGGCGAAAAATCACAACTTGCACCCCGAGTTGAGCACGAAGATTTAAAGAATGTTTATACATTTAAATTAGTGATTAAAGAACGATGTCGAGGTTTTAATCCGTTCTCAACTAATTCAAGAGGAATTAATTCATGGGGCGCATCCGGTTACTCAGCAAAAATAAACACATCAATCTGGAGCGGAAATCCCTGCCGCGGGAGAAGCGCATGCGCGGACTCTAGCGGAAGTTGGTGGCAACAAGAGAAGCGCATGCGCGCAAGCGGGAGCTTGGATTTGATAAAATTGCCGCCATCATTCCAAACTCATTTTTTGTATTAAAAACAGTAATAATAATAATGCTAAATAAATAATAACGCATTAAAAAAGAGAGAAAGTTCTTGGATTTGTTTGAGTTTCATGACGATTTTCACAGATAGGACACGCCCATTTTGAGTTCTGGGCCAATGGTGGCGCTTACATGGTTAAAGTGTCACTCTTGGGCAGTAATGTTTTTTTTTTTTTTTTACTCTGTTAGTGTGTAGATGAAATTATTTAAATAAGAGAGAGCTGCAATTTTTTAGCACTTTATTTAACGTTATATAAAATAAAATAAAGACAGTGAAATATATGTAAAGAAAACAAATGTAAACAAATGAGAAAAATGACATGTATCACAAAAATGGCTAAAAGTTGAAGCTTAACAAATTAATTGGGAGAATAAATTGAAGGTCTTGATAGCGTTCTTGTTTCTTGATGTAGATAATGATATTTTATATTGTTCGATTTCTTCCAAGAAAGAGAAAATGGGTTTTGTATGAGCTAGTTTTTATTTTGTGTCGATAAAACTTGGCAAGGAAGACGATGAGGCTCATTTGCAAAAAAAAAAAAAAAAGGTTACTGTCACGTTATAACGTGGTAGCTCGATGTAATTATTCATATTATAACATGAAGCATTTTATAACGTGATACTGACCTTTTTGCAGCAATATGCTTACGTAGTACAAAATATGTCATAACTAATTATTTGTATTTTTTTATTATTATTAATATTCCTTCTGTTTATTTTTAATAAATAGGAAGACAAGTGCTGACCACATCAGAACACTTATTATACTGTCTCGATATTTGATCACAAGTAACGGCACAAAGGTTCACTGATCATATTGTTATTTGTGGATTTGTGTGTGATTTTTAAAGATGTTTTCCCCATTTTACTAAGCGTATTGAATTAGCACTTAAAATTAATGTTTACTTTTCAAAGTGTTTTTAGCCCCCCTCCCCCTCCCATGGAAGTAGTTCCACCATTTTCTCAGTCAAAACGAGTCGTTCTAAAGTAATCACGTTTTGAGAATCTTTTTTTTTTTTTTTAGGATTGTTGTTCTTACTTTATTAGACTTAAGTTGCCACCTCTGATTTGAAATTTTTGGAGTAAGCGTTCAGTTGACGTGAATACTTTGAACGCACCGTGGGCCGGATACGCAAACTTTGCGCAACTCTGACGATAATAACATAATAATAAATGAATTTTATGCTCTTTTGAACCATAATTATATAGTTTAGTTAATCGTTACTAACCTCAATAAATTGAGATTATAATTTACACTGAGTATGGAGTTTTCAGGCCCCCTTAAATTTTTTACTCTTTTTTTTAAAAAAAAATTGAATGTCATTGTTTTCCCCTCGTAAATCTACGCACAGCACCCACATGAACCTAATTCTTTTTTTATTTTTCGCTGATTTATTTAAAAAATATAAAATATCATACTGCCATAATTATTCCTCTGGTGCGAGACTCATATTCAACTCAGCTGCTTCTGATTATCCTTCAGCTCGGTTTACGTCTTTGTTGGGAGTCCAGCTGTGCTTAATTATACTGATGGGACTTGATGAAGGGAAGCCACGCAGCTGTGCACACGAGCCCTTACGGCTCACGGTGGAGGTCAAAAGAAAAATGAGACTCGCGAGGTCAAAGGAAGTGAGTGAAGAGCTCAGAGACCGAATTGTGGCAAGGCTCGGACCTGGACAAGTTTACAAAATAATAATAATAATAATAACTGTACTGCGCTTAAGGTTCCGAAGAGTAAAGTAGCCTCCATACTTTCCAAATGGAAATTGTTTGGGACAACATGGGTGGGAACAACGAGGACACAAAACAACAAGGAACAATAAAGCTGTATAAAGCTTATAGAATTAATATTCGATACACTAAACATAATTTTCCCTCATTTTTGTATGCATTTTAGAATCTAAGATGGGTTGGTGGCAAAGCGAACACAACTAAAGGAAAGTTAAAGGTCCACTGTCATGAAAAGCATTATTTTTTAATATGTTACTAATAACAAAAGGCAGCCGACATGGACCCATGTGCTTTTTTTCCACCATAACACATGATTTTAATGTGTATGGCTTTTGTAACTCCCGCCATGAAAATCCTCTCGAGGGATTTGTTTTCGAGAAGAAGCAGGAAGTGACGTACACGGCAGGACCGCCCTCAAGTGGACTCGTTTGTTTCCATTAATTTTACCTCTGGGATGGTATTCTCGTTGTTCCTTCGTGTTAGCCAAAATGCCGGCTCCTCGCATTGCTGGACATTGCTTGAACACTCGGGAGGATGGATTTACCCTTCGTAAGTTTGCAAGAGACCCGGTTCATCGTGAAAAATGGATTGCACGGGTGCAGAGGACCAGACCTTTGTGGGTTCCAAATGACAGGTTGGTGTATACATCTACTAAAAAAAAATAATAGTTATGAACAATGCTGTAAGGCGGCTCGGCGCCACGATGAGAACACCTCGGCGCCGGGCCGCGATGGCTCATCTCCGCCATGGAAGTGGATCGGACGGGGAGGCGGTTTGGCCATGATCGCATATCATTTGAATATGGCTAAAAAAAAATAGTGTAATATTGCTCCAGTAACTTCACTCGATTGTGTGATGTTTTCCTTTTCGAAAAGAGGTTCCGTGTCAGAAGCGGCGTGTTCGTCTCCCAGAGTAGGGTCCACCGCGTGTTTTCATTAGCGAATGTCCGGGGTGACGTCACGGCCAGGGGATGCAGCCAATATGGCGACCACTTGGATGTCGTCGAATGACGCTTCCGCAACTTTGCGCATGGATGACGTGCTCTCCGCTCACATTTATTTTTTCGCGAATAATGTTATATGTATTTTTCATTACAATGTTTATAGGGATGACACTTGACCTTTAACTCAGCTGCTTCTGTTTATCCTTCAGCTCGGCCTCCACCTTTGTTGGGAGTCCAGCTGTGCTTCATTATACTGATTGGACTTGATTAGGGAAGCCAAGCAGCTGTGCACATAAAACCTTACGGCTCATGGTGGACGTCAGAGAAAAATGAGACTCGTGAGGTCAACAGAACTGCCCGAAGAGCTGGACAAGTTTACAAATAATAATAATAATAATAATTCTACTGCTGCACTTAAGGTTCCGAAGAATAAAGTGGCCCAATGGAAGCTGTTTGGGACAAGATGGCTGGGAACAATCAGGACGCAAAACGACAAGGAACATTAAAGCTGTATAAAACTTATGTATAAGTAATATTCAGTACACAAAACATTTTTTCCCGATTTATGCATTTTAGAATTTAAGACTGGTCGGTGCCAAACCGAACGCAACTAACCTGCTCTGCGTACAACAACAATGTCCGGCAGATGGCGATGTCGCTCCTTCTCGGTATAATCTTTTATATTTTAGATATATATATATATATATATTCATTCGTGTCATAAAGTCTCTTCGCGTATTTCGCTCTCATCCTTGCACACATTTAGTCACAACTAATGACGTCATTGGTCACTACTATTTTAGTCACGTTTCCACAGGAGAGTGCTATTTCGCGTTGTGATACTCAGCGGCTTGCCAGTGAAGCTAACTACACAGCAAAGCTTCAACCTGTACCATCAAGATAAGTTTTATTCAGACACGAAGATGAAGACATTGAATGTATAAATTTAAGGGAAGGAGTACCGACGTAATTCGCACTTTTCGCAGAAGAAAAACGAGACTGCAGAGACGTTCATCCATGACTTTAACCGGAACAAGGAAGATTATTGTCGTCTCCTTCATCATAAGATCAATCAGGGCACCATCAAAAAAAAACATTGCTAAAGGCCAACATTTAGTCCTTTAGAATAGAGATGGACAAACTGTGTGGATGTTTAAAACCATTATTATTATTAATTTGGGAAAAATTGATTAGTGGAGCGCATTCGATGGATGACGCGATCAAAAAGAATTCGCGGAAGTCGTGGGAGAGCGGAAGTTGCTGGCAACGAAGAAAGCGCATGCGCGGACGTAAAACGTAAGCGTGACAGTTTGTTGTGTTCGTTACAAACTAAGTTTATGAAATAAGATCCTGGACACAAATCAGATACAGGAGAGATAGAGACAAAACTCGGGAAATTGACGTTGGTAGGAGGCAAGTATGGTTTTGTTTGTTTTTTTTTGCATGACGACAATATGGGCAGCCATTTTGAGTTCTGTGCGGACAGCGATGGTATTAGCTAGTGAGGGCAAAGTCGTCAGCGCATCCAAGTGTGTGGACGGAAAGAAAACAAAGATCAAGTATTTTATCATTTTAATTTACTATGCTGCATACAGTTAAATAAAACTGTTTACATATACGACAATGCATCTGGGAGTATCTTTCTTTTGTTAATTAGTTTTTTGTTTTGTTTTTTTTTTGCATGACGACAATATGGGCAGCCATTTTGAGTTCTGTGCGGACAGCGATGGTATTAGCTAGTGAGGGCAAAGTCGTCAGCGCATCCAAGTGTGTGGACGGAAAGAAAACAAAGATCAAGTATTTTATCATTTTAATTTACTATGCTGCATACAGTTAAATAAAACTGTTTACATATACGACAATGCATCTGGGAGTATCTTTCTTTTGTTAATTAGTTTTTTGTTTTGTTTTTTTTTTGCTTTTTAATCGCAAATATCGCTAGCATACACGTTAGGGTCACCCTTGAGAAGATTGGTGAATAATTTAGAAATTTACGAATTAATTGAAGCGTCTATGCGTTGCATTCTATTGGACCCACGACCTTCCCATCAATGGCCGCCAGTAAGCATATTCGTTAGCTGGAATCCCAAATTTTGCTTCCGCGTCCGTTTTTTTCTATCTATGGACGACACTCATCTCAGCCGTACCCGTTTCCATGTGCTACTTTGAAAAAAAAATAAAAATACTGAATTTTCACCGAACGTGCCGAATCTGCCTCACGGTAAGTCCATGATTACTTTACTTGACTAAAACCTCTTTGGTTCCATTTTGGTGTCCGGTTGAAGTCGTCTCGGTGCTCCTTGAAGCTTCTCGGCCTAGCTTAGCATGCTAACAAAGAGACGCGTTTGTGATCAACACTCCGTGAAACAAGAGTTTTAAGTGTGAGTGTTCTTCAGAACACCCAGGACTAACGCTTGAATGGGGGTGGGGTTGACAAAATTCTTGCATCTCAATCAACTTTGTTTATCTGAGTTTCTGACATATCCCAAAACAGTGAGTTCCAGGACATCCTCTTGATCAAACTTCTCCCGATTAGTTTGGGATGTATTTAACTTGGAATTCTTCTTTTTCTTTTTAGCTTGTCCCGTTAGGGGTCGCCACAGCGTGTCATCTTTTTCCATCTAAGCCTATCTCGTGCATCCTCTTCTCTAACACCCACTGTCCTCATGTCCTCCCTCACAACATCTATATCAACCTTTTCTTTGGTCTTCCTCTTGCTCTCTTCCCTGGCAGCTCCATCCTCAGCACCCTTCTACCAACATACTCACTCTCTCATCTCTGAACATGTCCAAACCATCGAAGTCTGCTCTCTCGAACCTTGTCACCAAAACATCCAACGTTGGCTGTCCCTCTAATGAGCTCATTTCATAGCCTATCCAACCTGCTCACTCCGAGCGAAAACCTCAACATCTTCATTTCTGCCACCTGCAGTTCTGCTTCCTGTTGTCTCTTCAGTGCCACCGTCTCTAATCCGTCCATCATAGTCGCCCTCGCCACTGTTTTATAAACTTTGCCCTTCATCCTAGCACAGGGGTCGGGAACCTTTGAGGCCGCGAGAGCCATAAATGCCAAAATGTAATTTCAAAAGAGCCATGCAATATTTTAAAAACTAAATATAGGTGTATTTGAGCATTAATGTAGAACCAACACTTAGAGTAAAATAAGTCTCTGAGTTCTTTGAAATAACATTGTTATGATGTTGCTAAACAATGATGACAAAAGCACTTCTTACCATGAATGTGACTTCTGGTCTTGCTGATGGCTTGATCGTCTTTCATACGCCATTAAATGAAGCTTCATGCAGGCGTTGAGACTTCCATTCGTTCATCGTGAACGCAATTCAATATAATTTGCCATCATGATGGTATGAAAACCTAATGTTAAAGTCAGTTCTTGCCAACATCAGCACCTTTACCTTGTCTTTATGCGAAAACATCAGGCACGAATGTTTTGGCATACTCCTCCGTCTGTGAATGGCTGCTCAGTCTTGCCGAAAACTGTACAACTCCCTATCTTTTTTTCTTGAGCGATCGTTTGCACAATTGACCCCTCCGCACAGGGCACTTAACCACGCCTCCTGAAGTGACGTCACGCCACGTGCGCTGACGTAAGACAAACAGTAAAAATGGCAAATACAATCCAATACATTCTGAACTGAGACAGACTCCATGCTTCTGATTTCATTCAAATCAACGATATATTATAGATTCTAAATACAATACATTCTTAACTGAGAGAGACGCCATGCTTCTGATTTCATTAAATAATTCACACGTAGCAATGTTATGCTAGCGCAAAACGTCTCATTCATTTATACGAGACGTGTATTAAAAATCAAATTTAGGGCATATCTTCGTGCAAACACAGTCTGGTTAAGCTTCTGGCCGCGAATCCAGCAAGAAATCAATACGTTTGTGCAGTCCGATCATCGCAAAATATCGCTCAACAAAGAATAAGTGTGTCAATCGTTCACACGCAGCAGTGTTATGCTAGTGAAGAACTTCGAATTCATTTATACGAGACATGTATTGAAAATCAAATATAGGGCATACCTTCGTGCAAACATATGTGTTCCGGTTGATATTAGATGGATTTAGTTGATGATGCGGTCTTCCACAAAGTTTGAGCCATCGAAGGCATTTTTCGTACTGGGTCTTCGGTTTTGGAAATCGAACTCCACCAACTAGCCTTTCAGGATACCTGTCGTCACTATTACAAAGTCCGTGACTACACCTCTTAACCATATTTTTTTTTGTTAAATAACCCAAATACGCGATAAAACGCTAACTAAACCTATACTGGACCATGCAATGTTGTCTGAGAAAATGGCGGGAGCAAAAACGAGCTTTGGTTTATGCAGATCTCTGGCCTCTGATTGGTCAGTGACGCGGATTGCGCAATATCCACGAAGGGGTCAATTAGGTGTCGCTACCTGCTCTGCGTTGGACCCCTTTGCGCCTGTGCACATAGTCTGCTGCGGTGAACTACGACAAGTCCACTAGGACAAACTACCTCTGCGTCATTTGCGTTGCCCGCACGAGAGAAATCACATGTACGCTATGTCGTTATGTGGGCTCTGCGAGCCATATGCAACCATCAAAAGAGCCACGTATGGCTCCCGAGCCATAGGTTCCCGACCCCTGTCCTAGCGGATGCTCTTCGGAGGTATTTAAAGGGGAAATCCGGTGCCGGTGCCAGTATCGTGCCCCTGCCTCTCGGTGTTGGGCTCCGATCTGCAAGTTCAGCTTAGTGCCAGCACAAGCACGACTATCATATGCCGTTCTAACTTGCTCGGTAGTGTAAATATTTGCATTTTGCGACATAAACAAAACTTATTTGCGGCAGATTACTCGATTGGACAACAGAGTTATACAGTATAACGATCCAATCGTGTTAGTGGTTTATGGAGTTTCACCATTGCCATGTACATGTGTTCTTGGTTCTCAGAACTCGCACTGTAACTTGTTAGTTAGCCAAGTAATGGCGCGTGGGACTTAGCGCGAACTGAGCGACTGTGTGTTCCAAGTTTTACGATGGCGAAAGTGTTGGGAAAAAAAGGATGAAGATCGAGCGAGGGCAATTGACTAGGATGCTGGATTCAAAAACTGTTTCAGACGGGCATGGCTTGAAAAAAGTGTAACCGTGCAGATAGGACCGAAAATGGTATCAACATGTCTAACCGAACACATACAAAAAGTGGACGTTCCCGGCAAAATGCTGTGCACTCTGTGTTTCGATAGGAGCAAAAAATATCCAGGAGGTTCTCAACCCCCCAATCGACAGGCATTTTCAATGTCTTTCCAAATTGATCATTCTCAGCTTGTGTGTTTTGTAGTGGTGGGCAAGTGAATACATCCGTCATCCAAATTCCTAGCCGCTTATCCTCATGAGGGTTGTGGAGAGTGCTGGAGCCTGTCCCAGCTGTCAACGGGCAGGAGGCGGGATAGACTCTGAACTGGTCACCGGCCGATCGCAGGGCACATCGAGACAAAACAGCCGCGCTCACAATCACACCTATGGGCAATTTAGAGTGTCCAATTAATGTTGCATGTTTTTGGGATGTGGGAGGAAACCGGAGTGCCCGGAGAAAACCCATGCAGGCACAGGGAGAGCATGCAAACTCCACACAGGCGGGTCCGGGATCGAACCCGAGTACTCAGAACTGTGAGCCCAATGCGGTTGACACACCGTGCTGCCCAAGTGAATACAATTGTCCTCAAATCTTCAATGACATCAAGTGGACAAGTGAAGCCATAGCAACCTGTGACGTACACGACTTTCTTTCTCCCACCGTGACCCGTATAAAAAAAATCTTTAATTACCTCGCCACATTTAAAGATGAAATGTTTTTCAACCATTGCTCATGTTTGGTTCCACAAAAATGCTGACAATATCTCAATGTTATCATTTATTATACATGACCATTTGAAATGTTACAGATTTTCACTAGAATCATGAAAGTTGACAAGTTGATTTGCCTCCTCGGGCCACATAAAATCACGTGGTGGGCCAGATCCGCCCCCCGGGCCTCAAGTTTGACACCGGTGCTTTAAGCAATCAGTCTCAGCGGCAACACCTGAGCAACGAGACGCATCCATCACACGTCCAATACTTTTGCTCACTTGAAAAAAAGGGTAGATTGGAACGAAACATGTAAATACCGTGAAATAAATAAAAGCTGGAATTCTGAAGTGTTTTTTTCATATATTCATCTTTTGATATGAAACCCACATCTAAAATATACTAAATGCAATGGAATTAACTTTGCTGTTGAAATAATTTTGGAGTGGAATGTATTTTTTTTTTTGTTTTAATTTACATTATGATTAAAGGCATTTTTTCTCTTATGGGCTCAAATATTAGCCGTCTTCCGTCCGTCTCATATCTCTTCCGATGCAAAATTAACATTCTATTATTTCCTCTTGTTAAATTTGGCGCTTTTGCCATTTTGACTGACTGTTGAAAACAAAATCCAAATCTTGATACATTTCTTTCCCACATTCGATTTGCTCTTGCTTTTGTCATCCCCTCCAACGTAGAGCAGAAAGTGTTGTGATCTTCGTGGGAAAATGTTCGCTAGAAGGGCAGCAGAGTACGAGGAGGAACTTTGGAGACCAAAAAAGGAGGAGGAGCCACAAATTCAACTACCGGACGCTGTGTTCAATCTGCAACCCCGAACTCTGCTAGACCAACCAGGTCGGTTCACATCTTTCTCAATTGTTAATAGATTTGGATAAGACTGCCATGTTGACTTACAGACGCTGTGTGACATTGCATATCCTATTATTATCCACTCGGGTGTACCACCTGGCTCTGGTTCGGATCCCCTTGTGATAATATGGATTCATTTAGGGGCATAAATCGGATTTTAAAACCTTAGAAATTGTTGTGTGATAAAGTTTCACAAGTTTACTTGACTTACATGGCTTGTTTTGAAAATTGCTAGCAAGATTTTTCTGCCTGTTGCATGCCGAGGTTCGCTCAACATTTGTTCATACCGAAACAAATCAAGCTGTCGATAAATTACATTCACTCATGAAAGATTTTCTTTCCTACTTCGTCCAAATATGCTTATTCCTTTTTTAACCACGATGGATGACGATATAATGTTTAAAGAAACTTAAAATGCCACTGAGACTTAATACATGAAATTTAGCATGTTGTTAGCCAAAGACAATCAGCCGTATCTTTGTACTGGCGAAAAATTAGCTGTTTTTTCTGCGTGTTAGCCAAAATGCCGGCTCGTTTTGTTGCTGGACTTTGCTCAAATACTCGGGTGGATGGATTCACTCTTCGCACGTTTCCAAAAGACCCGATTCGTTGTGAAAAATTGATTGCACAGGTGCAAAGGACACGAGCTTTGTGGGTTCCAAATGACAGGTCGAAGTGTATCCAGCTATTAAAAAAATAATAGTTGGAGGGGACTAAGTTGTCTCACAGTTTATAGTTTATTTAGTTTATGGTCGAACCAGCAAAATATAACGAAGCACTTGTATTGCGTTTAAGACAATTTAATCACACTCAATGCAATATAAGACAAAACAATAACAAAATAGAAGTGCAAAGACAGTTTATTAGCGTGTAACACGAGCTAACTAGCCAAACGACGTATAGTCTCCAAACTTGAACAAATGTTCCGAATGGGCGAATGTTCCGGGAAGGCAGTGTGGTATCTGTCTACCTGTGTACTTTTCTGAAAGCAGCAGTATTAATAAAAAGATCAGTCGACAGCCATCCTCGTCCTTATAGGAACATTCTAGAAATCCACCTCCGATACGTCATAATAACTTAATAAAGTACGTAAGTCAGGGGTGCTCAATGTGTCGATGCCCGCCGTTAGCGGTGATGTGAGCCGCCGTTTACCCTGACGCGAAGGTGGGTCGGGCAGGGAGGCGGGCGGCCGCGTGCAGTCGCCGGCCGGCTGCGATGAGCCGCGATGGCTCATCTCCGCCGCGGAAGTGGATCGGACGGGATGCGGTTTGGCCGTGATGGCATATCATAAGAATACGGCTCGAAACAATAGTGTAATATTGCCCCGAGGGCTCGAAACGATAGTGTAATATTGCCCCGGTAACTTCACTCGGTTGTGTGGCGCCGTCCTTTTCGAAAAAGACCTTCGGTGTCAGAAGGGGCGTCGGAAAAATGCGAATATCTGTCGTTCGGCTTCCATAATAGCAGGCACTGCGCATTTTCAACAGATACACATCCAGATTCTGCACACAAGTGTGATATGTAACACGAAAATAGGAAACTGTCAATGACGAATTCGTCTTTGGGTTATAATATATTATATTATGTGGCTTCTCGGTTCTTCCTCTGACTCCGGAAAGATCTCGCGCTAATATCGATGGTTTCTCCGTCGATATGCATGTAAATACCATTCAAATACCCCTCGCTAAAATACTTGAAGCCCTGCTGTCTGCTCTTCAACGATATTTCACTGTTAGCTAAGAATGCGAGTGAAAAATCAGCTGGTAAATCGGACAATTTCGCTCTCGTCTTTTCTTCCTGCGACGCCATTTTTGCTAATTGTCTGAGGTCAGCAAGCGTGTGGTGACGTAACTTCAGGAGGCGTGGTTAAGTGCCCTGTACGGAGGGGTCAATTGCGCAACTTTGTGCATGGATGACGCGCTCTCCGCTCACTTTTTTTTTTCTCCGTATAGCCATTGCAGTGAATACTGTTATGTATTTTTCATTACAATATCTATTTTAGAAAGTTAGAGTGCGGGTGACATCCCTATAAACAATCTATTTTAAAATGTATATTGGGCTGTCAGTGGGCCCCCTAAGTCCTATCCAATGTTTTGACATGGAAACACTTTTTGCACAAGTTCCATGTCTTGTAGAATTGTCCTTCAAATTCAGAACTTCTGTGTTGACCAGATTGTTCGTTAATAGGGATGTAACAATATCTATATGTCATGGTTCTGTTTCGTCACAGTATTAAACGCATTCAATGGCATTGATGGCTTTAAAAGTGAAATAGTGTTAACTGGGAAGGCTAGCAGTGAATGATTATAATAATTATTGCGATATCGTGGAAAATCTCATTGTACTGCAAGAAGACTGGTGCTATTGCTGGAAGGTTCACCGTACAGGACACCCTCGTTTCATTTTCATCATCCTCATAGAGGCCAGTAGATTTTTTTCAATCTTGTCCCTGTACTTTTGCCAATTACTCCTTCCTTTTAATAATTTGAAGTTGCCCAGTCGCATTTGTCGAAAAGCAGCCCCATGGCTTCATATTCCCTGTCAGAGCTATATCTATATCTCTTCCAAACATGGTAAGCATTACGGCATCTAAAACGGTGACATTTTTCTTTTCGTCCAATCAGACTATATTCTCACAGTAGTTCACTGGCTTGTTCAAATTTCGTTCAGCAAATTTGAAACGATCTTTCAACTGGAAAATGAATTATCCGGCGTTTCAGAGTCAGAATCAGCTCGGACTAATGGCAGCATGTGGACCTGCAGGAAGGATTTTCTCGTCGTAACTCGAAGAAGTGCGTTAAAAGTGAAGAATGTAAACATGTTGGTCATCCTGAACAAAAAAAAACTCAAAATCTGTTGTCTATCTGGGAATAGAGTCAAAAGTACACCGCAAGGGATTCTTCCAATGGGTTAAAAATGAGAGCCAAATATAGTTTTCACTTTATGTGCACTACTGACTTTATTTTTAAAAAGTACCATGGAATGTAATATTCTTTTGTTGCAATGTTTACATTATATTTATTTTTTGTGACAAGGTTCTTCTTTTGCACTAGTGACTTTTTTCTGAAACAATTGTACTAATAGAATTATTTTTATACTGTTACATTTTTTTCTGTTGTAGTTTATAACAAACATTTTTATTGCCTGAAATCTTTGTGCTGTTTTACCGTAAATCAGAATCATAACTAACTCAAGGAGAAATTAAATTATTCACAATGACAACATTTCAAGTAAAAAGTATCGGTATCGGCGATGATGTCCCAGTATTTACTTGGTATTGGGTCGATACCAAACTTCCCAGTGTTGTCCACCAGTTCCCAACATCTGGTAACATTTTTAGGTCAATATCACCTTTGGAAGTATAAACAGTGAGGATAAAGTATGGCTGTTGTACATCGTTGAGATATCTTACTTACACTTCCCGAACTCTCTGACCAGAGCAAATTTGTGACTCATATTAGTTAAATACAAAGTATTAGGGAAACCTCTTGTTCCTTGGAAACAAGTTGGGTGCACCTCAGTTTCAATATTTATGGCATTATAGACGCACAAAAATTATTTAGATGCCATTGTTGACATAAATACAATAAAGCAGGGGCCGTTATGACTGTCACTATCACCTCATCATATTTACATATGAAATTTACAAAGTAGTTTTGTGATCAAATAAGGTAATAGCTTGTTCAACTATTGTTGATGTTTGGTAACACAGAAATGCTTGCAATATATCAATGTTGTCATTTATGATATGAGAATTAGAAATTTTGGTACAAATTTGAACAAAAAAAAAATGGAAGTTGATGAGCAGGATTTGCCTTGGCGGGCCACATAAAATCATGCAGCGGGCCGGATCTGGCCCCCGGGCCTTGGCTTTGACACCTGTACTCTAAAGTATCCAAGATCCAACAATTGAACTCAATATACGAGTAAATGTACTTATACTGACCAATATACAGGTCCTGATCATAATTTGTATATAACAAAAAAGTTGATTTATTTCACTAAATCCATTTAAAAGTGAAATGTATATAATGCATCTCTTGCAGACAGTGAAGATCTTGATCCTGAAAACCAGGAGCCAAAGTCTTCTCACATTAAAGAGGAAGTGGAGTCGCAGTCCTCTTACATAAAAAAAGAAGATAAAGAAGAGTGGCTCCACATCAAGGAGGAAGAGGAAGACCCCTCTTACATCAAACAGGAAAACGAGGAGGGGGTTATCACCAATTTTCCATCAACTGGTGTCGCATTGAAGAGTGATGAAGGTCAAAGTGAGGAGAGCAGAGGGGCGGAGCCTCCAACCGGCAGCTCAAGTCAAAACATGACAGAAGGGGATGGAGACCACGATGAAGGATCACACCCAGATGGACTCTTGGCGCCACTGTCGGATAGCGATGGCACGTCACACTCGACTGACGATGATGATGAACAGTGTGAAGGTGGCAAACGATGGAAGTGTTCTCAGTGTGGGAAAACCTTTGCTTCTCATCGGAATTTGAAACGACACACGACAATACACACCGGAGAGAAGCCTTTTGCCTGCTCCGATTGCGGTCAACGATTCTCTGAGAAGGGCAACTTAAAAACACACAAGCGGAAACACACTGGGGAGAAACCTTTTCCCTGCACAGATTGCGGCGAAAGATTCATTTACAAGGAAAGCTTTAAAATACACAAAATAACCCACACTGGTGAGAAACCTTTTGCCTGTTCAGATTGCGGCCGAAGTTTCTCTCGGAAGGGAGACTTGAAAAAGCACATGCAAATCCATACTGGTGAGAAACCTTTTGCCTGCTCAATTTGTGGCCAAAGCTTTGCAATAAAGAGTAACTTAAAATGTCACACAAGAATCCACACTGGTGAGAAACCTTTTTCTTGCTCAGTTTGTGGTCAAAGATTCTCTGTAAAGAGGACTTTAAAATGTCACACAAGAACACACACTGGTGAGAAACCGTTTGCTTGCTCTGTTTGTGGTCAGAGATTCTCCCAAAAGGGAAACCTGAAAATTCACACAAGAACCCACACTGGTGAGAAACCTTTTACCTGCTTAATTTGTGGTCAAAGATTCTCCCAAAATGGAATCTTAAAAATACACACAATAACCCACACGGGTGAGAAACGTTTTACCTGCCCAGATTGTGGCAAAACATTCTCTCGGAAGGGCGACTTAAAAATACACACGAGAAATCATACTGGTGAGAAACCATTTTCCTGCTCAGTTTGCGGTAGACAATTTTCCCTTAAAGGAAGCTTAAAATCACACATAAAATCACACACCGGAGAGAAACATTTTGCTTGCTCAATTTGCGATCAAAGATTCACCAGAAAAGGAAATCTAAAAACACACTCCAGAATCCACACAGGTGATAAACCTTATACCTGCTCAGTTTGTGGTCGGAGATTCTCCCGTCAAGATCGGGCCAAGACACACAAGTGTACTGGTGAGAATCATGCTGATCAAGAAGATTTAAATGTAAATGGTTTATGTATGTAAAGGTTTATTTAATCAGCTTTTATTCTCAAAAGAGTTTCTGAAAAACTACAAAAGATGAACCCAAGGGTGACACCATAGTCTGACGTGATGGTTTCTTAAACCTGTGGCGAGCTTTACAACACAAAGGCATAGTTCAGCAAAAAAAAAATATATCTTTTTTTCAACAAGCAAATACCAAGCTTTGGAGAAATTTGACCCAAAAGTCAAACATACATAGAAGTTACAATATTTATACAACAGCTTTTCTTTATAACTACATTATATACAAACCTAATTCTGATGAAGTTGGAACAAAAAAAACAGCTCCGGCAGCGACACAGTAGCAACACGATAGCACAGCACCAACTGAGCCGGTTAAAAAAAAAAAAGATAGCTAAATCACTGAGACGCGACAGTAACACAGCAGAACCACGCAATGCTAGCGCAGCGCGGACGCTAGCACGGCGCTAACAGGGCCGGTTAAAAATAAAACATACCGGTAAAAATCACTGAGATGCGGCGGCAGTAACACCGCAGCAACACCCTAGCACAACTCTCACAGGGCCGGTTAAAAAACAAAAAAACATACCGGTAAAAGCCACTTCCTCGGCACAAGTATTCCACCGGTCTCACTCTTACCTTTTCTGCCCGAGTGCCCCCTTGCGGCCGTTAGTAAAAAATGCACAAATTAGCCATATCACCGCATAAACCGCAGGGTTGAAAGAATGTGGAAAAAAAGTTGTGGCTTATCGGCAGGAAATTACGGTAATTGGAGCCTTAAATATTATTATTGTACTTGAATTTATATATTTTTTTCTGTAGCTATTTTTCAAATATCTTCTGAAGTTACTAATAACCAAAGAATGGGTGGCCCTTAAAAGATTATATAATATATATTTGTTTTCATTTCAACCCCTGAAAAGGTTCAGGGGCATCACACCTTTGTACATTTTCATTTTTTCAAAAGTTGAATATTCCATGACATATCTATGGTGTTAGTCATATATTCAATCTAGTTGCATCTCATTGGTCGAGCCACATTTAGCAACGCCCCTTTTTGTAATTGTCCCTGTGCAATTATTAATAATTCATATATCTCACCCTATCTCTTTGTCACACCAAATTATTTGAAATACTTTGAATATAGTCGTGTTCCTCAAGTGAATTTTGATATTGTATATGATAGATTTATGCATTTCCCATTTTTTTTCTGTGTAAATCTTTTATACCGATTGACCAAAATTGATATCTTTGTATTCTAACATTTATTTTCACATTGTATTTGTATTTTTAAAGGCTTCCTGTGGACTTGTCTGTTGAAAATTTGCCCTAGTGTCATGAAACAAAATCAATATGTGCATTTTGTCCAATGTGTCACTGATGCCAATATCAAATAATTGATTGATTAATCAATCAATTGTAAGGAAACTTTGGCTTTTGGTGGGAAACTGTAAAGTGTACAGTGTATGTGAACTTTAATAAAAGACACCACTCCACTCAAAGTACCTCAATTGTCTTTATCAAAGGTGTTGAGGGTCCAGGAGATGTCCTCGGAAGGGGAAAATCCCAAATTCACTTCAACTGTTTTTTTTCCCCACCACAAAAGATGATTTTGACATACGGCTTTTTGTAACTCCCGCCATGAAAATCCTCTAGAGGGATTTGTTTGAGAAGTACAGGACAGAGGCGCCCCCTAGTGGACTCGTTTGTTTCCAGTAGTTTTACCTCGGGGAAGGTAGTTCGTTGTTCCTTCGTGTTAGCAAAAATTCCAGCTCGTTGTATTGCTGGATGTTGCTTGAACACTCAGGAAGATGGATTCGCTCTTCATACTTGAAAAATTGATTCCACGGGTGCAAAGGACGAGAGCTTCGTGGGTTCCAAATGACAGGTATGTATACAGCTACTAAAAAAAAAAATAATAGTTTGGGGCGGACCACGTTATCTGTCTCTCATAACATAAAAAAAGATCCCCGTACGTATGACAGGCGTGCTAAATGTGTCGATGTGGCACCATATGAAATCAAACCGGAACAGATATGTTTGCACGAAAGTAAGCCCTATTTTTGATTTTCAATACGTCTCATATAAATGAATTAGCAGTTCTTCGCTTGCATAACATAGCTACGTGTGAATGATTGACACACTTGATCTGTGTTGAGCGATATTTTGCGATGATTTGACTGCACAAACGTGTCTCTTTGTTCGCGGCTAGTGAGCTAAGCTAAACCGGACTAGCGAGTCCTAAAAGCCTTCGACGTACACCAAGACACCAAGACTGAAGGAAGGATGTTTGAGGACACTAAAGCAGTGATTGTCGTACTCGGTCGGGACTTGCGTAGGTTCGGCACTAATTCAAGGAAAATTATTGAGGCGAGCGCGTGACGTTACACAAAGAAAACGAGAGAAACAACTCGTAAATCAAGCCTCGCCTTCTTTTCCTTCATACGGTGGTTCACAAACGGCTATACAGATTCTGCACACAAGTGTGATATGTAACACGAAAATAGGAAACTGTCAATAACGAATTCGTCTTTGGGTTATAATGTATTATATTGTGTGGCTTCTCTGTCTTCCTCTGACTCCGGAAAGATCTTGCGCTAATATCGATGGTTTCTCCGTCGATATGCATGTAAATACCATTGAAATACCCCTCGCTGAAATACTTGAAGCCCTGCTGTCTGCTTTTCAACGATATTTCACTATTTGCTAAGAATGCGAGTGAGAAATCAGCTGGTAAATCGGACAATTTCGCTCTCGACTTTTCTTCCTGCGACGCCATTTTTGTCCAATGTTTGTCTGAGGTTAGCAACAGTGGGGTGACGTGACTTCAGGGGGCGTGGTTAAGTGCCCTGTACGGATGGGTCAAGATAGAGTGTCCAATTATTCTTGTTTGTTTTTGGAATGTGGGAGGAAACTTGAGTGCCCAGAGGAAACCCACACAGGCACAGGGAGAACATGCAAGCTCCACACAGGCAGGTTCGGGATTGAACCCGGGACCTCAGAACTGTGAGGCCAACGCTTTACCAACTGATCCACCGTGCCGGCACAACATTTGTCCAAATATGTAAAGTACTACTTAAAAGATTTTGTGGATACCTCTAGAACCTTTTACAAACCACATGTGCCATTTCAAAGTGTTTATATAGTAGCTATACAGAAGTTAAATCGATAAATATGATTCAGAACGAGCTTTCTTCTCTTCCTGGTTTTGTGACATCACAGAGTCAAACAACCTGTTCATTTGCCGTTGTGTGCTATTGTTCCATGCTGTTGTAGTTCCCATCCTTGTATAGTTGTTGTCATAAAAGTTAGCGATGTCACGATTTATTGACGGTTTATTGGACAAATCGTTCAGTCGGTGGCAAGAGTTTTTTTTGGGGGGGTGGGGGGGGCTTCCTCGTGAAAAAGTAATACATCTAGTCGACCAGATGGATGAAACGTTGTCAGCTATGAGTCCCGAGCAATCATTCCAAAGTCTGTGCTGATTAGTTTGAACCGACATGCTTGTAGAGGGCATTGGATAACTCTAACCCTATGACAATTTAAAATTTTGGTCCAGATTTCTACAAGAATCATGGAAATTGACACTAGGGATTGCAAACGGTTACAATTAATCGGTTATAACCGGTTTTCGATTGTTTAAAACCGAAACCGTAATCGGACTTTCGAAATCAGTTAAAATTTCCAATAATTTCTTCCGGTTCCGGTATTCCACATTGCGCTATTTTTTCAATATCATTTCCACTTTTTTCAAGAATGTTAACATTAAAACATTTTTACAAAAATAAAATAACAAAAATTTAACTTACACGAGTGCATTGTTGAAAGCCGCATTCAACAAGCTTGTTCGTCAATATTGTATACAAACTACCCCATTACCGCGGAGTAAATTAACGAACGATGGTGTATCGGCGGGAGAAAAGGAGCCGGAGGCGGAGTGTCAGACACAGGAACAAAACTCGTTTTATTGGCAGACATCAAAACACTACTCGCATAACGGCGGGAACACTGTGAAATCGTCACTCCGGAAGAGCAACAACAAAAACAGTCCGTGCGGAACCCCGCACCCCAACTCGAGGTCCCGCGGGTGAATTACGTAAACACCACAATGCTACCGATTTTAAAACCGGTTAATCGTTTTTTTGCTACAGGTGTTCGGTTAAAACCGATTATGAAAGTAAGCGTTTTTTTGCGATGCCTAATTGACACTCTAGATTTCGCTTTGCGGGCCACATAAAGCCATGCGGCGGGCCATATCTGGCCCCCGGGCCTTGAGTTGGACACCTGTGAACTAAACTACAGTTGACACTTATCTGGAAGTGACATACATATATGTATTACATAATGCAAATTGGAATTTGAACCGGCCCCATATTTGTCCTTTGACCTTTAACCTTTGCCAGATTCTTTGCATGTTTACAATCACCAGCAAAATGGGGGCAGCCCGGATTTCGACGGCAGACTTTGGATAAGGTACGTAACGTGACGTTGAAGTCCACGTTCACAAATCCTGGGGGGGGGACGCTACTTTGCTATCAACGTGACTGTGAAAGTAGTTTAGAAATAGTGATTACGGAGAAATGTAGTTAAAACCTGTGGTGTAGCTAGTCGCTGTGTTTCACATTTTACCTGCCGAACAACGCACAAGGACCCTTGCTCTTGTTTTATTATTATTATTTTTTAATCCATTCACAAATAAATGATTGCAATGTGTTCTTTTTTTGGCAGGGGTTGGGGGCAATTTACAAATACTGAATACTTCACACTTTTTTTTTTTTTAAGATGACTTTGTGCTCTCTCTGAAGTTTATTAAACCTTGTATAGGTAATTAATTTTCATCCATCCATCCATCCATTTTCTTTGCCGCTTGGCCTCACGAGGGTCACGGGCAGTGCCGGAGCCTATCCCAGCTGTCAACGGGCAGGAGGCGGGGGACACCCTGAACTGGTTCCCAGCCAATTGACCCCTCCGTGGATATTGCGCAATCCGCGTCACTGACCAATCAGAGGCCAGACATCTGCATAGACCAAAGCCCGTTTTTGCTCCCGCCATTTTCTCAGACAACATTGCATGGTCCAGTATAGGTTTTGTTAGCGTTTTATCGCGTATTTGGGTTATTTAACAAAAAATATGGTTAAGAGGTGTAGTCACGAACTTTGTAAGAGTGACGACAGGTATCCTGAAAGGCTAGTTGGTGGAGTTCGATTCGTACCCTTTCCAAAACCGAAGACCCAGTACGAAAAATGCCTTCGATGGATCAAACTTTGTGGAAGACCGCATCATCAACTAAATCCATCTAATATCAACCGGAACACATATGTTTGCACGAAGGTATGCCCTATATTTGATTTTCAATAGATGTCTCGTATAAATGAATTCGAAGTTCTTCGCTAGCATAACACTGCGACGTGCGAACGATTGACACACTTATTCTTTGTTGAGCGATATTTAGCGATGATCGGACTGCACAAACTTATTGATTTCTTGCTGGCTCGCGGCCGAAGCTTTACCAGACTGTGTTTGCACGAAGATATGCCCTAAATTTGATTTTTAATCCACGTCTCGTATAAATGAATGAGACGTTCTGCGCTAGCATAACATTGCTACGTGTGAATGATTGAATGAAATCGGAAGCATGGCGTCTCTCTCAGTTAAGAATGTATTGTATTTAGAATCTATAATATATTGTTGATTTGAATGAAATCAGAAGCATAGAGTCTGTCGAAGTTCAGAATGTATTGTATTTGCCATTTTTACTGTTTGTCTTACGTGAGCGCACGTGGCGTGACGTAACTTCAGGAGGCGTGGTTAAGTGCCCTGTACGGGGGGGTCAATTGAAAAATATTGGCACAACAATAAAAGAATAGAGCGAAACTGTCCAATTTCCCGGCTGATTTCTCACTTGCATTCTTAGCTAACAGTGAAATATCGTTGAAAAGCAGACAGCAGGGCTTCAAGTATTTCAGCGAGCGGTATTTCAATGGTGAAAGGAGTGTTAATTAGTGATGCTTCCCATAACCGTCGAATACCCGAATGTATTGTGCAAGCATGATTATATAAATTGTTTTTCACTCACCTGTTATATCTCACTTGTTTTTCTGGTCAAGACGTCTTGACCGTTTCACTCTCACTTATTTTATCTCGTTCACATGCATATCTCACTTGTTTTTCGCATACTGTCTTGTTCAAAGACGAAGATTGTTGTGGGATATCTTGACTGTTATGTTTCTCAGAGCCTGAAGGACACACTTAGGTATCAATAGTAAATTGGCTACAATTGTTGCGGCGCCAGGTGGGACGGGTAGGCCACCCGCCCTTTCTCTCTCAAGCAACTGAAAAGTATAATAGAGAGATGCAGAGTACAAACAGGTAGAGTCTGCTGCGGGTTTCGTACGGACGCCCAGCTGGTTGACAAAGCGGACCTCTACCTGGGTGACTGGCTCTCCACCTTCTCGGCGTAGGTAAGGGGCTCATATGATTGATTTCACGCAATGTCAACTGTGTTTTGAGAATTTGCATTTGGTCAAAATAAATATGCCAGTTATTGAGGCTAAATAGCATTTGGGAACGCTGGTCTTTTGTTGAGTGTCGTCTTTGTCTCCTGAGCGCCGACCAGCACCGATCCTTTCAATAAAACAAATGGTATTTACATGCATATCGACGGAGAAACCATTGATATTAGCGCGAGATCTTTCCGGAGTCAGAGGAAGACCGAGAAGCCACATAATATAATATATTATAACCCAAAGACGAATTCGTCATTGACAGTTTCCTATTTTCGTGTTACATATCACACTTGTGTGCAGAATCTGTATGTGTATCTGTACAGCCGTTTGTGAACAGCCGTATGAAGGAAAAGAAGGCGAGGCTTGATTTACGACTTGTTTCTCTCGTTTTCTTTGTGTAACGTCACGCGCTCCCCTCAATAATTATTCTTGAATTAGTGCCGAACCTACGTAAGTCCCGACCGAGTACGACAATCACTACTTTAGTGTCCTCAAACATCCTTCCTTCAGTCTTGGTGTCTTGGTGCACGTCGAAGGCTTTTAGGACTGCTAGTCCGGTTTAGCTTAGCTAATTAGCCGCGAACAATGGGACACGTTTGTGCAGTCAGATCATCGCAAAATATCGCTCAACACAGATCAAGTGTGACAATCATTCACACTTAGCTATGTTATGCAAGCGAATAACTGCTAATTCATTTATATGAGACATGTATTGAAAATCAAATATAGGGTTTACCTTCGTGCAAACATATCTGTTCCGGTTGATGGATTCAGTTGATCATGCAGTCTTCCACAAAGTTTGATCCATCGAAGACATTTTTCGTACTCGGTCTTCTGTTCCGGTTGATTTTAGATGGATTCAGTTGATGATGCGGTCTTCCACAAAGTTTGATCCATCGAAGACATTTTTCGTACTGGGTCTTCGGTTTTGGAAAGGGTACGAATTGAACTCCACCAACTAGCCTTTCAGGATACCTGTCGTCACGATTATCAAGTCCGTGACTACACCTCTTAACCATATCTATTGTTAAAGAACCCAAATACGTGATAAAACACTAACAAAAGCTATACTGGACCATGCAACGTTGTCTGAGGAAGGGGCGTGGTTTATGCAGATCTCTGGCCTCTGATTGGTCAGCGATGCGGATGACGCAATATCCACGGAGGGGTCAATTGCAGGGTACATGGAGATTAACAATAGCAACACTCACAATCACACCGAGGGGCAATTTAGCGTGTCCAATTAATTTTGCATGTTTTTGGGATGTGGGAGGTGCCGGACTACCTGGAGAAAACCCACTTAAGCACAGACAGAACATGCTCCACACAGGTGGGTCCGGAATTGAACCCGGACCTCAGAACTGTGAGGCCAATGCTTTATTAGCTGAGCCACCATTAATCTTGAAGAAAAATATTATTTCCTCAATGGTGAGATATTTAAAAAAAAAAAAACTTTGTGTATGTATAAATATATGTAGGAGCCTGCAGATGACCACAGATGTGGTTTATTGTTCTCAAATCTGTAGTGGAACTGTTGAAGGCACAGGTGTCCAACTCGAGGCCCGGGGGCTCGATCTGGCCCGCCACATGATTTTACATGGCCCGTGAAGGCAAATCATCTGTCAACTTCCATGATTCTTGTGAAAATCTACCAAAATTTCAAATTGTCATGTATCATAAGTGATAATGTTCCTATATTTAAACATTTTTGGTGTTATGATACAATACACGTAACATTTAATCAGGATACAAAAATGTGACTATTTTGTTAGTTACAGAAAACAAACATTTTTTTTATTCCAATTAGATTTATTTACAAATTGGGATAACGTCACAAGATTCAAATTTTAATGCAATTAAATTAATTGAATTTTAATTGTAACATCTGGATACTTTTCGGAAATTTCCTTATGATTACCGACAAAGAATATTTGGGTGACTTGCGACATAAAAAGCAGCATAAAATACACTTATTATTTTCATTTTTAAAAACGTTTTACCAATCATCTGTTCAATGAGGATGTATGTTCAAAAAATAAAATAATCCATTTTGCAGTTATCTGATGACTGAAAACAATATGGCTGCCGATTCACTCTTTTTTTTATTGCGAGGTTTTAAGTCATTATGATGCTTTTCTTACCCTCAGTTTGAAACAAAATAAAATGCTCAAATATCTTGACCAGAAAAGGCCCTTGAAAGATTAAAAAAACTGTAAATGTCACGTTTTCATGCTTCATTTGCATAAATACTACTTCATACAAAAGGTGCTCTGTCCCAAGTTTTTTTTTTTTTTTTCCCAACACTTCTACATGTAAACACTGTGAAATAAAAGTGATTTCAAATTTTATGTAACAAATCTAGCACTAGTATTGGTACTCAGTATCAGTGGATATTCAAGTTTAAAGAGCCATTGTCATGAAATGCATGATTTTTAGAATGTTATTAATGGAAAAAAAGGAAGCCGAAATGGACCCATCCGTTTTTTCACCACACAACATGATTTTGATGTAGATTGCTTTTTGTCACTCCCGCCATGAAAATTCTCTCAAGGGATTTGAAGCAGGAAGTGACGTACACGGCAGGACCGTCCTCAAATGGACTCGTTTGTTTCTATTAGTTTTACTTCCGGGAAGGTAGCTCGCTGTTCCTTCGTGTTCGCCAAAATGCCGGCTCGTTGCATTGCTGGACATTGCTTGAACCCTCGGGAGGGTGGATTTACCCTTCATAAGTTTGCAAGATACCCAGTTCGTAGTGAAAAATGGATTGCACGGGTGCAAAGGATGATAGCTTCGTGGGTTCCAAATAACAGGTAGGTGTGTTTACAGCTACTAAAAAAACAAAACAAAACAAAAAAAAACAATAGTTTTGGGGATTAAATCCTCTCAGAATGTAACAAAAGATCCACGTACGTAAGTTAGGGCTGCTAAATGTGTCGATGTCCCCGTAGCCGCCGCAGACAGCTTAGGCGACGCCTTGTCCGCGACGGACGGCCGAGTGGCTCATACATGCTGTCTGGGAGTCTGTTAGTTGAAAGTGATACGCATATTATCTAAATATGGCTTAAAACGATAGGGTAATATCGCCCCGGTCACTTCACTCGATTGTGAGATGTTCTCTTCTTCAAAACGAGCTTCCGTGTCCCGAAGTAGGTGGCACGGCGTGTTTTGAATGGCGAATGTCCCAGTGTGACGTAATGAACAGACGTTGTAGGCAATATGGCTACCACTTGAATGTCAAATGAGACTTCCGCAACTTTGCCCATGGATGACACGCTCTCCGCTCATATTTATTTTTTCGTATAGCCATTGATGTGAATAATGTTATATGTATTTTCCATTACAATATCTATTTTAGAACGTTTATAGGCATGACACTTGACCTTTAAGTACTTATATTGGTATCAATCTGGGATAGAACGTCAGTATTTAGCAGACAACAATGAATAAACAAAAAGATAATAGCTTCAGTGAATTCTAATTTCAACCAATAAGATTTCATTTCCAGCCATTTTGAATGTCTTACATTATATTTTTGGTTTTGTTCAAAAAAAAATTTATACAGCTAATACATCAATCAAATACCTCAGCTAAGAAAAAAGATGAACATTTTTCAACCAACTACTAAATGTTTCGGTTACTGATTGTTTACATTTGTTCTTGGGCACAAAAATGTGTCCACATTTTTAAAAAGTGGCATAAAATCCTTAATCCTTTTAACAATTCTTATAAACTATGGTTCAGTTTAATCATTTGACACGCCTCGATCGAATGACGTCTATTTTGATAAGGGCCTTTTGAACATCGTGGGGGGGGGGGGGAATACACAGGGAAGCAACAGTGTATTTGTGTCAACAAATGAGGGAAGATGGAGCCAACCTGCTGTGCGTGAATCAACTCGATGATGCTTCTTGCCAAGTAGCAGTACTTGAACTTGCGACTGGTTTTTCATGTTTTGGTGGCCAAAGTTCCTCCTCTGTCCTCCTCGCAAACATTTCCCCACCACGACGATCACAGCACTCGAACTCTGCTCGGTGATCACAAACGCGACTCTTTGTTCGCGGCTAGCCAGCTAAGCTAACCCTAACGTAAACTAGGACGCTGAACTCCAAGGTGCACCGGAGATTAGTTTTAACCCGGTACGATGATTCAGATCAATTATGTTTCCGTTCGACAAGGATTCAGCACGTTCGAAGTGTTTCGAACCGAGCGGAGCGGCTGGTTTTTTAAAAAAAAAAATGTCCGCTACGTACCGGCGGCGGAAACCGGAAAACCAATTACATTTGAAAACAAAATCGCATTAAAACATGTGAATCCACATGGATTAAAAAATATATATATGGCCGCAAATTACTGAACGCAATCGTAAATCGGAACGGTAATTAAATTAATCAAATAAAATTCACGTTAGAACATGTGAAACAACATGGATAAAAAATAATATATGGGCAGAAAGTACGGAACGTTAGCGGAAACCGGAAACCCAATTAAATTAATAAAGTAAATTTTTCATGAGAACATTGAACGACATGGATATAAAATATATATCTGGCCAGAAGGTACGTAACGGCAGCGGAAATCAGAAAGGTAACTAAATTAATACAATAAAATTCACGTTGGAACATGTGAAACAACATGGATTTAAAAAAAAATATGGCCGGAAAGTACGTAAGAGCAGCAGAGACTGCTCTAGCCGCCACAAGGCATACATACCTGGCAGGGGCGGTACCATGATCATGAAGGTGGTTCACCCAGGGCGAGGCTCATCCATTGTACTCCGGTTGTGCTGACCGCTGCGAATTGACCCCTCCGTACAGGGCACTTAACCACGCCTCCTGAAGTGACGTCACGCCACGTGCGCTGACGTAAGACAAACAGTAAAAATGGCAAATACAATCCAATACATTCTGAACTGAGACAGACTCCATGCTTCTGATTTCATTCAAATCAACGATATATTATAGATTCTAAATACAATACATTCTTAACTGAGAGAGACGCCATGCTTCTGATTTCATTCAATCATTCACACGTAGCAATGTTATGCTAGCGCAGAACGTCTCATTCATCTATACGAGACGTGTATTAAAAATCAAATTTAGGGCATATCTTCGTGCAAACACAGTCTGGTTAAGCTTCGGCCACGAGGCAGCAAGAAAGCGACACGTTTGTGCAGTCCGATCATCGCTAAATATCGCTCAACAAAGAATAAGTGTGTGGTTTTCAATACATGTCTCGTATAAATGAATTCGAAGTTCTTCGCTAGCATAACACTGCTGCGTGTGAACGATTGCCACACTTATTCTTTTTTGAGCGATATTTAGCGATGATCGGACTGCACAAACGTATTGATTTCTTGCTGGCTCGCGGCCGAAGCTTAACCAGAGTGTGTTTGCACGAAGATATGCCCTAAATTTGATTTTTAATACACGTCTCGTATAAATGAATGAGACGTTCTTCGCTAGCATAACATTGCTACATGTGAATGACTGAATGAAATCAGAAGCATGGCGTCTCTCTCAGTTAAGAATGTATTGTGTTGAGAATCTATAATATATCGTTGATTTGAATGAAATCCGTGCTATACTGGACCATTCAATGTTGTCAGAGAAAATGGCGGGAGCAAAAACGGGCTTTGGTCTATGCAGATCTCTGGCCTCTGATTGGTCAGTGACGCGGATTGCGCAATATCCACGGAGGGGTCAATTGAAATTTACGTTAGATCATGGGAATAAACATAGATTTAAAAAAACTGTCCAAAAGGTACGTAACGGCCGTGAAAACCGGAAAAAAAAACAATTCAATTCATAAAATTCATGTTAAAACATGTGAATCCACATCGATAAAAAATATATAAATGGCCGGAAAGTTAATTAAATTATTGAAACAAAATTCACTTTGGAATATGTGAAACAACATAGATATATATATATATATATATATGTAGCTCAGTGGTTAGAGCACTGGTTTGGTAAACCAGGGGTTGTGGGTTCGTATCCCACTGGGGGCCTCCACTCCCTGAGAAGGGTTGCATCAGGAAGGGCATCCGGTGTAAAAATTGTGCCAAACATATATATGTGTTCATCTGAGATGATACGCTGTGGTGACCCCAAAAGGGACAAGCCGAAAGGAAAACAACAACATATATATATCTTCTTTTCCTTTCGGCTTGTCCCGTTAGGGGTCGCCACAGCGTGTCATCTTTTGCCATCTTAGCCTATCTCCTGCATCTTCCTCTCTAACCCCAACTGCCCTCATGTCTTCCCTCACCACATCCATAAACCTTTTCTTTGGTCTTCCTCTCGCTCTCTTCCCTGGCAGCTCCATCCTCAGCACCCTTCCACCAATAAAATCACTCTCCTGCCTTTGGACATGTCCAAACCACCAAAGTCTGCTCTCTCCAAACTTGTCTCCAAAACATCCAACTTTGGCTGTCCCTCTAATGAGCTCATTTCTAATCCTATCCAATCTGGTCACTCCGAGCGAGAACCTCAACATCTTCATTTCTGCCACCTCCAGTTCAGCTTCCTGTTGTTTCTTCAGTGCCACCGTCTCTAATCCGTACATCATGGCCGGTCTCACCACTGTTTTGTAAACTTTGCCCTTCATCCTAGCAGACACTCTTCTGTCACATAACACACCAGACACCTTTCGCCAGCTGTTCCAACCTGCTTGGACCCGTTTCTTCACTTCCTGACCACACTCTCCATTGCTCTGTATTGTTGACCCCAAGTATTTGAAGTCGTCCACCCTCGCTATCTCTTCTCCCTGTAGCCTCACTCTTCCCCCTCCACTTTTCTCATTCACGCACATATATTCTGTTTTACTTCTGCTAATCTTCATTCCTCTCCTTTCCAGTGCATGTCTCCATCTTTCCAATTGTTCCTCTGCATGCTCCCTGCTTTCACTGCATATGACAATATCATCTGCGAACATCATGGTCCAAGGGGATTCCAGTCTAACCTCATCTGTCAGCCTATCCATTACCACTGCAAACAGGAAGGGGCTCAGAGCTGATCCCTGATGCAGTCCCACCTCCACCTTAAATTCTTCTGTTACACCTAAGGCACACCTCACCATTGTTCTGCTGCCATCATACACACACACACACACACACACACACACACACACACACACACATATATATATATATATATATATATGGCCGGAAGATACATAAGAGCAGCGGAAAACTGGAAGAGCAATTAAATTAATAAAATTACATTTACATTTAGAACATGGGAATCGACACGGATTAAAAAAAAGCAAACTACGGATGTGTATATGAGCGGAAATACGTAACAACAGCGGAAATCGGAAAGGTAATTACGTTAATAAAATAATATTCACGTTAGAACATGTGAAACAACGTGGATTAAAAAAAAAATCCATGGCCGGAAGGTACGTAACGGCAGTGGAAACAGGAAAGGCAATTAAATTAATAAAATGAAATTTACGTTCGAACATTGGAATTGACACGGATAAAAAAAATGACCGGAAGGTAGGTAACGGGAGCGGAAACCGGACAGGCATTTAAATTAATACAATAAAATGCACTTTGAAATATGTTAATGGAGATGGATTTTTTTTCTTAATGGCTGTAAGGTACGTAATTGCAGAGGAAACCGGAAAGGCAATTAAATTAATAATGTAAAATTAACTTACAATGTGTGAATCGACATGGATTGAAAAAATGGAAGAAAAAGGAAAGAGGAGGTGGAGGAGATGGAAGTGAAGCCTCGCTCCGCGGCAGTATCACGTGACCACTTCAGGAAGTGGTGCAGAATTTGGTGCCATGTGTGACGTTGACACCTTGGACGATTAAGTTTGGTGTGTGTGTGTGTCAGGGACAAGAATTTGGATTTTGTTGCTAATGTGTTGACGTTATTAGGGGAAGGTTTTTTTTTTTTAAATCAACAAAAGCAAATATTTCAAGAGAAAAGTTGTTTAAATCATTGGTTGAATGAGTTAATGCTTCCGTTTTCTGCAAATCTTTGAAACATTATATAAAAGAATAATAATATGAAAGCCCATAATCAAGTTAGTTCGGAGATCGTTTGGTGATTGGAAGGAATGAGGATGGATTCTGTGAATGTAATACATAATCATTTTAATAATAAGTTACAGCAAGAGACACTCCAAACTCACCATTTCTTAAATAGAATGGAACAAACTGTTATGAACCAATGGAATTAATTTTTATAGTAGAACTTAGGCTGTTGTTCATGCTTGGTAACACAAAAATGCTTGTAATAACCCAATGCTAAGATGTATGATATGTGAGAATTTGATATTTTTGTACAGATTTTTCACAAGGATCAAGGAAGTTGATTTGCCTTTGCGGGCCACATAAAATCACTGGCCCTGAGGCCTCGAGTTTGACACCGGTGAGCTCAACTCTGGTCGAAAACTTCCTGGAACTTACGTGGACGTATTACATAACGTAAACAATTCAAACGTGTATTTCAACTGACCACATAACACCTTTTGTCATCGAACCTTTAAGATAGTTCTACGCCTTTCCTAGGTAGTCCAGCTGTGTTTGATGACACTGATTGGACTAGATTAAGAACGACACACACCTGTCTATTCTATTCTGTCTGTATTAATGAAAACAAAGGCAGCCAGAATGGATCCATCCATTTTTTCACCACAAAACACGATTTTGACGTATACGGCTTTTTGTAACTCCCGCCATGAAAATCCTCTCGAGGGATTTGTTTTTGAGAACAAGCAGGAAGTGACGTTACCAACAGTACTGCACTCAGGCGGGCTCGTTTGTTTATACGAGTTTCACCTGCTGGAAGTTAGCTCGGTCGCTCCTTCGTGTTAGCCAAAATGCCGGCTCGTTGCATTGCTGGACATTGCTTGAACACTCGGGAGGAAGGATTTAGCCTTCATAAGTTCATAAGAGACCCGGTTCATCATAAAAAACGGATTGCACGAGTGCAGAGGACGAGAGCTTTGTGGGTTCCAAATGACAGGTAGGTGTGTATACAGCTACTTAAAACAAACAAAAAAAAAAAAAAACAATAGTTGTGGGGGCATAATATCCTCTCTGAATGTAAAAGATCCGCGTACGTAAATCAGGGGTGCTAAATGTGTCGATGTACCCGTCGGTGCCGTGGACGGCTTCGGCGGCCCCTCGTCCACCGAGCACATACTGTCTGGGAGTCTGTTGTTAGTTAGTTGATCCGCATATTATCTAAATTTGTGTCAATGATAGAATATTGCCCCGGTCACTTTTTTTTTTTTTTTTATATAACCCATAATCCCTTACGTCAGAAATATCTTAAAGCAACAGACTATCTCTATCTATCGCTCTATCTATCTGGTCTGAGGACCGAGCTAGCTATGATCTATTGAACAAAGCTAGCTAGATAGCTTTTATCGAACACGGCTAACTAGTTATTATCCATCTAGCTAGTTATCTATCTATATATAGAATTAGTCGCCAAAGGACTTGAGCTACCTATCTAGCTAGCTATTATCGATCGAGAATAGCTTTTATCTAACACGGCTACCTAGTTGCTAATTATCTAGCATAGCTAGCTAGTTATCTTTCTAACAGCTAGCTTGCGACATTAGTTATCTATCTAGGTAGCTAGCTATTCTTTTTGTTTTGGATTTTAGAATTTAATTTTTCAAAATATCTGTAAATAATTATAAACCCAAATATAAATATTTTTACATGTTCACATAATATATAATGCACAAATATTCTAATATCTAGTGTATATAGTGTATGTAACACATACAGTCCTCTCATGAGACTTTAACCTTCTGTCGAAGCCAAAATAATTTTGCCAATCGTTATGTTATTTCTACAGGTTGAAGTGGGCATAAATTTTGCAGTTTTATTTTATTAAGGTACGTCATCAGCCTTTCCTCAAGTGCAAGTGTGCCCACATTGCAGCCGTTTCCGGCGAACGGACGGCGTCCAAGCAAAGAATGAATCTTTTCAGAAACGTGATTCGATTACGTTCGTTCTCGAAAACTAATCGTTCGTGAAAGAAACAACACTTGGCCACACTAGCTTCACAAAATCTTCCTGAATCAGGACCGAGCCGGATAAACTCTCGAGGCAACGCGTCGATCAACACGACGTTCAACGAAGAAAAACTAACAAATTGCTGAAATAATCGTGTCCGGTTGAAGTCGTTCGGTGCACGTAGAAGCTTTTCGGCATACTTTAGCTCGGGTTAGCTTAGCTTGCTAGCCGCCAACAAAAAACACGCGTTTGCAACGAACCACGTCGCTTAGCAGAGCTTTAGCGTGAACGCAACTCTGATCGTCTTGCGGAAAATGTGTGCAAGAAGGACGGCGGAGTACGAGGAAGAACTTTGGAGACCAAAAATGAAGAACGAGCCGCACGCTGTTTGCGAAGAGCCTCGAGTTGAGTTCCCCACAGCAGGTTTGTTCACGTTTCTCTCCCTTGTTTAATAAAAACATTTCTAAATTGTCCTAACATTTATCTGCTGATTTTTACAGTTTCTGTCGTCGAAGAGTAACGGTAGTTTTACTCTGTTACAGTGATCTCAATGTCGCTCGCTAATTTTATTTATCAATATTTTTGCTCATTTATCGTTTTCTGCCCAAGATTACGCATCGGGCGCATTTTGCTCCAATCTAAATTAAGTGCTAGCGACGTTTAAGGCTAGTTAACCAATCATACGAAGCAAGCAAGTCATGTGACCTCCCACATTGTCTTCCATTGGGCTTCTCGGAAATCGGAATTCAGACTAGATAAACCTGCCCCTCTGATTATCGTCCCAACCTGGCGGGCATATTGGGAAGGTGTCGTTACCGTGAAGGCGATAGCACGGTACTCTTATTTACATTTCGACGAACAAAAATAATAGCTGTATTTTTAAACTTGAAAATATTTGCAGTTGTTTTGACTGCGTGTGTTACCTACCTCAGACCGAGGGGAATCTGAGTCTCCACAAGCGTTGTGATGCGTGGAGTTTTTACTGCGCATGCGTGGACAGAGGCTCTACTTTCCAGGAAGCGGGGCAGGATTGCCATCTACTGACTACTTGGCCAAATAACTAAAATATCAACGAAAAGTGTCAGTCACTGTCAGAAAGTAGTCCTCATCATTAAAAGTTGTGAGGTCCCGGGTTCAATCCCGGACCCACTTGTGTGGAGTTTGCATTTTCTCCCCGTGCCTATGTGGGTTTCCTCCCACATCCCAAAAACATTAATTGGACACTCAAAATTGCCCCTAGGTGTGATTGTGAGTGCGGCTGTTTCTCGATGTGCCCTGGGATTGGCTGGTAACCAGTTCAGGGCGGGAGTAACTATGCCATCTGATTTATAATTTTGCAAACTACCACTTCTGAGGGAGCGTGGAAAAATGCAGGGTTCTGCGTCACTGGTGGTCCGGAGAGAGTCCTTGGTCAGTAAACAGGGGTTGATTGTGGGCAGGGCAGCCCCTTAGTAGGCGCTAGGACCAGCCCGCTAGCGGTAGGCTCCGGATCCATGGAAATCTCCTACTCGGGGAAAGTCCATGTCGGTAGGAACGCAGGTCCGTGAGACCTAATGGTGCAGCGGGGGGGGTGGACCTCACCTAGTAAATCAAACGGAATACCCCCAGTGGAGACCGGATTATCGACTACTGACGACTCGGCAATGAGGGTAGAGTCTCAGGTAGTTGTGCTGGATCGACAACCTGAACAAGTCATAGAAGCCGCAAACACGTCTTCGGATCCAGTACTCGAGGCTCCCTGGAAGGGTGTGTGGCGTCCACCTCCGCAGAAGTCAGGATTCTTTTACCCGGACTGCCTGCTGTGTGGCGTGCGCGGGTATGGGGTATTCACATGCTTGGAAAACATTTTGGAATATGTTAAGTATAGCGCGGTTTTTTTTTTGTTTGTTTTTTGCGCTTTTAGCTGTCAAAACTGTGCATTCGCTCGCAAACAAGTAACTTTTCACCGGTAAGTGTGTTTCATCTTAACGTTCATAATGAATAATTGTATATTTGTCGCATCGTTTGCCATAACAATGCCTGTATATTTACTATACATTTTGCCCTGACTGGAAGTCCAAGGCTGTTGACAATGACGGAACCAATGATGGATGCAGAGTGCGTAGACCAGTTTTCATTCTTCGTCATTGGTGTACCCCTTTTTAAGAACAGAGTGGGTTGGTGCAAGGTAAACTAGGAAGAAGACTGTGGCCGTGCAGCAGGTCGTTGTTCCAGAAAGTTATGTCTGCTGCCAAAATCCATCCTTTTTTTTTTTTTTTCTTTTTTGCTGCTTATCCTCACAAGGGTTGCGGGGAGGGCTACAGCCTATGCCAGCTTTCAACGGGCAGGAGACTGGGTACACCCTGAACTGGTTGCTAGCCAATCACAGGGCACATAGACAGACAACAGTCGCACTCACGATCACACACAGGGGGAATTTAGAGTGTCCAATTAATGTCGTGTGTTTTTGGGACGTGGGAGGAAACCGGAGTGCTCGGAGAAAACCCACACAAGCACGGGGAGAGCACACAAACTCCACACAGGCGGGTCCGGGATTGAACCCGGGTCCTCCGAACTGTGAGGCCAACACTTTTCCAGCTGACCCACCGTGCTGCCCTGCTGCTAAAATGTCTTTTTTTTTGGGGGGGGGGGGGGCCCACACCCTCACACGATCGACCAAAACTGAGACATTGAGGTTTTCTGTGGACACTCTGGTTTCCTCCCATATCCCAAAAACATGCAACATTAATTGGACACTCTAAATTGCCCCTAGGTGTGATTGTGAGTGCGGCCGTTTGTCTCGATGTGCCCTGCGATTGGCTGGCAACCGTTTCAGGGTGTACCCTGCCTCCTCTCCGATGACAACTAGGATAGCCACGAGTCTCGTGAGGATAAGCGGCAGAGAAAATGCATGGATGGACTTTCCTACCTACCTACCTACCTACTTACTTACTTACCTACCTACCGACCAAACGTTAGCTCCATTTGAATGAGGGCTGCTAAATGTGTCCAGTGATGAACCAAAAATAGTCCAAAATGATGACACTTTCTCTTTGTTCCTAGAATCTCTGTTGTACTCAACATCTCCTCAATGGGATCTCTGGACCCAGGACTGAGGTTGCAAAGAAATTAGATTTTTGTTTCATGTTTTGTCTTTTTTTTTTTTTTTTTTTGTCTTGCAGATATCAGTGAAGATTTTCGTTCTGAACAGCTAAACCCAGAGTCGCTTTACATTAAACAGGAAGCAGAGGTGGAGCCAGCCCACATCAAAGTGGAGGCGGAGTCCCGATGCATTAAAGAGGAAGAGCAGGAGGGAAAAATCACGGTTCAGTTGATTGGCGTTCCTTTGAAGAGTGATTATGAAAATCAAAGGACGGAGAGCAGAGGGGCGGAGCCTCCACGAAGCTGCTCAAGTCAACACGTGACAAAAGAAGGCAATAGAGAGGATTCTGGGGGATTAGAACCAGAAGGCCTGTTAGCTCCACTGTCAGATAGTGAAGACATGACGTTACACTCGACTCACACTGATGAAAATGATGATAAACAGTCTGGAGGTGATAGTGCATGTCACACTAACGACAACCTAAAAAAATGTTCCCAGTGTGGGAAAATGTTTTCTCATAAATCATATTTGAAACAACACATGAGGACCCACACTGGAGAGAAACCTTTTGCCTGCTCAGTTTGCGGTCAAAGATTCTCTTGGAAGGAATGCTTAAAAATACATACAAGAACACACACTGGTGAGAAACCTTTTGCTTGTTCAGTTTGTGGTCAACGATTTGCTCAAAGAAGTCAATTGACAATACACACAAGAACGCACACTGGGGAGAAACCTTTTGTCTGCTCAGTTTGTGGGCAAAGGTTTGCATATAGAAGTCATTTGACAACACACACAAGGAAACACACTGGACAGAAACCTTTTGTCTGCTCAGTTTGTGGTCAAAGATTCACCGAGAAGGGAACCTTAAATAATCACACGAGAACACACACAAGTGAAAAACCGTTTTCTTGCTCAGTTTGCGGCCAAAGATTCTCTTGGAGGAGCTCCTTAAAAGTACACACAAGGACGCACACTGGTGAGAAACCTTTTGCCTGTTTAGTTTGCGGTCAACGATTTGCTCAAAAAAATATTTTGACAACACATACGAGGACGCACACAAGTGAAAAACCTTTTTCTTGCTCATTTTGCGGTCAAAGATTCGCTTGGAGGAGCTCCTTAAAAATACACACAAGGACACACGCGGGTGAGAAACCTTTTGCCTGTTTAGTTTGTGGTCAACGATTTTCTCAAAAACATATTTTGGCAACTCATAGAGGGACACACACAGGTGAGAGACCTGTGTGTGGTCAACGATTCGCTCAAAATAGTCAATTGACAATACACAAAACCACACGCACTGGAGAGAAACCCTTTGCATGTTCAGTTTGTGACCAAAGATTTGCTCATAGATTTCATTTGACAACACACACAATAACTCACACTGGTGAGAAACCTTTTGCTTCCTTATTTTGTGGTCAAAAATCAGCTCAAACAAAAAATCTTACAGCACACTCAAGAACACACACTGGTGAGAAACCTTTTTCCTGCACCTAAGCATTTGTAGCATCTGTGAATCCAAAATGCTGTCCAGTTCCGATCAATTCACTGCTCTGCGAATTAACTGACGTCTTAAAATCTACGATCTGTGTATGTTCCTAAAGGCTTCCTGTGAACAAGTGTTGAAAATTTGCTCTCACACGCGCAAGAATACATCTGATTTGTTCAATGTTTTTGCGATATGTGTATCAAACAACCTGATGATTGATTGAAATTGTAGTAAAATGGAAAATACATGATCCAGATTCAATTGCTGTATATTTTGCAATGTATTATGTAACTATATCACACTGTACAATTTCTCTTCTCTGTATTTTATCTGCTGAATGCGACTCTGGTACTTGACACATTTGTAGCTAGATACTGTGTTTGCCAATAAAGTTCTCTTTGATCAACAAGCTTGACCGTCAGTGTCTACAGTACAGCCATTTTTGGAGCTGCTTATTCTCACAAGGGTGGGGGAAGTTCTGGAGCCAACACAGGTGTTATCAGGCAGGAGGCGGGGTACACCCTGAACTGGTTGCCAGCCAATCGCAGGGCATATAGAGACAGACAACAGTCGCACTCACAATCACACCTTGGGGCAATTTCGAGTGTCCAATTAATGTTGCGTGTTTTTGGGATGTGGGAGGAAACCCACGCAGGCACGGGGAGAGCATGCAAACTCCACACAGGTTGGTCCAGGATTGAACCCGGGACCTCAGAACTGTGAGGCCAACACTTTTCCATGAAGACAAACGACAGTCGCGCTTACAATCACACCTAAGGGGAATTTATAGTGTCCAATCAATGTCAGATGTTTTTTGGGATGTGGGAGGAAACTGGAGGGCCCGGAGAAAACCCACACAGGTACAGGGGGAGACCATGCAAACTCCATAGAGGCAGGGAGCAGGGATTGAACCCGAGTACTCAGAAGTGTGAGCCCAATGCTGTACAGTTGATTGAGTGTTCTCGACCCCGCGGCGATCCCAGGTTTTTTGTTTCTGCGGCGATCCCACGTTTTTTATCTCGCCATGTTGGAGGACAAACACTGCCAAGACAGGTTCTGGATTTACATATGTGCTGCACTAGTTTTGCAAATATGCTTTCTTCTGTCGATAAGACCATGTATGATGCAAAACATGCAGTTATTGCTGGTGTAGAGCTTGCGCACCTCCGTCATAAAATCAACCAACTTTTGTTTACGTCGCCATATTGCCGGTCAAGCTAAGCATTGCTCAATGCTAAGTCGGTTGGAGATGACAGGGAAATATGTCTTGTAGCACGACGCCCAGAGTCTTGTCCGATTCCGTCAGACATTTAGAAGGTGAAAATAAACGACGGTACGTGGAAAAATGAGATAAACTCTGCATCGAGGACCCGTATTTAATGCTGAAGTCAATGTTTTCGCTGATAACAAATTCAACTGTTAATTCGCTTCTGCTTGTCTTGGACAACTGGATACACACATGGATGTGCTGAGTAAGTCGTCGAGATTTACACGGAAAAGTTTGAAAGGGAAGAAAAGTCTGGACGCATACGAATACTTTGTTGCTGGATCTGTTCTTATCAGGTATAAATCTCACATAGGAATGGTTTTGATGGCTTGTGAACGTGGAAGCGTGTTCAGCGACATGTTAACCTTTGCCGGAATCCATCGATCTTTTCACCCAGTATTCAATGCAAATGCCAATATTTAAATAAACGACCCCTGGTTTTACACAAACTTGCATTCATTAACTATGATTGGAAGAAAAAAAAAAAAGAGGACAGAGTCATCTCCACGGAACGTACACGGAAGCGATTGCGGCCACCCGTTAACCTCCATAAACCTCTGCGTTTTTTTTGAACACGCAATGTTCCCAAATGAGCCAACTTGGCATTCTAAATACTTTTTGGTCATTTGAGATTGAGAAGAATAATTCCTACCTGAAATGAAGCGATCGCTACACGGGCGTGTGCGTATTTTGGTCGGTTTAATAGCCAAAATCCATCGATATTTTCTGGTCTTTTCAGCCGGTATTCCATAAAATGATCTCTTTGAATATCTGCCTCGTCTGTTGTGACAACCAACAGCACAACAGATCTCGGGTATTGCAAATATTCTCCTCCGGTTCAATGTCGAGCAGCTCTGTTTGACCGGCAATATGGCGCCGTGAAAACGGTGACGTCACGTGCAGGAGCTCTATAGATCCTTACGAGGTCGACAAAAAGTAATTCGTAAAGGATCCTGATTTTTCTCGATGTGTGTTATGGAGACGTCGTAAACATCCGTGTATTTTCGCCCAACCCGGTTTACATACCAGAGAAGGTGAAAGCTTTCCAAGGTCGAGATGCACAGAACCTGTTTACGAGTAGATGGGTGCTGGGCTGTGATGCTTGTGTATCGACCAAATACTGCACATATTTCAGTCATTGCGGCAGAGGTACATTTGATCAAGTACTGGACGCAGTGATCTACGCTCTGAACGTGCACACAATGTATGCAGATATCAGGATTATTAAAGGCCAATGATTCTAATTTAGCACTAGATTTGTTTAAATGTTACAATCAAGGAAAAAAAAAACACCCATCCATCTATTTTCTTTTCCGCTTATCCTCACGAGGGTCACGGGGACTGCTGGAGCCTATCCCAGCTGTCGACGGGCAGGAGGTACACCCGCAACTGGTCGCCAGCCAATAGCAGGGCACATGGAGACAAACAGCCGTACTCACAATCACACCTTGGGACAATTTAGAGTGTATAATTAATGTTGCGTGTTTTTGGGATGTGGGAGGAAACCGGAGTGCCCGGAGAAAACCCACGCTGGCACGGGGAGAACATGCAAACTCCACACAGGTGGGTCCAGGATCGAACCCGACACCTCAGAACTGTGAGGCCAACGCTTTACAAGCTGCTCCACCGTGCTGCCCAAGACAAATATATTTAATAAATTACAGACATTTATGCACAGTTTTCCAGATAAGAGGCAAAAACGAGCTCCGTCCAAGCAGTTTATTTGTCACTCACTGTTAATATATATATATTTTTTTGGAAAACAAAGATGAAACGAAAAAAATTGTGTATATTCAAATACCAAAAGGTACAATCAATTGACATTGCGTTCAAACAAGCCTTGTTAATACAAAGTAGAGTAGTAACAGAGTAAAGTTGCACTCATATTTTAAATAATGTGGCTGTGTAGTAGAAAAATAAAAACTTTAGGAAATAATAATGTTAAAAAATACAGCTTGCTTGTTATATACAGCATAATTGCACTATACATATTAATATAATGGCCTTCATTTTAAACAAGTAATTTATGACGTGTAATGTCAAATGATGTAAACACCAAAGACATTAAAAAGAGACCAAAGGTTGCGTAGAGTAGCCAAATACTGTATTGTACCAAAGTAAGAGTACTGCTACTTGACAATAATGTCAGAAGTATAACGAAAAAGTAGCCCCCAAAAATGCTTGAGAGTAAAAATACTGAGTAAATAGCAGAAAACACTACGGAAATAAAATAAACAACAAAAAAAAAAGTATTTATAATTTACTACATGGTGTTTTCTCAAGCTATAAGTGAGCTGAATTATCAATTTTTGGGCTGGAAATGTCAAATACTACAATAAATGAAAGTTTTTTTTGTGATTAAATATAAGCATGATTAGCGTGTCGTCATGGTAACGTAAGTCTATTTTTAGTATGAAACAGAGAATTCCACCGACTTGCATGAATGGATTTCCGACCTTGTTTTGGCAGGTCTTGTTCTGATAGGTTTCCGACTTTCACCGATCAGGGTTTGTTTTGATCACGTGACGTCATTACCGCACCCTCTCGCGGTCATAAACACCGCCACATTAAAAAAAAACAACAACTAATGTCTTAAAGAGGTCACCTAGCACTTCAACTTTCAATAAAAAAAACTACTTTAAAAGATTCCCCCATCCATTTTCTTTGCCGCTTATCCTCACAAGGGTCGTGGGAGTGCCGGAGCCTATCCCAACTGTCAACGGGCAGGAGGCAGGGTACACCCTCAACTGGTTGCCAGCCAATCGCAGGGCACATGGAGACAAACAACCGCACTCACAATCACACCTTGGGGCAATTTAGAGTGTCCACTTAATGTTGCATTTTTTTGGCATGTGGGAGGAGACCAGAGTGTCCGAAGAGAACCCACCCAGGGATGGGGAGAACATGCAAACGCCACATAGGCGGGTCCGGGATTGAAACGCTTTCCAGCTGAGACACCGTGCCTCTACTTTAAAATATTCTAAAACCAAAAATATGTGCTGAAACAATCGGTACTTCAAAGGATCACATGAAGTCAGACGGTTACGTGAGGTCATGTATATTTTGGGTAAGGGTCATGTGATGTCACCCCGAGAACAGGGGAGGGCGGTGGGGGTGGGGGGGGTCAAACACAAATATGTTCCAACATGTCAGGTCAGTAAATAACGGTGACGTCTATCGGTTTTTCACTGAAACTGTAGCGCTTTTGCTAGCTCAAATACGGACATAGACAATACTAGAGCAGAACAATTCTTTGACAGTCTAGATCACCAATGTCAAACTCATTTTTGTGGCAGGCCACATTGTAGTGAAGGCTTACCTCAGAGGACCGTTATGACTCATACTATCAAATTCTTAAATCACCTCGTAATATTTATACACAAAATTTATGAAGAATCAATCACGGGTAATGGGGTTTTCAACCATTGTTCATATTTGGTCAGACAAAAATGCTTATAATAGCTCAACGTTATCATTATACACGACCATTTGAAATCTTGGTACAGATTTTCACAAAAATTAAGGAAGTTGACACACATAATTCACCTTCGCGGGCCACAGAAAATCATGCGGTGGGCCAGATCTTGCCCCCGGGCCTTGGTTTGACACCCGTGGTCTAGCTATTTGACCACAAGTAACAATACAACATTATTTTTTATGCCTTAATGTTGTCTTCAGGCGGCACGATGTTGCAGCTGGATGGCATTGGGCTCAATGTTACGCTCCGTACACCCCTACGGATAAGGAAAATCTGTGAATAATGGATGTGCCAATAATATACCTACGTATGATATGTACCATATTTTTACAACCATAAGATGCACTTAAAAGTCTGAAAAATGGACGGCATGCCTCATGTGCATGATTGTTGCGTGACTTGTCCATTGAAGTACACACAGGTTATCATGGAGACACAGTGGAGCAGCTGGAAAGCGACGGTCTCACAGTTCTGAAGACCCGGGTTCGATCCCGGCTTTCCTTGCGTGGAGTTTGCATGTTCTCCCTGTGCCTGCGTGGGTTTTCCTCCGGGCACTCGGGGTTCCTCCCACATCCCGAAAACACGCAACATTAACTGGACACTCGAAATTGCCCATAGGTGTGATTGTGAGTGCAGCCGTCTGTCTCCATGTGCCCCGACTCAAGAAATATTTGACACAAAACGCGCACTTTGAACACTATTTACATCCTCCCAGCATGCTTTGCGGCACTCAGGACATCCTTTATTGGACAAATCATACAACGACATTTGCAAATGAACTCCGTGTGGACTTAAGGTGCACCACATTGTAAGGCAGTACGTTTAATGTGGCGCCTTATCTATTAAGAAGAAAATTTAAAGGGCTACTGTCATGAAATGCATGATTTTTAGCATGTTATAATTAAAAAAACGGCAGCCGACATGGACCCATCTTTTTTTTTCGCCACAAACCATGATTTTGACGCATACAGCTTTTTGTAACTCCCGCCATGAAAATTCTCTCAAGGGATTTGAAGCAGGAAGTGACGTACACGGCAGGACCGTCCTCAAATGGACTTGTTTGTTTCTATTAGTTTTACTTCCGGGAAGGTAGCTCGCTGTTCCTTCGTGTTAGCCAAAATGACGGCTCGTTGCATTGCTGGACGTCGCTTGAACACTCGGGAGGATGGATTTACCCTTTTTAAGTTTCCAAGAGACCTGGTTCGTTGTGAAAAATGGATTGCACAGGTGGAAAGGACGGGAGCTTCCTGGGATCCAAATGACAGGTAGGTGTATATACACCTACTAAAAAAAAATAATAGTAGGGGGGTGGGGGGGGGGGCTAATCCGTAAGTCAGGGGTGCTAAATGTGTCAATGTGCCACTCCAGCTGAAGCCCATCTCAGCTGTGGAGGTGGATTGGACGGAGAGGCGGTTTGACCGCGGCGTCGGCGTTGTTTTTATCACCGCTGTCAAGACCCATCGGTGCGGGGGAGGACCCAAATGCAGAACTCCGGAGACGCAGAGGCAGTTTGGGAAAAGTGTTTATTCGTTCCGAGGTCGGGGATCAGGCAGACGGTCAATTGGAGCAGCGGTGACCAGGACATCAGGCGTAGAGGGCAGGTCAGCGGGCTAGCAGGGATCGGTACACAGGAGATCGGTCAGAGTGAGCAGCAGTATGAAGACCCTCAAGCTTACGGGGTTTGTCGGAGGACAGGCGGAGGTCGGTACACAGGGGTTCGGGATCAGGAACGAGGAAGTGCGAACGAAGCATGGATGGCAACGATCTGGCAAAGCCAGCTTGTCCGCTACATATACTCGGGTTCATTATCACTGACGAGACGCAGGTGTGTAGGGGACCTGGACAGCCAGGGCTGGGTCCGGCAGGACCATGACAATCGCCGCGCGGAGGTGGATCGGACGGTGAAGTGGTTTGGCCGCATGCAATTTGGTCGTGATCCGCATATCACGGACCACGTAATCCATCTCTCATCACGTAACAAAAGATCCGGGTACCTATGAGAGGCGTGCTAAATGTGTCGATGTGTGCGTCTGCGTCGGGCCTGCCGGCGAAGGCTGCCGCGTCGGCTCACGGACGGCAGCGGCTATGAACAACGCCCTAAAGCAGCCCGGCTCGGCTCCGTGATAAGCCACCTCGGCACCGAAAATAAGCCACACCGGCCGGCTGCGATGAGCCGCGATAGCTCATTTCCGCCGCGGAAGCGGATCGGACAGGGAGGCGCTTTGGCTGTGATCGCATATCATCTTAATAAGGCCCGAAACAAGAGTGTAATATTGCCCCGGTAACTTACTCGGTTGTTTTTGAAAAGAGCTTCCGTGTCAGAAGGGGCGTGTTCGTCTCCCATAGTAGGGTCCACCGCGCGTTTTCATTGGCGAATGTCCGGGTGATGTCACGGACAGGGGATTCAGCCAATATGGCGAGAACTTGGACGTCGTCGAATGACACTTCCGCAACTTTGCGCATGGATGACGCGCTCTCCTCTCATATTTATTTTTTCGTGTCGACATTGAAGTGAATGTTATATGTATTTGTATTTATTATTTATTACAATTTCTATTTTAGAATGTTTATAGGAATGACGCTTGACCTTTAAGACCGCTACAGTCGTGAAAATAGGGCAGACTTAAAAAAAAAAAAAATCTGTGACGATGCCGGGCCGTGAACGGTAAACCCGCGAACGGGCAATGGCACACTTGACATAGATTATAATAATTCTTGGCGCATGAACTGAAACCTGCTCGTATCAGAGGTGAAAACCCGATTGATCGCCGCTTTTTTTACAAACACACGTGTGTTTCTTAAAATCGTGCTGTCGAGAGAATCTTTGGCCGCAATCTGCGCAGGCATATGGTTTCTCACCGGTGTGTGTTCTTGTGTGATCTTTTAAGGTTCCCTTATGAGAGAACCTTTGCCCGCAAACTAAACAGGGAAAAGGTTTCTCCCCGGTGTGGGTCCTCGTGTGTCTTTTTAAGTCTCCTTTATGCGAGAATTTTTTCCCACAAGCCGAGCACGCAAAGGGTTTCTCGCCAGTGTGCGTTCTTGTGTGACGCTTTAGCGTTTCCTTCTGAGAGAATCTCTGGCCACACACTGGGCAGGAAAAGGGTTTCTCACCAGTGTGTGTTCGTGTGTGTTTTTTTAAAGTTCCATTCGCGGAGAATCTTTGGCCGCATACAGCGCAGCGAAAAGGTTTCTCGCCAGTGTGTGTTCTTGAGTGACTTTGTAAAAGTACCTTATGAGAGAATGTTTTACTACAAACTGAGCAGGAAAAAGCTTTTTCTCCAGTGTGTGTTTTTGTGTGCACGTTTAAGCTTCCCTTTTGGGAGAATCTTTGACCGCATTCTGCGCAGGAAAACGGTTTTTCACCGGTGTGTGTCCTTGTGTGACTTTTTAAGGTTCCCTCCAGAGAGAATCTTTGGCCGCAAATTAGGCAGGCAAAAGGTTTCTCACCAGTGTGTGTCCTTGTGTGACTTTTTAAGGCTCCCTTTTGAGAGAATCTTTGGCCACAAACTATGCAGTCAAACGGTTTCTCTCCCGTGTGTGTCCTAATGTGCAGTTTCAACTTGCCTTTATAGGCAAAGGTTTTCCCGCACTGAGAACATTTCCATCGTTTGTTGTCGGTGTTACATGTCTTATCAACTTCAGACTGTTTATCCTCATCAGTGTGAGGAGCGTGTGACATCAAGTCGTCGCTATCTGACAGCGGAGCGAAGAGTCCTTCGGCTTTTGATCCTCTCCGGTGGGCTCCATCACCTTTTGTTGTCATGTGCTGACCTGTGCTGCTGTTTGGAGGCTCCACTCCTCTGCTCTCCTCACTTTGACCTTCATCTTCACTCTTCAAAGAGACACCGGTCAAAGGAACCCGAATGATTTCCTCCTGTTCTTCCTTTTTAACATATAGGAACTCTTCCCCCTCCTTTTTGACGTGGTGGGGCTTCAGGTCTTCTTCCTCTTTCATCTGACAAACCTCTTTGTCCTCCGCTTCCTCTTTCATGTGAGGGGACTCCGGCTTTAGCCAATGAGGATGAAGATCTTCGTTGACATCTGCAAGACAAAAGATGACAACACACATGTGGGTCGAATATAATTGAATAACTTCCCTCCTTAAAGGTCAAGTGTCATCCCTATAAACATTCTAAAATAGATATTGGAATGAAAAATACATATAACATGACAGAGATCGTCACTGACGTCTGCAAGACACAAAACGACAATGACTTCTAGCCCAAATCTCATTTCACTGCTCCCCCTCTTTTTGATGTTTCCATTTTAGTGCCTCCAAAAGGTGCGAGTAGCGACCAGTGAAAAAATATTGCAGACATTATACCTCCATTTCCACATTTCACAGCCGATGCAATTAAAGAAGCCGTCACATCTTTGACATTGACGCGCGTCACATATGTACGGCGAGAAAAGTAAGTATTTGAACACCCTGCTATATTGCAAGTTCTCCCACTTAGAAATCATGGAGGGGTCTGAAGTTTTTGTTGTAGGTGCACGTCCACTGTGAGAGAGATAATCGAAAAACAAAAATCCTGAAATCACAATGTATGATTTTTTTTTAGACAATTTATTTGTGTGATACAGCTGCAAATAAGTATTTGAACACCTGTCTATCAGCTAGAATTCTTAGACCGCCTTTAAAAGTCCACCTCCTGAATCAGATGCACCTGTGTGAGGTTGTTCGAGGCATAAAGACACCTGTGCACCCCGTACAATCAGTAAGACTCAAACTTGTAACATGGCCAAGGCCAAAGAGCTGTCCAAAGACACCAGAGACAAATTTGTACAACTCCACACGGCTGGAAAGGGCTACGGAGAAATTGGAGAACAGCTTGGTGAAAAAAGTTCCAATTTTGGAGCAATCATTAGAAAAAGGAAGAACCAAAACATGACGGTCAATCTCAATCGGAGTGGAGCCCCATGCAAGGTATCAACTCGTGGGGTCGCTACGATCCTTAGAAAGGTGAGGAATCATCCCAGGAATACACGACAGGACTTGGTCAATGACCTGGAATGAGCTGGGACCACCGTTTTTCCAAGGTCACTGTTGGTAATACACCAAGACGTCATGGTTTGAAGTCACGCATGGCACGGAAGGTTCCTTCCAATGCTTAAACCAGAACATGTCAAGGCCCGTCTTGAGTTTGCCAATGACCATTTGGATGATACAGAGGAGTCATGGGAGAAAGTTTTGTGGTCAGATGAGACCAAAATGGAACTTTTTGGTAAACTTGCTTGAGGTTAATTGACTCTCTGTAGTGTTTTCATGATTTTATGTCTCATGTGATTCCTAATCGATAAAAAAAGAAATTAAAAAAAAAGACAAATGGTCAAAGTGTGGTTCGATATTCACTAACACTCTGCCGTTATTATTTTTTGAATCGTGACAAGGGCCTTCCATCACAATCATAACTTTTTTTCTTCTTAATTTCACCAGTTTATTTGAAAACTCATCACTCGGTTTACATGCTGTTATTGTGAAATGCAGCCCTACTTTTATTTCGGAAATGAGAGAATATTACATTTTTGTGCTCATGTGTTTCACTACCAGAGCAGAATTTATAAAATGTCTACCACTCTTTCATCTGCTCTAATATCATTATATCATTGAAAAAAAAAAAAAAAAATCAACAATAGTATTGTTTATCTTGAAAGTTTGTTGTAAAATTTGTCACGAGCAAGACTTGGCCGCTGCCAAGAGGGGCGTGGCCACGCCGCTGCTCTGGGCGGCGACACCTGTCACCGCTCACAGGTGTTTCACATTGGGACTGTAATTAGCCACCAATTTAAAGCTCCGCTGTCATGAAATGCATGATTTTTACTATGTTATTAATGGAAAAAAAAGGCAGCCGGTATGGACCCATCCGTTTTTTCACCACAAAACACAATTTTGACATATTTTTGGACACAATTTTGCTTTTTGTAACTCCCGCCTTGAAAATCCTCTCGAGGGATTTATTTTGGAGAAGAAGCAGGAAGTGACGTACAGGGCAGGAGCGTACTCAAGCGCTCTTGTCTCTTTATGCTCGTTTCACCTGCTGGAAGTTAGCTTGTCGTTCCTTTGTGGTCGCCAAAATGCCGGCTCGTTGGATTGCTTGATATCGTTCGAACACTCGGGAGAATGGATCCACTCTTCATACTTTTACTGAAGACCCGCTTCGTCGTGAAAAATGGATTGCACAGGAGCAAAGGACGAGAGCTTTGTGGGTTTCAAATGACAGGTGGGTGCGTATGGAGCTATTAAAAAATAATAATGGTTGGGGGGACGACAAAATGCAGCTTTTATAACATAACAAAAGATCAGCGTATGTAAGACGGGTGCTAAATGTGTTGATGTACACGCCGTACAGCTTCCACGTCGGCCCCGATGCGGAGGTGGTTTGGCCGCGTGCGGGACGGGGAAAGGAGCCCCCAACCCCCCCGGCATGGGTCCACCTGAGTACGCTACATACTGTTGGGGAGTCTGTTGTTCGTTAGAAGTGATCCGCATATCATCAAAATATGGTTCGAAATGGTCATTTCACTCGATTTGAGAGGTTTTCTTCGAAAAGCGCTACCGTGTCGGAAAAATCTGAAAATGTCTGCTGTTCCTCTGCGGATGTCACGGTGTGACGTGATCAACAGACGTCGCAGACAATATGGCGACCGCTTGGGTGTCGAGTGAGACTTCCGCAACTTTGCGAATGGATCACACCTTCTCAGTTCATATTTATTTTTTCGTATACACAGTGAAGTGAATAATGTTATATGTATTTTTCACTACAATATCTATTTTACAATGTTTATAGGCATGACACTTGAGCTTTAAGTTGCTCTGATTTGGTTGAGGACGATCATTTGTGTGTTTTTAATATCCTGAATGTATATTTTATCATACTAGAGTGGCTCCAACGACCGGAGACAAATTTCTTGTGAGTACTGTACATGGCCAACAACGCTGGCATTTTAGGAGGCATTTTAATGGTCCATCCATCCATTCATTTTCTCTGCCGCTTATCCTCACGAGGGTCGCAGGGAGTGCTGGAGCCTATCCCAGCTGTCAACGGGCAGGAGGCGGGGTACACCCTGAACTGGTTGCCAGCCAATCACAGGGCACGTTGAGACAAACAGCCACACTCACAATCACACCTATGGGCAATTTAGAGTGTCCAGTTAATCTTGCATGAAGCAAATTAGCAGTCCAATTTCTTCAGCATTAAATATGGATCCTCTATGCCAAGTGTCTCTCATTTTTCCACGTACCTTCGTTTATTATCACCTTATAAATGTTCAACGGTATCAGACAAAACTCTTGGTGTCATGCTATCAGACGTATTTTTGTTTCGTCTCAACGGAATTAACTTTCAATAATGCTTTGTTTGACCGCCAATGTGGCGACGTAGACAAAAATCACGTTTTTTGTTTTGAAAACTCAGGTCAAACTGTTGTTGGGTCATATTTGAAACCACTCTAGACAACAAGATGGCACATCTCCTACTCTTCTGTTTTTTATTTTTCAAATCTTTGGTGGCGTTACGACAGCGTTCATTGTGGGTGAACCGATGGCAAAATTCGTCGCAGACACTTTGAATGATCAATTTGTATCCATTAATCGTCGGAGCCTTACACCACTTAGTGGGCCATTAATAATATTACAAAAAATTTGAAATAGAATGTATTTATTTGTAATTAGGAGGAGGACAAACCTGCTCTGCGCAGCACAATTCGAGGCTGCAGATTGAACACAGCATCCACTAGTCGGCGCTGTGGCTCCTTCTCGTCTTCTGGTCCACAAAGTTCCTCCTCGTACTCTGGAGTCCTTCTTTCACACATTTCCACAAAGACGATAACAGCACTTAAAAAAAAAAAAATCTACGTTGGAGGGATGAGAAGAAGCAAGTTTAAACCGAAAATGTGAGATTTGGATTTTGTGAGCAAAGCACTGACGTAGACAAACGGAAACGTTGAAACGAATCACGTAGAATAAAAATAGAACATATATTTATGGATTAAAACACATATAAGATACAAAAAATACAGATAATTTGTCACCCGAGGAGATAAAAATTGTTCCATTGTTTTAGATACTCTCCAAAAGGACTCCGAAAATTTGTTTTATGGGATGTTGTTTAAGTAGGTGAAGTTGTAGCAAATTTAATGATAAAGATGACAATTTACTTGTGGCTGTTTTCTCATTTAATATTATATATTTTGGTTCACACGCCTTACTACTAGGTGGTGGGGAAAAAGAACACTTTACGAGGTTGCCTGATCTGCTTCGCGAAATGTTAACCAGAAACGCGTAGCTTAGTTAGCATGTTAAGCTAAGATAGGCCGAGAAGCCTCAACGTGCACCTCGACGACTTCAACCGGACACGAAGATGAGACAAACAAATGTTTTAGTCTACTAAAGTAGTGATGGGCTTACTGTGATAAGAATTCGGCACGTTCGCGACAAATTCAGGAGATTTTTAATGCAGCACACAGAAGGGCTTGTGCGGGTGAGACGAGTGCTAACCATAGATATAAACTAGATATGGTCAGCTATACCACATGCCTCCCGAACGGCCATGTTGGGAAGGCCGTTGTTACCATATAAGGCAACGCATGCAAATGCAAATTAAGTCGAAATGTGCTAATTTCTCAACTGATATTCGTGAAATTTATTGTTTTATCGATCCCAAAGCACATGATAATCATAACTAATAATAATAAAATCATGAATAAAATAAATACACGACATTAAAATTAAAAACATAAAACTATTTTTTAAACATGTGAACCGGATTCCTGATTTCCTTGTCGTAATCGTGATACGTATACTGCACAATATCATAATAAATGATCATCCTTAATCTTTTGATTTTGTCGCCATAAAAATATACGGATTGCGTTGTCAACTTTGACCTCCCTGGTTTCGCGAAGATCTCAAAATCTTTTATTTACTACGAGTGTCGTCAACCGAACGCACACAATCCTCGCGACTTTTACTTTTTATTCCTCTTATTTGTTTATTTTTTGAAAATCATTATTGCCAATTGCCTAAACTTAAGTTTGTAACGATCACAGCTGTTTAATGAATAAAAAAAATAACATTAAAGCCTTTAATCCAAGCCGTTCTTTCTGCGCATGCGCATCTATCGTTTCCGGCCATTTCCGTTACTGATCGACTTCCGTGTGCACTTTTGTTTGCAAAACCGAGTTCGCTCGAAATTAATTCTTCCTGATTTAGTAGCGATCGGATTGAAACCCGGACACAGTTGGTCTGTCAGTATTTTTAAAATAATGCTAAAAATAAGTAACGTAATTTAAATCTTTTGATTAACTCGTCTTGGCGGTGTACTTTGATGCCTCTCGGGCTAGCTAGCTGCTTTCGCTAGCACATAGTTTGGGTGAAATTGTAAAATTGTTGTGATTATCGTACGGGAATCAAAATGTGCGCAAGGACGACACAAAAGTACAGGAAGGAACTTTATGGAAGCAAAAAAGAAGACGAGCGACAATGTCGATTGGTGGACGCCGTTCGCTTGCAGCCCCGTGTTGTGTTACTCAGACTAGGTTTGTATTCTTCATCACGCCCACTTGTTTATTTACTAAATACTTTATGTTATGTTACATAAATATTCCTTCCACAGATTAATTTTCCTCCTGGTGAGGAGGCGGTTGCTATTGCGCTACATTTATTCCCTTGGCGTTTACTCAAAATATTTTTTTTTATAAATTGTCAGAGTAGTTTTAGTAGATGCGTTTTACAGTTATTAACATATTTATATGAAGAAGAATCGATAGTTTTACTTCGTTCTTACCAAAATATGAAATGCTCTTTAACAAACATGTATAAGTAAAAATGCCGAGTTTACTGTAAGAATTATGAAGCTGCTATGTTGCAAATTCAATATTTTTTTTCCTCCTGAAGAAGTACTTGAATCATTGACACTTTTGTTGATAAATTATATTCTGATGGAAATTATGACGACTGTCATTTGTTTCAACTCCTTGGGAAAATCTGACGAAAATATGTGCATAATAATTTGGAACACAGTTAATGTGTATTATAAATGGAAAAGAATAGAATATTCACATGAAGTAAGAAAAAAAATCTGCATTATTGCAACAAAAATTCAAATAATGTAATCATGCTACTTTAACTTTCTTCTAATATCTGATCATTTTTAACATATCTGATCATTTTATTATTATTTCGTTTTGACTGTGATTAATAAACACTTATTCATTGATTTCCAAGGCAACTTTAAATATAACTTAATGGAACAACCATAAATAAAATAGTAGTAGTAAATAAATTAAGTCATGTCTATAAATACTGGGACGCCTGAGTTGACTGTATTGTGTATTGTATATATTTTTTTTAATTCTTTCAATATTCTGGAATTTAAGAAATACAATTATATTGTGAGTGGGAATTGACTCCAATAAAAAGCGGAAAATTTTGATTTCACATCAGTCAGTGGGGCAAAAAAGCAGTTTGGAGTGTTTTTCTAAAAAAGTTGTTGTTCCTGCTGGATGCTGTTTGGCCTCTTGGGAGCAGTGTGGTCACATGCATGTTTATTATATTAAGCAAAATAATAATGAATAATGGAAAGGTGTAGAACATGGGTGTCAAACTCAAGGCTCGGGGGCCAAATCTGGTCCGCCACATGATTTTATGTGGCCCGTGGTGGCAAATCAACTTCCATGATTTTTGTTTTCAATTTCTCAGTCATACATCATAAATGATTACATTTAGATGTTGTTACCATTTTTGTGGAAACCAAACATGAACAATGGTTGGAACACACATTAGCATTGTGTTCTGATTCCAAAACTATTTCAGAAATTTTGTGTGTAAGTTTGAGCCGATGAAAGATTTTGGTGGTTTCACAGTCATAATGGCCCTCTGAGGAAAACTGGGACTACAACGTGGCCCACGCCAAAAATGAGTTTGACACACCTGTTGTAGAAGAACGAACTCCATCCATCTTTCCAAGCCGCTTATACTCACAATGGTGAGGGGAGCGCTGTGTACCTAACCCAGCTCACTCTGGATGAATGGAATACACCCTGATAAAAGACAGATATATAATTTATAAATATATTGATTGACAAATGCTAAGTCACAATAAACGTTTACACAACATTAATAGAACTCGTAAATTGTAGATGTATTTGTCACGCACACTACGTCACGGGTCCGCTTTATTGCATATTTTTATTACATTTGATATGATATACAGTGAAGAAAATAAGTATTTGAACACCCTGCTATATTGCAAGTTCTCCTACTTAGAAATCATGGAGGGGTCTGAAATTTTCATCGTAGGTGCATCTCCACTGTCTTCTTTTTCTTTCGGCTTCTTCCGTTAGGCGTCGCCACAGCGTGTCATCTTTTTCCATCGAAGCCTATGTCCTCCATCCTCCTCTCTAAACACTAATTCAATTGTTCCACCCCGCTTGGACCCGTTTCTTCACTTCCTTACCACACTCTCACAATGTATGATTTTTTTCACCAATTTATTTGTGTGATACAGCTGCAAATTAGTATTTGAACACCTGAGAAAACCAATGTCAATATTTGGTACAGTAGCCTTTGTTTGCAATTACAGAGGTCAAACGTGTCCTGTATTTGTTCACCAGGTTTGCACACACTGCAGGAGGGATTTTGGCTCACTCCTCCACACAGATCTTCTCTAGATCAGGCAGGTTTCTGGGGTGTCACTGAGAAACACAGAGTTTCAGCTCCCTCCAACGATTTTCTATTGGGTTTAGGTCTGAATACTGGGTCGGCCATGTCAGAACCTTGACATGCTTCTTACGGAGCCACTCCTTGGTTTTCCTGGCTGTGTGCTTCGGGTCATCTTCATGTCGAAAGGCCCGGCCACGACCCATCTTCAATGCCCTGACTGAGGGAAAATCTCACAATACATGGCCACATTCATCCTCTCCTTAAAACAGTGCGGTCGTCCTGTCCCGTGTGCAGAAAAACACCCCCAAAGCATGATGCTACCTCCTCATGCTTCACAGTAGGGATGGTGTTCTCGGGATGGAACTCATCATTTGTCTTCCTCCGAACACGTTTAGTGAAATTATGACCAAAAAGTTCCATTTTGGTCTCATCTGACCACCAAACTTTCTCCCATGACTCCTCTGTATCATGCAAATGGCCATTGGCAAACTTAAGACGGGTCTTGACATGTGCTGGTTTTCGCAAGGGAACCTTCCGTGCCATGCATGACTTCAAACCTTGACGTCTTAGTGTATTACCAACAGTCACCTTGGAAACGGTGGCCGCAGCTCTTTTCAGGTCATTGACCAAGTCCTGTCGTGTAGTCCTGGGTTGATTCCTCACCTTTCTAAGGATCAGGGAGACCCCAGGAGGTGGTATCTTGCGTGGGGCTCCACTCCGATTGAGGTTAACCGTCATGTTTAGCGTCTTCCATTTTCTAATGATCGCTCCAACAGTGGACCTTTTTTCACCAGGCTGCTTGGCAATTTCTCTGCAGCCCTTTCCAGCCGCGGGGAGTTGTACAATTTTGTCTCTGGTGTCTTTGGACAGCTCTTTGGTCTTGACCATGTTACAAGTGTGAGTCTTACTGATTGTACGGGGTGCACAGGTGTCTTTATGCCGCGAACAACCTCACACAGGTGCATCTGATTCAGGAGGTGGACTTTTAAAGGCGGACTAAGAATTCTAGCTGATAGACAGGTGTTCAAATACTTATTTGCAGCTGTGTCACACAAATAAATTGTCTAAAAACAAAATCATACATTGTGATTTCAGGATTTTTGTTTTTCGATTATCTCTCTCACAGTGGAGGTGCACCTACAATGAAAATTTCAGACCCCTCCATGATTTCTAAGCGGGAGAAGTTGCAATATAGCAAGCAGGGTGTTCAAATACTTATTTTCTTCACTGTATTTGTGTTCTCTCTTCCGCTTGCTCGCTATCAATATGTTTAGATCACCAAAGCAAATATTTTCAGAACAATGTAATTTACTTCGACTTCACAATGATTTTATTGGCCTTATCTTATCGCCGTCGTGCACATTCTATCTGATTCGAAAAGCTTGTTTATTTTTATGTCGTAATTTTTTCTCATGTATTTTGATAGAGCACTATAAAAAGGTGACTGCCAATAAAATGATTTTTTAATAAAACATGGTGGTGGCATGGGAGAGACTAAACGGCTGCGACAGACGACACGTAACGTGGGAATCAAATTTACTCTTTCGCGAGTGCACTATGTCAGACTACTCAGGATACACTCATCACCATGGTGACGATGAAAGTTATGGATTGTGACATGTGGAAGATAAAATGAAGGGAAAAAACCATGTTGGCCTCATTATATTTAAATCAGTTTATGAACTAGTTTTGTAATGAGAAATCAAAGTGTAATTTTTTTTGTTCATGTTTTGTAGTTTGTAGTTTTTGTGGTGTATGACAATACACTATAAATAGCGTTTTATCGCGTATTTGGGTTATTTAACAAAAAATATGGTTAAGAGGTGTAGTCACGGACTTTGTAATAGTGACGACAGGTATCCTGAAAGGCTAGTTGGTGGAGTTCGATTTCCAAAACCAAAGACCCAGTACGAAAAATGCCTTCGATGGATCAAACTTTGTGGAAGACCGCATCATCAACTAAATCCATCTAATATCAACCGGAACACATATGTTTGCACGAAGGTATGCCCTATATTTGATTTTCAATAGATGTCTCGTATAAATGAATTCGAAGTTCTTCGCTAGCATAACACTGCTGCATCTGAACGATTGACACACTTATTCTTTGTTGAGCGATATTTAGCGATGATCGGACTGCACAAACGTGTCGCTTTCTTGCTGGCTCGCGGCCGAAGCTTAACCAGACTGGTTTTGCACGAAGGTAAGCCCTATATTTGATTTTCAATACATGTCTCATATAAATCAATTAGCAGTTCTTCGCTTGCATAACATGGCTAAGTGTGAATGATTGACACACTTGATCTGTGTTGAGCGATATTTTGCGCTGATCTGACTGCACAAACGTGTCTCTGTTCGGCGGCTCCCGAGCTAAGCTAAACCGGACTAGTGAGTCCTAAAAGGCTTCGACCTGCACCGAGACACCAAGACTGAAGGAAGGATGTTTGAGGACACTAAAGTAGTGATTGTCGTACTCGGTCGGGACTTACGTAGGTTCGGCACTAATTCAAGGAAAATTATTGAGGGGAGCGCGTGACGTTACACAGTGAAAACGAGAGAAACAACTCGTAAATCAAGCCTCGCCTTCTTTTCCTTCATACGGCGGTTCCCAAACGGCTATACAGATACATATACAGATTCTGCACACAAGTGTGATATGTAACACGAAAATAGGAAACTGTCAATGACGAATTAGTCTTTGGGTTATAATATATTATATTATGTGGCTTCTCGGTCTTCCTCTGACTCTGGAAAGATCTTGTGCTAATATAAATGGTTTTTCCGTCGATATGCATGTAAATACCATTGAAATACCCCTCGCTGAAATACTTGAAGCCCTGCTGTCTGCTTTTCAACGATATTTCACTATTTGCTAAGAATGCGAGTGAGAAATCAGCTGGTAAATCGGACAATTTCACTCATCTTTTCTTCCTGCACCGCCATTTTTGCTAATTGTTTGTCTGAGGTTACCACACGTGGGGTGACGTAACTTCAGGAGGCGTGGTTAAGTGCCCTGTACGGAGGGGTCAATTGGATTGGTGATTGGTTGTCGTTATTGTTTTGAAATTATGATTGTGTAAAGCCTAATTTTTTCACGAACATCCGGTACAGGGGTGGACCCAAATCCAGGACCTCAAGGTAGAAGCATAATGTTCAGTGTAGTTTATACCAGAAACTGGGTCATACACGGTGTAGCAATCCAACAAGGCAGAGGCACAGAAACGCTAGGCTGCAATTTAAAAGACATACAGCAAGGGTTTGATGACTCTGAAGCAAACTAACTAACTCAACAGGACAGATTCAAACTACAAGGTACAGAATCACTGTAACTGTAAGGCTTACTGTAACTTACGTGTAGAAGTGTACAGTCTCACAGGCAGTGAATGGAAATCACTAATGCAAGGCAGCGAGCTGGTAAATGGCAGTGACGAAAAACTCCAACTTAAATGCCTGTCTAATTACGGTCCCAATGTGAAACAACTGTGAGCGGTGACAGGTGTCACTGTCCAGAGCAGTGGCGTGGCCATGCCCCTCTTGGCAGTGGACGCTCACCCGGAAGTCTGTCGCCACCACGACGTGGGTGTGGCTCGGCAGCGGGTCTGTTGCCACCTGTGATGTGAGCTAGGTTCAGAAACAGATTGGCAGCTACTGTAGCGTGAGCATGATTTGTCAGGGAGTCCGTCACCTATGCGATGTGGACCTGGCTTGGTAGTGGGTCGGTTGCCACCGCGACATGGATCTGGCTCGGTAGCGGGTCGGTTGCCACCATGACATGGATCTGCCTCGGTAGTGGGTCGGTTCCTACTGCGGCGTGAGCGTGGGTCAGCAACGAGTCTGTTGAAAGCGTGACGTGGGCGTAGCTCGGCCAGAAATGTAACCTGGTCCGTGAGCACCTTAAGTTCAGCACTCTGCTGCTCTAATTCCACCCGCATTCGATGATAGAAGACCTCGTGATCCTCGAGTCGCTGCAGTTCGGGAGTTGGAGACCCCTCCTCCCTCTGGTCTGGAAGTTTCACCATCAGCTCCAGATTTGCTGACTTGGTCGTCGCCAACGAGGCGTGGATGGACGATGGCGGTGTCTTGGTCGCTGCGCAGTGGGAGGCACAAGGGGGCACCCTGCTTGGGCGTCTCCTCTGGCCGCCACGCGGAGAACCCGGGTAGATGGCCGAGTGGGTTCCCAAAAAAAAGGATTGGAGGACGAGGACTTGGACCTACATGGTGAAGGGACCTGGAGGTGCGGTCATATAAATTTAAGTCTTCCTCAAAGTCCGAAAAATCTGAGTCCAAAATGCGGTGGTGAACGGGTTGTGGTCGTAATTATGACGCCCGGGTGGTGTGGGTGACCAGGCAGAAGCGGATGATACAATGGAGCCCACCCGAATAGGAGATGCTTGGTCCTGGAGTGGGCGGCGTCCCCGGCGACGTGCCCAGCGATGCCTCACCTTTCCCGCTGGGTCCTGTTCTGCAACGAACCTCCGGTACGGGGGTGGACCCAAATGCAGGACTTTGAGGCAGAAGCATAATGTTCAATGTAGTTTATTCCGGAAACTGGGTCATACACGCTGTAGCAGTCCGACAGGGCAAAGGCACAGAAACGCAAGGCATACGCGGGATCCTAAAGACATACAGCAATGGTTCGATGACTCTGAAGCAAACTGACTAACTCAATAGGACAGAATCAAACTAAAAGGCACAGAATCGCTGTGACGAGAGTTCCCCTAACTTACGCGTAGAAGTGGAGATTCCCACAGGCAGTGAATGCAACTCACTAACGCAAAGTAACGAAGTGGCAAATGACAAAAACTCCAACTTAAAGGTCAAGTGTCATCCCTATAAGCATTCTAAAATATTGTAATGAAAAATACATATGACATTATTCACTTCAATGTCTATACGACAAAATAAATATGAGCAAAGCGTGCGTCATCCGTGCACAAAGTTGCGGAAGTCTCATTTGACATCCAGGTAGTCGCCAGATTGGCTGCATCTTCTGTCCGTGATGTCACACTGGGACATCCGCCGTTGAAAACAATCTGTGGCCCCTACAGTGGGAGACGAACACGCCCCTTCTGACACGGAAGCTCTTTTCGAAGAAGAGAACATCTCACAAGCGAGTGAAGTGACTGTGGCAATATTACCCTATCGTTTCGAGCCATACTTAGATGATATGCGGATCACGGCCAAACTGCATGCTTCAAACAGTCTCCCCGTCCGATAATAAAAACAACGCCGCCCGCGAGCTACGAGCCACCCCGGCCGAAGCCTTGTTGACAAGGCCTGCAGCGATCCACAGTCCTTCCTCCTCGTGGCAGCGGCCAAGTCTTGCTCATGACATATTTTACAACAAACTTTCAAGATAAACAACAATATAGTTGATTTTTTTTTTTTTTAATGCCAATGATATAATGATATTAGAGCACATGAGTTCTACACATCTTACAAATTCTGCCCTGGTAGTGAAACATATGAGCACAAAAATGTAATATTCTCTCATTTCCGAAATCATAGTAGGGCTGCATTTCACAATAAGAGCATGTAAAGTGAGTTATGAGTTTTCAAATAAAGTGGTGAACTTAAGAAGAAAAAAAAGTTAGGATTGTGTTAGAAGGCTCTTGTCATGATAAATAAATAACAGCAGAGTATTATTATTGAACCACACTTTCACCATCCATTTTCTTCGCCGCTTATCCTCACGAGGGTCGCGGGAAGTGCTGGAGCCTATCCCAGCTGTCAAGGGCCAGGAGGCGGGGTACACCCTGAACTGGTCGCCAGCCAATCGCAGGGCACATTGAAACAAACAGCCGCACTCACAATCCCACCTAGGGGCAATTTAGAGTGTCCAATGTTGCTTGTTTTTGGGATGTGGGAGGAAACCGCAGTGCCCAAAGGAAACCCACACAGGCAGCGCCGGGATCGAACCCGGGTCCTCAGAACTGTGAGGCCAACGCTTTACCAACTGATCCACCTTGTCCGCCACAGTTTCACCATTCGTCACCATATTCATTTTTAAAAATCTCTTATCTCTCAATTAGGCATCACATGAGACATAAAATCATAAAAACACTCCAGAGTCGCTTAACCTCAAGCGAATCGATGTCGGGATATTGACTATAACGCCTACCTGAGCTAAGGAGCTTGGAAGATGTGGTGACCAGGATGTGGCAGAGTGCAAGTCCTCATGGGTGTGTAGGGCGGTGCCCACAAAATCCTTTCAGGCAGTTTTGATTGTCCGTCCCAGTCGGAGTTTGCCCTCTTTTGTGGCGGCCCCAAACGAGACTGCGATGGAGGTACGCAGTCCTTTGTAGGACTGTCACGGCAGGTCTGGCGGCAGGTTGCGCTTCCTCAGAATCCTCAGGAACTCCATCCTCTGCTGCGTCTTCGAGGATGGAGTTGATGTTCGTCTCCCGCTTCATGTCCTGTGAGATTGTAATTCCAAAGAACTTGAAGGTCTCCACGGTTGACATGAGACTTTCAGCTCCAGGTTGTGTTGGAAGAAAATACCGCTGGATTATCCCGCAGCTGTTATAAAATGAAATAATCTGGATTGGACAGTTTTAATCTGATTTCACTTACTGAAATGTGTTTTTTTTTTTTTTTTTTTTTTTGCACAGTGTATGTAAACCTCTGGCTTCAATTGTGTGTATCCCATCCATTTTCATTGCCGCTTATCCTCACGAAGGTCACGGGAGTGCTGGAGCCTATCCTAGCGGTCAACGGGCAGGAGGCGGGGTTCACCCTGAACTGGTTGCCAGCCAATCGCAGGGCACATTGAGACAAACAGCCGCACTCACAGTCACACCTATGGACAATTTATTGTGACCGATTCATGTTGGATGTTTTGGGGATGTGGGAGGAAACCGGAGTGCCCGGAGAAACCCCATGTAGGCATGGGGAGAACACGCAAACTCCTCACAGACGGGGCTGGGATCGAACCCGGGTCCTCATAACTGTGAGGCCAACGCTTTACCAGCTGCTCCACAGTGCCGCCACCCTCAATTGTGTGTAATATTAAAAAAATGAACATGCAAATCTCAAACAGGTGTTGACCATTAATACCTGTTTTTCTGCACTTCATTATTATTTTCCATTTCACATTTTATCGACATGCTCATTTTGTATTTTTTCTAGTAGCTCTACTGGCTTGTCATCTAATAATCTTAAATAAAAATATCAACCATAATTGATATATTACATATTACATACAGATATATTATTATTACAAATACACATTACATTAATTTAACATGAGAATAGATTTGAAAAAAAAAAAAACAAACTTCTTTTCTTGCAGATAGTGAAGAGTTTTATCCTGAGCAGCAGGAGCCGCCACGTCCTCACGTTAAAGAGGAAGACGAGGATGAAGAGGTCCACCGCATCAAAGAGGAATTGAACCCGAGTCGTGTTATAGCTGAGGCGCCAGCGCGCTGGAACATCAAAGAGGAAGAGGAAGATATCACTATATTTCCTTGGATTGGTGTCACTTTGAAGAACGAACGCAGAGGGGGAAGCGAGGAGGGCAGAGGGGCGGAGCCTGCGAGCAGCCGCTCGAGTCGACGCGCGACATCAAGCGGCGATGGAGACCGCGACGGAGGATCACAAGCAGCTCCGCTACCCGACAGCGACAACGCAATGTCACGCTCTTTTGACTCCGATCAGGAGGTGTTTGACAACAAACACTGGAAATGTTCCCAGTGTGGCAAAATGTGTCATTACAGGTCGACTTTCAAGCGGCACATGAGGATGCACACCGGAGAAAAGGCGTTTGCCTGCTTAGTTTGTGGTAAAAGATTCGCTGAAAAGGCAAACTTAAAATTGCACACAAGAACGCACTCTGGAGAGAAACCTTTTCCATGCTCGGATTGTGGTAAAAAATTCATTCATAAGGGAGTCTTAACACAACACATGAGAACACACACAGGAGAGAAACCTTTTTCCTGTTCAGTGTGTGGCCAAAGATTCTCCAGGAAGGGAAACTTAAAAATGCACGCAAGAACACACACTGGTGAGAAACCTTTTTGCTGCTCAGTTTGCGGTCAAAGATTCTCTCAAAAGGGAACCTTAAAAATGCATACGATGATGCACACCGGAGAGAAACCTTTTTCCTGCTCAGTTTGCGGTCAAACATTCATACGGAACGGGCACTTAAAGATACACGCAAGAATCCACGCTGGTGATAAACCTTTTTCCTGTTCAGTTTGTGGCCAAAGATTCTCAAGAAAGGGAAACTTAAAAGTGCACACAAGAATACACACTGGTGAGAAACCTTTTTGCTGCTCAGTTTGCAGTAAAAGATTCGCAGAGAAGGGAGCCTTAAAACTGCACACAAGAACACACACTGGTGAGAAACCTTTTTCCTGCTCAGCTTGTGGCCAAAAATTCTTTAATAAGAAAGACCTAAAAGTACACATAAGAATGCACACTTGAGACAAACATTTTTTCTTGCTCAGTGTGGTGCAAAAGATTCACACAGAAGAGGAAATGCACGCTGGTGAGAAACCCTTTTCCTGCTCAGTTTTTGGTCAAAGATTCAGAAGGGGCGGGCTAAGGCACACAAGTGAATCGCAGTAAGCCTCTAATCCAAAGGTAAAATTTCAAAATCGAATTGAATGACTATATTGCTAACTTACAAAAACCTAAAACGTTTTGCTCTGTGTATTGTCTTTAATTTTATCTTCTTGTCCGTATGATTTTTAAAAACGTGCCGGTGACAAGTGTGAAGAATGATCAGGAACTGTAATGAGTGAAAATGGCGAAACGATGGAAGCCGGTGCTGTTTAAAAAAAAAAAATGAGCGGTGAAATGGCTTCTTGTGGAAAGATGACAAACACGTCATCCCATACATCTCATATTGTTTAATTTCTTTAATTTTTGTCCATGTGCGGCAGTTGTTCATATGATGATGCAATGTTATATGGCAACAATATGAAATAAGATGTTTACTGCAATAAATGGATTTTTGGAAATTCAAGCAAGCTGTCGTCACACTATTTTTTGGAGGGGAGGGGGGGGTGTTGTTTTTGGTGAAGAAAACACAACCTTCCAAAGGGTACTGGTTATCTTCCACCCACCCATTCATGATCTGTGCTGCTTATCCTCACGAGGGTCGTGGGGAGTGCTGGAGCCTATCCCAGCTGTCGGCGGGTACACACAAGAAGATGGGAGGACAAAAAGAAGCAAAATAATAAAGTACTCCACCGTGTTATTTATTAAAAGAGCATTACAGTAAATTCAAAGTTCATTAGTGTGTTTTATAATTTCATAAATATTGAACGGGGCATGTATTTATTGTTATTATTTATTCCTGTTTCTTCTCACTGTTTCTCTGGATTGTGCCTTTTTGTGGATGTTTTGATAAAAACAATAAAATTTGAGCTGAGAGAAAAATTGGCACTTTTTTAAAACTTCGTGAAAATATTATTATATTATTATGACAGTATTATTACAATTCATTTAGTAATGCTTTCAACATTTGAAAAGGAAAACGTGAATGCTAAGGTCAAATTGGAACGAGGTTCCTTAATTGTATTATTAACTGATAATTTAATGATATTATTTACATACTATATGATATACATTTTGTTTTGCCACCTCCGGACCACACCTCGGCGGTAACCGATTCCAGGCTGCCCGATGACCACGACTCGACGGCGACCGATTCTCAGCCGCCTGTCACGGACGAGACTCGGGGTTGGACCCAAATGCACGACTCAGGTGAGAGGTAAGCAGTGCGGAATAAGCCTTTATTCGTTCCAATGTCGGTTACCAGGGAGTCAGTCCAAACAAGCAGCAAGATCAGTAACGGCAGGCTTACGGGGTAGGTCGGGAGACAGGCGTTGGTCGGTGCACGGGAGGTAGACGTCAGGAGTACGGTAGTGCGGGAACGAGGCATGAGAGGCAACGATCTAGCAGAGTCTCTGTCGTCCCCCGGGTCCTATATGTACTGGGTCTTAATCAAAGGTCATGAGGCGCAGGTGTGCACCTTCAGATCAGCTGGCCACGCCCAGCCCTGGCTGGAATCCAGGAGCATGACAGAACCCCCCCCTCAACGGCCGGCTCTGGACGGCCCAGGAGCATCAGGGTGAGCCGCGTGAAAGTCCCTGATGAGGGAGCGGTCCACGACGAAGCGGGAGGGGATCCAAGAGCGCTCCTCCGGGCCATATCCCTCCCAGTCCACCAGGTACTGGACCCCCCTTCCTCTGCGACGGGAAGAAATCAACCGGCGCACAGTGTACACCAACCCACCGTCGACCATGCGGGGGGGATTTGAGCGGAGGAGCCAGCGACGATGTGCGATTCGGGCGAAGTCTGCTGACGTGGAACGTCGGGTGCACCCTCATCGACCTGGGCAGTTTGCAGCGTCGCACCACGGCCAGGGCCGACGGAACTGTGGATTCTGTGACCAGTGGAGGAAACCGGGACGGAGGATACCCATGCACGACATGGAGTGGAGCCATACCTGTTGAAGCGGAAGGTAGAGAATTGTGGGCATACTCCACCCACTTGATGTGCTGGCTCCACGTGCTCTGGTCTCTGGATGCCAGACATCGAAGACCGGTCTCTAATTCCTGGTTAATCCTCTCAGTCTGGCCGTTAGACTCTGGGTGATGACCCGATGTCCGACTTGCTGAAGCGCCGATGAGGTTGCAGAACTCCTTCCAGAAACGGGCGCTGAATTGCGGACCCCTGTCCGAAACGATGTCCTGGGGTAGGCCGTGGTAACGGACGACCTCGTCTAATACCAACTGGGCTGTCTGCTTGGCCGACGGGATCTTCGGAAGCGGCACGAAGTGGACCATTTTGGAAAAACGGTCCACTATGGACAGCACCACTGTGTTCCCTTGAGAAGGCGGCAGGCCGGTGACGAAGTCCAGCGCGATGTGTGACCACGGACGAAAGGGGATGGACAGGGGTTGCAACTCACCAACAGGCCGTAGGCGGGAAGTCTTATTGGCAGCACACACCGGGCAGGCGTTGACGAACTCCCTTACGTCCTTGCTGAGGTTAGGCCACCAGAACCTTTGTTCGACCACTGAACGTGTCTTCGCCATACCCGGGTGGCAGACCGTCTTGTTGGTATGGGCCCAGTTGATGACGTCTCCCCGCAGAGATGGGATGACGAACAGGCGGCCCGACGGACAATCCGCGGGTGACGGTGTCTCTCCCAGAGCCTCCTTCACCCGCGACTCGATCGCCCAGGTGAAACCGGCCACGAAGCACCTCGCTGGCAGGATAGTAGCGGCGTCTGAATCCGTGCGCCCTCCCTCGTGGATCCGCGAGAGTGCATCCGGCTTGCCGTTTTTGGAGCCTGGGCGGAAACACACCTTAAAGTGGAAGCGGGTGAAAAATAGGGCCCACCTGGCCTGACGGGCGTTCAACCTCTTCGCCGACTTCAGGTATTCAAGGTTCTTATGGTCCGTGAAGACAACGAACGGTACTTGCGAGCCCTCCAGCCAGTGCCGCCACTCCTCCAACGCACTCTTGACTGCCAGCAGTTCCCTATCTCCCACGTTGTAGTTCCTCTCTGCCGGGGTCAACTTTCTAGACAGGAACGCGCACGGGTGGATCCTTCCATCCCTGGGACTCCTCTCTGCGACAAGACTGCTCCGATTCCTGAATTCGATGCATCCACCTCCACCACAAACTGGTTATCTGGGTCCGGAATAATGAGAACGGGCGCAGTAGTGAAACTTGCCTTGAGCCTGCTGAAGGCCTCCTGGCAGGTCCCGGACCAGTCGAAGAGGGTATGTGGCGAGGTGAGCGAATGCAGAGGAGCGGCCACGGAACTGAAGTTCCTTATGAATTTCCTATAGAAATTGGCAAATCCCAGAAACCTCTGTATGTCCCTCCTGTTGGTGGGGGTAGGCCACCGCAGCACCGCGTCGACCTTCCCGGGATCCATCCGTATCTCTCCCTCAGCCAGGACGAAGCCCAGGAAGGACACGGATGCCCGATGGAACTCACACTTCTCCATATTCACGTATAATTGGTGCTGCTGCAGACGCCGGAGCACCTCTCTGACTTGTTGAATGTGAGAGGTTAGGTCTGCTGAAAAGATGAGAATGTCATCCAGATAAACAAAGACAGATCTGTTCAGGAACTCCCGAAGCACGTCGTTGATGAAGTTCTGAAAGACGGCCGGAGCGTTAGTCAGTCCGAAGGGCATCACCAAATACTCATAGTGCCCTGTGGGGGTGTTGAATGCCGTCTTCCACTCATCCCCTTCCCGAATCCGCACCAGGTGGTAAGCGCTGCGCAGGTCGAGCTTGGTGAAGATCCGGGCTCCCTGGAGGAGTTCGAATGCTGTAGAGATAAGCGGCAAAGGGTACCTGTTCTTGACTGTGATGTCGTTCAGGCCTCGGTAGTCGATGCAGGGTCGCAGCGTGGAGTCCTTCTTCTTGACAAAAAAAAAACCCGCACCGGCTGGTGAGGATGAGGGGCGAATGAGTCCGGCTGCCAGCGAGTCCTCGATGTAGTCCCTCATGGCTTGATGCTCTGGTCCGGTTAAAGAGAACAGTTTCCCTCTGGGAGGAGAGGTGCCTGGCAGGAGTTCAATCGCGCAGTCGTATGACCGATGTGGCGGCAGAGACTTTGCTTTAGATTCAGAGAAGACCTCCCGTAGGTCATGGTAGCAGGAGGGCACTGCGGTCAGGTCCAGGGCGGTACTAGGTTCTGTTAGCCGAACCGGCGCAACTTGAATACCCCTGTCTCTCCGGACAGCGACACAGCGACTGAGACAGTCCTCTCCCCAAGTCTTGATCTGACCCGTGGTCCAATCTATGTGCGGATTATGTTCTTTGAGCCACGGGCTGCCCAAGATGATGTCGCTACTACGTGCGTCGAAGACATGAAAGCTAATACGCTCCGAGTGAGCGTCCGGAAAGCTCATACGTAGCGTCTGAGTGCGATGTGTAACCCGACAAAGGAACTTGCCGTTGGCGGCATAGGCGTGACGAAAACGTTGCGTGGGAAAGGTTGCTGCCCCCAGCTCCTCGACCACGCGGGGATTTATCAGATTTGCTTCCGACCCAGAATCAATGAAAGCTGTCACAGAGCATGAACGGGAGTCCGTTCCCAAGGTGAGGTGAAGAAGGGACCTCCCTGACCCCGTCGCGGTGTACCGCACACTCACCGGAGTACCGATCCTGATGTCAGAATGCCCTGGTCGAGTCGGGCAACGGGCGATCAAGTGTCCCAAACGCCTGCAGTAAAAACAGCGTCCCTCTCGTCGCCGACGTAAGCGCTCCTCCGCTGAGCTGCCAAGCCCCTCCACTTGCATGGCTTCCGGTGAAGCTGACAACACGGGTGGCCGGGAAGCGGAAACAACCGGACTGCGACTCTCCCTCTCCTCCTCCCTCAGGCCCTCCATCTGTCTCTGCACGGTGAGGCGCTGGTCCACCTTGAGGGCCAATGCGATGAGGGAGTTAAGCGAAGGCGGAAGATCCATGGCCACGAGGTGACCACGGATCTGTGGGGACAGTCCCTCGTAAAACGCGTCATGGAGGGCTTCCTCATTCCAGCGGCTCTCGGCAGCCCGAATCCGGAACTCGATGGCGTAGTCGGACACGCGGCGACGCCCCTGGCGAATTGTCATGAGTGACGACGCTGCCTGGCGTTCCGGAGCCGCATACTGGAACACCTGGGTGAGCGCGCAGACGAAGCTCGCCCATGAGCAACAGGTCTCCGAGTTACGGCTCCACTCGGCGGTGGCCCATGCCTCCGCCCTCCCTGTCATGTGGGAAATCACAAAGGCGATCCGGGAGCGGTCTGTGGGAAAAGCGGGAGCTTGCAGCTCAAAGTGGAGATCGCACTGCGCCAGGAGGGCTTGACGTTACCGGAGTCGCCTGAGAACCGCTCTGGTCGAGAGAGCGGAGTGATGGTGGCACGGGGAGGCACAAGAGCGGCCGCGCTAGCTTGGGAGGCTAGCCACGGTTGCAGCTGGGTGCAGAGCTCCTGGATCTGGTGAGTCATACCCTGGAAAGCAGCCTCTTGCTCACCCAGGCATTTGCCCTGCACTTGCAGCGCACGGCGAATGGCTTCAGAGTCGGCTGGGTCCATGTTCTTGGCTAGATCGTTCTGTCACGGACGAGACTCGGGGGTGGACCCAAATGCACGACTCAGGTGAGAGGTAAGCAGTGCGGAATAAGCCTTTATTCGTTCCAATGTCGGTTACCAGGGAGTCAGTCCAAACAAGCAGCAAGATCAGTAACGGCAGGCTTACGGGGTAGGTCGGGAGACAGGCGTTGGTCGGTACACGGGAGGTAGACGTCAGGAGTACGGTAGTGCGGGAACGAGGCATGAGAGGCAACGATCTAGCAGAGTAATAGTCGTCCCCCGGTCCTATATGTACTGGGTCTTAATCAAAGGTCATGAGGCGCAGGTGTGCACCTTCAGATCAGCTGGCCACGCCCAGCCCTGGCTGGAATCCAGGAGCATGACACCGCCCATGGCGCCTGTTTCAATGGCGACCAATGCTCGGCTAGCTACCGCTCTTGTTTCGGCGGCGACCTATCCACGGCCGCCGCACAACCGCGCTTCGGCGGCGACCGATCCCCGGCCGCCCAATGACCACACCTCAACGGCGACGGAAACACGGCAAACTGATGACCATGACTCGACGGCGACTGATGCTCAGCCGCCCATGGCACCTGTTTCAATGGCGACCAATCCTCGGCCACCTACCATGTTTCAATGGCGACCAAACCTCAGCCACCTACCGCTCCTGTTTCAGCGGCGACAAATCCACGGCCGCCTCACAACCACGCTTCAGTGGTGACCGATCCACGGCCTCCTCCCACTCCTGTTTCGGGGATGACCAATCCACGGCTGCCTCACAACCATGCCTCGGTGGCAACTGATCTGCAGCTGACCCACGTCCACGCCACGTCCATGCTTCGGTGGTGACCAATCCGCAGCCGACTCGGGTCCATGCTTCAGTGGCGACCGATCCACAGCCGACCCACGTCCATGCTTCGGTGGTGACCAATCCGCAGTCGACTCGGGTCCATGCTTCAGTGGCGACCGATCCACAGCCGACCCACGTCCACGCTTCGGTGGCAACCGACCCGCAGCCAACCCACGGCTGCCTGTCTCGGCAGCGACCCCACCATGGCCGCCTGTCTCGGCGGCGACCTCTCCGCGGTCATCTGTGGTGGCGACCCGTCCTCGGACCCCAATTCCGACAGTGACCCGTCCATGGTCGCCTATCGACCACGCCTAGGCATCTACTGGTCCTCGGCCGCCTCCCGCTCCTGTTTTGGAGGCAACCAGTCCTCGGCTGCCTCACAACCACGCCTCGGTGGCAACTGATCCCCGGCCACCCGATGATCACGCTTCGATGGCGACCGGTCCGCAGCCAACCCACATCCACGCTTCGGTGGCGACTGATCTGCAGCCAACCCACTTCCACGCTTCATTGGTGACCGATCCACGGCCTCCTGATGACCAAGCCTCAGCGGCGAGCTATCCACGGCCGCCTCTCGTCCATGTTTTAGCGGCGACCGACCCACGGCAGCCTTTTGCCCAAACCTTGGTGGTCCTCTACCAGCGTCGGCACCTGCTGGCTCATGACCATGTCTTAGGAAGCCTTTGTCCAGAGCCACACTGGCGACCGGTCCGCAGCTGACCCACGTCCACGCTTCGGTGGCGACTGATCCGCAACCGACCCATGTCCACGCTTCACTGGCGACCGATCTGCAGCCAACCCAAGTCCACGCTTTGGTGGTAACCGATCTTCAGCCGGCCCACGTCTACGCTTCGGTGGTGACCGAGCCGCAGCTGACACACTGCCGCCTGTCTCGCCGGTGACCCCGCCACGGCCGCCTGTCTTGGCAGCGACCCCTCCACAGCCGCCTGGCCCGGCAGCGGACTCCTCCACGACCACCTGGCGATCACGCCTCGGCGGCAACCAGTCATCAGCTGCCTCCCGCTCCTGTTTTAGTGGCGACCGGTCCTTGCTGCTTCAGGACCACACCTCAGCGGTAATCGATCCCTGGCCACCCGATGACCACGCCTCGGCTGCGACCAGTCCTTGGCTGCCTCCTGCTCCTGTTTGAGTGGCGAGTGGTCCTTGGCGCTTCAGGATCACACCTCAGCGGTAATCGATCCCTGGCCGCACGATGACCACGACTCAGCCGCCCATGGCTCCTGTTTCAGTGGCAACCTATCCTCGGCCGCCTACCGCTCCTGTTTCAGCGGCGACGGATCCACAGCCGCCTGAAGACCAAACCTCGACAGCGGCCTATTCATGGCCGCCTCAAGTTCACATCTCAGTGGCGACCGACCCACGACAGTCTTTTGCCCAAGCTTTCGCGGTCCTCCACCAGCGACCACGTCTTGGGAGGCCTCCGCCCGGAGCCTCGGGGGCAACCAATCTTCAGCTGACCCACATCCATGCCTCGGTGCGACCGATCTGCAGCCAACCCACGTTCATACTTCAGTGGCAACTGATCGGCAGCCGACCCAGTTCCACACTTCAGTGGCGACCGATCCACAGCTGACAGACGTCCACGCTTCGGTGGCAAACAATCCGCAGCCGACCCACATCCAAGCCTCGGTGGTGAACGATCCGCACCCGACCCACGTCCACATCTCAGTGGATACACCGCCACGGCTGCCTGTTTCGGCGGTGACCGGTCCTCATCTGCCTCACAACCACGCCTCAGTGGCGGCCGATCCCCGGGGACCCGATGACCATGCCTCGACGGCGACCGATCCACGGCCGCCTGATGACCCTGACTCGATGGCGATTGATTCTCGGCCGCCCTTTAGTCCTGTTTCAGCGGTGACCGATCCTCGGCCGCCTCCCGCTCCTGTTTTGGCGTTGACCGTTCCCCGGCCACCTGATGACCACGCCTTGATGGCGACTGATCCTCGGCCACCTCCCGCTCCTTTATCCCAAATCATGGCTGCGGATTCTTTGTAATGGACCTCAAGCAGCTTTGGTTCTGGTCTTACCCAGCCTATGGAGGGGATGATGCTCTTCTGGCCAATTGACCCCTCCGTAGAAATTGCGTGGGCCGCGTCGCTGACCAATCAGAGGCCAGAGATGTGCCTAAACAACGCCCCTTGGTGTCGTCCGCCATAACCTCAGACAAAATCGCATGGTTCAGTAGAGCTTTTGTTTGCATTTTATCACATCTTAGGGATCTTTAACGATAGATATGGTTAAGAGGTGTAGTCACGGCCTTTGTAATAGTGACGACAGGTATCCTGATAGGCTAGTTGGTGGAGTTCAATTTGTACCCTTTCCAAAACCGAAGACCGAGTACGAAAAATGTCTTTGATGGATCAAACTTTGTGGAAGACTGCATCATCAACTGAATCCATCTAAAATCAACCGGAACAGATATGTTTGCACGAAGGTATGCCCTATATTTGATTTTCAATACATGTCTCGTATAAATGAATTTGAAGTTCTTCGCTAGCATAACACTGCTGCGTGTGAATTATTGACACACTTGATCTGTGTTGAGCGATATTTTGTGATGATCTGACTCCACAAACGTGTCTCTGTTCTCGGCTACCGAGCTAAGCTAAACCGGACTGGCAGTCCTAAAAGGCTTCGACGTGCACCAAGACACCAAGACTGAAGGAAGGATGTTTGAGGACACTAAAGTAGTGATTGTCGTACTCGGTCGGGACTTACGTAGGTTCGGCACTAATTCAAGAATAATTATTGAGGGGAGCGCGTGACGTTACACAAAGAAAACGAGAGAAACAACTCGTAAATCAAGCCTCGCCTTCTTTTCCTTCATACGGCTGTTCACAAACGGCTATACAGATACATATACAGATTCTGCACACAAGTGTGATATGTAGCACGAAAATAGGAAACTGTCAATGACGAATTCGTCTTTGGGTTATAATATATTATATTATGTGGCATCTCGGTCTTCCTCTGACTCCGGAAAGATCTCGCGCCAATATCAATGGTTTCTCCGTCGATATGCATGGAAATACCAATGAAATACCCCTCGCTGAAATACTTGAAGCCCTGCTGTCTGCTTTTCAACGATATTTCACGATTCGCTAAGAATGCGAATGAGAAATCAGCCGGTAAATCGGACAATTTCGCTCTAGTCTTTTCTTTGTGCGCCACCATTTTTGCTAATTGTTTGTCTGAGGTTAGCACACATGGGGTGACGTTACTTCAGAAGGCGTGATCAATTGACCCCTCCGTACAGGGCACTTAACCACGCCTCCTGAAGTGACGTCACGCCACGTGCGCTGACGTAAGACAAACAGTAAAAATGGCAAATACAATACAATACATTCTTAACTGAGAGAGACGCCATGCTTCTGATTTTATTCAATCATTCACACGTAGCAATGTTACGCTAGCGGAGAACGTATCATTCATTTATACGAGACGTGTATTAAAAATCAAATTTAGGGCATATCTTCATGCAAACAGTCTGGATAAGCTTCGGCCGAGAGCCAGCAAGAAATCGATACGTTTGTGCAGTCCGATCTTCGCTAAATATCGCTCAACAAAGAATAAGTGTGGCAATCGTTCACACGCAGCAGTGTTATGCTTGCGAAGAACTTCAAATTCATTTATACGAGACATCTATTGAAAATCAAATATAGGGCATACCTTCGTGCAAACATATGTGTTCCAGTTTATATTAGATGGATTTAGTTGATGATGCGGTCTTCCACAAAGTTTGATCCATCGAAGGCATTTTTCGTACTGGGTCTTCGGTTTTGGAAAGGGTACGAATCGAACTCCACCAACTAGCCTTTCAGGATACCTGTCGTCACTATTACAAAGTCTGTGACTACACCTCTTAACCATATTTTTTGTTAAATAACCCAAATACGCGATAAAACGCTAACAAAACCTTTACTGGACCATTCAATGTTGTCTGAGAAAATGGCGGGAGCAAAAACGGGCTTTGGTTTATGCAGATCTCTGGCCTCTGATTGGTCAGTGACACGGATTGCGCAATATCCACAAAGGGGTCAATTGAACCAAAACAGAAGAAATTTCAATCCACTCGGGGAATCCTGTGCAGGTGATTTGCTTTTACAAGATGATTCATGTGTGACACTCATTTAAAAACATTCATTGCTTGCCAAATTTTCTTTGGAAGTTTACAGATTTTTTTCACAGTATTCATATCGGTCAAATTCCCAATTTCTGGTGTTTTAGGAACTGGAACCCCCAAATTATGTAGAAATAAATACATTGATTGGTAATCTAACAATTTTTTTTAATGGAATTACAGAAAGAAGTATAAAACTATTCCATGATATCCCATTATACTTATGGAAATACAAGATGGGAGGACAAAAAGAAGTATAAAAATAATGTACTGAGCCATGTTATTTATTAAAATAGTCGTACAGTAAATTCAAAGTTTATTAGTGTGTTTTATAATTTCATAAATATCAAACAGGGTGTGGATTTATTATTTTTATTTATTCATGTTTTTTGTCACTATTTCTTTGGAATGTGCCTTTTTGAGGATGTTTTTTTCCAATTTTATTAAAAACTAACATTTGAGCTGAGAGAAAAATGGGCACTTTTTTTTAAAAAAGTTTAAAATATTATTATATTATTCTGAAAGTATTATTACAATTCATTTGGTTATGCTTTCAACATTTCAAAAAGAAAACGTGAATGCTAAGATAAAATCGGAATGAGGTTCCTGAATTGTATTATTAATTGATAAATTAATTATATTATTTATATACTATATTAGATATATGTAAAGCGTTTAATTACTAAATTTTAATACAATGTTAACTGCTTCAACTTTACGGCGAGAAGTCAACGCATGTGATTAGCATTTGGTAAGATGTATTTTTGAATATAAATATTGGAACTGATATTTGGTCCAACAAATAATCACAGAGTGAACACCATACTGAAATGAAAAAGATCAATATCACGCAATCAAATTTTATTTGAGGACACAGACGTTCATACACATAAATCTTAAAAATGATAAAATCGTGACCTAATAAACTGGTTACCAAGATGTTAATAACGTGGGCTGAAAAAAAGATCCTTTATTTTAATTTACATCATCATATAGCATTATAATAATAACATAACAATAGGGTATAACTATGTACCCATCTGTCTACTGCACAGGTTTCAAACTCAAGGCCCGGGGGCAGATCCGGCCCGCCACTTGATTTTATGTGGCTCGCCAAGGCAAATCATGTGTTAACGTCCATGATTCTTATTAAAATCTGGGCAAAAATGTCAAATTGTCATATAATAAATACAAATATTTGAGACATGGCATGCGATTTTGGATCACCAAACATCAGCAATAGTTGAACAACCCATTCGTCCTTGATTTCTATTTCCAAAACTAGTTCATAAAGTTCAGGTTTAAAAATGATGAGGCGATGAAAGAATTTTATGGTTTCAGTCATCACGGCCCTCTGAGAGGTTTTAATCGGCTCATCATATTTACACATGAAATTTATGAACAAGTTTTGGAGTCAGAAATCAAAGGTAATGCTTTTTGTCAACTGTTGTTTATGTTTTGGAACACAAAATGTTCAAGGTTTTCTTTAACACTGTATGACATTCACTTCCAAAACCTTCAACCTTTGACCTGAAATCCATACTGCTGTGCGGTTTCAGACCAATAGTGTACATTACAAAAAGTATTTCCATTTACAGTAATTCCTGATCACATAATCATCTGGTCGTTTCACCCCAAAGAGTTTTTCTTTTCGGCTCAATTGACCCCTCCGTGGATATTGCGCAATCGGCGTCACTGACCAATCAGAGGCCAGAGATCTGCATAAACCAAAGCCCGTTTTTGCTCCCGCCATTTTCTCAGACAACATTGAATGGTCCAGTATAGGTTTAGTTAGCGTTTTATCGCGTATTTGGGTTATTTAACAAAAAATATGGTTAAGACGTGTAGTCACGGACTTTGTAATAGTGACGACAGGTATCCTGAAAGGCGAGTTGGTGGAGTTCGATTCGTACCCTTTCCAAAACCGAAGACCCAGTACGAAAAATGCCTTCGATGGATCAAACTTTGTGGAAGACCGCATCATCAACTAAATCCATCTAATATCAACCGGAACAGATATGTTTGCACGAAGGGATGCCCTATATTTGATTTTCAATACGTCTCGTATAAATGAATTTGAAGTTCTTCGCTAGCATAACACTGCTGCGTGTGAACGATTGACACACTTATTCTTTGTTGAGCGATATTTAGCTATGATCGGACTGCACAAACGTGTCGCTTTTTTGCTGGCTTGCGGCCAGAAATTTAACCACACTGTGTTTGCACGAAGATATGCCCAATATTTGATTTTTAATACACGTCTCGTATAAATGAATGAGACGTTCATCGCTAGCATAACATTGCTACGTGTGAATGATTGAATGAAATCAGAAGGATGGCGTCTCTCTCAGTTAAGAATGTATTGTATTTAGAATCTATATCGTTGATTTGAATGAAATCAGAAGCATGGCGTCTGCACGTCTAACAATGTATTTGTATTGTATTGTATTTGCCATTTTTTACGAATTGTTTGTCTTACGTCAGCGCACGTGGCGTGACGTCACTTCAGGAGGCGTGGTTAAGTGCCCTGTACGGAGGGGTCAATTATGCCCTTATTTGAAATGGACATCACAAAAACACACAAAGCAAATGTTTCGCTACAAGTGTTTTCGCGTGGGTGCTAATTTCCAACACTTTCCCACTGGAGGCCTACAAGAAGTTACATAGAATACAATCATCCTTGTTGGGTGAAACTACGAAATCTCCTCAGATGCGAGGCAAAACCTTCGTTGCCCGCTGCTATTCTCATCAACACACTTGTGATTTTTAGCCTGATACTTATGAGACAATGTGAGGCCGCAAACTGAGCAAACAAAAGGTTTCTTTCTGGTGTGTGTTCTTGTGTGATTTTTAAAGTTTCCCTTCTGAGAGAATCCTTTACCACAAACTAAGCAAGAGAAAGGTTTCTCCCCAGTGTGGGTTCTTGTGTGGCGTTTTAAGGTTCCCTTTTCAGAGAATCTTTGGTCACAAACTGAACAGGCAAAAGGTTTTTCTCCGGTGTGGGTTCTTCTGTGGCGTTTTAAGGTTCCGTTTTCAGAGAATCTTTGACCACAAACTAAACAGGAAAAAGGTTTTTCCCCAGTGTGGGTTCTTGTATGACTTTTCAAGTGTCCCTTTTCAGTGAATCTTTGACCGCAAATTGAGCAGGAAAAAGGTTTCTCCCCAGTGTGTGTTCTTATGTGACTTTTTAAAGTTCCCTTTTGAGAGAATTTTTGACCACAGAGAGAGCAGACAAAAGGTTTCTCTCCAGTGTGGGTTCTTGAGTGTGATATTAACTTACCCTTTACAATGAATCTTTTACCACAGTCGGGACATGCAAAAGGTTTCTCTCCGGTATGTAATTTTATGTGCTGTTTCAAATTGCTCTTAGAAGTAAAACTTTTCCTACACTTGGAACATTGCCAGCATTTGCTGTCAGTGGGACATGTCATGTTACGTCCCGACTGTTCTTTATTTGCATCGTAGTCTGAAGAGTGTGACGTCTCATCACCATCTGATAGTGGCGCTAAGAGGCTGTCTGGTTTTGATCCACCACCGTGGTCTCCATCACCTTCTGTGTTGCTGCGTTGACTTGAGCTGCCGCTGGGAGGCTCCGCCCTTTGATTTTGCTCACTTTGATCTTCATATTCACTCTTCAAAGGGTCCTCCGTCAAAAAAACCTTTATGATTTCATCCTCCTCTTCCTCTTTAATGTGGACAAACTCTTCCTCCTCCTCTTTGATTTGTTGAACCTCTTCACCCTCCTCTTCCTCTTTAATGCTGGGCGACTCTGACTGCTGCAGCTCTAGAACGAGATTTTCCCCGACATCTACAAGACACAAGAAGACAAATAAACATGGATGGAATATGATATCTTCCTAATATTCAATGTGGCATTGGCGAGTTGGACGACCCCATCACTTGGTATGCTGGCCCGGAGGCCAATCACAATTGACCCCTCCGTGGATATTGCGCAATCTGACCAATCAGAGGCCAGAGATCTGAATAATCTCATGCTCAAATCTCAGACAACGCTGGATGGTCCAGTATATCTTCTGTTGGCGTTTTATCGCGTATTTGGGTTCTTTAACACTATATATGGTTAAGAGGTGTAGTCACGGACTTTGTAATAGTGATGACAGGTATCCTGATTGGCTAGTTGGTGGAGTTCAATTTATACCCTTTCCAAAACCGAAGACCCAGTACGAAATATGTCTTTGATGGATCAAACTTTGTCGAAGACCGCATCAACTGAATCCATCTAAAATCAACCGGAACAGAAGACCGAGTACGAAAAATGTCTTCGATGACAATGTCTTTGATGTCTTCTTGTGAGAAATCACAAACTTAACCATGCCTCCTGAAGTCAGACAATTAGCAAAAATATCAGCGCAGCAAGAAAACAATAGCTGTCCGATTTACCGGCTGATTTCTCACTTGCATTCTTAGCTAACAGTGAAATATCGTTGAAGAGCAGACAGCAGGGCTTCAAGTATTTCAGCGAGCGGTATTTCAATGGTATTTACATGCATATCGACGGAGAAACCATTGCTATTAGCGTGAGATCTTTGCGGAGTCAGAGGAAGACCGAGAAGCCACAAAATATAATATATTATAACCCAAAGACGAATTCGTCATTGACAGTTTCCTATTTTCGCGTTACATATCACACTTGTGTGCAGAATCTGTATATGTATCTGTATAGCCGTTTGTGAACAGCCGTATGAAGGAAAAGAAGGCGAGGCTTGATTTACGAGTTGTTTCTCTCGTTTTCTTTGTGTAACGTCACGCGCTCCCCTCAATAATTATTCTTGAATTAGTGCCGAACCTACGTAAGTCCCGACCGAGTACGACAATCACTGCTTTAGTGTCCTCAAACATCCTTCCTTCAGTCTTGGTGTCTCGGTGTACGTCGAAGGCTTTTAGGACTCGCTAGTCCGGTGTAGCTTAGCTCGCTAGCCACCAACAAAGAGAAACGTTTGTGCAAAGGTCCTCGCACAGTATCGCTCAACACAGATCAAGTGTGTCAATCATTCAGACGTAGGTATGTTATGCAAGCCAAGAACTGCTAATTCATTTATATGAGACATGCATTGAAAATCAAATATAGGGCATACCTGCGTGCAAACATAGTCCGGTTTATCTTAGCTCGCTAGCCGGCAACAAAGAGACACGTTTGTGCAGTAAGATCATCGCAAAATATCGCTCAACACAGATCAAGTGTGTCAATCATTCACACGTAGCTATATTATGCAAGCAGAGAAATGCTAATTCCTTTATATGAGACATGTATTGAAAATCAAATTTTGGGTTTACCTTCGTGCAAACATATCTGTTCCGGTTGATTTTAGATGGATTCAGTTGATCATGCGGTCTTCCACAAAGTTTAATCCATCGAAGACATTTTTCGTACTCTGTCTTCGGTTTTGGAAAGGGTATAAATTGAACTCCACCAACTAGCCAATCAGGATACCTGTCGTCACTATTACAAAAGCTGTGACTACACCTCTAATCCCTAAGACGTGATAAAACGCAAACAAAAGCTCTACTGAACCATGCGACTTTGTCTGAGGTTATGGCGGACGACAACAAGGGGCGTGGTTTAGGCCCATCTCTGGCCTCTGATTGGTCAGCGACGCGGCCCACGCAATTTCTACGGAGGCGAAAACATCAAATTTGGCATTAAATATGGTTCTTTTATGCCAAGTGTCTCTCGTTTTTCCACGTACCTTCATTTACTATCACCTTCTAAATGTTTAACGGTCTCGGACAAAACTCCGGGCGTCGTGCGATAAGAAGTATTTTTGCGTTGTCTCCAACTGACTTAGCATTGAACAATGGTTTGTTTGACGGACACTTCCGGCCTGTGATGTGATTTGATGACGTAGGTGTACGAGCTCTATAGCGCACATCCCTTACACACTTAAAAAGAAATGCTTTTGTGATCTATAGGAACTGTAATAAATATTTACGAGGCATTTGTGTCCAAAAATGTGGGCAAGTCTTAATCTGGCTACTTAAATCAAATGTTCCATCAAAAAATTTCAAAGTTCAAAACGATACAAACGGTTAGGGATAGGGTTAAAAATTCTATTTTGGGGGGCTTTTTACCTGCAGACTTTATCCTAATGCATAGGAATTACTTTTGGCATTAAACATTTGAATTTTCATTAAATACTTCATGACAACTACTATTCTCACCAGCACACTTGTGTGTCTTGAGGCGATCCTTCCGAGAGAATCTTTGACCGCACCCTGAGCAGGAAAACGGTTTCTCTCCGGTGTGCGTTCTCGTGTGTATTTTTAAGGCTCCCTTCTGAGTGAACCTTTGACCACAAACTGAGCAGGAATAAAGTTTTTCTCCAGTGTGCATTCTCATGTGTATCTTTAAGGTTCCTTTCTGAGTGAATCTTTGACCACATTCTGAGCAGGAAAAAGGTTTATCTCCAGTGTGGGTCCTTGCGTGTATTGTCAATTTTCCCTTTGCAGTGAACCTTTGACCGCAAATTAAGCAAGCAAACGGTTTCTCTCCAGTGTGCCTTCTTGCGTGCACTGTTAATTTCCCATTCTCGGAGAACCTTTGACCGCAAACTGAACAGGCAAAAGGTTTCTCTCCAGTGTGTGTTCTTGTGTGCCTGGTCAAGTCTCCTTTATAAGAGAATCTTTTACCACAATCTGAACAGGCAAAAGCTTTTTCTCCAGTGTGTGTTCTCGTGTGCTGTTTCAAACTGCTCTTAAAAGCAAAGGTTTTCCCACACTGGGAACATTTCCATCGTTTGTCATCAGTGTGACATGACATACCACCTTCAGACTGTTGATCTTCATCATCATCATCATCATCGTCAGCACGAGGCGAGTGAGATGTCATGTCTAATTGTGGATCTAAGTGGCGTTCTGACTGTGATCCTCCACAGTGGTCTGCATCACCTTCTGTAGTCATGTGTTGACTTGAGTTGCTTCTGCTCTCCTCAGCCTCAAATTCATCTTCACTCTTCAAATGGACACCAGTTGATGGAAACTCGGTGATATCCGCCTCTTCCTCGTCGAAGTAGGGCTGCGCTTTTTCCTTCTCTTTTTTCATGGACGTTGGCTCCAATTCCTCCGCCTCCTCTTTGATGCGGACGTGCGCTTCATTCTCCACTTCCTCTTTAATGCGACGAGACTCTGGCTGAAGCCGCTCAGGACGAAGATCTTTATTGATGTCTACAAGACAAGACCAAAAAAAAAAGAAAAAAAGAGAAAGGATGAACAAAATTGCTAATTCTACTTTGGTACTAATCTATTCTTTTTAGGAAAGAGCAAAATCAATAATGTAATTGTAACGGTAACAGTTTAAACCAGGATTGGCAAATTTATTTCTGTCGTGGGCCACTTTGTAGTTCCGGTTTACCTCAGAGGGCCGTTATGACCATAAAAATCTTTTATCGCCTCATTATATTTGGCGGAGAAATATATTAGGATAGTACAGGGCATGTAGGAGGGCAGCAGAACAGCGGTGAGGTGTGCCGTTGGTGTGTCAGAAGAATTTAAGGTGGAGGTGGGACTGCATCAGGGATCCGCCCTGAGCCCCTTCCTGTTTGTGGTAGTAATGGATAGGCTGACAGATGAGGTTGGACTGGAATCCCCTTGGACGATGATGTTCGCAGATGATATTGTGAGCCGCAGTGAAAGCAGGAAGCAGGCGGAGGAACAATTAGAAAGATGGAGGCATGCAACTGGAAAGGAGAGGAATGAAGATTAGCCGAAGTAAAACAACATATATGTGCACAAATGAGAGGGGCGGAGGAGGAAGAGTGAAGCTCCAGGGAGAAGAATTAGCGAAGGTGGACGACTTCAAATCTTTAGAGTGAACAATCCAGAACAATGGTGAGTGTGGTAAGGAAGTGAAGAAACTGGTCCAAGCAGGTTGGAACAGCTGGCGAAAGGTGTCTGGTGTGTTATGTGACAGAAGAGTCTCTGCTAGGATGAAGGCCAAAGTTTACAATACAGTGGTGAGGCCGGCCATGATGTACGGATTAGAGACGGTGGCACTGAAGAAACAACAGGAAGCTGAACTGGAGGTGGCAGAAATGAAGATGTTGAGGTTCTCGCTCGGAGTGACCAGGTTGGATAGGATTAGAAATGAGCTCATTAGAGGGACAGCCAAAGCTGGATGTTTTGCAGACAAGATTCGAGAGAGCAGACTTCGATGGTTTGGACATGTTCAGAGGTGAGAGAGTGAGTGTATTGGTGGATGGGTGCTGAGGATGGAGCTGCCAGGGAAGAGAGCGAGAGGAAGACCAAAGAGAAGGTTTATGGATGTGGTGAGGGAAGACATGAGGGCAGTTGGGGTTAGAGAGGAAGATGCAGGAGATAGGCTAAGATGGCAAAAGATGACACGCTGTGGCGACCCCTAACGGGTCAAGCCGAAAGAAAAAGAAGATTCTATTTACACCTGAAATTTATGTGGAATCCGAAATAGAGACAAATGGGTTTTTCAAATATCTTTCAGGCTTGGTAACACAAAAACTGCTAGTAATCTCTCAATGTTATCATTTATGATGTGACGGTTTGAAATTTTTATACACATTTTCACAAGGATCACGGAAGTTGACATTGATCATTTGTCCTTCTCGAGCCACATAAAATCATGCGTCGGGCTGGATTTGGCCCCCACGGCCTTGACTTTGACACCCGTGGTCTGAATTATGCTAAAAAAATTTCAACCTGTTTGTGACCCACGTAAAATTTCTCCATGACTCACTTGTGGGTCCCGACCCACCAGTTGAGAATCCCCAGTCTCGACGGTCCGAATTTCTGGAACCTAATCCTAGCGATTAATGAGCAACACTGTAGTCGGGCGCTGACCCGTCACGCATGCCAAACAGCCTGTTCATTCGGTTTCCAAGTGAAAAAAGGAATATATGACTCGTGGAAAGGGAAATTCTATTGACTGGAAAAAACAGGGTCAGATATGTGGTGCCTGACAAACATTCCAAACTCAGAGCTGATCACTTCGAACTTGACTTTGTTTTGAGGACCGCCCTGTTTGGAGAAAGACTCAGCAAAAAGTATTAGGTACAGAGGCAGAGGCTGCGATCTTCCAGCCGTCAAGTCCCCAACCATCAGCAAGAGAACTAAATATTGCAGCCTCCGTGGTGCCGTGGACACGTGGCACACAAGAGGTGACAATTTCCTTGTACAGTGGTGCCTCTACTTACAAAATAAATTTGTTCCGGAAGTTGCTTCATCATGTGATTTTTTTGTAAATATAAGTGCATTTTAAGTGGGAATAGTCAAATCCAGGCGGCACGGTGGAACAGCTGGGTAAAGCGCTGGCCTCACAGTTCTGAGGTCCCGGGTTCGATCCCGGCCCCGCCTGTATGGAGTTTGCATGTTCTCCCCGTGTCTGCGTGGGTTTTCTCCGAGCACTTTTTCTCCCACATCCCAAAAACATGCAACATTAAAGCTCAAGTGTCATGAAATGGATGATTTTTAGTATGTTATTAATGGAAAAACGGCAGCCGGTATGGACCCATCTGTTTTTTCACCACAAAACATAATTTTGACGTACACAGCTTTTTGTAAAACCCGCCATGAAAATCCTCTCAAGGGATTTGAAGCAGGAAGTGATGTACACAGCAGGACTGCCCTCAAGTGGACTCGTTGGTTTCTATTAGTTTTACCTCCAGGAAGGTAGCTCGTTGTTCCTTTGTGTTAGCCAAAATGCCGGCTCGTTGCATTGCTGGACATTCCTTGAAAAACTCAAGAGGATGGATTTACCTGCGTAAGTTTGCAAGAGACCCGGTTCGTTGTGAAAAATGGATTGCATAGGTGCAAAGGACGATAGCTTCATGGGTTCCAAATGACAAGTAGGTGTGTATACAGCTACTAAAAAAAAATAATACATAATAGAATCCATCCTCCCGATTGTTCGAATAATGTCCAGCAATACAACAAGCCAGCATTTTGGCTAACACGAAGGAACAAAGAAATACCATCCAGCAGGCAAAACTAGTAGAAACATATGAGACCGCCTGAGGCCTGAATGGGCATCTGCTACTAACAACACTTTCCTGCTTCTTCTCGAAAACAAATCCCTCAAGAAGATTTTCGTGGCGGGAGTGACAAAAACCCATATATGGCAAAATCATGTTATGTGGTGAAAAAACGCATGGGTCCATTGCGGCTGCCTTTTTTTTTTTTTTTTTTTTTTTTAATAATACACTAAAAATAATGCATTTCATGACAGTGGAGCTTTAAGAACATCTCTAGTAACGAAAAATCCAGGTTACGAAGGGAAAAAAATGGCGCTGGATTCCACTAACCCTAAGCATCCTGTATCTTGGTTTGTGTGCCGCGATAGAGCTGCTCTCCCTTATGACGTATGACAGGGGTGTTAAATGTGTCGATGTGTGCGTTGCACGGCCTCCGTGTTGGGCTTGCCCGTGAAGGCTGCCGTGTAAGCTCGCCCGCAAAGGCTGGCATGATGGCTTGCGAGCGAAGGATGCCACCTTGTCCCTTGCGGACAAGCATGGCTTCGGCCAGGCTGGCTCATAGATACTCTCTGGGAGTTTTTCGCCTCCGCGGCAGCATGTCCGCTGGTCACTTTGTTTATGGCGCACTCAGCTGCGAGCGACAACAACGCCGTAAAGCGGCCCGGTTTGGCACCGCGATGAACCAGCTCGGTGCCACCCCGGCCGAAGCCGTGATTGGCTCGGCGCACCCGGGCCGCGGCGTTGTGATCGCTCGCAGCTGAGTACGCTACATACTGTCATACTGTTGGGGAGTCTGTTGTTTGTTAGAAGTGATCCGCATATCATCTAAATATGCCCCGAAACGATAGGATAGTATTGCCCCAGACACTTGACTCGATTGTGAGACATTCTCTTCTTCGAATAGAGCTTCCGTGTCTGAATGGGCGTGTCCCGCAGTAGGGGCCACAGCGTGTTTTCAATGGCGAAGGTCCGGGGTGACGTCACGGACAGTAAATGCAGCCAATATGGCGACCACTTGGATGTCAAATGAGACTTCTGCAACTTTGCGCATGGATGACGTGCTCTCCTCTCGTAATTATTTTTTCGTGTAGACAATGAAGTGAATAATGTTATATGTATTTCTCATTTCACTATCTAGTTTTGAATGTTTATAGGGATGACACTTGACCTTTTATGACCTTCTGAAGAAGGACGGCGAAGAGGGAACTTCGGAACAGAAGTCACACCCGGCGTTTAGGGCATCGCGTGGGAGGACTGAATTTCACTCCGTTTTTCGGCCTGGCAAGGCATCGTGTGCAGACCAGAAAGCGGCGAAAGAATTTGTTTGGAAATTCGAACAATTGGCAGTGGAAGAAAGCTCGGTTGCACACCAAGTTTTCAATTGTGACGAGACGGGCCAATTTTAGAAAAAGTGTACATTTGTAACACCGGAGGAGAAGTAACTGCCAGGCCACAAGTCAATGAAGGACCGCCTTACGCTTACTCTTTGTGCCAATGCCAGCGGGGATTTTTGAGTCACTTGCCCTAATTTTTTGCATTGTTGCGCAACACCAAAGGTAAATATATATATATTTTTTTAATTATTATCCTTTATATTATGTACTTATTTTTGGAGGCAGCAGTGGGGTGAGAGGGCTTGGAACGGATTAGGGTATTTACATGTAAATTGCAAATTCAGGTTAAGAAATTATTTCCGGAACGGATTAATTGATAAATTCAAGGCACCACTGTACATAATGTAAAGAATAATAAAAAATGGCGTTCATTTACCTTTGGCGTTGGGAGATTATACGAAGAGAAGGGTGAGTGACAAGCAAACAGCATCGTGGGGGACAGGACGGAGGCAAACTTTGACAGCCGAGAGAAAATACGTACGAACAACTTAATTCCACTAAAGTTTCTTGGGGGCCCATGGTGAAGAAAGATGAATAAACTTCCAAAAAACACAAACAAAAATGTTGTACTTTTCTAATGTGAGCTAGCTTTATTCAGTGACATTCAAGTGTCCAAGGAAATAGAAAAGCATCATGGCTAAAAGACTAACGTCCCTCCTAGCCAATGGGATGCCACGAAGATGCGACAGCGATAGCTATTGGGAGGGCAGCTCTATCCCGCCACGTTCAAACCAAGATACAGGAAGAGCATCATGGGTAAAGACTGACATCCCTTCTAGCCAATGGGATGCCAGGAAGATGCTACCACGATAGCCAATGGGAGAGCAGCTCTATCCATCCATGTTCAAACCAAGATACAGGAAGTGCATCATGGGTAAAGACTGACATCCCTTCTAGCCAATGGGATGCCAGGAAGATGCTACCACGATAGCCAATGGGAGAGCAGCTCTATCCATCCATGTTCAAACCAAGATAAAAGAAGTGCATCATGGGTAAAGAGTGACGTCCCTTCTAGCCAATGGGATGCCAGGAAGATGGTACCACGATAGCCAATGGGAGAGCAGGTCTATCCATCCATGTTCAAACCAAGATACAAGAAGTGCATCATGGGTAAAGAGTGACGACCCTCCTAGCCAATGGGATGCCAGGAAGATGGTACCACGATAGCCAATGGGAGAGCAGGTCTATCCATCCATGTTCAAACCAAGATACAGGAAGTGCATCATGGGTAAAGAGTGACGTCCCTCCTAGCCAATGGGATCCCAGGAAGAATCTAGGGTGACAGCCAATGGGGGTCCTGCTATATATTACCACAGAAATCATGATACAGGAAGTGCATCAGGGATAAAGATTGATGTCCCTCCTCGCCAATGGATGCCAGGAAGATGTACGTGACAGCCAATGAGAGAGCAGCTCTATCGCGCCACACAAACCAAGATACAGGATGTTTACGTTGGGTGGAATCCAGCGCCATTTTTTTTCCCTTTTCTGTCCTGAATATTTTCTTCGTAACGAGAGAATATTTTTCTGCGGAGGCGTTTTTGTAACCTGAACTTTTCTTTACTAGAGATGTTCGTAAGTACAGGCACCACTCTATCAACTGGGGCATGTTCTGGCTCTCATTTTATCACGTTCACTAGGTTTGTGCCTGTATTTTGACATTCATTTTGACAGGAAATAATTTGGCGGCCATTTTAGGAATCAGGTTAGCAGTCACTTTTCTGCTGGACGTTTTGCCTTGTTTGGACCTTCGAAACATGTACCATCTATCAATTTGGTCGAATGCGATCCCGGCCATTTAGAAAAGAGGGCGAATAGGCGTGCCTCAGGGTGGTGTTCGATCCCCACTCCTGTTCAATTTATACATGCCAAAAAATCCCCATGCCGCCCGCCGATGTCGCTCTCACGTCGTGAGCCGACGACATCTCGATCTACGCGTCCGACAGCAACATCAATGCCGCGTGAGAGCGTGTGAACGACTACCTCGACAATTGACCCCTCCGTACAGGGCACTTAACCACGCCTCCTGAAGTGACGTCACGCCACGTGCGCTGACATAAGACAAACAATTTGTAAAAAATGGCAAATACAATACAATACAATACATTGTTAGACGTGCAGACGCCATGCTTCTGATTTCATTCAAATCAACGATATATTATAGACTCTAAATACAATACTATTACAAATGGCGGGAGCAAAAACGGGCTTTATCCAATATACAAAATGGCGGGAGCAAAAACGGGCTTCATCCAATATCCACGGAGGGGTCAATTGACCCCTCCGTGGATATTGCGCAATCCGTGTCACTGACCAATCAGAGGCCAGAGATCTGCATAAACCAAAGCCCGTTTTTGCTCCCGCCATTTTCTCAGACACCATTGAATGGTCCAGTATAGGTTTTGTTAGCGTTTTATCGCGTATTTGGGTTATTTAACAAAAAATATGGTTAAGAGGTGTAGTCACGGACTTTGTAATAGTGACGACAGGTATCCCGAAAGGCGAGTTGGTGGAGTTCGATTCGTACCCTTTCCAAAACCGAAGACCCAGTCCGAAAAATGCCTTCGATGGATCAAACTTTGTGGAAGACCGCATCATCAACTAAATCCATCTAATATCAACCGGAACACATATGTTTGCACGAAGCTATGCCCTATATTTGATTTTCAATACATGTCTCGTATAAATGAATTCGAAGTTCTTCGCTAGCATAACACTGCTGCGTGTGAACGATTGACACACTTATTCTTTGTTGAGCGATATTTAGCGATGATCGGACTGCACAAACGTATTGATTTCTTGCTGGCTCGCGGCCAGAAGCTTAACCAGACTGTGTTAGCACAAAGATATGCCCTAAATTTGATTTTTAATCCACGTCTCGTATAAATGAATGAGACGTTCATCGCTAGCATAACACTGCTACGTGTGAACGATTGACACACTGATTCTTTGTTGAGCGATATTTAGCGATGATCGGACTGCACAAACGTATTGATTTCTTGCTGGCTAGCGGCCGAAGCTTAACCAGACTGTGTTTGCACAAAGATATGCCCTAAATTTGATTTTTAATCCACGTCTCGTATAAATGAATGAGACGTTCTCCGCTAGCATAACATTGCTACGTGTGAATGATTGAATAAAATCAGAAGCATGGCGTCTCTCTCAGTTCAAAATGTATTGTATTTAGAATCTATAATATATCGTTGATTTGAATGAAATCAGAAGCATGGAGTCTCTCTCAGTTAAGAATGTATTGTATTGTATTTGCCATTTTTACTGTTTGTCTTACGTCAGCGCACGTGGCGTGACGTCACTTCAGGAGGCGTGGTTAAGTGCCCTGTACGGAGGGGTCAAGTCCTGGTCAAACATGAACTCCGTCACTCTGTCCACCACGTTCTCCTCATCATATATCCACACACGAAGTTTATGATCTAGTTTTGGAAGGGGAATAGGTTTTTCAACTATTGGTCACGTTTGGTAAAAAAAATAAATAAATACTTGTAATATCTCAACATTATCATTTACGATGCGTGACAATTTCAAATTATGGTACAGATTTTTCACAAGATTCATGGAAGTTGACACACTAGATTTGTCTTTGCCGGTCACATAAAAATCACGTGGCCGGCCGGATTTGGCCCTCGGGCCTTGAGTTTGACACCTGTGCTCGTGAGGATAAGATGGACGGAAAATGGATGAATGTTTAAATGTATTCAATATGCACTTGGCTGGCAACCAGTTCAGGGTGTACCCCGCCTCCTGCCCGTTGACAGCTGGGATAGGCTCCAGCGTTCTTGGGGACCCTCGTGAGGATAAGCGATGAAGAAAATGGATGGATGTATTCAATATCATGTCTTATATTGTTATTCTAGTTTACCAACAGAATTAAAGTCAGTCCCAAGTGTCCATGTTTTTAAATCAAGGTTTAAAAAAACTTTTTATCCTCATGCTTATGATTGAACATTTCCCATTTTCCAAATTTTTAGTCATTTTATTCCGTTTGAAAATGCTTTCGATCGGTCTACGTCAGGTGCGTCAAAGTCATTTTTGTCACGGGCCGCGTTGTAGTGACAGTTTCCTTCAGAGGGCCGCTATGACTGAAATTTTTTTTTTTAATTTTTGATTGCCTCATCATATTTACAAATGAAATTTATTGGAATCAGAAATAAAGGGGGATGGGTTTTTTAACTATCGTTCATGTTTGGCATCACAAAAATGGTTTTAATATTCCGTTATGATTTATGATACATGACATCCATCCATCCAGTTTCTTTGCCGCTTATCCTCACAAGTGCCACAGGCGTGCTGGAGCCTACAAGTGGAAGAATTTTAGCAAATCAACACTTTTAATATTATTATTTAATATATCCATCCATTTTCTTAGCATCTTATCCTCACAAGGGTCGCGGGGAGTGCTGGAGCCTATCCCAGGTGTCAACAGGCAGGAGGCAGGGTTACACCCTGAACCGGTTGCCAGCCAATCGTAGGGCACATGGAGACAAACAGCCGCACTCAAAATCACACCTAGTAGTGTCCAATTAATGTTGCATGTTTTTGGGGTGTGGGAAGAAACTGAAGTGCCCAGAGGAAACCCATGCAAGCACGGGGAGAACATGCAAACTCCACACTGGTGGGGCCAGGATCGAACCTGGGTCCTCAGAACTGTGAGGCCAACGCTTTACCAGCTGATCCACCGTGCCGCCTGATATATGACAATTAGACTTTTTTTGGTACAGATTTTCACAAGAACCATGGAAGTTGACAAACTAGATTTGCCTTTGCGGGCCACATTCAATCATGCGGCGGGCCGGGTCCGGCCCCCGGGCTTTCACTTTGACACCCGTGTTGGTTTTGTTTTGTTTCATGTCATTGTATGTGTCAAGCAGATCAGGAAAAGCTCATCCGTGGTTTTATCTGAAGTAGACTTGACTACTGTAATGGTCTTGTTCTCCCAAAAAAAAAAAAAAAAAAGTCATTCAGAATGGTGCAGCTCGCGTTCTGACCAAAACAAAGCGGTCAGAGCATAGAACTCCAATGCTAAAGTCCTTGCACTGGCTTCCAGTCAGCTTTAGAATAGATTTGAAAGTTCTGCTACTGGTCTATAAATCACCAAATGATTTAAGTCCTGAATACATGAAAGAAATGCTTACTGAATCCAAACTCAGAAGAGCTCTGAGATCGACTGACTCAGATCAAATAGTGGATCGCAGAGTCCAAAGCAAGCGTAGCGAAGCAGCATTTAGCCATTATGCTACACGAAAATGGAATAAATTGCCAACAGAGGTGAGGTCAGCCCCAAGTGTGAAAGTTTTTAAATCCACATTGAAAACTCGTCTTTTTTTTTCTTATGCTTTTTTAGAAAATATCCACTTTTTGATCAAACTACTTGCACTGTATGCGGTGTTAATTCTTTTTTTTTTAATATATATTTTGTTCGTCATTTTTATTGTTTTTATCCCATTTTAAATGTTTTATCGCTTTCATTTTCAAATGCCTTTAATCATGTAAATCCCATTGAGTTACTGTGTGTATAAAATATAATATATATATATATATATATATATATATATATATATATATATATATATATACAAATAAATTTGCTTTACTTTACTACTATTTCTTTTTCCGTGTACTCCAATTGACATTTTATTCCGAGATGTGAATACGGATTTTGTGTATGATGTCACATTTCTTGTCCGGCTTAATTTTTTCTTTCAGGTGTAAGAGTTGTTTTTTTAAAGGTCAAGTGTCATCCCTATAAACATTCTAAAATAGATTTTGTCATGAAAAATACATATAATATTATTCACTTCAATGTCTACACGAAAAAATAAATATGAGCGGAGAGCGCGTCATCCATGCGCAAAGTTGCGGGATTCTCATTCGACAGCCAAGTGGTCGCCATATTGGCTGCATCCCCTGTCCGTGATGTCACCCGGACATTCGCCAATGAAAACACACGGTGCACCCTACGATGGGAGACGAACACGCCCCTTCTGACACGGAAGCTCTTTTCAAAGAACATCTCACAACCGAGTGAAGTGAATGGGGCAACGTTACCCTATCGTTTCGAGCCATATTTAGATGATATGCGGATCACGACCAAATTGCATGCGGCCAAACCACTTCACCGTCCGATCCACCTCCACGCGGCGATTGTCATGGTCCTGCCGGACCCAGCCCTGGCTGTCCAGGTTCCCTACACACCTGCGTCTCGTCAGTGATAATGAACCCGAGTATATATAGCGGACAAGCTGGCTTTGCCAGATCGTTGCCATCCATGCTTCGTTCGCACTTCCTCGTTCCTGATCCCGAACCCCTGTGTACCGACCTCCGCCTGTCCTCCGACAAACCCCGTAAGCTTGAGGGTCTTCATACTGCTGCTCACTCTGACTGATCTCCTGTGTACCGATCCCTGCTAGCCCGCTGACCTGCCCTCTACGCCTGATGTCCTGGTCACCGCTGCTCCAATTGACCGTCTGCCTGATCCCCGACCTCGGAACGAATAAACACTTTTCCCAAACTGCCTCTGCGTCTCCGGAGTTCTGCATTTGGTTCCTCCCCCGCACAGATGGGTCTTGACAGCGGAGATAAAAACAACGCCGACGCCGCGGTCAAACCGCCTCTCCGTCCAATCCACCTCCACAGCTGAGATGGGCTTCAGCTGGAGTGGCACATTGACACATTTAGCACCCCTGACTTACGGATTAGCCCCCCCCCACTCCCCTACTATTATCTTTTTTAGTAGCTGTATACACACCTACCTGTCATTTGGAACCCATGAAGCTCTTGTCCTTTGCACCCGTGCAATCCATTTTTCATGACAGACTGGGTCTTTTGGAAAGGTATGAAGAGCGAATCCTTCCTCCCAAGTATTCGAGCAATAACCAGCAATGCAACGAGCCGGCATTTTGGCTAACACAAAGGAACAATGAGCTACCTTCTCGCAGGTAAAACTAATAGAAAGAAACGAGTCCGCCTGAGTACGCTACTGCCCTGTACGTCACTTCCTGCTTCTTCTCCAAAACAAATCCCTCAAGAGGATTTTAATGGCGGGAGTTACAAAAAGCCATACACGTCAAAATCATGTTTTGTGGTGAAGAAACGGATGGGTCAAAGCTAGCTGCCGTTTTTTCATTAACAACATACTAAACATCATGCACTTCATGACAGTGACCCTTTAAACAAGTCAGAGAGAAGTGAACCAACCTGCTGTGCGGAGCGCAGTTCGAGGCTGCAGACTGAAAACAGCATCCATTAGTTGACGTTGTGGATCTTGTGGTCCACAAAGTTCCTCCTCATACTCTGCTGTCCTTCTCGCACACATTTTCACATGACGATCACGACACTTTACGCTCTACGTTGGAGAAAAGCAAAAATTGGATAGATGAAACAATTACCGTGCTCCGCGGCCTACAGAGCGCACCTGGTTTTAGCCTCACCCAGTACATTTGTAAAGAGTAAAAACCATTACGTGCACAGATAACCCACAACTGTGTGAAAGCTGCAAGTGCCCACTTTGAAACCCACAGTCAAACACGAGATATTTACACAGAAAGACGGTAGACAGAAAGAGTTTATAACTAGCGCAGCGCTAGCGCTAACAGGGCCGGTAAAAGCCACTTCCTCGGCACATATATTCCACCGGTCTCATTTTAACCTTTTCCGCCCCCCTTGCGGCCGTTAGAAAAATGCAACAATTAGCTGCATCACCGCATAAACTGCAGGGTTGAAAGCGTGTGAAAAAAGTTGCGGCTTGTAGGCCGGAAATTCCGGTAGAAAGATTTGGACGTTGTGAGTTGAACCAGTTTTTCACGACTCGGGGGGTGGGCGAGCACATTGCAAAGGGGTAGGTGGACGCATGCTTGGAAAAGTTTTCACGGATACAGGTACCGGCATTATGTATTCAGAATTTTAAAATTTTCAAGTTTTTTAAAAACTATAATCTGATAAAGTTAGTGGTGGGAAAAAAAAAGATGATTTATTCAAATTTCTAATTTATTTAATATAAATAAATAAATAACAACAATAATAGTTATTATATAATGTAAAAATATAATAATAATCATAAATACATTTATTCAAAATGTTGATTATTTCTCAGATTACATTTTTAATGTTCAAACCCCTTACCTATTCAAAATGGTATCCTCCATGGGTCTCTACTAGGTCCCGTTTTATTCACTATTTACACACAGTGGGTACAGAAAGTATTCAGATCCTCCCTACAATTTCTCCACTTTGTTATATTGCAGCCATTTTCTTCAAGTTAGTTGAAAAAAAAAGAAATCAGATTTATTCAAATTTATTTCATTTCAATAAATAATAATAATAATATACTACTACAATTAGTCATTATTAATATTTATCTAATAATACATTTATTCAAAAATATTTATTCATTTATTAAAAATGTTGATTTTTTCACAGGATTATATTTTTAATGTTAAACCCTTTACCTATTCAAAATGGTATGCCCCAAGGGTCTCTACTAGGTCCCATTTTATTTACTATTTATATGCAGTGGGTACGGAAAGTATTCAGATCCTCCCTACAATTTCTCCACTTTGTTATATTGCAGCCATTTTCTTCATTCTTCATGAACATAGACACAGAACCCCACATTGAAAAAAAAAATGAATTATTGACATTTTGGCAGATGGAAAAAAAAAGAATAATGGAAATATCACACAGCCATAAGTATTCAGACCCTTTGTTGACCCAAAGAAAGCACAGTCAGAACAAGCAAACTCCAGGCAAGGAATTTGCATGTATTTCCCAAGCGTTTAGTAAGTTTGTATTATAGTTGCGTAACAAAATAAATACACTTTTCTACCGTATGCTAATTTATCGACAACTGAATTAAATTGGAAGGTGTACACACTGTAAATACTCTTGTATGTGACCCCTTGTATTTGGTACTTAAGATTTCATATTTTGATCTTTTTGCAAATGTTTTGATCTTCGCAATCGGCCCGCATTTGCTCACTTCCTGGACGTTCGGGAATAAACCACAGGCCCGGGGGCCAGATCCGGCCCGCCGCATGATTTTATGTGGCCCACGAAGGCAAACCACATGTCAACAAAAATGTCATATATCATAAATCATAACGTTGACGACAACAACGACCTGATTGTGGCCTGATGGTGCTTTCTTCACAGTTTTTTAAATGCTTGATTTCGTGGGTTTTATTTGCTGGAAGCCCAAATTACGTAAAAAAATAAAATAAAATACAGGAAATTATTTAAAGTGTAGACCCGCAATCTATAATATATGAAAGTTTCACTTTTTAAATGGAATGATGATGTGCTTTTTCACGATATTCCAATCTTCTCTTCAGTTTTAGTATGGATAAATGGCTGAAGTGTCCAGGTGCTCTGGATTTTTGATAAACATGAAAAGAATAATATATAACAAAAGCAGGATTATTTATTTAGAAGACTTATTTTCAAGGCAGCATTTTATTTTTAATAATTTCAATTCAAAAGAATACCATACTAGACAATTAAAAGTTTAAATTAAGGAGATGAAATAAAATTATTTTTATTCAATAAGCAGTTGTGTTAACTTCTATATGTATAGAAATATGTATACGCGAGGGGGCAAAAATGACAAAAATCCTCTGGGAGTAAACAAATGGTTTGGAGCCACTGGGTTAAACAAAAGTACAACAAGTATTTATGAATAATGAGACATATGAGACAACTTATGAACCCGTGAGATAAAATGAGAACTTAAACAGATTAATAAATTAAACATATGTTATAAAAGACTTGAGAAATTGTGTTACGACTATTATTTCAGTACCTCTGACGAATATAACTGATAGATGAGAGCTACTTATTGTTTTCATATTCAAGAGTTAATATTAGATATTCGTGTCGATCCAAACGGGAAAATAATACTCGGCTCGGACTGGATTTCTGTTTAGCGAAGTGTTGACTTCTCGAAAAACGGGTCTCATTGTTAGCATACGAAGCTAAATTAGGCCGAGAAACTTCGACGTACACCTAAAAGACTATAACCGAACACCAGGATTGAACCAATGTTGTTTTGGTCCAGTAAAGTAATATAAGGGGCTTACTGTGACAAGGATTCGACAAGTTTGAGACAAATTCAGAATTCGGGACCGTAGCTAAGTCTGAGGCGAGTGTCGTGACTGCCTTCCATAGATCAGAAGACATGATACGGGAGAATTATGGAGAGATCTGTTGACTAACGTGCCTCTTGGCGGCCATATTGAAAAGGTCGATACTCCGGTAAAAGACAACGTATGGAGATTTAAATTGAGTTGTAACTTGCTATTTTTTTCAAATGAAGTTTATGAGAGTTAGTGTTTTGTCAACATTAGAATATTTGTCATCAGTACACAATATATAAAAAAAAACAATAATCGTAGATGGGAAATGGGACTCGCTCCTCCCTTGTCTTGAATTTAGGGAGTTTTCGGTGTACGCAACGGTATGCAGCACAATGCCAGGATGTATCGGCGACCTCGGGCGTTTGCTTTTGTTGCCGTCCACACGCGTGAAATCCGTTGACGACGTTGCCCTTCCTTGTTTCGAGTCATCGTCCGCACAAAACTCAAAATGGCGTCTTATCTAGCTCGCCATATTTGTGAGACTCGTCACGCAAATCCATCCTCGCCTCCGACCACCTGGAATCGACCACGTTTTTTCTTTATTACCCCTAAAGTTTTTTTTAATATTCTTTTTTGTTAAGTATATTTTAAGCATAAACTTTATGATCCCAAAAAACAGTTCAATCGAACCTCGCGCATGCGCTGCCGACGTCGTTGCCAGCAACTTCCGCTACAGAGCTACTTCCGTGCACTTTTTTATTTTTTATTTAAGTTACCAAGGTCGTTCCAGGAATTATTTATTATCAAATTAGTTGTGAAGTGATTGAACCATCGATACACCAGAATACGTTGAAATACCAAAACATTATTTCATCATCTTGGTGGTGCACGGTTGAAGTTGCTCGGCGTAGTTAGCTTGTCTTGTTAGCCGCTAACACAATTTGCTACACGAAAAAAAACGACAGCAAAGTCATTAATCATTTTCTAGTTCATTTTTTGAATTCTCAATTAATTTATAGGCTTTACACGATCAGGATTTTGGGGGCCGATCACTACGGTGGCCTGAAAGTCCAATACAATACTGTTTGGTTGTCGTGTTTCATTTTCATATTATTGGTATTCGTGAAATGTTAAAGTGCTTCACAATTTTCATATTGTTTTGCACTTCCACGCCACCGTAGATCAGGAGGTTTACTACATTGTACGATATCCAGTACTTGTGTATTGGATAATGACGCTCTTCCAAGGTGTTGGTATGCATTTTAGACAAAAAGTGAACTATCAGTGACCCCTACCGGGCATTTAAGAAATGGTCACTGGCAAATTGATAGATTACGTACAATAAATTAGTAACAAGTAAAATAAAAATATATTACAATAGTTCCTAATAGAGAATAAGTGGGAGTATACTTCTCATTTTAATACATTTCAGTTGGCCAACATTTCATATCGGTCTGAAGTAATATTCTCAGATACAAAATTTGAAATTTTCAATAATTGTCAGGTTTTCAGCAAAGTAAAAACGTGAAAGATGAGTAATGAATTCATAAACTTTACAAGTTTACTTGTAATTTCGAATGAAATTACTGAACATGGTGACATCCTCCTGCTCCACTTCATCTTTAATAATTCATGAATACATGAAAGAAATGCTCACGGAATACAAACCCAGCCCGAAGTATGTTTTCATATCCAGATTTAAACTTTTTCTTCATCCTTTTTAGAGTACTTCTACTTTGTGGTGATATTTCATGCACTAAAAGCTGTGTTATTTGTACTTTTTGTTGTTAATGTTTATTTATTTATTTGAATACTTTTAATCATATAAAGCACATTGTGTATGAAATGTGCTATGCCACAGGTGTCCAACTCAAGGCCCGGGGGCCAGATCCGGCCCGCCATATGATTTTATGTGCCCCGTGAAGACAAATCATCTGAATCAACTTTTGGGATTTTTGCTTGATTTCTGATTCCAAAACTTGTTCATAAATTTCATGTGTAACTATAATGAGGCAATTAAATGTTTTTATGGTTTCAGAAGACAAATACACGTGTTTTGGTTAAGTCAATTCTCACGTGACTTCAGTGGTGTGTGACTTCTTAACGTCTGTTTTTGAGAACTCTGGCTCAGAGTGTGCTACAGGAAGTGAGTAAGTAGTAGTTTTATATATATGTATACATCCGTTTTTTTTGCCACTGATCCTCACGAGGGTCATGGGGAGTGCTGGAGCCCATCCCAGCTGTGAACAGGCAGGAGGCGGGGTACACCCTGAACTGGTTCCCAGCCAATCACAGGGGACATCGAGACAAACAGTTGCACTCACAATCACACCGAGGGTCAATTTAGAGTGTCCAATCAATGGTGCATGTTTTTGGGATGTGGGGAGAACCGCAGTGCCCGGAGAAAACCCACACAGGTACAGGAGAACATGCAAACTCTATACAGGTGGGGCCAGGATAGAACCCGGGTCCTCAGAACTGTGAGTTTAACACTTGACCAGTTGTTCCAGCGTGCCACTGGTATAGATACAATCTGTTCTTTATTTTTGCGAATACAACAATACTTGTAATATCTCAGGATTATCATTTATGACATGACAATTTGACATTTTGGTACAAAATAAAGAATCATGGAAGTTGACACACAAGTCTCTCTCTGTGGGCCACATAAATATCATCCAGAGGGCCGGATCTGGGCCCCCGGACCTAGACTTTGACACCTGTGGGCTAGATCATTTTAACAGAACCCGAAAGGACAGAAAGAGACGACATTGAGGTGATCTTGATTATTTTCTCACTCACTTGAATTCAGGATGTAGAATGGTGTACAACACAGGTGTCAAACTCAAGGAGCGGGGGCCAGACGGGCATGATTTTATGTGGCCCGCAAAGCCAAATCTGGAGTGTCAATTTCCATGATTCATGTCAAAATCTGGACCAAATTTCCTAATTGTCATATCATAAATGATAACGTTGGGATATCACAAGCATTTTTGTGTGACCAAACACGAATAGATGAAACACTAATTTGAACACTCTAAATTGCCCCTTGACACAGAAATATGTCTCGTAGCACGAGGCCCAGAGCCTTGTGCGATACCGTCGGACATTTAGAAGGTGAAAATAAACGACGGCACGTGGAAAAATGAGATAAACTCGGCATCGAGGACCCATATTTAATTCCGAAGTCGACGTTTTCGCCGACTGGAAATCGGACTGTTAACCCGCTTCCGCTTGTCTTGGACAACTTGGAAGTCGTCGAGATTTACACGGAAAAGTTTGAAAGCGTAGAAAAGACTAGACGCATGCAAATATTTCGTTGCTGGATCTGTTCTTAATCAAGAATAAATCCCACATAGCGATGGAGTCGCTCAGATTTTTTTCAGTACAAATAGCAGAATTTAAATAAATGACTCCTGGTTTTACACGAACTCGCATTCATTATCTATGATTGGAAAAAAAACAAAAACTTATTGGAAAAAAAAATGCTCCTCCGTACGCAAAGCATATCGCGGCCACACGTAAATTTCAGCGTTACAAACGTTTTTTTTTTTAAATTATGCATTGTTCTCAAATGAGTCCAATGCGTAATTGACCCCCCGCCCTCCCCGTAGAAATTGTGGCATCCGTGTCGCTGACCAATCAGAGGCCAGAGATCTGCATGAACCACGCCCCTTTTTGGGACCCGGCGTTCCTTCAGACAACATTGCATAGTCCAGTATAGCTTTTGTTGGCGTTTTATCGCGTATTTGGGTTATTTAACAAAAAATATGGTTAAGAGGTGTAGTCACGGACTTTGTAATAGTGACGACAGGTATCCTGAAAGGCTAGTTGGTGGAGTTCCATTCGTACCCTTTCCAAAACCGAAGACCCAGTACGAAAAATGTCTTCGATGGATCAAACTTTGTGGAAGACCGCATCATCAACTAAATCCATCTAATATCAACCGGAACACATGTGTTTGCACGAAGGTATGCCTTATATTTGATTTTTAATACACGTCTCGTATAAATGAATGAGACGTTCTCCGCTAATCTAATATCAACTGGAACAGCTTCAGCCCCCGTACACAGAAGCGCGTTGCGGCCACACTTTGAACTTCGGTAAACCTCTGTGTGACCGACGGTTTATTTTCTTTTTTTTAAATACGCATTGGACTCTTTTGAGAACAATCCGAAAAAAAGGAAAAAGAGATTTACCGAAGATTAACATGTTGCCACAACACTCTTCGCGTACGTTGGAGACTGTCGTTTTTTTTGTTGTTGTTTTTTTAAACGCAATGTTCTCAGATGAGCGAATTTGGCATTAGAAATAGTTCTTGGTAATTTGAGATTGAGAAGAATAATTCCTACCTGAAGTTAAGTGATCGCTACACAGGCGTGTGTGTATTTTGGTTGGGCACCATCCATCGAGATTAATTATCGAACAGGTTCAATTTCCCCCAGACTGTCGAGCAGCTCTTTGTGACCTGCAATATGGCGCAGTGAAAATGGTGACGTCACATGCATGAGCTCTAGACTCTTTCAGAAGAAACTCCCCAGTGAACTGTTTCTGGCTCATTTTACGAGGGCTAGCTTGGATTGTCGAGGCAAGAAAAAGACACCAAAGAATCAAGCACGGAAATGAGGCCAAAGCGAAAGTGGTTGTCTTTCAAAATAAGACACCTAGAAAAAGAAAAAAAAAAACAATTTAATCATTTATTATTCATTCTTTGCAGCCCGGTACAAAATGATCAACAGACCAGTACTAGGCCGGGGCCCGGTGGTTGGGGACCCCTTGTCTACAGTGAAAAAAAAAAGTATTTGAACACCCTGCTAAATTGCAAGTTCTCCCACTTAGAAATCATGGAGGGGTCTGAAATTTTCATCGAAGGTGCACGTCCATGACGGTCAATCTCAATCGGAGTGGAGCGCCATGCAAGGAATCGCCTCGTGGGGTCTCAATGATCCTTAGAAAGGTCAATCAGCCCAGGACTACACGACAGGACTTGATCAATGACCCGAAAAGAGCTGGGACCACCGTTTCCAAGGTGACTGTTGGTCATGGTTTGAAATCTTGCATAGCACGGAAGATTCCCCTCCTTTAACCGGCACATGTCAAGGCCCGTCTTAAGTTTACAATGACCATTTGGATGATAAGAGAGGAGTCATGGGAGAACGTTTTGTAGTGAGATGAGACCAAAATGGAACCTTTTGGCCATAATTCCAGTAACTGTGTTAGGAGGAAGATGAATGATGAGTTCCATCCCAAGAACACCATCCCTACTGTGAAGCATGGGGGTGGTAGCATCATGCTTTGGGGGTGTTTTTCTGAACATGGGACAGGAGAGGGTGACCACGGCCACGTATTGTGATATTTTGGGGAACAACCTCTTTCCCTCACTCAGAGCATTGAAGATGGGTCTTGGCTGGGTCTTTCAACATAAGAATGACCCGAAGCACACAGCCAGGAAAACCCAGGAGTGGCTCCGGAAGAAGCATGTCAAGGTTCTGGCGTGGCCTAGCCAGTCTCCAGACCGAAACCCAAGAGAAAATCTTTGGAGGGAGCTGAAACTGTTTTTCTCAGTAACAGCCCAGAAACCCGTCTGATTTAGAGAAGATCTGTGTGGAGGAGTGGGCCAAAATCCCTCCTGCAGTGTGTGCAAACCTGGTGAACAAATACAGGACACGTTTGACCTCTGTAATTGCAAACAAAGGCTACTGTACCAAATATTAACATTAGAATTCTCAGGTGTTCAAATACTTATTTGCAACTGTATCACACCAATAAATCGTTACAAAAAAAAATCATACATTGTGATTTCTGAATTTTTCTTTTTAGATTATCCACCTACGATGAAAATTTCAGACCCCTCCCTGATTTCTAAATGGGAGAACCTGCAATACAGCAGGGTGTTCAAATACTTATTTTCTTCACTGTAAACCAGAAAAACACAGATCATGACACAGCGATTTCCGCACAGGAGGCACATCATGCTTGCTTCAAGCTCATTTATTTGTCGCTCACAGTTGAAATTTGCTGTAAAACCGAAACGTAGAACAAAATAATTCAATTTATCAATTAATATTTCATCCAACCAGAGAGTATTTAGGTCATCCCTTTACCTCCAAAATGACAACTTTTCAGGAAATAATGACTGTATTTATTAAAATTAAAAAAGCATCTTACTTTAGCTTCTAAGCACTGGATTTATTGAAGTTGGTACACCTTATATTGTTGTTATATATTATTGTATAAACGAATAACAGCAAGCAGCCCAAAATTATGTTCGATCCACAATCGCTAAATTATTAAGTCTCAATAATCTCACCATTAACGTAGATTTACGTGACATAGAATACTATCATTCTTGCGGCGGGAAGTGAAGAAGCCCGTTCGGGTGAGAGGTTAAAGTTCAATTGATCGCCGCCGCTATTCTTCCCAGCGCACTTGTGTTTCTTCACGTAGTTGTGCCGGGAGAAGCTCTGACCACAAACTGAGCACGTAAACGGCTTCTCACCAGTGTGCGTTCTCATGTGATTTTTTAAGGTTCCCTTCTGAGAGAATCTTTGTCCGCAATCCGCGCAGGGAAACGGTTTCTCACCCGTGTGCGTTCTCGCGTGCCGTTTCAAGTCTCCCTTCGCGAAAAATCTTTTGCCACAAACGAGGCAGAAAAATGGTTTCTCCCCAGTGTGTGTTCGTGCGTGGTGTTTTAATGTTTCCTTTTGCGAGAATCTTTGGCCGCAAACCGAGCAGGAAAACGGTTTCTCGCCTGTGTGCGTTCTTGCGTGTTTTTTCAAGGTTCCCTTCAAAGAGAATCGTTGACCGCAAACCGAGCAGGCGAAAGGTTTCTCGCCGCTGTGGGTCCTCGCGTGACTCGTCAGGTTGTCCTTCTTGGTGAAACTTAGCCCGCAAATTGAGCAGGTAAAGCATTTTGCGACCGTGTGGGTTCTCGCGTGTCTTGTCACGTTTCCCTTATTCGAGAATTTCTGTCCGCAAACCGAGCAGGCGAAAGGTTTCTCTCCGGTGTGCGTTCTTGCGTGACGACTCAAACTGACCTTCTGGGAGAATCGTTGGCCACAATCCAGGCAGGCAAACGGTTTCTCTCCCGTGTGTGTCCTAATGTGCTGCTTCAACTTGCCCTTATAAGGAAACGTTTTCCCGCATTGTGAACATTTCCATCGTTTGTTGTCGGTGTTGCACGTCTTATCACCGTCAGACTGTTTATCATCATCGTCGGTGTGAGGAGAGTGCGACGTCATGTCGTCGCTATCTGATAGCGGAGCGAAGAGTCCGTCGGGTTGTGATCCTCCACGGTGGTCTCCATCGCCGTTTGTTGTCATCTGTTGACTTGAGCTCCTGCTTGGAGGCTCCGCCCCCCTGCTCTCCTCACTTTGACCTTCATCTTCACTCTTCAAAGAGACACCAGTCAAAGGAACCCGAATGACTTCCTCCTCCTCTTCCTGTTTAACGCGAAGGAAGGCTTCCTCCTCCTCTTTGATGTGGTGGGGCTTCAAGTCTTCTTCCTCTTTCATGTGACACACTTCTTTGTCCTCCGCTTCCTCTTTCATGTTCAGGGACTCCGGCTTCAGCCAATGAGGACGAAAATCTTTGCTGACATCTGCAAGACACAAGACGACGACACACACGTGGGTCGAATATAATTTAATAACATCCCTCCTTAAAGGTCAAGTGTCATCCCTATAAACATTCTAAAATAGATATTGGAATGAAAAATACATATAACATTATTCACTTCAATGTCAACAGGAAAAAATAAATATGAGCGGAGAGCGCGTCATCTATGCGCAAAGTTGCGGAAGTGTCATTCGACGACGTCCAAGTTCTCGCCATATTGGCTGCATCCCATGCCCGTGATGTCACCCGGACATTCGCCAATAAAAACACACAGTGGACCGACTATGGGAGACGAACACACCCCTTCTGACCCGGAAGCTCTTTTCGAAGAATTGACCCCTCCGTACAGGGCACTTAACCACGCCTCCTGAAGTGACGTCACGCCACGTGCGCTCACGTAAGACAAACATTAATAAAAATGGCAAATACAATACAATACATTCTTAACTGAGAGAGACGCCATGCTTCTGATTTTATTCAATCATTCACACGTAGCAATGTTACGCTAGCGATGAACGTCTCATTCATTTATACGAGACATGTATTAAAAATCAAATTTAGGGCATATCTTCGTGCAAACACAGTCTGGTTAAGCTTCGGCCGCGAGCCAGCAAGAAATCAATACGTTTGTGCAGTCCGATCATCGCTAAATATCGCTCAACAAAGAATAAGTGTGTCAATCGTTCACACGCAGCAGTGTTATGCTAGCGAAGAACTTCAAATTCATTTATATGAGACATGTATTGAAAATCAAATATAGGGCATACCTTCGTGCAAACATATCTGTTCCGGTTGATATTAGATGGATTTAGTTGATGATGCGGTCTTCCACAGAGTTTGATCCATCAAAGGCATTTTTCGTACCGGGTCTTCGGTTTTGGAAAGGGTACAAATGGAACTCCACCAACTAGCCTTTCAGGATACCTGTCGTCACTATTACAAAGTCCGTGACTACACCTCTTAACCATATTTTTTGTTAAATAACCCAAATACGCGATAAAACGCTAACAAAACCTATACTGGACCATGCAATGTTGTCTGAGAAAATGGCGGGAGCAAAATCGGGCTTTGGTTTATGCAGATCACTGGCCTCTGATTGGTCAGTGACGCGGACTGCGCAATATCCACGGAGGGGTCAATTGAATATCACACAACCAAGTGAAGTTACCGGGGCAATATTACACGAATATTTTGAGCCATATTCAGATGATATGCGATCATGGCCAAACCGCCTCCCCGTCCGATCCACTTCCGTGGCGGAGACGAGCCAACCCGGCCGACAAAATGCCAAGCCGGCAGCCGGCCTTTTCAGCCGAGCCGGTAGCCGGCCTTTTCGGCCAAGGTGGCTCAATTTCGCCGCCAAGCCAGGCGTTGGCGTCGGCACGCGGCTGAGTGCGCCATTGCGGGCAGCGTTGTTCATAGCCGCTACCGTCCACGAGCCCAACGCGGCAGCCTTCGCCGTAGCCATGACCGGCGGACGCGGCGCCTCGGCCGGGGTGGCTAATTTTCGCCGTCGAGGTGGCTTATCACGGAGCCGAGCTGGGCTGCTTTAGGGCCTTGTTCATAGCCGTCCACGATGAACAACAGGCGGGCCGCTTTACGGCGTTGACGTCGCTCGCGGCTGAGTGTGCCATAAACAATTGTTTATCACTGCCACTATCGGCTGTGTTGTGCTACTACAAACTACAACAATAACTAGTACAACCGCTATTGCAACTACCATTACTACTTGAGTACCACTATTACTGTAACTACTACTACTTCTAATGCTACAACCTTTACTAGTACTACCACTGCTACTATTGTAGTACTACCTGTACCACCACCACCACTAATATTTCAAGCAGTACCATCACTACTACAATGAGACACGTAAACACCAAAGGGGTGAAAAAGGTGATTTATAAAATAAAATAAAATAAAATATGCCTTGTGATTGGCTGGCAACCAGTTCAGGGTTTACCCCGACTCCTGCCCATTGACAGCTGGGATAGGTTCCAGTACTCCCCGCAACCCTCTTGAGGATAAGCGGCTAAGAAAATGGATGGATGGAAAATAAAATTCAAATGAAATGAAGGCTGGTAAGCGTTGGCCTCGCAGTTGTGAGGTACCGGGTTCAATCCCGGCCCCCGCCTGTGTGGAGTTTGCATGTTTTCCCCGTGCCTGCGTGGGTTTTCTCTGGGCAAATTAAATACCAATTTCTGTGTCGAAATCTTTGAATTTTGCCAAAAGGTGACTAATTTGCATGTATGTACTACCACTTCTATTGCTACTGTAAAGGCAGCCAGCCCGTATCCTGGAGTTGGCGAAAATTATACTCGAGTTAAGAGTACTGTGACTTTGGGGTCCTCTACAGGCCAGGGGGGCTTTTGTGGAGTTTTTGTTGCTTCTTGGTTTGCGGGGGATCCCGGGGTCAGTGCTGCGGGGTTGGATGAGACGGCCCCCTACGTTGGTGGTTCCCTCTCTCACTTTACATTTTGCGTCTTCGGTGCTTCACAGGTTTTTAATCCATCCATCCAGTTTCTGAGCCGCTTATCCTCACAAGGGTCACAGGAGTGCCAGGGCCTATGACTAAGGCAACACATCACACAACCATTTTCTGAGCCGCTTATCCTCACAAGGGTCGTAGGAGTGCCACAGCCCATCCCTGCTAACTTCGGGCAGGAGTTGTGGGACAACCTGGACTTGTCGCCTTTGACTGAGGCGACACGTTGCACAACCATTTTCCGAACTGCTTATCCTCACAATGGTCGCAGGAATGCTCCAGCCCATCCCAGCTAACTTCGGCCAGGAGCCATTGGATATCCTGGACTGGTTGCCTTTGACTGATTCGACATCACACAACCATTTTCTGAGCTGCTTATCCTTACAAGGGTTGCGGAAAAACTCGAGACCATTCCAGCTAACTTCGAGCAGGAGGACGGGGACACCCTGGACTGGTCAACTTTGACTGAGGAGACATCCCACAACCATTTTTGAGCCGGTTATCCTCACAAGGGTCACGGGAGTGTTGGAGCCCATCCCAAGTAACTTCGGGAATGAGGCGTAGGATATCCTGGACTGGTCGCCTTTGACTGAGGCGACATCGGACAACCATTTACTGAGCCGCTTATCCTCACAAGAGTCACGGGCGTGCCGGAGCCCATCCCAGCTAACGTCGGGCAGGAGGCAGGGGTCACCCGGACAGGTCGTCTTCGACTGAGGCGACACATCGCACAACCATTTCTGAGACGCTTATCCTCACCAGGGTCGCAGGACTGCTGGAGCCCATTCCAGATATCATCGGGCAGGAGGCGGGGTACACCCTGAACTGGTTGCCAGCCAATCACGGGCCACCTGGAAACAGGGCTAACGATCTAACCAGATGTGGCACCGTGCCAGGGTTTTTATTCATTTAAAAATAAAAAAATAAATCGGCATTTCGGAGAAAGACGCGTCGATACAAGGTGCGCGATTGGTTCCCGGCGCCACATTGACCAATGAAGCACAAGTGGCTTCATCTCGTGAGCTGATTGGCTGCGCATCATGGCAGCCTCACCCAGCAACTTCCCTTGTCTCACACTGTTGACTCTCGTACATAAACGCTCCCTTTTTTTAGGCATAACTTTGTTTGATTACATAGTTACAATACCACATAAGCATTACGCCCTTGCGAAAGTTTCCTCCGCGGCGCCCAATAGGAAGAAGAAGAAAAATCCGCTGCAATACAGTAACTATCGTAACGTTTTTTTAATACAGTCATAGATAAAAAAATATTGGCACCGCATTGTTACCAATATTTCTGAATGCGACTGTAGCAATCAAATTCATAATCTTTGCTGTGACACTCATATTTTTAACCCGGGCCTACGTAAACCCTGTCTAATTAAGACCAAGCAGTGGACGGTGCATGTCAAGGCAAATAAGAATCACAAGGTCAAAGGAACTGCCTGAAGAGCTCAGAGACAAAATTCTGGACGAGGTTACAATAAAGAAAAAAAAAAAAAATGGGCCACCATAATCCCCAAAACCTTCTCGTCACAAACCAACGGTGCACGGGCAGGCGGATCCAAATGCAGGACTGCAAGACGAGGACATGATGTTCAGTCGGTTTTATTATAAACGAAAGTTGTGCACGACAACACAGTCCAAGAAGGCAGGATCCAAAACACAAGAAACAACTATGAGAAGAACCAAAAGTGAGACTGGGCTACAATGGCGCAGTGGCGGAGTAACCCTGGATGAGGGAAACCGAACTGGCAAAAACCAGTGACAAAAAACTTAAATACATCGTCTAATCACAGTGCCTCATGTGACACAGCTGTGACCGGCGACAGGTGTCAGAGATGAAACCGTTCGGCCGTGGTCCAGCCTTGCTCATCCCATCTCTAGAGTACTCGGGACCTCAGACTGGACCAGAGGTTCACCTACCAACAAGACCCTGAGCACACAGCTAAAATAACAAGGGCGTGGCTTCTGAACCACTCCTAAATACTGAGCAAAAGGGTCTAAACCACAGGTGTCAAACTCAAGGCCTGAGGGCCAGATACAGCCCGCCACGTCATTTTATGTGGCCCTCGGTAGAAAAATGACGTGAATCGACTCATGTGATCCTCGCTAAAATCCGTACCGAAATTTTAAATTGTCATTTGTAATAAATAATCTTAAACTATTGCAAGCATTTTTGTTGCTGTTACCAACAGTAACAGAATTCTCGACTTATGATTTCAGAATAGATTATTCGTTTACAATCGTGTTGTGAATATTAAACAATACGAGGTGATTAACGGCCCACCGAGGGAAATCGTAACTCCAATTTGTCCGGCGACAAAAATGAGTTTGTCACCAAGGGTCGAAATACTAAAATTACGGCTGTGTGATGAATCAGTTTTTCTTTTTTAATAAATCTTAATATGTCTTCAAATACGTTTAATATTTCTGCAAAATCCTTTTTTTCTGTCAGTCAAAAATGACTAAACTACTTACTAAAATACTTTGTGTGTCTATAATTGCGTGGGTCCCTGCGTGTGGCTTAATAAATTAAAATATGAATCCTTGTTGCTTGGTAGCCAATCAGAGGCAGAGCAGTTATTGTTCCATAAAATGAAATGTTTCTTTTTTTATGGACTGGATAAAGTAACATTGTTGCAGTAACACCGGCACAACGCCTTCGGCAACACAACCGCGACTGGCAACACTCGAGGGAACGTTAAGTGTTTATTACATTTTAGTAGCCTGTCAGCTAACAAGCTAGCAAAGCTTAAGGCTGGAGTTAAAATGGCCGCTTCAATTGGGCGACATCATCAACCTATGCCATCGATATGTTTTAAAATTTTCTCTGACACATTTGGAAAGATTAGAGTGATAAATTAAAAAAAAAAACAGTGACATGATAAATGCTTATGCTAAGTTTTGAAATATTTGTTAGCGTGCAGTTTTTGGGAACAGTCTTTAGTCTGATTTTTGTTGTTAATTTATCCAAGATGTTTTTTTGTATTTTTTTATTTATATTCTTTAAAACTGTAAATGAATTGCTCTTCTAAAAAATGTACTTGAATGATTATGTGCTATATCTTTATGTCAGCAGCATTAACAAAAAAATAAATAAATAAATAAAGAACCATAGTTTATTGTCGTACTTTTTGGGAAAATATATCATTCTAATTTTTTTTTTTTTTTAAATGGCCAACGTGACAGGCTGAAACAAATTGAGATCCAGCAAGAGCAACGGAAAACAGAAAAATACTGTCTAATGGTAAAACTAAAAATTTACAGTACAGCAGGACCGCGAAGTTGCCAGGAGGGGCCGTTCTGGGCGGTGCCACCTCTGGAACACGTCACAGCTGTTGCGCATTCGGCATCACGGGCATTTGCCAATTCATTGAGTTTGCACTGGGTCACCGGGTGCGGACACTGCTTCTGAAATAAAACCCACTGGACATTATGCCCTTGTCTCGGAGTCCTGCATTTGGGTCCTCCCCTGCACCAATGGCTCGTGACAGAAGCAACAACATAGCAGAGGATTACTGTATCTGTACTTTGTGATTATACAGCAAGTTGCAGAGACTCGTTGCTCCTGGACTGGGACTCCTTCTTTCATGATACACGCATCCTGGGACTCACGTGGTCTTGAGTGTAAAATACTCGGTGTAGTACTGCAAACAGTGCGATAGCCAACTGATTTCAATTGTTCCTGCAACGGTGACAAATTAGTCCTGTTCTTGTTTGAGACGGTTCAGCTCTGTATTAAATATGCAAATCCTACCCTAGCAGGCCCCGCCTCTCAAAGGCATGTGAATATGATTTGCTTTTTTTTTTTTTTTTTGTGCACTAAAATGAAATTACAAAGTGCGTCCGAATATGTTTGCGGTTAATTGGGTTTTCGCAATATTTGAAATTTTGGCATCTCTCGAAAACTCAAAGGCTGGTTCGTCCACTTCCTGTAATATTTAATAGAATTTGTTGAATAATATTAGGCGCCACGGTGACACAGCTGGAAAGCGTTCGCCTCACAGTTCTGAGGTCTCGGGTTCAATCCCGGACCTGCCTGTGTAGAGTTTGCATGTTCTCCTAGTGGCTGCGTGGGTTTCCTCCGGGTACCGCGGTTTCTTCCAACATCCCCAAAACATCCATCCATTCATTTTCTTCGCCGCTTATCCTCACGAGGGCCGCGGGCTGTGCTGGAGCCTATCCCAGCTGTCAATGGGCAGGAGGCGGGGTACACCCTGAACTGGTTGCTAGCCAATCGCAGGGCACATTGAAACAAACAGCCACAGGGACGTGAAGAACATGCAAACTCCGCACAGGCGGGTCTGGGATTGAACCCGGGACCTCAGAACTGTGAGGCCAACGCTTTACCAGCTGATCCACCTCATCCCCAAAACATGCAAAATTAATTGGACACTCGAAATTGCACTAAGGTGTGCGTGATTATGAGTTTGTCTCAATGTGCCCTGCGATTGGCTGGCAACCAGTTCAGGGTGTACCCTGCCTCCAGCCCGTTGACACCTGGGATAGGCTCCAGCCCTCCCCGCGACCCTTGTGAGGATGAGCGGCTAAGAAAATGGATGAATAATATTAAAGGAAACATCAACAAACCTGCTCCGAGTTGCATAGCTTGAACCTGCAGCTCGCCAATAGCGTCCAGTCGTTGACTTTGGAGCTCATTTATGTCTTTTTGTGCCCAATGTTCGTCCTCCGCTAATCTTCTTGCGCACATTTTCCAACGATCGCAAGTTCGAATCCAACGTGAGAAGATCCTATCGGGATGAAGAATCAAGGGGGTAAACTGTGCCGTATTTACAATAATAAGAGGTAGAAGAGGACGCAGTACATGTAATTACGGGTAAAAACGCGATAGCCAGTACTCGACAGTGGATTCAGTATTTAGGTTAAGATGATAATAACAAGAAGGATTCATAAACTAAGTGTTAGTGTTAAATATTGTGCTCGTAGGTGGCAGGGGGTGGGGGGGTCTTTACCTCAAGCTTGATCTCCGCTTAGAGAAGTGTTGATCACAGACGTCTCTTTGTGACCAAGCTAGGCTAAAATCAGCTAAGCTAGGTCGAGAAGCTTCAAGTTGCGCGGAAGGACTCCAAACTGACACGAACACACCACGTGATGTTTTAGTCCACTGAAGTCCTGATCAGGGTGGGCGTTACGCGTCAAGGATTCACAACATTCGGTCCAAATTCAGCAAGATTTGCTCAAGCGCGACCGAGCCTCCTCCTACAATCCTCGTCCGTCTAGCACCCCCCCCAATAACTTTATTTAACATTTTGCACATTCGAAAATAAATCACGCTGATGTTACGATTATGTAAATTTGGAACAGATTTTTTTTTAACGTTTTAGCTTTTGATACATGCACTCAAGTCATTTACGCATATTGGCAGGCACTAATCGATCTATCGATCCAAAATATCGATAGCATCAACGCGAAGTCTTTTCTGATTCCTCCTCCTCTTTCATTTCTTCTTCGGTGGTGCCAGATACAAAATAATACATCCTTCCTCCCGACCTCTGCTCATCCGTCCATTTTCTCAGCCGCTTATCCTCACAAGGGTGGCGGAAGTTTTTGGAGCCTAGCCCAGGTGTCAACGGCCAGGAGGGGGGTTGCATCCTGAACTGGTTGCAGCCGACCTCTGCCCTTTTTGTAGGAGAGGTGGGTGACGTCATTTCATTCATTTTGGGAGAAACTGTTAATTGTCATCACGTGACGTGCCCCCTTACTCAGTGTGTACTGCAGAGGGGGCAGTGTCACCGTGAACAAAAACGTTATCTTAACTATTTTTTATGTTTATGTTTATATTTTCTTTTATGTTCCGTTTCCGGTTTTGTTCGCGCTTGTGTGTGCGCGTGCGTGAACGGAAACAGAGCGCGAGCACGATCGTCTTTTTCTTGTCTGATAAAAAGGAAAGATGGATAGAAGTAATTACAATAAAACTATTCAGATATATTACATTAATACATTCAGTTATAAAGTCAGATCTCGTTTTCGGCCAATCAGCGCCTTTGTTTTCGTTTAATTACGTGACGGCTAATCAAATCTTCTAACCCGCGAGACTATTTTAATGATTGTACCATCTTTGTTGAACCTCTGCGGAATGCATCATGTGACCAAAAAGCGATAAAAACACGCTTCCTTTCGAATATAACAGAGGGGATCGTAGTGACGTCACTAAAACCCATGTCTCTGTTTTGCAACAGAACCTCATCCAGACGTTGCAAATGAATGCACCTAGCACCCCCTACCGGAGAAAAGTTATAATTACAAAAGCTCTTACATTCACTTTCAAGGTTAATGGGACTTTAATTTCAAACTAATAAATTCAATTTCCAGTTGCACCACTGAGATTCAATTTTTATATGTTATGTTTCCAATTAGGCAATATAAATTTATTGATTTATTAATTCTGTTTTTGACTCCAATTTTTCAAGTGTAGAAATTCAACTATAGTACATATAAATATAGAAATACCTATTTAAAACAGTGATGGAAAAAATATTAAACCAATTAATTTTTAATGCCAGGTGCAATAGACGCACCTTTTTTTGTAATCAAACATGACAAGAACGAAAATAACTGATAAGCGTTAATTATAAAATCTAATATCAGCTGCTGCCATTTCCCTCGGTTTTATTGATTTAAAAAAAACTACAAGTAAACTGTTGTATTATTCTGCGAAAAGGCTTTTTAGTGGTGCAAGGTATAATATAATGAAAAATAGATATAAATAAAAAAATAAAATAATAATAAACAAGAGTGGTGTCATATTAATTTATGTATCACACATATAGTGTAAATATAGAAACAAAGAGAAACACCTACAAACACATATTTGTCATATAATGATGCAGGCGTTTATCTTATTATTATCGTTATTATTCTTATTATTTTGTATGATAAGTGTTAAGAACGTGCTCCATTACTACATACGTTTTAAAGTCCATCATAATGTTTTACATTTATAATAATAAATATTTTTCTTAACAGTATTCGAAAGCATATGAAACTACAACTTACAAAGGGCATAACTTAAATACATATTGTAAATTGATGAAAAAAACGTCCACTGTATATTAATATATATTCCAACGCCCTTGAACACGTTCTCGAAATATAAAGCTACTGTACGCATGCGTACGCGTATTTGTAAACACACTAAAAATTCCTGAACTTAGTTTCCACAGTATTTCTTAATATTAATACATAATAAGTGACGGTATCTTTTATTCCAAATCGAAGGCCCGTCACTTTAAAACATCATCAGCCGTAAAGGATTGTGGGTAATATGATTGTTTCCATCGGTTAGTAGAAACGCTTGAGAAAAGAAGCTAAAGGTTGCGTTCGAAACATTATTATTATTATTTAGTTCGGATAAGAAAAGGAGAGCTACAGAGCAAAATAATAAAAATAATAATCGTTCGTTCAATATGTGTTCGGTTGAAGCTTCTCGAGTTAGCTTAGCCTACCTTACTTTAGCTTAGCTTGCTAACAAACAGCTTCGTTTAGCTTAGCTCATTTTAGCTTGCTAACGAAAAGAAACGTTTGTGGTTGAGGTCGTCGTGTCAGAATGTTTGTTAGTAGGACAGCTGAAGACGAGGAGGAACTTTGTGGGCCAAAAGACGAGGAAAAACCGGCAAGTGGACTACTGGATGCTGTTAGCAAGAAGAAGCCTCAAGACGCGTTCGACACCGCAGGTTGGTTAAATTCGTCCTCTCGCGTGTTCACCTTATCTGGGTCTTGGGGGTCGACATCGGTTCGTCGCTTGGGAAATCCGTGATACGGCAACACCTGATAAAGTTTTAAAGGTCAGAGGGCAAATATGTTGAGGTATTGAACACTTAACGGCGCAAGTATCGCGTACTTAGAGGCGAAAACGTGGGAAGAAAAGATACATGCAGTATTCTTCCGTAATGTCGTTCTGCAAAAAATGCAAGAATACTTTGTGTGCAGCGATGGACAGAGTATAAAGAAATACTGCATCCTATGTAAAAGCTTGTGTCGTGTCACTGAAAACGTGTATGAATATACAATACGTGAAGTGTGTAACGGTCCTTTTCTGCATTAAAGGTCAGATCTTATGGGGTCAGTTAAAATTCACTTTTGCATATTTTGTTTTGTAATACGCGCACGTCACTTCCAGCAAGTTTTCAACCACAGTTTACATAATAATTGAGTTTTTATGTGTATCATTTTTCACACACCCGTGGCTTGAGGTGTGTGTGTGTTGAGGGGGGGGGAGATCGGCTGTGACGTAACAGCCCTGCAAAGAGACAAAGACGTGAAGCAGAATCCACTTTGGAATTTCCTGCTCCTGCTATTGGCTAGCAAACAGTTCAGGTGTTCCCCGCCTCCTGGCCGTTGACAGCTAGGATAGGCTCCGGCACGCCCCGTGACTCTTGTGAGGATAAACGGCAATGAAAATGGATGGATGCTGTAAATGTGCCATATAATCACTTCAAAATGGCGGATGTGGTCCTAGAGCAGGGGGGCCCAGACTTTTTTACCCCAAGATCTACTTTTCAAGCAGCCAGTCTCTCGATTTCGACCAGGATGTGGGGAGGGAATGCGAAACATATATTTATTTTAAAGGGCCACTGTCATGAAATGCATGATTTTTAGGATGTATCGCGTCGGCTCGCCCGCGAAGGCTGCTGCATCGTGCCTCACGGACGATCACGGCTTCGGCCAGGCAGCCTGGGTACGACGTGGCAGCCTTCGCCGGCTTCGCTGCCGCGTCCGCCGGTCACAGCTTCGGCTGGGGGTGGCTCATCTTCGGCGCCGAGTTGGCTTATCAGGCTGCCGAGCCGAGCCGCTTTACGGTGTTGTCTTCGCACGCAGCTGAGTGCACCATTGCCGACTTGGTTGTTCATACCCACCGCCGTCATCGGCGATGAACAACATCGCCGATGGCGGCAGCGATAAACAATTGTTTATGGCGCACTCAGCTGCAAGTGACGATAACGCCGTAAAGCGGCCTGGCTCAGCACCGTGATAAGCCACCTCGACGGCGAAAATGAGCCACTCCGGCCGACAAGGCTGCTGCCGGGGTGGCTCGCGGACGGCAGCGGCTATGAACAACGCTGCCTGCAATGGCGCACTCAGCCACGTGCGATGCCAACAACGTGAAGCGGCCCGGCTCGGCGACAAAAATGACCCATCCCAGTCGACAAGGTCGGGGTGGCACGTCGTGGCTCATCTCTGCCGCGGAAGTGGATTGGACGGGGAGGCGGTTTGGCCATGATCGTATATCATCTGAATATGGCTCGAAACAATCGTGTAATATTGCCCCGAGGGCTCGAAACAATCGTGTAATATTACCCCGGTAACTTCACTCGGTTGTGCGGTGTTCTCCTTTTCGAAAAGAACTTCCGTGTCAGAAGGGGCGCATTTGTCTCCCATAGTTAGGGTGCACCGCGTGCTTTCATTGGCGATCGTCCGGGTGACATCACGGGGGATGCAGCCAATATGGCGACGACTTGGAGGTCATCGAACGAAATTTCCGCAACTTTGCGCATGGATGACGCGCTCTCCGCTCATATTTATTTTTTCGTATAGACATTGAAGTGAATAATGTTATATGTATTTTTCATTACATTATCTATTTTAGAATGTTTAAAGGGATGACACTTGACCGTTCATGTGTCAACGTATGTTTGTGTGCCATGCATAACCGCATAACCCAATATTGCAGAATACAACATAATAAACTATGAACATTTTTTGTAACTATCTGAGTTCATGTTGATGATCACTAAACACCATACGAATAAAAATGCACACCTGGGCTGTGTCACATCAGTAGATTCGTCCAACTGCAGTGAGAAACACTCACAATCTTGGACGTCCTTTCACATTTGCTTTTTTAAAGTTCTCAGCCAAAGCTTCACAGCGCCGTGTACTCCTTGACAGCTGCAGCGCTTTGATTGTAGATAATATTTCTGCCTTATTTTTCAAAGATCAGAACAATGAGTCAGTTATGCCTCTTTTACCATCTCTCCATCTTGGAATGATCTTCTCGTTATTAACGATGATGTGGCGAACCCGGAACGACGCTTCGGTGGCAGCTTTCGCTGTTGAACTGTATTGTGTGAAAAGTGACTGCTGTGAGGCCAATTGACTCCTCCATACAGGGCACTTAACCACGCCTCCTGACGTGACGTCACGCCACGTGCGCTGACGTCAGACAAACAATTGGCAAAAATATCGGCGCAGGAATAAAAGAATAGAGCGAAACTGTCCGATTTACCTGCTGATTTCTCACTCGCATTCTTGGCTAACAGTGAAATATCGTTGAAAAGCAGACAGCAGGGCTTCAAGTATTTCAGCGAGGGGTATTTCAATGGTATTTCCATGCATATCGACGGAGAAACCATTGATATTAGCGCGAGACCTTTCCAGAGTCAGAGGAAGACCGAGAAGCCACATAATATAATATATTATAACCCAAAGACGAATTCGTCATTGACAGTTTCCTATTTTTGTGTTACCTATCACACTTGTGTGCAGAATCTGTATATGTATCTGTATAGCCGTTTGTGAACCGCCGTATGAAGGAAAAGAAGCCGAGGCTTGATTTCCGAGTTGTTTCTCTCGTTTTCTTTATGTAACGTCACACGCTCCCCTCAATAATTGACCCCTCCGTGGATATTGCGCAATCCGCGTCACTGACCAGTCAGAGGCCAGAGATCTGCATAAACCACTCCCCTTTTTGCTCCCGCCATTTTCTCAGACAACATTGCATGGTCCAGTATAAGTTTTGTAAAAAATATGGTTGATGATGCGGTCTTCCACAAAGTTTGAGCCATCGAAGGCATTTTTCGTACTGGGTCTTCGGTTTTGGAAAGGGTACGAATTGAACTCCACCAACTAGCCTTTCAGGATACCTGTCGTCGCTATTATCAAGTCCGTGACTACACCTCTTAACCATATCTGTTGTTAAAGAACCCAAATACGCGATAAAACGCCAACAGAAGCTATACTGGACCAGCCAGCGTTGTCTGAGATTTGAGTCTGAGATTATGCATATCTCTGGCCTCTGATTGGTCAGTGACGCGGATTGCGCAATATCCACGGAAAGGTCAATTGACCCCTCCGTAGAAATTGCGTCATCCGCATCGTTGACCAATCAGAGGCCAGAGATCTGCATAAACCACGCCCCTTTTTAACCTGCCGTTCCTTCAGACAACGTTGCATAGTCCAGTATAGCTTTTGAGTACGAAAAATGTCTTCATGGGATCAAACTTTGTGGAAGACCGCATGATCAACTGAATCCATCAACCGGAACAGATATGTTTGCACGACGGTAAGCCCTATATTTGATTTTCAATACATGTCTCATATAAATGATTTAGCAGTTCTTCGCTTGCATAACATAGCTATGTGTGAATGATTGACACACTTGATCTGTGTTGAGCGATATTTTGCGATGATCTGACTGCACAAACGTGTCTCTGTTGTCGGCTAATTAGCTAAGCTAAACCGGACTGGCGAGTCCTAAAAGCCCTCGACGTGCACCGAGACACCAAGACTGAAAGGAAGGATGTTTGAGGACACTAAAGTAGTGATTGTCGTACTCGGTCGGGACTTACGTAGGTTCGGCACTAATTCAAGAATAATTATTGAGGGGAGCGCGTGACGTTACACAAAGAAAACGAGAGAAACAACTCGTAAATCAAGCCTCGCCTTCTTTTCCTTCATACGGTGGTTCACAAACGGCTATACAGATACACATACAGATTCTGCACACAAGTGTGATATGTAACACGAAAATAGGAAACTGTCAATGACGAATTCGTCTTTGGGTTATAATATGTGTGGCTTATGTGGCTTCTCGGTCTTCCTCTGACTCCGGAAAGATCTTGCGCTAATATCGATGGTTTCTCCGTCGATATGTATGTAATTACCATTGAAATACCCCTCGCTGAAATACTTGAACCCTGCTGTCTGCTTTTCAACCATATTTCACTATTCGGTAAGAATGCGAGTGAAAAATCAGCTGGTAAATCGGACAATTTCGCTCTCGACTTTTCTTCCTGCGAAACCATTTTGTCTAATGTTTGTCTGAGGTTAGCAACAGTGGGGTGACGTGACTTCAGGAGGCGTGGTTAAGTGCCCTGTACGGAGGAGTCAATTGAGATTTTACATCGTACATAAGGAGGAGGTGGAGCCGAGCCATGCTGCTTTCAGGGGTATGTTCAAAGCCGCCGCAGTACTTGTTGAACACCGTCGAGCCGGAGCGCATTACTGCCTACCTGTTATTTGGAACCCACGAAGCTCTCGTCCTCTGCACCCGTACAATCCATTTTTCACAACGAACCGGGTCTTTTTCAAACTTATAAAGGATAATTCCAATCTCCGAAGAGTTCAAGCAATGTCCATCAATGCAACGAGCCGGCGTTTTGGCTGTCACGAAGGAACAACGAGCTAGCTTCCCAGAGGTAAAACTAATGTAAACAAACGAGTCCACTAGGGGGCGGCTCTGTCCTGTACATCACTTCCTGCTTCTTCCTCAAAACAAATCCCTCTAGAGGATTTTCATGGCGGGAGTTACAAAAAGCTGTATACGTCAAAATCATGTTTTGTGGTGAAAAAACACATGGGACCATATTGGGTGTGGGTTTTTCATTAATAATGTACCAAAAATTATCCATTTCAGGACACTCGACCTTTAAAGTGCTGCTGACACCTAAAATATACAATTTAGTACGTTGTTAACAAAAAAAAAAAAAAAAAAAAAAATGGACTCATCAGTTTGTTCACGTAGGCCTCCAAGTAGTCAGACTCCGGCGTCATTCCGCCCGAAGAACCATCCGAATATTGAACATTATTTGCAGCCACAGGTTCAAATCTGTATGGAAGTATTCCTCCCTCTTCCCGATCAACCGATCCTGCTATTTCTTCATCAGATGAGGACAAATCCGAGAAATCAGCGCTGGGCATAATGTAATCGAGCGTTTGGTGCGCATCTTACACGTCACATCCGCTCACGTAAGTCATGTGGCTCACGAAAATGACAGCGCCCCTGAAAATTCGTAATTGTCGATAATAATCTTAACAAAATACTATTAAATGAGAGAGGATTTAACATCACATTGTCAAAATAGAGTACAAATTACATGACCAATTGGATACACTGTTCTTGCGAAGCACAGAAATTCCCCTTTAAATTCTTCTGACACACTTAGGCACGTCTCACCGCCGTTCTGCTACCCTCATACATGTCCTGCACTATTCTAACATATTTCTCCGCCACACCGGACTTAAGGCGCCGTCACACCATGACGTTCTGGTCAGCGTTCTATGGCGTTTGAGGAAACCTTGGTAGTCGCCCATGGTCGCCGGGATAGCGCCAGAAGAGAGTTATTTGAACGCTAGTGAATGTCAATGATCGCTGGGAATCAGCGGAGAACGCCGGTCCGGAACAAAAAGTTTTGAACATGCACAAAAGTTCTCATCGAGACCAGCGTTCATCAACGTTTAAGTTTAAACGCTGCAGAACGTTCGTGGAACGTTTTACTAACGTTCGCCGAGCGTTGCACGCGTTTGGCTATCGTTAGTCAGTCGTAACTCTAGCGTTACTTGGTTGTTACTTAATCGTTTGCTTTGCAGTGAACGACTCACTGGCGACCTGTCAACGACCACTGAACAATCCCGTAGCGCACACAGCGTGTAACTAAAGTCAAACGAACGTCCTTTGGCGTCATTCGAGCGTTTCCCGAACGCCCATGCATACGGGTATATAAACCGATGCTTTGCATTCTTACTTGCAGCGGTAGTTGCTGAAGTCCGCACCCCCTTTTTTTTTCGTCTAGGCGGCATGACGCTGACTGTTCAAACTCACGAGAACAACTGAAGTGACTATGAAATTTCCAACGTTTTCGTTCCCGTTCCACTGTAAAAATTACACGCCAGCAAAACGCTATTCTGTCGTTATTCACCCGTTTAGTCACACGCTCGTCTAATGTTGACAAATCGCTGGTGGCGCGCCAGTGACACGTTAGCACACACTAATAGTTTTTAGGGGTATCTTATTTGGTCACTGTTACACGCTTCTCGTGCGTTAGACACGTTAGTCATGCGTTAGACACACATTAATCACATGCCAGATGTGTTATCCTCATTTGAGAATGCTGAAAAATACAACGATTGAAATGTTCAGAGAACGTTGACCAGAACGTCATGGTGTGACGGAGCCTTTACGCATGCAGTACCACAGTTCTTCTCTTGGTACTCTGTCATAGGCTTTCTCTAGGTCGACAAAGACACAATGTGGCTCCTTCTGAACTTCTCTGTACTTTTCCACAAGCATCCTCAAGCCAAATGATGCATCTGTGGTGCTCTTTCTAGGCATGAAACGATGCTGTTGCTACTTCTGTCCTGAGTCTAGCCTCCACTACTCTTTCCCATAACTTCATTGTGTGGCTCATCATCTTTATTCCTCTGTAGTTTCCACAGTTCTGAACATTTGTTCTTAAAAATGGCAACAAGCACACTTTTCCTCCTCTTTTTGCCCGCTAGTATTCTGTTGAATAAGTTCGTCAAAAACTCCACAGCCACCTCTCCAAATTCCTTCCATGCCTCCACTGGTATGTCATCAGGACCAACTGTCTTTCCATTTTTCATCCTGTTTAGTGCCTTTCTAACTTCCCCCTTACTTAGCCTTGCCACTTCCTGGTCATTCACTCTTGCCTCTTCTTCTCTTCCTTCTCTCCCATTTTCTTCATTCACTAACTTCTCAAAGTATTCTTTCCTTCTATTCATAAAATGAAAATTAAAAATACAACATTCCAGAGATCATCCCGGGTACTGGCTTAACCTCGGAAATTTCCTTGGATAAGACAAACAAGGACTTGCTAGTTTTAGCAAGGCTACAAATTTCAGAGATGTTACATCAGCGTTACGGGACGGTAAAATAACACATTTATAAAGGAAACGCATTAAACCTTGTTGATGTTAATCTTAGTAATTTTGCCAACTCACACAATATGAGAACTGCCTTGACCGAACCATGTGTGTTTGTCTTGTTGTTTTGCAGACCTCAGTAAAGATCTTGGTTCTGGGCAGCAGGAGGCGGAGCTCCTTCACCTAAAAGAGGAAGCGGAGGACAAAGAGGTTGTGCAGGCGGAGTTGGAGCGTCCCTCCATGATTAAAGAGGAGGAGCCAAGGCGCACCTTCATCAAAGAGGAAGAGGAGCAGGAGGATGTCACCAAGTTTCCATCGACTGGCGTTCTTTTGAAACATGAAGATGACGGTGAAAGTGAGGAAAGCAGAAGAGGGGCGGAGCCTCCAAGCAGCAGCTCAAGTCAACACATGACAACAAAAGGTGATGGAGACCACCGTGGAGGATCACACCCAGGCGGACTCTTAGCGCCGCTATCAGATAGCGACGACGTGACGTCATATTCTACAGACGACGGTGATAAACAGTCTGGGGGTGATAAGATGTTTCACACCAACAACAAACGATGGAAATGTTCTCACTGTGGGAAAACTTTGGCTTATAAGAGGAATTTGAAACAACACATGAAAATACACACTGGAGAAAAAAACATTGCTTGCTCAGTTTGCGGTAAAAGATTCATTAAGAAGGCTGACTTAAAAAAACACGCAAGAACACACACTGGTGAAAAACCCTTTGCTTGCCCATTTTGCGGTCAAAGGTTCACACAGAAGGGAGACTTAAAAATACACACAAGAATCCATACCGGTGAGAAACCCTTTGCCTGCTTAGTTTGCGGCCAAACATTCACACAGAAGGGAACCTTAAAAACACACACACGAACCCACACTGGTGAGAAACCTTTTGCTTGCTCAGTTTGTGGTCAAACATTCACACAGAAGGGAACTTTAAAAACACACACAAGAACCCACACTGGTGAGAAACCTTTTTCCTGTCGGGAGTGTGGTCAAAGATTCTCAGGAAAGGGAACTTTAAAGACACATGCAAGAACACACACTGGAGAGAAACCTTTTTCCTGCTTAGTTTGTGGTAAAGGATTCAATGAAGAGGAGCACTTAAAAAGACACAATAGAACACACACTGGTGAGAAACCATTTTCCTGCTCTGTATGTGGTCAAAGATTCTCTGTAAAGGGAACCTTAAAAACACATACAAGAACCCATACTGGTGAGAAACCTTTTTCCTGCTTAGTTTGCGGTCTGAGATTCTCTGTAAAGGGAAACCTACAAACACACACAAGAACCCACACTGGTGAGAAACCTTTTCCCTGCACCTTTTGTGGTCAAAGATTCTCTCGGAAGAATGGGGCGAAGACGCACAAGTGTGCTGGTGAAAATTGCGGTGATCAAGAATCTGTAATTGTAAACTTTAGGTTAAGTTAGCTTTATTGGATCAGCTTTCATTCACTGACTCATTTCAGAAAAGTAAAAGTGTGATGCCGCTTGAAAAGCTGTCATGTTTTATTATACTTTACAAAAAGAAATTTTATTCAGTCATTTTCCACACTCCTTGTCCTCACTCGGGTCCCGGGGCTGCTGGAGCCTATTCCAGCTGACTCTGTGCAAGAAGGGCACCGAACTGGTCACCAGTCAATCAGAGGGCCATATATATATATATATATATAAACATACCACCATTAATGCAGACCTCTGGGAAGTCCCATAATTTTAAATTGCAGCTCAACTTAATATAACTGTGTAATGTTTCCATTAAAACTCCGAGATAACCCTTCCACAAATTGGGTAATTTTTTTTTTGCTCCAAAGCCATATTTTATTTTCTTTCTGTGAATAATTTTGTGGGAAGACTTTTTAAAGGTCAACTGTCATGAAATGCAGGATTTTTATTATGTTATTGATGAAAAATCGGCAGCCGGTATGGACCCATCCATTTTTTTCACCACAAAACCGGATTTTGACATATATGGCTTTTTGTAACTCCCACCATGAAAATCCTCTCAAGGGATTTGTTTTCGAGAAGAAGCAGGAAGTGACACTGAAGCTCACTGTACATGTCAAGCAGTGTGAGTGCATTTGTTATATTTTGCATATTATACATTTGTGGAAAACAATTAACCGTACGTTAATAGATCTTAATATAACCCAAAGACGAATTCGTCATTGACAGTTTCCGATTTTCGTGTTACCTATCACACTTGTGTGGAGAATCTGTATGTGTATCTGTATAGCCATTTGTGAACCGCCGTATGAAGGAAAAGAAGGTGAGGCTTGATTTACGGGTTGTTTCTCTCGTTTTCTTTGTGTAACGTCACGCGCTCGCCTCAATAATTATTCTTGAATTAGTGCCCAACCTACGTAAGTCCTGACCGAGTACGAAAATCAGTACTTTAGTGTCCTCAAACATCCTTCCTTCAGTCTTGGTGTCTCGGTGCACGTCGAAGGCTTTTAGGACTGCCAGTCCGGTTTAGCTTAGCTCGGTAGCCGAGAACAGAGACACGTTTGTGGAGTCAGATCATCACAAAATATCGCTCAACACAGATCAAGTGTGTCAATAATTCACACGCAGCTATGTTATGCAAGCGAAGAACTGCTAATTCATTTATATGAGACATGTATTGAAAATCAAATATAGGGCTTACCTTCGTGCAAACATATCTGTTCCGGTGATGGATTCAGTTGATCATGCGGTCTTCCACAAAGTTTGATCTATCGAACACATTTTTCGGACTCGGTCTTCTGTTCCGGTTGATTTTAGATAGATTCAGTTGATGATGCGGTCTTCCACAAAGTTTGATCCATCGAAGACATTTTTCGTACTGGGTCTTCGGTTTTGGAAAGGGTACGAATCGAACTCCACCAACTAGCCTTTCAGGATACCTGTCGTCACTATTATAAAGTCCGTGACTGCACCTCTCAACCATATCTATTGTTAAAGAACCCAAATACGCGATAAAACGCCAACAAAAGCTATACTGGACAATGCAACGTTGTCTGAAGGAACGCCGGGTTCAAAAAAGGGACGTGGTTTATGCAGATCTCTGGCCTCTGATTGGTCAGCGACGCGGGTGACTCAATTTCTACGGTGGGGTCAATTGGCGAATGTCCCAGAGTTTGACGTCACGGACAGAAGATGCAGCCAATATGGCAACCACTTGAATGTCGAATGAGACTTCCGCAACATTGCGCATGGATGATGCGCTCTCCCCTCATATTTAATTTTTCATATACATTGAAGTGAATAATGTTATATGTATTTTTCATTACAATATCTATTTTATAATGTTTGTAGGCATGACACTTGACCTTTAAATATTGTATTTCTGTAGTTCTCCCATTTAGAAATCATGGAGGGGTCTGAGATTTTCATTGTAGGTGCATGTCCATGACGGTCACTCTCAATCGGAGTGGATCCCCATGCAAGGTGTCGCCTCGTGGGGTCTCAATGATCCTGAGAAAGGTGAGGAATCATCCCAGGACTCCACAACAGGACTTGGTCAATGACCTGAGTCAGAATGTCGGCTCGTTGTATAGCGCTCGTGCACCTTCGTCGTCAAATCACGTCCCAGGCGGTCAAATAAACCATTTTCAATGCTAAATCGGTTTGAGACGACACGAAAATTCGTCTTATAGCGCGACGCTCACAGTTTTGTCCGATACCGTTAAACATGTAGAAGTTGATAATAAACAATGGTATGTGGACATATTAGACAAACTTGACATAGAGGACCCGTATTCAAGTCCAAAGTCGATGTTTTTGCCGGTAAGAAATTGGGCTGTTAATTCGCTTCCGCATGTGTTGGACAACTGGATATAATTTGAGATTGAAAATGATAATTCCTACCAGAAATGAAGCGATCGCTACACAGGCGTGTGTGTATTTTGGTTGGGCACCATCCATCATGTTTGATTGCTGAAATCCATTGATATTTTCTGGTCTTTTCAGCTGGTATTCCATAGCATGATCTCTTTGAATATCTGTGTCGTCTGTTGTGACAACCAACAAGACAACATGTCTCGGGCAATTTGAAAAATCTGCTCTGGTGCAACGGCTCCCGCATTACAGTGCAGCCCGGTTTGACCGGCAATATGGCGCCGTGCAAACACTGACGTCACGTACACATACGAGCTCGAATCACGTCTCCCGATGCCGCAATGGATTGTGGGTCTCTATTAACTGCCTCAATTCAAACTAAAATGTTCATATTTCGCCATGTATTTGCAAAAGGTATATTTTACTCTTGCGTCCGTTCATGCTCGCCCGTCGTGATTGTGGTTGTTCACGTCCTCATGATGACACCGTCGCTTGACACAGCGTGTGCGTGTATGGGTGGCGTGCTCTAGACAGCACATGCCATACTTAGCCGCCAAAAACAATACCATGATCATGAAGGTGTTTTACCAAGGGAGAGGCTCAACCATTGCTCTTCGTGTGAACTCACCGCTGCGAGTTCCCTTAATCTGGGATTCTCGACTGCACAATTTCTGGTAGTGGGGAAATGCGTTCGCGCTCTCCCTTGATCAATTGCGAAAAATAACATGACCTAATGAAATTTATTATAGTAATCCGCGTGCGTAGTCAGCATTAGACTTTAAGGTTCGCACTTGCCTCTCAGTCAGTTATTCTGAGTACACTGAATTGTCTGATTCAGTTTATCCAAAAACTTTCTTCGCCCTTTTAAAATATCAAAGTCTTTCAAGTGCCCCCTCGTTGTTAGCGATCCGCCCTTCTATGACATAGACTATGTGTTATTGTCACATCAATCCCAACTAGCACGGAGAGGCTGCACAATGGAGGCAGATATAACTGCGTCGATTGGCTCCGAGTTCATGCGGCTTATACCTACAATCCTTTGCGGCAAAACCGCTTGACAAACTAGATAAAGAACGAGAAGCCTGAGTGTCTTTCCTCCTTTAGATTGTCCTTTTGCATTTAAAGAAGAGATCACTGGACTACATTAACTGTAGTTGATGGATTATCAGTTGAACTATTATGAAATCGTGGCACTTTTGAGTTGAATACCGTTTGTCAAAAGTGTATGCGGGCCAGTCAAATAACCCGCTTCAGGCCATCAATTTCAGTGAACTCTTGTTTCTCTTCAAATCGCATAAATCTTTCGCCTTTTACTAAAGATTTCCGTGGGGAGGAACTACAAGAGTCTATCCCAATTTTTTGATGCTCTGCGAAAATTGGAGCTCTTCTAATTCTGTAAAATGTTAATTGGTACCATTACTGAAACTTTATTTGAAGAAACAAATTTCAGTCACAGTGGTGAATGTTCGGTTCTGCGAGCGCGTGCATTTAATGTACACGTCTGTGAGTAAACGTGGCCAGTTACAGTATTAGAATGTCTTAGAGTAAGATGAAAAATTTTTTCATACTCAAGATCCCATACTATGACTATTTAGCCTTCAAAGAGCCGAATATCCTCCCAAGGCATGAACGCTTCTCCTCATGCAGAACTCATTTAGATAGCAACTGAAATCAAGGAATACCTTAAACTGCGTTTTATGGATTTTATTCACATTAAAAGATGTCATTTGGTTAACAGGTCATTTTTTAGACTTATGAAGCTACTGAATCAGCATTTTTACTGACTGCGCAATGTCATGTGGGATGAATTACAATGGACAACAAACGCAATTGGTAATACTGCCGTAATTCGACTAAACATGATCATGTTAAATGACAACTGCTCCATAGATCTGGGTTTGAATCTCAGCTGTGACCGTCCTGAGTGGAGTTTGCATGTTCTCCCCTTGCATGCGTGGGTTTTCTTTGCATATTCCAACTTCCTCCGATATTATAAAACATGCAGTTCGGGGTGGACTCCAGCTCTTGCCCTCCCGCGACCCTTGTGAGGACAAACGGTTCAGAAAAAGGAAGGACGTTAAACTATATTGTGATAGTACAATTCATTGATTGTGCGTTTTGAATTTACAAACAATATTTTCATCATACTCCAAATGCAGCTTTCTAAAATTGCAACTGGCTGCTGTTCCCTACAAGTATGCATATTAAGAATTAACATTTCACAGAATTTGAAGGGCTCCGCATACGCAAAGCATAAAAAAATTTGAGATAGACTCTTGCTGTTCCCCCCTAAGGAAATCTTTAGTAAAAGGCAAAAGATTTATGCAATTAAAAGGGAAACAAAAGTTTACTGCCATTGACGGCCTGAAACGGGTTATTTGACTGGCCCGCATACACTTTTGACAAACGGTATTCAACTCAAAAGTGCCCCTATTTCATAATAGTTCAACTGATAATCCATCAACTACAGTTAATATAGTCCAGTGATCTCTTCTTTAAAAGCAAAATGACAATTTAAAGGTGGAAAGACGCTCAGGCTTCACGTTCTTTATCTAGTTTGTCAAGCGGTTTTGCCGCAAAGGATTGTAGGGATAAGCCGCATGAACTCGGAGCCAATCAACGCAGTTATATCTGCCTCCATTGTGCAGCCTCTCCGTGGGCTTGATGTGACAATACCGCATAGTCTATGTTACAGAAGGACGGATTGTTAACAACGAGGGGGCACTTGAACGATTTTGTGAAATTTATCGGACGAACCGAATCAGACCACTCGGTGTACTCAAAAGTACTGAGCGACGTCTTGAATGCAGACCTCGAGTTAACTCACATGTACAATACATTCACAACTGAGAGTATCATTAGTACTATTTAATTTTTCAACATTATCGTTCACTATCGATCAGGGCAAAGCGCGTACGCAGTCGCCCACTACCAGAAATTATGCAGTCGAGATTTCCACGTTTGGGTAATTCGCAGGGGTCAGCATGACCCGAGTGCAATGGCTGAGCCTCACCATGAGTGAACCAACTTCTTGATCATGGTATCGCCCCTGCCAGGTAAGTATACCTTGTGCCGGCTAGAGCACGCGAGCCATACACGCGCACGCTGTGTCAAGCGACGGTGTCATCATGAGGACGTGAACAACCGCAATCACGACGTTAAAAGGAGACCCACAATCCATTGCGCCATCTCATTGAATAGAGCTCGTGCACGTGACGTCAGTGTTGGCACGTCGCCATATTGCCGGTCAAACCGGGCTCCACTGTAATGCGGGAGCCGTTGAACCAGAGCAGATTTTTCAAATTGCCCGAGACATGTTGTGTTGTTGGTTGTCACAAAAGACGACACATATTCAAAGAGATCATTCTATGGAATACCAGCTGAAAAGACCAGAAAAGGTTGATGGATTTCAGCAATGAAACATGATGGATGGTGCACAACCAAAATACACACACGGCTGTGTAGCGATTGCTTCATTTCAGGGAGGAATTATCATTTTCAATTTCAAATTATATCCAGTTGTCCAAGACAAGCAGAAGTGAATTAACAGTCCAACTTCTTATCGCCGAAAACATCGACTTCGGCATTAAATAGAGTCCTCTATGCCAAGCGTCTCGAGTATTTCCACGTACCTTCGTTTATTATCAGCATCTAAATGTTTCACGGTATTGTACAAAACTTTGGCCGTCGTGCTATAAGACGTATTTTCGTGTTAAGAAAAGGAAGAGTTGTTTTTCTATGCTCATAAAAAAGTAATTTAATAAATGAGGATTGAGGGAGTGCAGAGGTTCAAGTAAAATAAAAATACATTTTGCAAAAAGAAACTGTGTGAAATGTCTACTCACTCACAATTGAGACTGAATGTTCCCGAAGAGCTTTTCTTCGAGCAGGGCCACATTGTAGCTCCGGTTTCCCCTCAGACAACCGTTGACTGCGAAATCATAAAAATCTCTTCTTATTTACACATAAAATTTATGAACAAGTTTTGGAATCGGAAATCAGGGGTAATGGGGTTTTCAACTTCTGTTGACGTTTGGTAATACAAGGATGTTTCCAATATCTCAATATCTCCTTTATAATTTGAAATTTTGGTCCAGGTTTGAACACGCATCATGGAAGTTGACTCACACGATTTGCCTTCGCGGGCCACAGAAAATCATGTGGTGGGCCAGATCTGGGCCCCGGGCCTTAGGATTGGACACCTGTGTCTTGGAACTTTTGCAAGAGCTTGTGAGAATTCACGTGCTGGTCAGATTGTCCCTTCATTCGACTAAACAAGCTCATGTTAAATTACAACTGCTCCATAGCTCTGTGTTTGAATCTCAGCTCTGACCGTCCTGAGTGGAGTTTGCATGTTCTTCCACGGATCCAATATCCGGGGTGTACCCCACACCTGTTGTAGAAGGATTGGTTGGGTAAGGCTGCTCTCCCTTGACCCTTGTGAGGATGAAGGGTTCAGGAAATATATGGCGGTTAGGATCTATGAAGACTAAAGTGTCATAGTGCAGCATTTTGAGCATGTGTTTTCAAATTGTAAAATAGTTTTATGGGCTGAAATGGGATATTTAAATGCCCCGCATACACTTTTGACAAACGGTATTCAACTCAAAAGTGACTATTTCATAATAGTTCAACTGATAATCCATCAACTACAGTTAATGTAGTCCAATGGTCTTTTATTTAAAAGCAAAAGGACAATTTAAAGGTGGAAAGACGCTGAAGCTTCTCGTTCTGTATCTAGTTTGTCAAGCGGTTTTGCCGCAAAGGATTGTAGGGATAAGCCGCATGGGCTCGGAGCCAATCAACGCAGTTATCTCTGCCTGGATCGTGCAGCCTCTCCGTACCAGTTGGGATCGATGTGACAATAAAGCATAGTCTATGTCATAGAAGGGCTGATCGGTAACACCGAATGATTTTGTGAAATTTTACACGGTGGAGCCAGACTTGAACGAACGTTGCTCCGGAAACAACGCTGGGTACAAACCAGGATGCGATCACAACTTGGTCGAAACTGCCACGAAAGTTGAAAGCAATGACGTAGAATAAAAACTGGACGACGCACAGACGTCCAGTACCACCTTTCACGTGGTAATTCGGCTTCATTTTCCGGTCAGGGCAAGACAATGCTTTGGGTACGAGTTCACGTGAAAGTTGACATTTTTTGAAATCCTTACAATTGTACATTGTGAAACATGATAACAGCGAATTTAATTGGATTACGTTAGGTTTAGCTTTTTTTGTGTGTCCATGTGGTTAATTCTTGTTGCGCTGTCAGCTGTCAAAACTGTGCAACCGGCCGCAAAGTGTAATTTTTCACCACGTGGAAAATATATTATTACAATATGTGTCACTGTATCTTTTAAATCTTCGTCGGCATGGTGCAAATGTCTAGGTTATATTAATGTCTCTATAGATCCAAAACATCCCAAGTATATTGAGTTATCGCATCGAACAATGGATGTAATTTTTACCATGCTTTTTTTTGCCCTGACGGGAAGTCAGAGCCTGTTGAACATGACGGAACCAATGTTGGAGGCAGTGCGCAGTCTAGTTTTTATTCTATTCTAGGTCATTGGTCGAAAGCTTGTGGCTGCAGCAAGAACGGATGCTGAGCCACGACTGACCTGTTTCAGGACAGTCTGGATTAGTCCCTGGTGGTCTCGCGGTGAGGGTTCCTAGTGCTGTTCAACTTTGTTCCTCGATTGGGGAGCTTGTCGCTTTAAATAGTTTGGTCGCAAAGGATCATGGGTAATACATCTCTTTTCACTTCTCCTTACGAGGGATGAAAGACGATCATTCTTCAGCAAATCTTCCTGAATTTGGACTAAATGTGAATCCTAGAGATCAGACAAGTCTTATTAGTGCTTCGGTGGACTAAAACCTCATTCGTGCTGTCTTCGTGTCCGGTTGGAGTTGTCTCGTCCACGTTGAAACTTCTCGGCGTATTTTATCCCATCTTATCTTATCTTATCTTGCTAACCAAGAGAGAGACGTTTGTGATCAACACTTCGCTGAGCAGAGCTCAAGATTGAGGTAAAATCGGCTTCTTTCCGCCACAAAACTATAAATAATGAAACGTGCTTCGTGGAAAAAAAAGAATAAAAAACAAAACACCAACCGCTCCATTCTATCGTCGTAATTAGTCTGAAATTCTGAAATAATATCCTATAACAATTATATTCTGAATCGTCATCTAAGTGAGCGCGAATGCTTCTTTGATTCTATGTGCCCTGCGATTGGCTGGCGACCAGTTCGGGTGTGCCCCTTGTGTGGATACGCGGCTCATAAAATGGTTATGGCTTTAATCAATATTTTGAATCATTTTTTTTCGAAGATTGCTTGTCATGTTTCAGTGTTCATTTGCTTTTCTCATCCCTCCAAAATGAACGTCGTGTGAAAATGTGTGCAGGAGGAGTACGAGGAGGAATTTTGGGGCCCAAAACAAGAGAAGGAGCCACAACGTCAACTCTTGGACGCAGCTCCAAAGACAAAGTTGGTTCGCTTCTTTTTCACTTGTTGGATGCATTATAAATGTAAGGATATTGCTGTTTTTTTTTAATTCAAGGTTATTTGATGATAGATTTAGAGATTATAGATTATAAAATGTTACATATTGGATTATTACACTCGTTTCCTCATGCAGTTCCATTTTATTGTACCTCACTTTCTTTGAACCTAATGAATACTCAAGTTATTAATAAAATAAGGAATTATGGGAAATACAGATTTTTTTTTAATCCACCCATACACTTTCTGACCCGCTTATCCTCATCATCAAGGGTCGCAGGAGTGCTGGAGCCTATCCCAGCTATCTTTGGGGGAGAGGCGTGTGACACGCTGAAATGGTTGCCAGGCCAACACAGGGCACAAATAAAAAACCATTCACTCTCGCATTTACAGTGAAAAAAAGAAGTATTTGAACACCCGGCTATATTGCAAGTTCTCCCACTTAGAAATCATGGAGGGGTCTGAAATTTTAATCATAGATGCATGTCCACTGTGAGAGATAATCCAAAAAGAAAAATCCAGTAATCACAGTGTATGATTTTTTTTTTATGATTTATTTGTGTGATACAGCTGCAAATAAGTATTTGAACACCTGAGAAAAGTTCAATTTTGGTCTCCACTGACCACAAAACCTTCTACCATGACTCCTCTGTATCATCCAAATGGTCATTGGCAAACTTAAGACGGGTCTTGACATGTGCTGGTTGAAGAAGGGGAAACTTCCGTGCCATGCATGACCATGACGTCTTGGTGTATTACCAACTGTCAACTTGGATACGCTGGTCCCAGCTCTGTTTAGGTCATTGACCAAGTCCTGTCGTGTAGTCCTGGCTTGATTCCTTCCCTTTCTAAGGATCATTGAGGCCCCACGAGGTGATATCTTGCCTGGGGTTCCACTCCGATTGAGATTGACCGTCATGTTTAGCTTCTTCCATTGTTTAATGATTGCTCCAACAGTGGACCTTTTTTCACCAAGGTGCTTGGAAATTTCTCCGAAGCCTTTTACAGCCGTGTGGAGTTGTACAATTTTCACCTAGGTGCATCTGATTCAGGATAATACATGGAGTGGAAGTGGAGTTTTCAAGGCGGACTAACAGGTCTTAGAGGATCAGAATTCTAGCTGATAGATAGGTGTTCAAATACTTATTTGCAGGTGCATCACACAAATAAATTGCTAAAAAATCATACGTTGTGATTCCTGGATTTTTTTAATATTATCTTTCTCACACTGGACATGCACCTACGAAGAAAATTTCAGACCCCTCCATGATTTCTAAATGGGCGTACTTGCAATATCGCAGGATGTTCAAATACTTATTTTCTTCACTGTGTAATCATACCACTTATGTCCATGTCCCATTTTTTGGGGTCCAGGATTTTGAATTCTATAAATACTTCAAAACAGTCAGTTATGCTGGTGGAGTTCGGGTGGGATTGTTTGCATACAGTTAGCATATTGCTTTGTAAGTAATCCTTCTCTGGCCACTTAATTTAAAAAAAAAAAATAATCTGCTAATTTTGGATGTCCTTTATTTGGATTGTCTGAAATAGTTGAAAGATTTTTGATCTTTGTGATACACATAGATGCTATTTGGTGTTATTACTTTACGTGTTGTCAACACACAACAACAGAAGGAAAAACAACGACACGTCTGGAGCTTTAGAAGGTAACACAGTCTAAAATTGCAGCTCCTGGTCACTTGAGGTCATCTTCTAAGCTGCAGAATCCTTTCAGTTAGGATGTAAGAACTATGTTTTTTTTCTTTAAGTAGCACGTTCATCCTGAACTTACTGGTTTTCAACTTTCACTTCTGCTATTTATCCATGGAAAGATTGTGACAGTCGATGTCTGCATTGGTTTCCTTTGTAAAAGTTTTAGCACAGTGTAGCGTATTTGGGCTGGATGAAAAGGTCATTTATTGGGTAAATAAATTCGGCGGAGTTGAACGCTTGTGTCCCACTTCCAGTTTAGCGTGAGTCTCGAAAAGGGGGCGACACGTTCCGTTTTCAGATGAGTTACATACAGGAAAGAGCAAGGAAAATCCGTTTGTTAATCAGTCTTAAAAATCCCAAGGTTGCTACACGTTGACTCGTGGATCTGCTCCCGAAGTTTTTCGTTCAGTTCACAGAAAGCGACGGTCCAACTTGTGTTTTATTCGTTGTGACACCATTTCCCGGAGGGCGAAGATTGGATATTACAGTACTTTTATTTTGAAAAGTGGCAGCTGGCTTGACTTCAGTTGGCTCGAATCGGTGGTCTGTTGCTTTAAAGGGAAAATCCACTATTTCGCATGAACAATGTATCCAATTGGTCATGCAATATGTACTCTTATTTTGACAATGTGATGTTAAATCCTCTCTCATTTATTAGTGTTTTGAGAAGATTTTTAATCGACAATTACGAATTTTCAGGGGCGCTTCCATTTTCGTGAGTCACATGACCTACATGCGCGAATGTAACGTGTTACGTGCCGCAACAAAGGGTCGATTACATGGGACACCATTTATGCCCAGCGATAATTTCTCGGATTTATCCTCATCCGATGAAGAAATAGCAGTATCGGTTGATCGGTAAGACGGAGGAATACTTCCATACCCAGCCGTGAGTGGCTCGGCCGCTCGGTTGATCTGGAAGGCGGAGGAATATTTCCATACAGATTTGAGCTGTAAATAATGCCGCCAAGCAGCGGAGCCGTGAGCTCGCATCCTGGCCGAGTGAGCTCCTGGCTCGGTAGGAAGGCGAGGTCACGGCTCCCCCGCTCGACCAGGGAGCTCCCCGGCTGAGCAAGCTCACGGCTCCTGCTATTTCTTCATCAGATGAGGATAAATTCAAGAAATCACCGCTGGTCATCATGTAATTGAGGGTTTGGAACGACACGTAACACGTCACGTCCGCCCACGTAGGTCATGTGACTCGCGAAAATGGCAGCGCACCTGAAAACTCGTAATTGTCGATTAAAATTTTTTTCTCAAAACACCATTAAATGAGCGAGGATTTAACGTCACATTGTCAAAATAGGGTACATATTACATGACCTATTGGATACATTGTTCATGCGAAGCACTGGATTTCCCCTTTAAATATTTCTGACGCAGGGGATCCTGGGTAATATCTCACTTTTCTTTTTCTTCTTCTTCTTACCCTGCAGTAGATTTGATCGACTTAAATAAATCTTCCAGAACTTGGACCAAATGTTGCAAATCCTCGACGCAGGACGTCCCTGATCACGACTTTAGTGGACTAAAACGTCATTCGTGGAATCATCGTGTCCGGTTGGAGTCTTTGAAGCTTCTCGTCTTATCTTAGTTTAACTTGCCAACATCGAGATGCGTTTATGATTAATACTTCGCAAAGCAGAAATCAAGCCTGAAGTAAAGTCTTCTTCTTTCCGCCGCCAACTAGTAAGGATTGACACAAGTCACTGACTTAAGTGTGCTTAAAAAATAAACACCAACAACTAAATTCTGTCGGCTTTCTTTGGGAGTTAAATAATTTTTCTCAATTTTCCGAGTCTTTATTTGTTGTTATTATCATAATCTGGATTCTGAATCTGGTGGCGTGGTGGTTGACTGGATGTCTGCAACACAGTTCTGAGGACTATGGTCCAAATACCTGCCCTGCCAGTGTAGAGTTTGCATGTTCTCGTCATGACTGTGTGGTATTTTCTCCTAAAAACTAGGTTTAATATGATCATATTTTTGGTGGTGATAAGCAAGTAAAAAAAAAAAAGACCTTTTAATAAGATGAAGCAATGACTAATTTTGAATGACCTTGTTCATTTACGACATAGGCTTGCTTAAAATAGAGATTTACAATAAATAATATGTCTTTCTTCATCTACTTATGGGATCTATCTTATCTATCACAAACTGTCTCTTGTGGACAGGCCTCGCACGTGGCCCTAAAAGTCCCTAAATTTTCAAAGGTGCATTTAGGAGCTCCTAAAAGTCCTTAAAAATCCGCAAAAACCGGTCAAGCCCCTAAAAAGGCCTTAAATTATAAAAAATCAAAGGGAGGACCTCTAACGCCAAAATTCTCCCTAAAAAAAATTATCTTTTATTTAAAAAAAATAGCGATCCGTCTGGCATCTAAAACAGCCGGAAATTGTCAACGGAAGTCACCGAATATCAACGAGTCGCCATCTTGTCGTTGATATTCCATTGTTCGTTTCCGTGAGTCGACATTTCACTTCGTCTTCGTTACGTCTTTCATCGATCCAACTTGTATCATGGGGAAGTGCATTTTTCAAGATGCTTGGATTGAAAGTAAGGAGTTTGGAAGCTGGGTTCGTCGAGATGCAAAAGATCGGCACATGTTTTACTGCCATCTGTGCAAGCAGAGCTTCCAGCTAGGAAAGATGGGCGTCAAAGCGCTGGAGTCGCACCGGAAAAAAAGGAGACACGCTGATTTGGCGAAGACTCTCTCATCTTCCGTTGGTATGAATCTGTTTCTAAAATATCAAGATAGTGAAGCATCAACTTCAGGCAGTGGTACTAGCAGTGCATGCGCACCTCCAGTTGTCCAGCCATCGACTTCAACCAGCCAGAAGTCAGGCTCTATGAACGTAGTTCAATACACGAAGGCGGACTCGTTAAAGGCAGGGATCGTGTGGACTTTAAAAGTAATCTTCAGCCATTACAGTTACAAATCTTGTGAAAATAATTCAAAAGTGTTTGCAGTCATGTTCCCAGACAGTGACATTGCTAAAAACTACCAATGTGGGGAAAGGAAGACTTCGTACCTGGCTACATTTGGCATCGCTGCCCACTTTTCATCTCTACTGCCTCAAAGCCAAAAAAGCCAGAATAGAGACTGACATATTTACGCTTATTGAGAAGGCTGACAGGATGTGTGAGCAGGCAGAAGAAAAGGGGAATCTGAGGTTTATCACCGAGGCCAATGCACTCAGAGGCAGAGCAAAGGACAAGAGAGCCACTTTGGCACCTCGGCAGCAACAAATAGAGGAGGCACTGGGTAGGCTCAAGGAGCTCGACTCGTAGGGGTGCTGAGACAGACATCAGTAGAAGACATTTGTGTGTATAGTTGCAATTGTAGTTAGAATCGGTTTGTCTGTATACTGTTATGTGAAGACATTGACAACAGTCACATCAATGAGAACTACCACAAGGGGCGACAGGTGATCACTGTCACAGGTACTGAGGTACTGGAACCTTTGATGAACCAAGAACAGCCGATGGCACCACTGGGTGAGTCTTTTTTCTTTACTCTTGATTTCCCACGATGGCCCTAAAATCTTTCCGCGTCGGCCCTAAATTTTTTGTGTCAGCCCCTAAGAATGACCCTAAAAAGCCCTTCAATTTTTTCGGTCAGACTGAGGATGAACCCTGGTTGAGTAAAAGAAAAAAATATCTTTTACAATGCACAATTACGTTTTACTGTTTCCTTTTGTTGACTTTGATGCTTTGCCGTTTCCACTAAAGCGTTTATTAAAAAAAAACAAACAAACAAAAAAAAAAAAACTTTGTAGTTCTGATTGCCCTACGGACCATAAAAATTCCCACCGAAATTACCCTTTTTTACACCATGTAATGGTTTTTTTTTTTCACGTGACCCCACCCGTTGGGCTACCTCAAACGGTGGCCATTTTCGATCCCCGAGCTCCCGTTACTCATACATAGGCAAGGTGGACGACATTATGTTTCTAACTGCATTTATTGAAGACGCGACCGACAGCACATCAAGCCCAGACTGACTATTAGGCGTACACACATCATGGGACTCAGGACTGTGCAACAAAGGTGCAGTTTTGTGCCCTTGATCTTTTACTCTTCATGACAGAAATGACAAAGGAAGACCACTTACCTGTATGCTCACACGGAAAACGAAAGGCAGTGGAAAATTATTTTTTAAATATCGAGGCAGACTCCATTTATTCCTTTTTTTCTCTCCAAAAAGTACAACCTGTATATTAGTTCACCACAAGCGAAGTGAAATGTTGATTTGTTTAAAATTTGATGACAATGGCGGAAAGACAAAAGAATAAACAAATCCAGTATTTCACAAAATTTTCGAATCTTTGAAGTGACTAACAAAAAATGATCTTAACTGTAATGTTGGCCTTCTGAAAAGAGTATCGATTAAGCTTGTTAGCTTAGCTCGGCGACACACCGGCACGATGGAGGTTGAAGCCAGGCAGCGTGATAGCGGCATCGGGCAATCGTCCACAAAGCCAAGTCTCCGTGAAGCACAGAGCCGCAGAATGTCCAAAGTAGGGATCGCAACCGGTTACAAATAACCGGTTATAACCAGTTTTCGGTTTTGAAACCGTAATCGGACTTTCGAAATCGGTTAAAATTTCCAATAATTTCTTCCGTTTCCGGTACTCCACATTGCGTTATTTTTTTCAACATCATTTCCACTTTTTTCAAGTTTCGCTGTTTGAGTAAAGTTGGACTCAAAAGAACATTCAGTTAAATCAAAGAAACATCAAACATGGCATCGAGGAAACGCTCGGTATACTTTCATGCCCTTTCTGAAAGTCCGAAAGAAGAATGTCAACACTAAAACATTTTTACAAAAAAAATTAACAAAAATTTAACTCCTCGCTTGTGTACTTGAGTCCCGACACAGAAACACAAACAGTAACTGAGATTATTCCGTAGACTTCCACACTGGGTATGTGTTAGGTAGAGAGGTTAAATGGCGGCCCGGAGTGCTTCAGCAAAAAATGTGACGTCAGTGAAAACGTGGCTCTCCGTGGCCAGTTAAGTTTGGTGTTTTGACAGCAGCCGCAGTGGGCAGCAGCGTGGCCGTGCCGCTTTCTCGTGCACGCTGCTTCTCCGTGTTGCGTCCTGATTACGTTGTGTCTTTAAGCCTTGTTTTTCAAGCCACTTGTTGCCAGATCGTTGTGTGTACGGGGAGTCCTCATTCTACGACCGAGATCCGTTCTTACACTTGTGACATAACCTGAATTTTGGCGTAAATCAGATTTCACCGTTTGTCAAAATTTATGACGACAGCTGAGATTGGTTCCAGCACTCCCGTGACCCTCGTGAGGATAAGCGGCTTAGAAAATAGGTGGGTGTATGTTCTTCATATAAAAAAAACTAAAATACATGAAAAACAGGATGCTGTACTTACCATTTCTCTGAGAGGTGGATGGCAAAGAATGAAGAGAGGCTGTGCTTAGATACTGCTACGGAAGCTTTTGCAGGTAGCCCTTGCTAGCGTTAAATTCCTCATCAGCTTCGTTGCCTTTCGGCTCTTGCAAAGTTGGGAAAATACGCCGTACCTTTTCCCTTAATGAACATTTGGCTGATATTAAGCCCACCTTGATTCTGATCCTCTATCCGTAGTGTAAGTGAACTTTCCATCTCGGCAACGATCGAAGAATGTTCCTTCTTTTTTTTTTTTCACGAAAATAGTTGCTTCGTGATCACAATATCATATATATATTTATATATATATGTCACGACCCATCAGAACGGAGATAGGACCCAAATGCAGGAGGACACAGGAGACGCAGAGGTAATTCGGGAAAAATGTTCATTATTCCAAGGTCGGGGATCGGGCAGGCAGTCAGGTGCAGAAGCGGTAATCAGGACGTCGGGCGTAGAAGTCATGTCAGCGGGCAGGCAGGAGTTGGTACATGGGAGAACGATCAAAGCAGGCAGAACTATCAAGGGTGTCAGGCTTACGGGGTCGGTCGGAGAACAGGCGAAGGTCGGTACACATGGGTTGACGATCGGGCCTACGAGAGTGCTGGACCGGGGCATGAACCTCAACGATCTGGCGGAGGACCAGTCGTCACCGGGTCCTATAAGTACCGGGCGTAATCAGCCAAAACAAGGTGCAGGTGTGTGCCGACTAATTGGCTGGCCACGCCCAGCCTGGGCAGAATGCCAGAGAGAGAGAGAGAGAGAGAGAGAGAGAGAGAGAGAGAGAGAATATCGGGGCTTTGTCATGTCGGGATTTGTGAGTTTGGATCCTACGCGTGTTGGCTGATTAAGGAAGGGATGACCGATGATGAGACGAGCAAATGGATTTATTACAAAGGAATGTGCAATACAGAAGTCCGGGTCGTATCTCGGTATCTGCTGTCTTCTGTCAGGATTGCCCAAAGAAGAAGACAAAAATCTGCCCGGTAACACAAAGTTTTTATATGTGTGGGTCCGTGGTAGAAGTGGCTGCCGCCCCCAATTCTGATCCCAGGCTGGGATGGTAATTTGCCACTCCTTATCTGGTGTCTTTCATCTCCACGGCAACGCCAGGGCTAGGAGGATATCACCACCTGGTTTCTGGGCACAAAGATCAAGGACAACCGCAGCGCTGCGCAACACATCCTTGTCTGATTAGCAAATGGGCAACACTTTATCTGTTGATTAAATGTATGTCATATTTAAGCAAATAATGAAAGTACAATAAAAGTAAAATAGTCTTCCGTCATTCATTCATTGATTGATTAATTAATCATGATCACCACGGTCGACCGACTGAAAACCAAGTCTTTACCGATATTGGTCGTTGTTACTCCTTTTCTCTGATCTTTTATTAATGTTAAGCTTCGTTTCCACGGTATTTGATTTGTTCAGCTGGACCAGCATTGCTAAAAGAAACAGCTTTCTTCTTTGGTGCCATATTGTGTAAAAAGTTGGGCGAAAAAGGAAAATATACTCCCAGCGCATAAACACAGATAAGCAATATGCATCACTGAAGCAGAAAAAATATGGTGCTAGGGATAAAATGGCAGACAAGACAGGCATCGTAAATTCGAAATGTTTTTGGTCAAGACTGTTTCAACTCGAGGACTCCCTAGATATGCGTGTGTGTTCACGCGCGTCAGCTAGCGTAATTGCCTCGTCCCATGTCATAGCATTACCACGTTACGTTTTCATGTTTTGCCATGCCCGATTTTTGACATCGTTTCATATTTTTTTTTGGATCAATCCTTTTTTTCCTTGTGATTTTTGGACTGTCTCACCGTCGGACTGCCTTCCCTTTTCCAACCACTGCCTGGCAAGGAACCTTCCTAAAATCCACGCTTACGTCTCAGCTTCCTGCATCTGGTTCCCACCCTCCGCCGAATTCGTGACAAAATCAAGTTGATCTATAATCACTGCTAATATTCCGGTGTTTCACGATGCGAGATGCGAACATGAATTTTGATCTCGTTATGCACGAGAGAGTGTGAATTAACGAGAACTGACAATAAAATGCTGGCACCATGTGCTGGAGACGGAGTAAAAATATTTTGTAAAAATAACAAAAAAAAAAAAAAATCTACCAACCATAGTTCTGAAATATAGGAAATATATAATTTTTTTTGGGGGGGTGCCTAATGTACTGTTTTACACACAATGTCCAAATCTGAATCTTGATATAATTAAGATGTCTGATTTTCAGTTGGTTTTCTCATCCCTCTTACACAGCTCAGAAAGTGTTATGATCTTCGTGTGAAAATGTGTGCAAGAACGATTGGAGAGTACAAGGAAGAATTTTGCGGACCAAAAAAGGAGGAGGAGCCACAACGTCAACTCCTGGACGCTTTGTTCAATCTGCAGCCTCGAATTGTGCTACGCAGAGCCGGTTGGTTCTCTTGTTGCATGCATTCTAATTTGAATGATGTTATTATTTATGGGCCCCGTTTGATGATGCAATTTATGTAACATTAACATCCCGCTGTGCGACTGACTGGCGACCAGTTCAGGGTGGAGTTTGGCATTCGCCCAAAGTCAGGTGGGAGAGGCTACGGCACTCCCGCGACGCTTGTGAGGATAAGGGGCTTAGAAAATACATACACAGTGTGCCTTTGCCCATTTACGGTTCAACATTCAGAAGCTCATATATTTGCAGGTTTTGATCTCCCAAGTTTTAAATTTTAATTATACCATAGTTTAACAATCTTAGAGGTCTAAAAATCTATTCCAAATAAGATACCATGTGATGCTCATGAGGCAGCAAGGAACATTTGCCCCCACACCACCCGTGTTGGCAGGTCATTACTGACGATGTTGTACATACTCACGATGTCACGTCAAAATTAAAATGATCAAACCACAGCAAATACAATAGCATAAGTAAGAAATAATTATTAACAGATAAAATGACTTAAGAAAAAATTAACACAAAAAAATGCACTTTAAATGCTGTTTACATCCTCCCAGCATGCTTTGCTCCACGAATGAGTTCCCGAGTGCCGCAAAGCATTCTGGGAGTGGCTGTAATCTTCTTCTGCTTATCCATTCATCCATTTTCTTTGCCGCTTATCCTCACAAGGGTCACAGGGAGTGCTGGAGCCTATCTCATCTGTCAACAAGCAGTAGGCGGGGTACATCCCAAACTGGTTGCCAGCCAATCGCAGGGCAGATTGAGACAAACAGCCACACTCACAATCACACCTAGGGGCAATTTAGAGTGTCCAATTAATGTTGCATGTTTTTGGGATGTGGGAGGAAAGCGGACTGCCCGGAGAAAACCCACGCAGGCACGAGGAGTACATGCAAACTCCACACAGGCGGGGCCGGGATCAAACCCGGGTCCTCAGAACTGTGAGGCCAAAGCCTTACAGCTGTTTCACCGTGTCGCCTTTGTTGTCCTTACAGATGTAAAAACTAACTATTCCTCTCTGCCTTGCGAGCACCATCACATGGTAGCTTACATACACACTAAAACATGTGCTAGCATACATGGGAACGATGTAACCAGTGTGTTCAAGTGTGCTTCATTAGACACGTCACACAATAATTGTGCACATAAGGCATGCTGTCCATTTTGAAAACAATTTAAGACTTCGAGTGATGAGGCTGAAATTTGAAATTGAGGGTGTAATGTATAATGTGATTAGCGGCTATGCCCCATAGGTAGGATGTGACCTGGAGTTGAAAGAGAAATTCTGGAAGGAACTAGATGAAGTAGTTCTGAGCATCCCAGGCAGACGGAGTTGTGATTGGTGCAGATTGTAATGGACATGGCTGTAGTGAACACTTTTTTTCCAGAAGAGGAAGGAACATAGTGACCTACAAGAGCGCAGGTAGAGGCATGCAGGTGGATAATATTTTGTGCAGATTATGTAATCTGAAGAATGTTACTGACTGTAAGGTAGTGGCAGGTCAGACTGGAAGCTGAGAAAGGAAGAATGTTGTGCAAGATCTCAGAAAGAGGTGAGACAGGTTCTCGATGGACAGGAGAAGCTCCCGGAAGACTGGACAACGACAGCCAAGGTGATCAGAGAGACAGGCAGGAGAGTACTTGGTGTGTCATCTGGTAGGAAAGGGGAGAAGGAGACTTGGTGGTGGAACCCCAAAATACAGGGAGTCATACAAGGAAAGAGATTAGCGAAGAAGAAGTGGGAGACTGAGGGGACTGAGGAAAGGCGAAAGGAATATAATGAGATGCGACGTAAGGCTAAGGTGAGGTGGCAAAGGCTAAACAAGAGGCATATGATGACATGTACACCGGGTTGGACACGAAAGAAGGAGAAAAGAATCTCTTCAGGGGCCAGACAGAGGGATAGAGATGGGAAGGATGTGCAGCAGGTAAGGGTGATTAAGGACAGTGATGAAAATGTGCTGATTGGTGCCAGTAGTGTGCTCAATAGATGGAAAGAATACTTTGAGAAGTTGATGAATGAAGAAAATGAGAGAGAAGGAAGAGTTAAAGAGGCAAGTGTGAAGGACCAGGAGGTGGCAATGATTAGTAAGGGGTAAGTCAGAAAGGCACTACAAAGGATGAAAAATTGAAAGGCAGTTGGTCCTGATGACATACCGGTGGAGGTATGGAAGCAATTTGGTGCGGTGGCTGGGGAGTTTTTGACCAACTTATTCAACAGAATGCTAGCGATGCCTGAAGAATGGAGGAAAAGTGTGCTAGTTCCCATTTTAAGAACACAAGCGATTTGCAAAGAACTATCGAGGAATTAAGTTGATGAACCACACAATGAAGTTAAGGTAAAGAGTAGTGGAGGCTCGTCTCAGGACAAAAGTAAGTATCTGCGAGCAATAGTATGTTTGATGCCTAGAATGAGTACCACAGATGCTTTTGCCTTGAGGATGCTCGCGGAAAAGTACAGAGAAGGTCAGAAGGAGCTACATTGTATCCTTGTGGATCTGGATAACTATGTTAGGATCGTACAGGACATGTATGACTCCAGCAGAACAATGGTGAGGTGTGCCATCGGTGTGACAGAATAATTCAAGGTGGAAGTGGGACTGCATCAAGGATCAGCTGTGAGCCCCTTCCTCTTTGCTGTGGTAATGGATAGGGTGACACATGTGGTTACACTGGAATCCCCTTGGACCATGATGTTCGCAGATGATATTGTCATATGCAGTGAAAGCAGGGAGGATGTGAAGGAACCGTTAAAAAGGTGGAGGCATGCACTGGAAAGGAGAGGAATGAAGGTTAAATGAAGTAAAACAAAATATGTGCGTGAATGAGAGGGGTCGTGAGGCTCCAAAGAGAAGAGATAGCGAGGGTGGACGACTTCAAATACTTAGGGTCAACAATCCAGAGCAATGGTGAGTGTGGTAAAGAAGTGAAGAAATGGGTCCAAGCAGGTTGGAACAGCTGGCGGAAGGTGTCTGTTCTGTCAACGGACAGAAGAGTCTCCGCTATGATGAAGGGCCAATTTTAGAAAACAGTGGTGAGGCCAGCCATGATGAGACAACAGGAAGCAGAACTGGAGATGGCAGACATGAAGATGTTGAGGTTCTCGCTCGGAATGAGCAAGTTGGATAGGATTAGAAATGAGCAAATTAGAGGGACAGCCAGAGTTGGATGTTTTGGAGACAAGTTTGGAGAGAGAAGACTTTGGTGGTTTGGACATGTCCAGAGGCAGGAGAGTGATTTTCTTGGTGGAAGGGTGCTGAGGATGGAGCTGCCAGGCAAAAGAGCGAGAGGAAGACCAAAGAAAAGGTTGATGGATGTTGTGAGGGAAGGCATGAGGGCAGTTGGTGTTAGAGAGGAAGATGCACGAGATAGGCTTAGATGGAAAAAGATTACAAGCTGTGGTGACGCCTAACGGGACAAGCCGAAAGGGAAAAAAAGATCCTCAAACCTTTCTTTTCCTCAATCACCCTCAGTACCGGGCCCCCCCAAGGCTGTGTACCGAACCCTCTGCTATACTCTCTGTACACATATGACTGCATACCAGCCCATCCCAGCAACTCCATCATCAAGTTTGCTGATGGCACCACTGTGATCGGGCTCAGAAGGAGATGAGTCTGCCTACAGGGACGAGATCAGTACATTTTCAAAGTGGTGTTCTGCAAACAACCTGACACTGAACACCACAAAGACAAAGGAAATCATCCTGCACTTCCAGAAGTGTGGCGTCGACCCGGTTCTACTGTTCATCAATGGGGAGTGTGTGGAGAGGGACCACTCCTTCTAGTTTCTGGGAGTCTACATATACGGACAAACTCACCTGGACTGTCAATACCACTGGGGTGGTGAAAAAGGCCCAGAAGTGACTCCACTTCCTGAGAGTGCTCAGGAAGAACAACTTGAAAGCTAAGCTGCTGCAGGCCTTCTACAGAACCACCGTGGAGAGCATCCTCACATACTGCATCACAGTGTGGTATGCTGGATGCGTAGCAGCGGACAGGAAAGCCCTGCAAAGTGTGGTTAACAGTGCCCAGACGATCACTGGCTGCTCTCTGCTCTCCTTAGAGGACATCGCCAACTCCCGCTATCACAGCAGAGCCACTAATATAGCAAAGAACTCTTCACATCCTGGTCATCACCTGTTGAACCTGTTGCCCTCTGGCAGGCGATACAGGTCCCACAAAACACGGACAACCAGATTCAAGGACAGCTTTTTTCCCAGAGCCATCAACTCCTTGAACTCAAACCACTGAAATAGCAGTACACTCTGCGTTGATGTTTTATCTATTGTGTTTTACCAAAGATTTTTTTTTTCAATTCTATTTTATTGCACGTTGTGGAGAAGCACTGATCATTTCGTTGTATGCACGGCATATAATGGCATTAAAGGCTTTTGATTTGATTATTTCTTTTGTTTTGCAGACGTCAACGAAAATCTTCATCCAGAGCGGCAGCAGTCGGTGTCCTGTCACATCAAAATAGAAGAGGAGGGTGAAGAAGTTCAATACATCAAAGAGGAGGAGCAAGAGTTCCCACACTTCGAAGAGAACAAGCAGGAAATCATCCAGCTTCCATCCACTGGTGTCCATTTAAAGAGCGAAGATGCTCAACAGAAGAGACGGGGGGCAGAGCCTCCAATCAGGAACCGCTCAAGTCGTGGAGACTACTGTGGAGGATCACAAACTGACAATGATGATGATGAGCAGTCGGAAGGTGATGAGACATGTCACGCTCCCAACAAATGCTGGAAATGTTCTCATTGTAGGAAAGCTTTTGCTTCTATGTCGAACTTCAAAAAACACATGAAAATACACATAGGAGAGAAGCCGTTTACGTGCTCAGTTTGTGGTCAACAATTCACTCGTAAGAAAAACTTAAAAAGACACACAAGAACTCACAATGGTGATAAACCTTTTTCGTGCTCAATATGTGGCCAAAGATTTACTCGGAAGGGAACCTTAGAAAGACACACAAGAACTCACACTGGTGAGAAACCTTTTTCGTGCTCAATTTGTGGCCAAAGGTTTACTCGGAAGGGAAACTTAGTAAGACACACAAGAAAACACACTGGTGAGAAACCAATTTCCTGCTCAGTATGTGGCCTAATATTCACTGACAAGGGAAGCTTAAAAACACACACAAAAACACACACTGGTGAGAAGCCTTTTCCCTGCTCAGATTGTGGCCGAAGATTCTCTGACAGGAGTACGTTAAAAACACACATAAGAACACACACTGGTGAGAAGCCTTTTTCCTGCTTAGTTTGTGGTCAAAGATTTACTCTGAAGACTCATTTAATAAGACACACAAGAACACACACTGGTGAGAAGCCTTTTCCCTGCTCAGATTGTGGCCAAAGATTCTCTGATAGGAGTACGTTAAAAACACACGTAAGAACACACACTGGTGAGAAGCCTTTTTCCTGCTTAGTTTGTGGGCAAAGATTTACTCTGAAGGGACATTTAAAAAGACACACAAGAACACACACTGGTGAGAAACCTTTTTCCTGCTCTGTTTGCGGCCAAAGATTATCTGACAAGATTAGCCTAAAAATACACACAAGAAAACACACTGGAGAGAAACCTTTTTTCTGCGCCGTTTGTGGTCAGAGATTCAATCATAAGGGAAACTTAAAAATACATGCAAGAACACACACTGGTGAGAAATCTTTTTCATGCATAGATTGTGGTCAAAGATTCATTCGGAAGGACTCTTTAAAAATACACACAAGAACCCACACTGGTGAGAAACCATTTTCCTGCTCAATTTGTTCCCAAAGATTCACTTATAAGCACGTTTTACAAACACACAGAAGAACGCACACTGGCGAGAAGCCTTTTTCCTGCTCAGTTTGTGGGAAAAGATTTGCTGAGAAGGAAAAGTTAAAAATACACACGAGAAGGCACACTGGTAACAAACCTTTTTCCTGCTCAGTTTGTGATCAAAGATTTTCTTCTAAATATCAGGCTCAGATACACAAGTGTGCTGGTAGGAAAAGCCATGATCAAGAAGCTGTTCATGTAAATGTGTGAATTGAAAGTAATTACAGTCCTGTTACTGACTGACAATCAACATTCTTGTATTCTGTGTTCCAACTTTTACTCTATCTTCGACCCATAACAAAGGTCTCTTGTCCCCAAACAGCAAGTTGATCTGATTTGATCTTATCTAATCCGTAAAAGCTAAAATATTGGCCTATATCCATCATTTTCTGAGCCGCTAATCCTCACAATCACACCTTGGGGCAATTTGGAGTCTCAAATCAATGCATGTTTTTGGTACGTGGGAAGAAACCTCTGTAGGGACGGGGAGAATATGGAAAATCCACACAGGCGGGGCCGGATTTTAACCCTGGTCCTCGGAACTGAGGCCAACGCTCTACAGCTGTTCCACCGTTTAGCCCCTGCCTCACATATATCAAATAAATTTCCCCTCAAAAATGCTACTGAGACTCCATTTGAACTTGTGTCTTTCTACTTCTTTATTATCAATTTTTTGGCTGGTGCGACTTAAACTCCGGAGCGACTTATCGTCAGGAAAATACGGAAATTAAAATATTAGGTGACTCATTATGAAGATGGCTTGAATAGAAATGTCTGCATATATTTTAGTGATAATTGTTCACAGTTTTGGGACATGAAACGGTGTAAAGCATGTGTTACTTCCCCGCCATTTTTTTGGTGTCATTTTAATGCTCCGTACCCACCGGATGTCAATGATTGCTTCGGCTTGCGTTCTCCGGTTAAGTTTGCTCGCACGGCACATTTGGACACATTCATCGGCGCTGTAAACTCGGCAAGCGGCGGGGCTTCCTCTTTGCAAGGTGTCAACATTCCTTCCCGGACTTGTTCAGCTGTCCCACCCTCGAGCGTTCAGGTTACCGAGGCGTATTTGGGAATGCCCGCATCATCCGCGTCATTTTTTCGTCTAGCTGTGCAAACTGCACTGACTTCTGATGGAACGCGCGACATGGGAACTTAGCATAATAATAACATCCATCTCCATCCCGATCCGTAAATGTGTCTTATTTATGCACAGTAAACTTGTGATTGTGTATAATTTTGGGGCGTTTGTTGTTGTTCATGTGTTGCAACGATACACAACCGACTTGAACAAAGCCGTTTTTGGAAACTTAAGCAAGTTGTATTTCTTTATATTTTTTAATTTCCTGAAATGTTGTCATTTTAAAGGTGAGGGGATTACATCTAACAGCTATGATGGATGAAATATGACTCATTACGGCCACTTCATAGGATGATACATTCCTTGTCCCACACTTGCTACGGTAGTGCTTTTTAATTTTTTTGTTCACAAAGGGCCGTTAAAAATGGAATTGGTTCCTTACCAATTGCTCCAAAGTGTATTAATTTTCTTGTGTGTGCATGTATTTTGTCCAGTGTTTTGTCAATATCAAATCAGTGAATAATTGATTGTAACACCGGAAAGGAATTGGCTTTTGAAGGTAAAGTGTATATGGGATTCTTAATAAAATACACTTCAAACACTAAGGCTAACTCCTTTTTGTTTGTAAATCAAATACATCTTTCCATTTAAAAGAACTGAAATGCCTTTAATCTGTTCAAAACCCTCCAAAACTAAAATGCTGGCAACACAACGCAAGAAATGGCCCAAGCGACAAGGCCGAATGTGAAAACTTCTCAGCTGGGTCACTGAGGAGCAACTAATAGTTAATTATTATTTAAAACTAATCTGAGAAGTGTTGATTTGAGAAAATTCTTCGGTTTCCTGAGCATGATAAAGTCCTTGAAATCCTTTTTGAGAATGATTAGCCAACAAGCAATCATCAACACTTTTACTGTCATTGACTCAAAGAATTAGCAATATTTAAATTTTTGGAAAAAATGGACAGCTGTGGTGCATTCTGGCGATATCTGTAAACAAAATTCAGACCAAAATTGAAAGTAAGATTTCTAAACCCTGACCAAAAAAAAAGAAAAAATGGGCAGAAGTTTCCCAAGGGCCAAGCCCAGGTTTTTTTGCCCCCCATTCCCCTATCACTGTATACCACACAATCACATTAAAATATGCTTAAAATATGCCATCTTATCTCAAGACAGATGAGATCTGAAGAGATGATCTGAAGAGAATCCCGAAAATTCCAACAGAGTCTAAGCAGCAAGGCGGTTGATAGCCGGCTTGGCCAAACAACCCTTGGACATCCGTGGCTCAACCTGGAAGAATTTTTCAAATGGTTGAATGACCAAAGAACTCCTTCCGAATGCGCTGCGGTTAATAGAATTTATTTTTCTGCCTGATATTACTTATACTTCAAGTCAATTTGAAACTCTTACGGGTTTACATGTGAAACGTGCTTGGATTGCTATGAAAACTTCGACAGAGGTCTTCTTAAACTATATAATCTACTTCTCCTTTAGTCATAAATGTGATTACTGTCATGGTGCTGCTCGTCCCAGCCCTGGCATTGCAGGTCCCCTACACACCTGCGCCTCATCTGCGATAATGAACCCCAGTACTAATAGGACCCAGCGGACGGTCTGGTTTTGCCAGATCGTTGCCATTGATGCCTCATTCCTGCACATCCCCTACTCTGCTCTCGACTCCCGGTGTACCGACCCCTCCCTGTCTCCTGACCTACCCCTTATAGGTCAAGTGTCATGAAATGAATGATTTTTGGTATATTATTAATGAAAAACCCACAGCCAATATGGTCCCACATGTTTTTTTTTCCCCACCATAAAACATGATTTTGACATATACAGCTTTTTGTAACTCCCGCCATGAAAATCCTATCGAGGGATTTGTTTTCGAGAAGAAGCAGGAAGTGACGTACAGGACAGAGGCGCCCCCTAGTGGACTCGTTTGTTTCAATTAGTTTACATCAGGGAAGGTAGCTCGTTTTTCCTTCGTGTTAGCCAAAATGTCGGCTCATTGCATTGCTGGACATTGCTTCAACACTGGGGAGAATGGATTTAGCCTTCATAAGTTTGCAAGAGACTCGGTCCGTTGTGAAAAATGGATTGCACGGGTGCAGAGGACAAGAGCTTCGTGGGTTCCAAATAACAGGTAGGCAGGAATGCGCCCCGGCTCAAGTACAAGTACTGCGGCGGCTTTGAACATACCCCTAAAAGCAGCATGGCTGGCTCCACCTCCTCCTTATTTGCCACCACGGCTCAATCAGCCACACCGGCTGAGGCGCCGTGTTTGGCAGTCACTGCTTCTGCGAAGGCTCATCGTCGCCGCGATGGCTCATCTCCACCATGGACAGGGATGAGGTTTGGCCGTGATCGCATATCATCTGAATATGGCTCGAAACAGTGTAATATTTCCCCGAGGGCTCGAAACAATAGTGTAATATTGCCCCAGTAACTTCACTCGGTTGTGCGGTGTTCTCCTTTTCAAAAAGAGCTTCCATGTCAAAAGGGGCGTGTTCATCTCCCATAGTTAGGGTGCACCGCGTGTTTTCATTGGCGAATGTCCGGGTGACATCACGGACGGAGGATGCAGCCAATATGGCGACCACTTGGATGTCGTCGAATGACGCTTCCGCAACTTTGCGCATGGATGACATGCTCTCCGCTCACATTTATTTTTTCATATAGACATTGAAGTGAATAAGGTTATATGTATTTTCATTACAATATCTATTTTAAAATGTTTATAGGGATGACACCTGGGCTTTAAACTCATAAACACGATGGGCGAGTGCCACACAATGAAAATATGTGGAGAGCAAACACAAGAGGAAGTGATCTCGTCGAACCGGCCATCAGGTCAATTGACCCCTCCGTAGAAATTGCGTCATCCGTGTCATTGACCAATCAGAGACCAGAGATTTGCATAAACCACGCCCCTTTTGGGACCCGCAGTTCACTCAGACAACGTTGCATGGCCCAGTATAGCTTTTGTTAGCATTTTATCGCGTATTTGGGTCCTTTAACAATAGATATGGTTAAGAGGTGTAGTCAGGGACTTTGTAATAGTGACGAAAGGTATCCTGAAAGGCTAGTTGGTGGAGTTCAATTCGTACCCAGTATGAAAAATGTCTTTGATGGATCAAACTTTATGGAAGACCGCATCATCAACTGAATCCATCTAAAATCAACCAGAACAGAAGACAGTACGAAAAATGTCTTTGATGGATAAAACTTTGAAGAAGACCACATGATCAACTGAATCCATCAACCGGAACAGATATGTTTGCACGAAGGTAAACCCGAAATTTGATTTTCAATACATGTCTCATATAAATGAATTAGCAGTTCTTCGCTTGCATAACATAGCTACGTGTGAATGATTGACACACTTGATCTGTGTTGAGCGATACTTTGCGATGATCTGACTGCACAAACGTGTCTTTTTGTTGGCGGTGAGCTAAGCTAAACCGGACTAGCAGTCCTAAAACCCTTCGATGTGCACCGGGACACCAAGACTGAAGGAAGGATGTTTGAGGACACTAAAGTCATGATTGTCGTACTCGGTCGGGACTTACGTAGGTTCGGCACTAATTCAAGAATAATTATTGACGTTACACAAAGAAAACGAGAGAAACAACTCATAAATCAAGCCTCGTCTTCTTCTTTTCCTTCATACGGCGGTTCACAAACGGCTATACAGATACACATACAGATTCTGCACACAAGTGTGATAGGTAACACGAAAATAGGAAACTGTCAATGACGAATTCGTCTTTGGGTTATAATATATTATATTATGTGGCTTCTCGGTCTTCCTCTGACTCCGGAAAGATCTCGCGCTAATATCAATGGTTTCTCCGTCGATATTCATGGAAATACCATTGAAATACCCCTCGCTGAAATACTTGAAGCCCTGCTGTCTGCTTTTCAACGATATTTCACTATTAGCCAAGAATGCGAGTGAGAAATCAGCTGGTAAATCGGACAGTTTCGCTCTAGTCTTTTCTTCCTGCGCTGGCATTTTTACTAATTGTTTGTCTGAGGTTAGCACACGTGGGGTGACGTAACTTCAGGAGGCGTGGTAAAGTGCCCTGTACGGAGGGGTCAATTGGAATAGGGATTGGAGAATCCATCAAAGCTAGCTTACAATAGCAGGGTTCCTCTAGTCAAAACACGACCGAACGCAGCATGTCTCTCACTCTGAACAGAGTGCAACCGCTGTCATTGACTCTTCCAAGTTAAATTTGGTGTTTTGCGCTCGGAAGTCAATGCTCCACCTTATTTCAGAGGAGATGGTTCAGACAAGTACTCTGTGTATGAGTGGGAGGAGTTGATATGGTCTGTGTTATTTTTGCCGGTGCCGGACTTGCGCTGCTGCGGATAAAAGTAAGGATGAGGTCAGTTTAGCTTCGGCTTTTTGGAAATTCCTGACCAACCCCCGTGAAGACCAATTTTCTGTTATTTGCGAAGATATACGGGTTGCCCGACGCCATATCGACAGCCAGCGTTTTAGCCAGTCATATTCCACAGCCGTGAGGAATATTTGAGCTGTCCCATACGTCCTGAGCATCTTGTGCTCCGCGACCTGCAACGGGAGAAGGACCGGGAAAAATAAGCGTAATAAATGGCGTGAAATCGCATGGGGAGAAAAAAGGGAAGAAGAGAAAAAAAATAAATCAATCAATCATCAATCAAGTAGCCGTCTTCTGGGCTCCCCTTGGTATTCTCCACCTCTTCCACCGTCATATTTAATAGCACGCCAGTCCGTACAGAGCTGTCAGGTAGGCGGCCTGTTATCCGAAAAAAGTCAATTTTTTTTCTTGGTGTCTCTGGGGTCGCAAGTTTCTAATTGATCTGAGAGATGGAGAGACAGGGACAGAGACAACTTGACACAGACACTTTGAGTACGAGGGCCTCCGCCCAGAGTCTTACCGAGGAGCTTCGGAATCTTTCGCGTTGCCAGTTTCCGGCTGGCCCGGATGACCTCCGGCATGACCCTCCGAGCCATCTTTTTCCCTTTGGCCTGCAACTTTGTGTTTGACCACGGGCCGGCTGATCTCACGCAGCTTCTTCTTTATGTTGTCTTGAAGAAAGACAAGTCGGTCCGTCTTCATCCTCATGAAGACAGGCCTGTGCTTGACAAGGTATCTGATGAGTTGTTGCATCTGTGTCAAGAACTTCATGATGGTAGAAATTTTCATGTCCTTCACCTCAAGCAAGGTCTGGAATCTGAGTGGGGCACGGCATCCAGGCCGTTGCACCCGCACGGAAGTGGCGAGCTCGCACTAATGGCCACGTCACACCATGACGATCTGGTCAGCATCCTATAGCGTTTGAGGAAACGTTAGTAGTCGCTCATGGTCGCCGTTATAGCGCAAGAAGAGCTTTATTTGAACGCTAGTGAACTTCAATGATCGCTGGGAATTGGCGGATAACGCCGGTCCGGAAAAAAAAAAGTTTTGAACACGCACAAAAGTTCTCACTGAGACCAGCGTTCATCAACGTTTAATTTTAAACGCTGCAGAACGTTCAAAACGTTCATGGAACGTTTTACTAAGGTTCGCCGAGAGTTGCACGCGTTTGGCTATCGTTAGTCAGTCGTCACTCTTGCGCTACTTGGTTGTTACTTAATCGTTTGCTTTGCAGTGAACGACTCACTGGCGACCTGTCAACGACCACTGAACAATCCCCTAGCGCACACAGCGTGTAACTAAAGTCAAACGAACTTCCTTTGGCGTCATTCGAGCGTTTCCCGAACGCCCATGCATACGGGTATATAAACCGATGCTTTGCATTCTTACTTGCAGCGCTAGTTGCTGAACTCCGCACCCCCCCTTTTTTTTTCGTCTAGGCGGCATGATGCTGACTGTTCAAACTCACGAGAACAACTGAAGTGAGTATGAAATTTCCACCGTTTTCGTTCCCGTTCCACTGTAAAAATTACACGGCAGCAAAACACTATTCTGTCGTTATTCACGCTAACACTTACGTTGACAAATCACTCGTCGCGCCCCAATGACGCGTTTGCACACGCTAATGGTTTTTAGGGGTATCTTATTTGGTCGCTGTTACACGCTTTTTCGTGCGTTAGAGACGCTTTTCGTGTGTTAGACACACGCGTTAGTCACACGCTCAACACGCTCGTCTAACGTTGACGAATCGCTCGTCGCGCGCCAGTGACACGTTAGCACACGCCAATGGTTTTTAGCGGTATCTTATTTGGTCGCTGTTACACACTTCTCGTGCGTTAGACACACGTAAGTCATGCGTTAGATACACGTTAATCACACGCCAGATGTGTCATCCGCGTTTGTGAACGCTGAAAAATAGAACGATTGAAATGTTCAGAGGACGTCGACCAGAACGTCATGGTGTGACGGAGCCTTAACCGGTTGAGATGAGGCGTGTCGTCAAAGAACCGCCAATCCCACATATTTTCAGATCGCCACCTATCCATCATGTACGCCAGAAAGGATTGTATCCGGGTGACTTGGGGGACTGCATTCTCCTTCATTTTCCTCGACCCCGTCCGGGGCAAGCCCCATTGTGAATATTCAATGAGGTAGTCCTCTGCGGAGAAGGGAGACGGGCCGCTGCGTGAACGTAGAGCCGGGAGATCGGCCGAACAGCGCCCGACCGAGCTGCGATACTCACCGATGGATGAGGGGAATTCAAAATGCCGCAAGACATTTCTGTTTGTGTGGCCGCCTAAAAATGTTGTCACCTTCCAGCGGAGGCGCTCTGCAAGTCAGATACGGAAGCACGTGTGTTGTTGTAACCCTAAACCTAGATGTCAATTTTAGTGACGATTAAAAAAAAAAAAAAAAAATCAGTTAGAATTGTAAAAGAATTTTGAGTGGAATGTTTGATTTGACATTCTATTTGAATTAACCTAGGCATTGTGCAATTTAGTTGACGTGAAAGGCAGATAACTGTGTAGAAAATAGATCACAACAAAACGGAGACAATTGTTCTTCGCAATAAAGAAAAGAGAAATGCTGTTAGTAAACAGCTGGACTCTCTATCTTTAAAGACCAATTCCAAAACCTTGGTGTTCTGATCGATTCCGAACTGAATTTCAACAAGCATATCAAATCAATACCAAAAACTGCCTTCTACCATCTGAAAAACATAGAGTGAAGTCTTGTATGTGACAAGCAGACCAGGAAGAGCTCATCTATGTTTTTATCATAGCCAAGATTCTTGAAAAAGTTATTTTTGAATCAGCTCAACAATTTCTTGAATTTAAATGGACTTTTTGACAAATTTCAATCAGGTTTCCGAACTCATCACAGTACAGAATCTGCTCTTATCAAGGTGGTAAATGATACAAGGTTGAATACTGACTCAGGAAAGGTGTCAATTTTGGTCTTGTTGGATCTCAGCGCGGCTTTTATTACAGTAAATCACAATTTACTACTAAACAGGTTGGAAATGTGGGTAGGACTAAACGGAACAGTCCATAAATGGTTTCGGTCCGACCTGGAGAAAAGGAGCTAATTTGTGACCATTGGAGGTGCTCGGTCCAAGCGAATGGCAGTGACCTATGGAGTTCCTCAATGGTCAGTTCTTGGACCTCTCCTGTTCATCCTGTGTATGCTACCCTTGGATCAAATTCTTCAAAACTTTAATTTTGACTACCATAGCTATGCAGATGACACACAGTTATATTTAGCAGTGTCTCCACTTGACGACAGTTCAATTGAGGAATTGTGCCACTGTCTAAATCAGATAAGTACCTGGATGAGCCAAAATTTTCTTCAACTAAATCACAACAAAACTGAGACATTTGTTTTTGTCAGTAAAGAAAAGACAATCGCTGTTAGTAAACACCTGGACTCTCTATCTTTAAAAACCAAAGACCGAGTCCGAAACCTTGGTGTTCTGATTGATTCCGAACTGAATTTCAACAATCATATCAAATCAATCACAAAAACTGCCTTCTACCATCTGAAAAACATAGAGTGAAGTCTTCTATGTGTCAAGCAGACCAGGAAAAGCTCATCCATGCTTTTATCACATGTCGACTTGACTACTGTAATGGTCTTCTGACTGGACTCCCCAAAAAGAGTATTAAACAGCTGCATCTCATTCAGAATGGTGCAGCTCGCGTTCTGACCAAAACAAAGCGGTCAGAGCATATAACACCAATCCTAAAGTCCTTGCACTGGCTTCTAGTCAGCTTTAGAATAGATTTTAAGTTCAGAAGTTCAGCTACTGGTCTATAAATCCCTACAAATGATTTACATACATACAATACATGAAAGAAATGCCTACGGAATACAAACCCACTAGAGCTCTGAGATCGACTGACTCGGGTCAGATAGTGGTGCACTGAGCCCAAAGCGAAAATGGTGAAGCAGCATTTAGCTAATTATGCTGCACACAAATGGAATAAGTTGCCAATAGATGAGGTCAGCCCCAAGTGTGCATGTTTTTAAATCCAAGTTGAAAACGTATTTTTTTCATGCTTTTTAGAATATATACACTTTTTGATCATATTACTTGCACTGTATGCAGTTTCAATTGACCCCTCCGTACAGGGCACTTAACCACGCCTCCTTAAGTTACGTCACCCCACGCTTGCTAACCTCAGACAAACAATTAGCAAAAATGGCGTCGCAGGAAGGAAAGACGAGAGCGAAAGTGTCTGTGTCAAGTTGTCTCCATCCCTGTCTCTCCATCTCTCAGATCAATTAGAAACTTGCGACCCCAGAGACACCAAGAAAAAAAATTGACTTTTTTCGGATAACAGGCCGCCTACCTGACAGCTCTGTACGGACTGGCGTGCTATTAAATATGACGGTGGAAGAGGTGGAGAATACCAAGGGGAGCCCAGAAGACGGCTACTTGATTGATGATTGATTGATTATTTTTTTTCTCTTCTTCCCTTTTTCCTCCCCATGCGATTTCACGCCATTTATTACGCTTATTTTTCCCGGTCCTTCTCCCGTTGCAGGTCGCGGAGCACAAGATGCTCAGGACGTATGGGACAGCTCAAATATTCCTCACGGCTGTGGAATATGACTGGCTAAAACGCTGGCTGTCGATATGGCGTCGGGCAACCCGTATATCTTCGCAAATAACAGAAAATTGGTCTTCACGGGGGTTGGTCAGGAATTTCCAAAAAGCCGAAGCTAAACTGACCTCATCCTTACTTTTATCCGCAGCAGCGCAAGTCCGGCACCGGCAAAAATAACACAGACCATATCAACTCCTCCCACTCATACACAGAGTACTTGTCTGAACCATCTCCTCTGAAATAAGGTGGAGCATTGACTTCCGAGCGCAAAACACCAAATTTAACTTGGAAGAGTCAATGACAGCGGTTGCACTCTGTTCAGAGTGAGAGACATGCTGCGTTCGGTCGTGTTTTGACTAGAGGAACCCTGCTATTGTAAGCTAGCTTTGATGGATTCTCCAATCCCTATTCCAATTGACCCCTCCGTACAGGGCACTTTACCACGCCTCCTGAAGTTACGTCACCCCACGTGTGCTAACCTCAGACAAACAATTAGTAAAAATGCCAGCGCAGGAAGAAAAGACTAGAGCGAAACTGTCCGATTTACCAGCTGATTTCTCACTCGCATTCTTGGCTAATAGTGAAATATCGTTGAAGAGCAGACAGCAGAGCTTCAAGTATTTCAGCGAGGGGTATTTCAATGGTATTTCCATGCATATCGACGGAGAAACCATTGATGTTAGCGCGAGATCTTTCCGGAGTCAGAGGAAGACCGAGAAGCCACATAATATAATATATTATAACCCAAAGACGAATTCGTCATTGACAGTTTCCTATTTTCGTGTTACATATCACACTTGTGTGCAGAATCTGTATGTGTATCTGTATAGCCGTTTGTGAACCGCCGTATGAAGGAAAAGAAGAAGGCAAGGCTTGATTTACGAGTTGTTTCTCTCGTTTTCTTTGTGTAACGTCACACGCTCCCCTCAAAAATTATTCTTGAATTGGTGCCGAAACTACGTAAGTCCCGACCGAGTACGACAATCACGACTTTAATGTCCTCAAACATTCTTCCTTCAGTCTTGGTGTCTCGGTGCACGTCGAAGGCTTTTAGGACTCGCTAGTCCGGTTTAGCTCAGCTCGGGAGCCGCCGAACAGAGACACGTTTGTGCAGTCAGATCATCGCAAAATATCGCTCAACACAGATCAAGTGTGTCAATCATTCACACGTAGCTAAGTTATGCACGCGAAGAACTGCTAATTCATTTATATGAGACATGTATTGAAAATCAAATTTAGGGTTTACCTTCGTGCAAACATATCTGTTCTGGTTGATGGATTCAGTTGATCATGCAGTCTTCTTCAAAGTTTTATCCATCAAAGACATTTTTCGTACTTGGTCTTCTGTTCCGGTTGATTTTAGATGGATTCAGTATGTCGTCAGTATTACAAAGTCCGTGACTACACCTCTTAACCATATCTATTGTTAAGGAACCCAAATACGTGATAAAACGCTAACAAAAGATATACTGGGCCATACGACTTTGTCTGAGGTAACGGCGGACGCCAACAAGGGGTGTGGTTTATGCAGATCTCTGGCCTCTGATTGGTCAGCGACGTGGATGACGCAATTTCTACGGAGGGGTCAATTGTCTTTTTAATATTCTGTTTGTCATTTTTATTGTTTTAATCCCATTTTAGGTGTTTTGTCTCTTTGTTTTCAAGTGACTTTAATCACGTAAAGGCTCCGTCACACCATGACGTTCTGGTCAACGTTCTCTGAACATTTCAATCGTTCTATTTTTCAGCGTTCTCAAACGCGGAGGACACATCTGGCGTGCGATTAAAGTGTGTCTAACGCACGAGAAGCGTGTAACAGCGACCAAATAAGATACCCCTAAAAACCATTAGCGTGTGCTAACGCATCACTGGCGTGCCACCAGCGATTCGTCAACGTTAGACGAGCGTGTTGAGCGTGTGACTAACGGGTGAATAACGACAGAATAGCGTTTTGCTGGCGTGTAATTTTTACAGTGGAACGGGAAAGAAAACGTTGGAAATTTCATAGTCAGCTTAGTTGTTCTCGTGAGTTTGAACAGTCAGCATCATGCCGCCTAGACGAAAAAAGGTGGGGTGCGGACTTCAGCAACTAGCGCTGCAAGTAAGAATGCAAAGCCTCTTTCGCTAGCAATGTCTTTGGAGGAAAAAGAACACCAGGAGGAAGAGCACGTCCGAGAATTAACGCACCATGTGACACCCCCTGGAGACCCTAAACACCATGAAAACCCCAGTGATGACGGTCCGACGGTAACAAACGATTAGTAACAACCAAGTAACGCTGGAGTAACAACTGACTAACGATAGCCAAACGTGTGCAACGCTTGGCGAACGTTAGTAAAACGTTCCACAAACGTTCTGCAGCGTTTAAAATTAAGCGTTGATGAACGCTGGTCTCGGTGAGAACTTTTGTGCATGTTCAAAACTTTTTTTCCAGATCGGTGTTCTCCGCCGATTCCCGGCGATCATTGACGTTCACTAGCGTTCAAACAACGCTCTTCCGGCGACCATGGGCGACTACCAACGTTTCCTCAAACGCTATAGAACGCTGACCAGAACGTCATGGTGTTACGGGGCCTTGACCAGTCGACGGGTCACGGCACCAGCTCGTGTAGGAAATGCGCTATACAAATAAATTTGCTTTGCTTCGCTAGAAAATGTTTATTGGTACACGCGGGGATAATAACACACGCACCTTGGGCCGTCTCCCCGGAGTGATCATCTTCCTGAAAGAGAAATAAAAGATGTGTTTTTTTAACGAGCTTTGCCGGTTGCGGGCTTTTCACTCACGTCGGCGGATCAGGCGTGTGATTTGACTGAATGATAAAAAAGACTGAAAAATAGCGCGGGGGTCTGGGGGCTGCGAGCACGTTCAAAGGAGGATCACCAATTTTAACGTGCACGTTTTATAAATTGTATTATGAATGAAATACATCTATAAATAAAAGCTATTCTGTTTTCAGAATGTACACAATATAATCGTTTATTATTTAGGTGCATACCTTTACCCCCAAACGTGACAAATTCAACTAAGTACTAGAAGTGAAACTAAATTGAATTCAGATTTGCTTCATGGCATGCAAGCGTGTATATCGTATTCATTCAAAAATTTTAATTTGTTTTTGTAAATGATTGAAATGCATGAATTTGTCGATTATTAACGCCATGTTTTGTTATCAGTAAATAATAGACATTTTTTTCACCACTCATTCAAAGATTCAGATGAGAGCATTTACATTCCCATCAAAACATTTTTAAGAAAAATTTTGGTTTCGCAAACCTACAATGAAAATGTCAACAAACAAAAAAATACATTGCAAACCAAACCACGCCAACAATAACTTTAAATTTAAAAGGTTGCTTTCAACTGGTTTCATTTGTTTGTTTGTTTTTTAAACTCACAATAATATCCTGTCTGTTTTTCTTGGTGTAAATCTAAATTATTGCTTGGAAAATATCTTTAGCAATGCATGTTGAAAGCTAAATAATGCTACCAACCAGTTTTAAGGTTGATGTTATGAGGTCTCCTATATTTAAAATACAGAATTAGCTTTTTATGCATTGTATTGTCTGTGCTTTCATCCTCGATCAGGTTGTGCCAAGGTGGAATTTTAACATTATACACCAACTCGTACTGTACTTTCTACTTTGACTTCAGACCAGACCTTTTTTACTCAAAAAAAGAGAACATCTCAACCACTTTTTCTTCTATTATTCACATCCCCCGACATTCATTAAAGCAACAGCACTTCTTTATTTTTTACTTTCACCATTATTATCGAGAGTAAACACAAGCAGCATGTCTACCTCTCTTTGCTCTATGTTGCCCAGACTGTGTGGCTAACTGGTGAACTAATAAACTAGCAGGAGACCCTGTGCTTCTGTGTTGGAAAAAAAAGAAAAGACAGGCTGTGGTCCACTGGGGTGAATCGGTTTTAATGTGCGCTGACAATGTGCGACAAGTACGCCGTTGCATTGGTCTGGAATTGTTTTTTGATTTTTTTTTTTTTTAATCCATGCAATTTACAAAGACGAAATTCCGCCTATAGACTGTTTTCGACTGACGTCACTCACCTTCCAATTTAGAACGCGGGCGTCATCTTGGTTTGGTGAATGTTACGAAGCAGGAATCATTTCAGAAAGGTGTATGAATGGGGATGCACTGCTATGTTATCGGTTGCTCAAATGAAAGTGGGCATTGTAAAGCGTCTTTCTTTCGACCGCCAGCTGTGATCAAGAACCACTGCGAGAAAACGGAGCAGCTCGCAACCAAACGGCGACATCTATGGCTCTCTCGTATGAGCAGAGCTGCTCTCGCAGCCAAGCACAATACTCGTGTGTGAATGCAATGCGTGTCTCCAAAATCTGCATTTTCTTTCATTATAATAAGTTTGCAAAAACGAGTTACCGCACCGCTAGCTGTTTTGTGAGTTGAGTGAAAAACGTAGCCGTGGAAGTGGAGAAAAAGGTGCGGGCTCCTCTTGGGACTCGTCCCGGGTCGAAAATAATCATTTACAGCTCTTTCGTTGGTATAATCAACATAATTTAACACAACGCTGACTATAATCACGCATATTTAAAGTGCATTGTGCAGTAAACTAATCTTAGCAGTGTGGAGACAGGTTGCTTGCAATGGATACCGCCGCATGACGAACCCAGCCATTGATGAATCGGTTGTCGGCCTCCAGACCTTTGTAATTCTTTAGTTGGCCCACGGTATAAGCGCTTGTCGAGAAGAGGAGAAAGTTTACGATGTCTGGATAGGTTCCCGACACCCACATTTGTGTGTTTTTCCAAGGCACATGGGTCGATATTGTCAATCAAAGCACAATTCTTGTCCTAACGGTTTCTTGAAACAACATCTAATGAGTGCGATAACGTTCCAAAGTCTTTTTTAGCCATCATTGGTCACTTTTAACAATCGTACGAACATTTGTGTAACACCGGTCTATATGCAAAAGCATTGGAGTGGAAGGCCACCCATCCAACATGGCCTGGTGCCCCGGATGTAGTCACGTGGTCTAAAACCGTCTATAAACGGAAAAAAAAATCACGTCTGAATTAAAGCATTTTGATTCGGGGGTTGCCTGTCGGTGTTGCAGTGGCCACCACGTAGTTCTGCCCCTGCTGCAGACCCGCATAGTTCACATCGGATGTTAACAATGTTATACTAAATGAATCATAAATCTAGGCTCGTACATAAACAGGAATATCTCAAAAATGAAAATGCATGCAACAAGCGAATCAACTTGCTGGAAATTCAACACAGCGTCCAGTAATTGTCGTTGTAGTTTTTTTTTTTTTTTTTAACTTCTTTTTGTCCACAAGGTTCCTCCTTGCACACATTTTCGCGCGACGATCACAAAGCGTTCTGCTTGAGATTGGAGCGATGAGAAAAAGCAAACGCAAACCGAACACTAAAGAAAGGATTCGGAATCTAGATAAAGTTAAAAACGATGCAGAAAGCAATTTGTTTCAGTATATTGTTTCACAATCATAGATAAACAACGCTGATAGATTATAGCTGTTGTTTTTTTTTCAAACTCATTTTCCCCCGAAACATATTTCAGTATTTTTTTTCTTTTCTTTATTTTTTCTAGTTGTTGTCAGAAAGGAGATTTTACCTCAATCGTAATCTCTGTCAGGAAAATATTCTGTAGCACAATCGTCTCGTTTCCGCATGGCGAGAAATGAAAATAGATTAATTACCCGTGATCCTTTACGGCATAATTATTTAAAGGGGCAAGGTCCATTAATAGCTGCATAAAAAGAGCCAGAACTGCTCATCCCACTACAAACTCGATGTTTAACAACACTTGACCAAACAGATTTAAAACACAAGGTGTCAAGGTCCTTTTTTTTACGATTGTTGCCACGTTGTCGTTTTTTTTTTTAATCCTGACTTTTAAACTTCAATTTTTAATGCATGTCAATATTCGAAAGAGTCTTGCTGGTTTGCAAATCCTGGAATAGTTTAGTTACTCTCAGCAGTGAACTGGTTGGGTTATAACATAGGTCTTATTTAATCGTATTATTTTAAACCCGTAGCATTAACGTCCCTGTCGGGCTAAAATTTGCTTTTATTTTGAAGGGACGCCTGGTTCGTGTCGGTGGTCCGTCGTTTAAATATTTCCGGTCTTCTTCCTTCTGGCGAGGCGGAAGAAGTTTTGATGGGCTTCAGTAGATTTTTCTGAATTTGAGCCGAATGTTGTGAATCGTCGACATGGGGATATACCTGATCGCTAATTTAGTGGACTAAAACATCATCCGTGGAATCTTCGTGTCCGTCCGGTTGGGGTCGTTTCGGGCACATTGAATCTTTTCGGTCTAGTTTAGCCTAGCTTGCTAACAAAGAGAGACGATCGACATTACGCGAAGCAGAGATCAAGTGTAAGGTAAAGTCTTCCGTTTTTCCGCTAGTAACATTTGACAAAAGTGACACGTACGGTTTAAAAATTCACTCACTCACTAATAACTAAATTCTGTCGTCTTTGTCTGGGTCGTTATTATTTTCGTAATCTGGATTCTGAATTACGGCGTAACGGTGGTCGATTGGTTTGCTGTTCATTTCCTATATATACTTGTCTACTTAATTACTATATATATATATATATATATATATATACATATATATATATATATATATATATATATATACGATTTAAAAAAAAACGCATCTTTGCTCATTTATTTATGCTTGTGAGGCAAAGTGACTGAATGAACAAATTAATGGTTGGGACCGCCAAGGATTTTTTTAAAAAATGGTTCAAATCATGTAGTTTAGGGACCAAAGCATTCCTTGGACTGTGGGTAATGACAAAATAACAAATTTTTTTGATTACCTATTAATATTGTTGGTCTGCATGCTCAAAACAAACACACAAAAACAAGAAAACCACATGCGAAACATGTCTGCTTTTTCTTTGTTGCAAAAACATGAAAAAAACTGTTCCCAGCTTCTTTAATGCTATAAAATGAGTATTCTGTCAGTTTGTGTTTTAACTTTTCATTCAGGTCAGACATTAATACATCAGATGATTAATTATTCCATCTCTATATGAAATATTCAAAATCCAACAGGAAATGGGTTATATGTGTAATTTTCCCGAAGTTCGCCCGTGAACATTGAGCAAAAAGTAGACTTCCTGAAAGGGGAAATCCAGTGCTTTGCATAAACAGTGCATCAATATGTACCATATTTTGACAATATGATGTTAAATCTTCTCTCATTTAATCGTGTTTTGAGAAGATTTTTATCGACAATTACGGATTTTCAGGGGCACTGCCATTTTCGCGAGTCACATGATCTACGTGGGCGTATGTGACCTGTACCGCGCCGTTCCAAATGCTGGATTACATGGGACACCATTATGCCCAGCGCTGTTTTCTTGTATTTATCCTCATCTGATGGAGAAATAGCAGTATTTGTTGATTGGGAAGACAGAGGAATACTTCTATACAGATTTGAACCTGTGGCTGTAATTAATGTTGAATATTCGTATGGTTCTTCGGGTGGAAGGACTCGGAGTCTGACTACTCGGACGCCTACGTGCGACATAAGTGCGTAAACAAAGGCTCCCGGGAGCTCCGGGATGGCAGCCGCGGATTGTCTTTGGACGGGAATGACGCAAAGGCTGACGAGCAAGGTCTGGCGGTGGCCACGAGCCGAAGTTCCAGGCAGCGGAGGCCGTTAGCTCGGATATCGAAGCTAGGCTAAAGACCTCCGCCACCACCGAAGGTGTGCCATAAGCTCCGGCAGCGGCCGCGAGTGAGCTTCCAGGAAGCGGAGGCCGTTAGCCCCGGATGCCAAAGCTAGGCTAAAGGCCTCCGCCACCACCACCAAAGCTCGGCTAAAGGCCCCCGCCACCTGAAAGCTCGGCTCGCGGCCCGCTGCCGGAGCTCGCTCGTCAGACTCCGTGTCATTCCCGTCCGAAGAACCATCCAAATATTCAACATAAATTACATCCACAGGTTCAAATCTGTATGCAAGTATTCCTCAGTCTTCCCGATCAAACGATACTGGTATTTCTTCATCAGATGAGGATAAATCCAAGAAATCAGTGCTGGGCATAATGATGTCCCATGTAATCGAGCGTTTGGAACGGCACATAACACGTCCTATACGCCCACATAGGTCATGTGACTCGCGAAAATTGTAGCGCCCCTGAAAATTCACAATTGTAGTTAAAGATCTTCTCGAAACACTATTAAATGAGAGAGGATTTAACATTACATTGTCAAAATAGGGTACATATTACGTGACTTATTGATACACTGTTCATGCAAAACGTTGGATTTTCCCCTTTAACTTTAAAAGTTCCTGTGACTACAAAGACTGACACCAAAGGTTTCTTAAACTTGGGGAACGTCTACAACTTCATGGGAAGGTCCACAACTTTAGTCCTTAATTTCAAGACTGTTAGCTACGAGATGAAAGTCACCAACTGTGTCAGTCCTGTCACTGCTCAGTCCTTTCAAAATGGCTTTTACACACTGTGTCTACAACCTGTATTGGTTGGAAGCGATAACCTTTTGTGGAAAAAAAAAAAAACCTCAATTAACTCCAAATTATTCTGTGCGATGTATTAAAAGTATGCATAAAACTGAACTACCAATTACTTGGGCAAGTGCCTGATGTAAGAAAAACAAAAAACTAAGCAGGGAACTTTAGCTGCCACAGTGACACCTTCATGATCACCTTCAGTGGATCTTTAGCAGTACTTACACCTTAAACACTCTCAACATGCCGATCCAGCAGCATTCAACATATCTGAAACCATTCTGGCAAGAACAAGAAGCATACATAAACATCCCCAATTGTCGCTACGGTGTTGCATTTTATCAAGTCCAGTGACAGGTTGCGAGATCACTGTATCGCAATGAATGCAGAAATCAATATAATTTACATGTTTTTTATGGCCATGTGCAGAAATTTCAAGTTGAATGAACCAGTAAAAAGCCTCGATACAGTTTATAACATTTCCTTTTTATTGCTCATCTTGGTTCAGGACCACCTTGAGCAGCCATGTTCTTTTTCGGCACCGCCGGCGCTGCATGCAGGGTATTATTAATTCACCTCATATGATCCAAAATCGTACCAGATTACAGAGATAATTAGTTATTATGAGTGATAACATCATAATTCAACAAATACAAACCATATATGCATGTTTCACACTGAAAATCATGAAAAGATGATCTTCAAACTTTCACTTCGCATCAAAAACCCCTTAATGTCGTCACATTCCCTCCAAACTGGAATGCATCGCGCCAGGTCTCGGACCGTTCAAAACGCACAATTTCGGGTCTGATGCCGTAGTAGAACACATTTTTTTGCGAACCAAAAATGGAGTGCTTCTACAAAAACCAGAGTGCTAGCGGCAACGGCGGTCACTATTTAACGCTTTTTCGGCCTAGCTTAGCTTGCTTGCTAACAAAGAGACACGTTTATGATCAACACTTTTCTCAGCAATATCAAGCATGGGGTAAAGCCTTCTTTCCGCCACCAAACTTGAAAGGATGCCTCGTAAAATACTGAACGAATGATGGAATGACCCAATGCCAGAATAAAAAAAAAAACTGGACTGCACATTCTGTATCCATCATTGGTTCCGCCATGGTCAACAGGCTCGGACGTCTGGTCAGGGCAAAAACTATGGTAAACATCCGCACATTATGGAAAACGGTTCGATAATAATGGAACAATTAATTAGGAACGTTAAGCTGAAACACACTTACCGGTGAAAAGTTACTTCTTTGCGACCGCTTGCTTGGTTTTAACAGCCAACAGCGCAACAAAAAAACTAAACCTGACATATTCCAATTAAATTCAATGTTATTATGTTTCACAATTTACAATTGTAAGGGTGTCAAAGGATGTCAACTTTCGCTTGAAATAGTACCCAAAGCAATGTTTTGCTCTGACCACGTGAAAGGGGGCTGTGTGCAGTCCAGTTTTTATTCTAAGTCATTGGAATGAACCAACAGCTACATTCTATCGGTGTTGTTTGTCTGAGATTGTCTGAAATAATATCCTGGAACGATTATTTCCTGCATTGTTATTAACAAAATCACGATTCTGAATGCTTTGTTAAAATAGTCTCCGTACTTACATATTTGGCCAGCACTTGGTTTTCTCATCCCTCCAAAGTGATTGGTGTGTGAAAATGTGTACAAGAAGCCCAGCAGAGTACGAGGAAGAACCTTGGGGCCAAAAAGAGGAAAAGAAGCCACGCCGTCAACTACTTGACACTGTGTTCAGTCTGCAGCCTGAAACTGGGCTATGCAGAGCAGGTGTGTGTTCACTTCTTGTATGCATTTTAATTTTAGTAATGCTGTATTCCTGTTGATTTACAAGCCCTGTTTGATGATGCATTTAATATAACATTTTTAAATTTTATAAACATTCTAACATAAATATTTTAATAAAAAATACATATAACATTACTTCATCACTTCAATGTCTATACAAAAAAATAAATATGAGCGGAGAACGCGTCATCCATGCGTAAAGTTACGGAAGTGTCATTCGACGACATCCAAGTGGTCGCCATATTGGCTGCATCTTCCGTCCGTGACGTCACCCGGACATTCGCCATTGAAAATACGCTGTGGCCCCTACTGTGGGAGACGGAAGCTCGTTTCAAAGAAGAGAACATCTCACAACCGTGTGAAGTTACCGGGGCAGTATTACCCTATTCTTTCGAGCCATATTTAGATGATATGCATATCACAGCCAAACCGCCTCCCTGTCCGGTCCACTTCCGCGCCGTGACGAGCCACCCTGGCCACTTAGCTTTACGGTGTTGCCGTCACATGTTGCTGGGTGCACCATTGCCGGCAGCGTTGTTTATCGCCGCCGCCGTCCGCGAGCCCGATGCGGCAGCCTTTGCCGGCAAGCCAAGTCGGCTGGCGCAGGTGTCTGAATTTTGCTGGACAGCAGTTGTGACGTGGTGTCAAAATGTCTTTCCCTCAAATCTGACATAATCAAAATGTTCAGGGTTCCGGTTCTAGAAAAGTGCATAAAAATCAGGTCCTGTGCTGCAAGTCAGGGGCGGTGCTACCTCGAATTGAACCCTGTGTGAGTCCTCTCGATGCTCCAAGCTAATTTGTCAGGGGACAGATTTCCTGAATGAGCAGGTCAGGAGGTCGGCCAGGATGCCAAGCACCAGAGTCACCACGGGGCGACTTGGTCGGTCGGCCTTGAGGAGGAACCCAAAGGCACAACAGGAACCAGATGGGTGCAGGTGACAGCTTCAGAGAAAGGCCTCCCAAGATGTGGTCTTGAGCCGGCGGTTTGGGCGAAAAGCTGCCGTGGGTCAGTCGTCGCTGAGACGTTGACATGAGGTAGCCGTGGATAGGTCTCCGCCAAGGTGTGGTTATCAAGCAGCTGTTGTTTTGAGGCGGCCGTGGGTCAATCGCCACCAAAACAGGAGCGGGAGGTGGCCGACGATCGGTTGCCGCTGAAACAGGAGCGGGAGGCTGCCAACGATCGGTCGCCGCTGAGGCTTGGACATAAGACGGCCGGGGATCGGTCGCCATCAAGGCGTGGTCATCAGGTGGCCCCCGAAACCAGAGCGGAAAGCGACTGAGGATCCGCAGACCATAGAAAACAGGAAAGGCCTCAGAGCCGATCCCTGATGCAGTCCCACCGCCACCTTAAAGCTCAAGTGTCATAAAATGGATGATTTTTGGTATATTATTAATGATGATTAATTCTTTTCACCACAAGACATGATTTTGACGTATCCAGCTTTTTTTAACTCCCGCCATGAAAATTTTCTCAGGGATTTGTTGTCGAAGAAGCAGGAAGTGACGTTCATGGCAGGACCACCCTCAAATTGACTCGTTTGTTTCCATTAGTTTTACCTCCGCGAAGGTAGCTCGTTGTTCCTTCGTGTGAGCCAAAATGCCGGCTCGTTGCATTGCTGGAAATTGCTTGAACACTTGGGAGAATGGAATTGAGCCCTCCGTACAGGGCACTTAACCACGCCTCCTGAAGTGACGTCACGCCACGTGCGCTGACGTAAGACAAACAGTAAAAATGGCAAATACAATACAATCCACTCTGAACTGAGACAGACGCCATGCTTCTGATTTCATTCAATCATTCACACGTAGCAATGTTATGCGAGCGAAGAACGTCTCATTCATTTATACGAGACGTGGATTAAAAATCAAATTTAGGGCATATCTTCGTGCAAACACAGTCTGGTTAAGCTTCTGGCTGCGAGCCAGCAAGAAATCAATACGTTTGTGCAGTCCGATCATCCCTAAATATCGCTCAACAAACAATAAGTGTGTCAATAGTTCACACGCAGCAGTGTTATGCTAGCGAAGAACTTCAAATTCATTTATACGAGACATGGATTGAAAATCAAATATAGGGCATACCTTCGTGCAAACATATGTGTTCCGGTTGATATTAGATGGATTTAGTTGATGATGCGGTCTTCCACAAAGTTTGATCCATCGAAGGCATTTTTCGGACTGGGTCTTCGGTTTTGGAAAGGGTACGAATGGAACTCCACCAACTAGCCTTTCAGGATACCTGTCGTCACTATTACAAAGTCCGTGACTACACCTCTTAACCATGTTTTCTGTTAAATAACCCAAATATGCGATAAAACGCTAACTAAACCTATACTGGACCATTCAATGTTGTCAGAGAAATTGGCGGGAGCAAAAACGGGCTTTGGTCTATGCAGATCTCTGGCCTCTGATTGGTCAGTGACGCGGATTGCGCAATATCCACGGAGGGGTCAATTACCCATTATAAGTTTCAAAGAGACCCGGTTCGTTGTGAAAAATGGATTGCACGGGTGCAGAGGACGAGAGCTTCGTGGGTTCCAAATAACAGGTAGGTGTGTATACAGCTACTAAAAAAATATAATAGTTTGGGGTGGACCACGTAATCGGTCTCTCATAACGTAACAAAAGATCTACGTATGAAATGTGTCGATGCACAGCGGGCCAAAACTCAGCCGCACAGGCTGAGGCGCCGCCTTCGGCGGTCACATCTTCCGCGAAGGCTTCGCGTCGGGCTTTGCGATGAGGGCGGCTCTGAAGAACCCAGCCGAGAATGCGTTACTCAGTCGCGTGCGAGCATGAAGCGCACCGCCTCGACTGTGAACACAAAGCAGCACCACTCGGCTCCGTCATAAGCCACACCGGCCGCCTGGGATGAGCCGCGATGGCTCATCTCCGCCGCGGAAGTGGATCGGACGGGATGCGGTTTGGCCGTGATGGCACATCATCTGAATATGGCTCGAAACAATAGTGTAATATTGCCCCGGTAACTTCACTCGGTTGTGTGGTGTTGTAGTTTTCGGAAAGAGCTTCCGTGTCAGAAGGGGCCTTGGGAAAAATGCGAATATCTCTGTTGTCCGGCTTCCATAGTAGCAGGCACTGCGCGTTTTCAACGGCGGAAGTGACGATGACGTCAAGGACAGATGACGCGACTAACATGGCGACCACTTGGATGTCGAGGGACACTCAATTGCGCAACTTTGTGCATGGATGACGCGCTCTCCGCTCACTTTTTTTTTTTTTGTATGGACATTGAAGTGAATACTGTTATATGTATTTTTCATTACAATATCTACTTTAGAATGTTTATAGGGATGTCACCCCCAATTATTCTGTCACACCTACAACCACCTCACCATTGTTCTGCTGCCCTCATACATTCTACATATTTCTCCACCACACCAGACTTCCGCATGCAGTACCACAATTTCTCCCTTGGTTCTCAGTCATCAGCTTTCTCTAGCTCCACAAAGACACAATGTAGCTCCTTCTGTACTTTTCCACTAGCATCCTCAAGGCAAATAATACATCTGTGGTACTCTTTCTGGGCATGAAACCATACTGTTGCTCGCAGATACTTACTTCTGTCCTGAGTCTAGCCTCCACTACTCTTTCCCATAACGTCATTGTGTGGCTCATCAACTTTATTCCACTATAGTTCCCACAGCTCTGATCATCGCCGTTGTTCTTAAAAATGGGAACTTGCACACTTTTCCTCCATAAGTAATAAGTTGGTCAAAATCACCAGAGCCACCTCTCCAAATTGCTTCCATACCTCCACAGGAATGTCATCAAGACCAACTGCCTTTCCATTTTTCATCTTCTTTAGTGCTTTCCTAACTTCCCCCTTACTAATCATTGCCACTTCCTGGTCCTTCACACTTGCCTCGTTTACTCTTCCTTCTCTCTCATTTTCTTCAAGTATTCTTTTCATCTATTTAGCACACTACTGGTACGATTTCCATCGCTGTCCTTAATCACCCTTACCTGCTGCACATCCTCCCTATCTCTATCTCTCTGTCTGGCCAACTTGTAGAGATCCTTTTCTCATTCTTTCGTGTCCATCTTGGTGAACATGTCGTCATATGCCTCTTGCTTAGCCTTTGCCACCTCTACCTTTGCCCTACGTCGCATCTCGATGTATTCCTTTCGGCTTTCAGTCCTCTCAGTGAGGCCCCATAGGGTTACTCAATGTTTAGAGCATTGGTTTGGTAAACCAGGGGTCATGAGGTCATATCTTACTGGGGCCTCTACTCCCCAAGAGGGGTTGTTGTTAGGAAGGGCATCTGGCGTAAAAAGTGTGCCAAATAAATGAGTTTTCATCTAAGACAGGGGTCGACTGAGAGAGCCGTAAAGGCCAAATGTTTCCAAAATGTGATTTCAAAAGAGCCGTACAGTATTTTAAAAACTAAGTACAAGTGTATTTGCACATTTATGTAAGAGCAACACTTTTAGAGTACAATAAGTCTGAATTATTTTAAATAACATTGTTACGCTGTTGCTTACTTCTTACCATTAGTCAGTTAGTGTTGCAAGGTTTTGCTGATGGCTTTGGAGTTCACACATCGTCAGATTAAGCTTCACGCAGGCATTGAGACTTCCATCCGTTCATCGTGAACGGAATTCAATTTGATTTGCCGTCATGCTGGTACGGTGGTGAACAGTTCTTTCCGACAAAGGCGTGCCTTTTATTCATTTGATTATCTTGCCTTAATGCGAAGTTGGCAAAATGTTTACTGGCAACGTTGAGTACGAATGCTTTCCATTCTTGTTGAAAACTTCGGTAGTCATATTTGTTTCTCTGAGCGACCTTTGTTAAAAGCGTTTCCATAATTAGTTCTGACACAATCGACGTTAGACCCCTCTGAGCCTGTGGATGTTGACTACCGCGCAAGAAACTACGGCAACCCCACTAGGACAAACTGTCTTTGCGTCATTTGCGTTGACTCCCACGACAAGCTACGGCAAGCCCACTAGGACAAACATTCTCTGCACAGAAATCAGATGTACAGTATGTCGTTATGAGGGCCCCGCGAGCCATATGTGACCACCAAAAGAGCCAAGTATGGCTCGCGAGCCACAGGTTCCCGACCTCTGATCGAAGATGACACGCTGCGGCGACCCCTAACGGGACAGGGCGAAGGGAAAGAAGAAGTGGCTAAAAGCAACCCAACTTGGACTTTCCTCCATACTGAACGTTTGTCCTCCATCACAGCAAAAGTCATTCATTCAGTGGTTATCTGCCACAATTGACCCCTCCGTACAGGGCACTTAACCACGCCTCCTGAAGTTACGTCACCCCACGTGTGCTAACCGCAGACAAACAATTAGCAAAAATGGCGGCGCAGGAAGAAAAGACTAGAGCGAAATTGTCCGATTTACCAGCTGATTTCTCACCCGCATTCTTAGCGAATAGTGAAATATCGTTGAAAAGCAGACAGCAGGGCTTCAAGTATTTCAGCGAGGGGTATTTCAATGGTATTTACATGCATATCGACGGAGAAACCATCGATATTGGCGCGAGATCTTTCCGGAGTCAGAGGAGACCGAGAAGCCACATAATATAATATATGATAACCCAAAGACGAATTCGTCATTGACAGTTTCCTATTTTCGTGTTACCTATCACACTTGTGTGCAGAATCTGTATGTGTATCTGTATAGCCGTTTGTGAACCGCCGTATGAAGGAAAAGAAGGCGAGGCTTGATTTACGAGTTGTTTCTCTCGTTATCTTTGTGTAACGTCACGCGCTCCCCTCAATAATTATTCTTGAATTAGTGCCGAACCTACGTAAGTCCCGACCGAGTACGACAATCACTACTTTAGTGTCCTCAAACATCCTTCCTTCAGTCTTGGTGTCCCGGTGCACATCGAAGGCTTTTAGGACTGCCAGTCCGGTTTAGCTTAGCTCGGTAGCCGAGAACAGAGACACGTTTGTGGAGTCAGATCATCACAAAATATCGCTCAACACAGATCAAGTGTGTCAGTAATTCACACGCAGCTATGTTATGCAAGCGAAGAACTGCTAATTCATTTATATGAGACATGTATTGAAAATATAGGTCTTACCTTTGTGCAAGCATATCTGTTCCGGTTGATGGATTCATTTGATCATGCGGTCTTCCACAAAGTTTGATCCATTGAAGACATTTTTCATACTGGGTCTTCGGTTTTGGAGAGGGTACGAATCGAACTCCACCAACTAGCCTTTCAGGATACCTGTCGTCACTATTACAGAGTCCGTGACTACACCTCTTAACCATATCTATTGTTAAAGAACCCAAATACGCGATAAAACGCTAACAAAAGCTATATTTCATCATGCAACGTTGTCTGAGGGAACTGCGGGTCCAAAAAAGGGGGCGTGGTTTATGCAGATCTCTGGCCTCTGATTGGTCAGCGACACGGATGACGCAATTTCTACGGAGGGGTCAATTGTAAGTTACTGACTAACAACTGACACTCATTTCCTCGACTACATTGTGCAGTTGCAGTTAAATATTGTGAGCAAATTAGATTTAACCTCTTTGTCTTTTGTCTTGCAGATATCAGTGAATATCTTCACGCAGAGCGGCAGCAGTCAGTGTCCGGTCACATCAAAGAGGAAGGGGAGGGTGAAGGGGTTCTATGCGTTAAAGAAAAGGAGGTAGAAATCCTCCATGTGAAAGAGGAAGAGCGGGAGGAAAGCATCCAGGTTCCAGCCACCGGTGTCCAGTTGAAGAGTGAAGATGGTCAAAGTGAGAAGAGACGAGGGGCGGAGCTTCCAAGCAGGAACAGCTCAAGTGATGGAGACCATTGTGAAGGATCACAAACAGACGGAGATGATGGTGAACACTCTAAAGGTGATATGACGTGTCATACTGCCGATAAATGCTGGAAATGTTCTCAGTGTTGGACAACTTTTGCTCCTATGAGGAATTTCAAATAATACATGAAAAGACACACAGAAGAAATGCCTTTTGCATGCTCAGTTTGTGTTTCATTCACTCAAATTTGACAAGGCACACAAAAACACACTCTGGTGAGAAGCCTTTTTCCTTTTCAGTTTGTGGTAAAAGATTTATTCAGAAATCGATCCCTGAGCTCCCGTTATTTATACATCGGCAAGGTGGACGACATTATGTTTCTAACCGAATTTATTGAAGACGCGACCGACAGCACATCAAGCCCAGGCCGACTATTAGGCTACCTGGCCTCATGTGACTCAGGACTGCGTAACAAAGGCACAGTATTGTGCCCTTAATCTTTTACTCTGTGAAAGAAATCACGAAGGAGGAACACTTACCTGTATGCTAACACGGAAAGCTAAAGGGAGTGGAATATTATTTTTTTAATATCGAGGCAAACTCCATTTATTCAATTTTTTTTTTTAAACAATAAAACCTGTGTATGAGTTCACCACAAGCAAAGCCAAATGTTTATTTGTTTAAAATTTTGTGACAATGTATAATACAAATCCAGTATTTCACAAAATTCTCAAATCTTTCATGTGAATAACAAAAAATGATCTTAACTGTAATGTTGGCTTTCTAAAAAGTGTATCGATTAAGCTTGTTAGCTTAGCTTGGCGACACATCGGCACGATGGAGGTTGAGACCCGGCAGCGGGATAGCATCGTCGGGCAATCGTCCACAAAGCCAAGTCTCCGTGAAGCACAGAGCTGCAGAACGTCCGAAGTCTTTCGTCGGAAGCGTTAGACGATGTCCCCGCTAAAGGCCCCGTCACACCATGACATTCTGGTCAGCGTTCTATAGCGTTTGATGAAACCTCAGTCGTCGCCCATGGTCACCGGGATAGCGCCAGAACAGCGTTGTTTGAACGCTAGTGAACCTCAATGATCACCGGGAATCGGCGGAGAACACCGATCTGGGAAAAAAGTTTTGAACATGCACAAAAGTTCTCACCGAGACCAGCGTTCATCAACGCTTAATTTTAAACGCTGCAGAACGTTTGTGGAACGTTTTACTAACGTTCGCCAAGCGTTGCACACGTTTGGCTATCGTTAGTCAGTCGTTACTCCAGCGTTACTTGGTTGTTACTAATCGTTTGTTACCGTCGGACCGTCATCACTGGGGTTTTCATGGTGTTTAGGGTCTCCAGGGGGTGTCACATGGTGCATTAATTCTCGGACGTGCTCTTCCTCCTGGTGTTCTTTTTCCTCCAAAGACATTGCTAGCGAAAGAGGCTTTGCATTCTTACTTGCAGCGCTAGTTGCTGAAGTCCGCACCCCACCTTTTTTTTTCGTCTAGGCGGCATGACGCTGACTGTTCAAATTCACGAGAACAACTAAGGGGATTATGAAATTTCCAACGTTTTCGTTCCCGTTCCACTGTAAAAATTACACGCTAGCAAAACGCTATTCTGTCGTTATTCACCCTTTAGTCACAAGCTCAACACGCTCGTCTAACGTTGACACATCGCTTGTTACACGTTAGCATACGCTAATGGTTTTTAGGGGTGTCTTATTTGGTCGCTGTTACACGCTTCACGTGCGTTAGACACACGTTAGTCATGCGTTAGACACACGTTAATCACACGCCAGATGTGTCATCCGCGTTTGAGAATGCTGAAAAATAGAACGATTGAAATGTTCAGAGAACGTTGACCAGAACGTCATGGTGTGACGGAGCCTTTACGCAACCGGACTTTGTGTACTGGATCGCGAGACTTTGAAGAGTGCGCCGACTAGTAACTCTGGGAAAAGCTTCAGCAACTTGGCGAAAGTTGTCAAAAAAAAGTCAGAAGTTAAGTCAGAAGAAGGCTCTCTGATGGTTAGCAAGTCCTCTCTTGTGTACTTGAGTTCCGAGACGCCAGAGAAATACAAACAGTAACCAAGAGTATTCCGTAGACTTCCACACGGGGTATGTGTTAGGTAGAGAGGTAAAATGGCGGTGCGCAGTGGTTCAGCAAAAAATGTGACGTCAGTGAAAACAACCCACTGTGAGTTACTGAGTAATAACACCCCATTTCCTCTACTACATTGTGCAGTTGGAGTTAAATATTGTGAACAAATGAGATTTAACCACTTTGTGTTTGTCTGTCTTGCAGATGTCAGTGAATCTCTTCATCCAGGCTGGCAGCAGTCAGTGTCCAGTCACATCAAAGAGGAAGAAAAGGTTGAAGACGTGAAACACGTCAAAGACAAGAAGGAAGAAATCTTACACATGAAAGAGGACGAGGAGGAGGAAATCATCCAGCTTCCATTCACTGGTGTTCATTTGAAGAACGAAGATGGTCAATGTGAGGAGAGACGAGGGCCGGAGCCTCCAAACGGCAACAGCTCAAGTGGTGGAGACCACTGTAGAAGATCAAAAACAGACTGTGATGATGAACAGTCAGAAGGTGATATGACACGTCACACTTCCAACAGATGCTGGAAATGTTCTCAGTGTGGGAAAACTTTTATTTCCAAGGGCAATTTAACAGGACACATGAAAATACACACGGGAGAGAAGCCTTTTTTCTGCTCAGTTTGTGGTCAAAGATTCAATCGGAAGGAACACTTAACAAGACACACAAGAACACACACTGGTGTGAAACCTTTTTCATGTCCAGTTTGTGATAAAAGATTCACTGAGAATGGAAGTTTAAAAAGACACACAAGCACACACACTGGTGAGAAACCTTTTTCCTGCTCAGTTTGTGGAAAAAGATTCCCTCGGAAGGGAACCTTAAAAACACACACAAGAACGCACACTGGTGAGAAACCTTTTTCCTGTTCAGTTTGTAGTCAAAGATTCTCTCAGCAGGGAACCTTACAAAAACACACAAAAACACACACTGGCGAGGAACCTTTTTCCTGTTTAATTTGTGGTCAAAAATTCTCTCTGAAGGGAAGCTTAAAGGTCCACTGTAATGAAATGCATGTTTTTTAGTTTGTTATTAATGAGAAAAAAGACAGTTGTGGGCCGGGCGTAATCCACTCTAAAAGTAGCAAGGGATCCGTGTACGTAAGTTTTCTTTTTTCTTTTGACTTCTCCTGTTCGGGGTCACCACCGCGTGTCATCTTTTTTCATCTCTGCCTATCTCGTACATCCTCCTCTCCAACACTCACTGTCCTCATGTCTCCCCTCATGACATCGATCCGTCACAGATTTTCTCAGTACAGTAATCCCTTGTTTTTGCGGTCAATGGGGACCAGAACCCTCCCTGAAATGTGAAAAAACAAGAAAAACCGAACAGGATAAAGCCACTCGTGCTCTTTTTGGTCGACGTCGCGCCGGGGGTCTCGCCTTGTTGTAAACAGCACATACTGTAAACTGATCTGGCTTTTTTCCTTTAGGGTGGGGGGGGGGTGCGATGCACTGAATTATTAAGATGCCTTTCGTAAAAATGTATTCATGTGTTTTGGTGATGACTGACATTTTCTCACATTTCTTGGGCGAGCCATGCCAGGAAGTGCTGTTTGTCATTATTTGGATGACATCCTTTTCCATCCTAATCCATAAATTTGTTTTGTTTTTTGAAGCACAATAAATTTGAGAGAACATCATTTTTGGCGTACTTGCTATTTTTCATATTCTAGTAATGTAAGATACGTGACCAACTTGAACAAAGTGGTGTTTATAAACTCAACCAAGCTGCATTTATTTTTAATATTGAAGGTCAGGATTCCACCTGACAGCTACAGTGTATAAAAATATGACGAATTACTGCCACGTTAGTGAGTTTGTCCGTTTTTGTGGCAGCCCCATACCAGACTGTGATGGAGGTACACAGTACTGATTGAATAACCACGGTGGAGAACCGTCTCAGCAGTTTTTGTGACAGGCAGTGCTTCCTTAGAAGCTGCAAGAAGTACATCCTTTGCGGGGCTTTTTGGAGTTGATGTTCATCTCCCACTTCAGGTCCTCTGAGACTGTAATTCCCAAGAACTTGAAGGTCTCGACGGTTGACATGAGACAGTTGGAAAGCGTCAGGGGCAGCTGTGGTGAAGGATGGCTCCTGAACTCCAGAATTATTTCTGCAGTCTTTGGTATTCAACGCCAGGTTGTGTTGATCGTACCAAGTCCAGTCTTGCCACCGCCTGTCGATACGCAGATCCGTCACAGTCTTCGATGAGGCCGATGACTATGATGTCATCTGCGAACTTCAGGAGTTTGCCAGTCGTTCCTGTAGAGAGAGAGGAGAGGACACACCCTTGGGGTGCCCCGGTCAGCTTTCTTTCCATAACACCAACATTCTCTGAAGCCTGTGTGCCCGCTGGAGAAGGATTACAGTGAGTCTGGAGTTGTTGTAAAACCAGAGTAGGTAATATTTTTGTGAACATTATGTTGAGAGAAAAAGAATTTATTTTCATATTTATTAAAGGAAGACTCTCCCCAAAATTCATACGTACAATAAACCCTCCAATGTGAAGTAGTATTACATATATTTTGAACATAAATTGAAAATTGGAAATAAATATTTGAAATCCAAGCAAAGTCTGGATATGTGCCAGCTTTCAGAGCCAAACGCAGAAGAAACATCCTTGACATCACTGGTGCTGAGCGTTACAGACCATTCATTCTAGCTAAGCCAAAATGCCGACTTGTTCTGCATCAAAACTGAGAAAACGCACCCAAATTTGTCCTTTAACATCCTGTGGGGTCAACCTCACAAGAAAAAGCTGTGGCTGTCACAGTTGAGGCTCTTTCATCTGCGGGGAAATTTGCAAACATTTAATCATTACTGGTTATTAGCCGCTAAGTTATAGCCACTTGTGCTGGTACGGTAAAGCAACAGCATATGTTATGAGGGTGGCGCAGCTGTTCAATCCCGGACCTCCATTTGTGGAGTTTGCATGCTCTCCCCGTGTCTTCGTGTGTGTAACCTGCCTCCTGCCCGTTAACAGCTGGGATAGGCTCTAGCAGACCTTCGACCATCATACAGCCAAGAAAATGGATGGATATATACTTGTAACACTTCCCGGTTACTATTTACAGTGATCTGCACATGCAACAGACCACCGTCCACCCCACCGCCGGTGGATTGTGAGAAGCTTTACTGTTTGAAAAGTACAACTCTGTGGAAAAAAAAAAAGTTTGGCCACCTGCTATATATTCTCTACATCTAAAGCAATTCCTCAAAAAGCATCAAATCTCCACAGTTCATTTCATGGGACTGTTGTTCATCGTCAGCACCACATCCCTCCCAACACGTCAAATTGCGCTTGTGTGTTCTGGCTCAAACATTTGAACATTGTTATTTTTATTTAGTTTCCTCAATGGTCGGTATAGTAATAACACGGAGCATCAACTAGCTTTGCTAGCTCTCAGAACACAACACTTCCCAGTTACCATTTACAGTGATCTGTGCATGCCCCCCCCCCCCACTGCTGCCAGTCGCTTGGGATAAAAAAATAAATAATCTGTCCACATTTGCTGTATAATCTCTACATCAAAACCAACTCCTCAGAAAAGCATCAAACCTCCACAGTCCAACTGGAAGGGGTTCTGTCGTGAAAGAGTTGACAACCCTGAATAGGATAAAGTTGGCAGTTGATAGTCCATCTTAATGGTGCCCTACCGTCACCTTCTGCACTACTGTAAGCAAGGTACTCTTGTTTTAATTAAAATAGTTCAATAAATATCACTGAAGCGGGAACGGACAAATGTGGTGGATCGCATGATCTGGGTTGTTCAGCTGTGCTTTGCACACACAAGCTTCTGGACTTTGGTGGAACAACGGCCTGCATACAGGTTCTGGCACATCAGTCGGGTAGGGGCCTGGATTCTGTGGAGAAAAGTTGATCAATGAGGTGCTCTGTGTACAAGTAAAAAGTAGCACAAAGGTAGACTTACTTTTGGGGGATAGAATTCACACTCAAGTTTTCCCACTTGTCTGTGCAAGTTGTAGTAAGTGGTTTGACAAAAGGCGTGATTCTTGAAAATAGAAAATTCACATTAAGAATCACGTGGATCCAGAGCCATTTTATGTTTAGAGGGGTTCATCTAGGACTAGCCATTAGCATGAAAGTCAACTCACAGCTCTGTCCGGACAGCGAGGGGTGCAGGGCACAAAAGTATTCCTGGCGCCTCTGGGACACGTGGTCTCAACCAGGGCAAACTTCAGCAAGGTAACCGTGCCGATGGATGGAACAGACTGAGATGGGAAGAGTTAATTATGTGACTGAGTAAGCAAAAATTGGGGGAGAAATAAATGAGTATTACCCCCATTGTCACATGAGCCACTTCCATCAGGGTGAAGTAGTTCTGGTGTTGACTCTCCCGGTTGAACTTGACCACAGAGTCGTGCACAGCCTTCACTGCTGTCGGGTCATCGAGAGGCAACAACTTGGGGCAAAACGGACAAACCATCTCCAACTCCTCATTGGTAAGTTCTGCACACAGGTGGCATGATACCAGAAAGTTAAAAGTATATTTGTAACAAAAGGAACTTCAAAATATTTTGCTCTAAATGTGCCCCCAGTATCGCTCCGAAGTGAAAGCTGCAACATCAGAAGCTAAACTAGTTTTTTTTTTTTTTTAATGTTAAATTTATCCCAAACCTACCTCCCACGTTGAAAATTTAATCAATTCATTTAAAACCAGGAACATCACACTGATTAATCCCCCCTCGAAAAAGGCAAAGAAACTGACCTGGTCTGGTTGTGCATTCATGTCTGGTGACTTTGGCCACACCCCACATCACCCAGAATTCAATGCTGCAGGTGGCAACTGCACCCTAAACAACAAGAGGACACTTCGCATGTCACCGACATGAGCAGCAGTAATCTTTCAGAACAGAACTTAAATGTACCCATTCATCCCGTCGCCACAGCTCGCATTGGTCATCAGGTTTGGGGTTGGTGAAGTGACATTTGGTTTGCACGAGCTTCACATTCACATCTATGTGGCAACCTCCTGATACCTGCATGGAAGAATAGGCATGAGCCGAAATAATTTGGTGGCGTGCCACAAACATCTCCACCTCATGAGTCAACCCTTGGTGGACTTTCTGGTTGGCCCAAATGATCCTACACGCCATCCCAGTTGGTTACATTTGATAGAAATTCCTAAACTGGGTATGCCACAATGCAGTGAGGGTGGGAGGGAAATCCACACCACGTTGAATGAAACGATCATGATTTGGCTACTAGCGATGTTGAGCTGTGCCAGCCCTTCAAGACTTGTCAATTAATGGAGGAGGTATTTATGCAAAAAGCACATCAATACTTGGTTCATTTGGGGGAGGGGCCAGAAATTACATCTGAAGCCCCACGTGATTCAGTCACAGACTCAAATTCGCTTTTTAAATACCATGAGAAATTATATTTTCTTAGGCCAAGGTGATTGTACCAAAAACCATGGAGAAACATTTGAAAAAAAAATAATAATTCCATAAAATTTCTCCATTCTCTCCCATGTTACACAAGCATGCATCTTCAGTGCAGGCTTCCAAGTTCCACAATCACTGTAAATTTAGAAAGTGAAATTTCCTTGGGGAGGGGTTACATAAGATTTGAGGAACAAATTCAAGACCTTCCGCTTGGGAGACAGCCACTATATGAACCGGTGAAATCTATTAAAAAAAATCTCCTTGCAATATTTACTTAGAATGTGTGTGTGTGTGTGTGGGAGGAGGCTGTAAAACTCAGTGTTCTGGAATTTTTTTTATCATTTCTTGGTGTTTATAGTTTTACACTTTGCATTAAATGCTTTGCTTGGCAGATGTCATAATTCAATGCATCACACATGAAGGACATTATCCATTTGGCCACCAGGTGATAGCATATACACATGAATCAGGAAACATTTCTGAACAAAATTGCTGAAGAAATTCAAAGCCTGCAGGAGGCGTCCTCATCAGCATCACGAGTTTCTATTCTTTTAAAAAGGAGGGTGACAACTATTAATTAGCATGAAAACTTGAAAAGTGCCAACGTGTTGATATTTGCTGCTCTGGACCTCCTGAAGCTTGAACCGGAATCCATGCTCGTGCTTTCCATCGATGTGTCGGACACCAAAAGTCGCAGCCGACGTCACGTTTTCCTCGTCACAGGTGACTGCCGGCCAAGATGGCGCCGCAAGCAGACCGGAAAGCGCTGCGGCGCACCACAGCACAACTGCAAACAGGTTAGTCGTCATTATGAGAATGAAGAACTGAAAACAGCACACGTCACACAAGACCCATCCGGACTTTAACCAGACTGAGGAGATCTGACAACACCTGTGTCCTAATTAGTGATGGTTGTCATTTCATCAATCACCTTCATTCACCTCACCTGTGCACTTTTGGAAAGAAAACATTAACTGGAGTATCAGTTTTAAAAATACAGGGTGTCTTAAAAAAAAATTTTATACACACTTTGAATAATGATATTTGTAAATTCTTTTACATGTTAAAAATGATTTGAATTATATTAAACATCAAGTTTACAATTGTCTAAAGTGTGAATACATTTTTTGGGACACAATATACTGTATATACTGTCTACGTTTTTGGAGGAAAATATGAACATCCATCCATCCCTTTTCTTTGCCACTTGTCCTCACGAGGGCCACGGGAGTGCTGGAATTTATCCCAGCTGTTATCGGGCAGGAGGCAGGGTACACTCTGAACTGGTTGCCAGCCAATCGCAGGGCACATAGAGACAAAGAACCACACTCACAATCACACCGAGGAGCAATTTAGCGTCCAATTTCTGTTTGTTTTTAGTATAGTGGACAGTATCTCCGCCACGCGGAAGACTGGGGTTTCGTTCCCAGACGGTGAGTTAAATAATGCAATCTTTTGCTTTTCATGGGGCTCTTCTTTGCGGAAATCAAGCCGAGCAATCTTGTTTCCAAGCAGGAACCTCACACGTATTAAGCGAATATAACGGCTGCTCCGACTTTGAACCTCGGTCCCAAGAACTGTGACGCCAACAGTCTAACGAGTTGCACCATCGTGCTGCCCTAGAATGTTTCAATGTTTCGCTATTTGGACAGCTGCCCACTTGTAACTGCACCTGAACACATGGGCAATATGAGCTCACGAGATGGTTTGCTGGTCATCACGCAAGCAACAGTTTCAGTTGTGTAGTACAGTAGTTGTGATATTCGCCTAAGACGCGTGAGGTCTGTGTTTGGAAATAAAGCTGCTCTGCTTGCTTTCCGCAAAGAAGAACACCATGAAAAGCAAAAGTCAACCTGATTTAACTCCACGTCCGGGACTCGAACCCCAGTCTTCCGCAGGACAGGCATAGATATTGTCTCCTATACTAACGAAGAGACTTGTAGGCTTAGTTCCCAGAAAGAGAAGCTCTTCGAATACATGAAAACGCGTTATGAATCACAATCACACAAAGCTGATGCCATAAGACAGCCTGTTCACGTCTGGTCACTGATGGTGTAGTGGTACACATACCTATGTTTCATGTAGGCAGTATGGGTTCTATTCCTACTCATTGGTGGTTTTGCAATGTTCCCTGCAACTCTCTGGCAACCAGTTCACAGTCTCTTGTGCCTTTTGTCCAATGTTAGCTGGGGAAGGCCCCGGCACTCGATTTAGATCTTGCTGAATTTGGACCGAGTGCTGTGAATCCTCAACGTGGGATACTGCTGATATGTTATTGACTAACAAAAATATACATTCTTGTATTTTGTGGACCTGCTATTATTGTATCCTCTTGTTCATATATTTTATCTTTGCCTCCCATAGGCAAATGTTTATACTTTAAAAGGCCTATATAGACACTTAGTATTTAGTTAAAAGTATAAAGCACTAAGACCCATACTTTGAACAGTGTAGGCATTTTGTCCAATGTTTAGGTAATGTCAACATCAAATAAGCAAATGATTGATTGGAATACGGGGTTGTAGACTGTCAAATGTATTATGTACTCGTATTCATTAACTATGATTAGGGAAAAAAATTAGGACAGGGAGTCATCTCCTCCGTACACGGAAGCGTATTGTTGCCACACGTTAATGTCCGTAAACCTCTCTGTGATAGACGGTTTATTTTTATTAAATACGCATTGTTCTCAAATGAGTCAACTTGGCATGATTAATACTTCTTGATAATTGGAGAGTGAGAAGAATAATTCCTCCCTGAAATGAAATGATCATGACACAGGCGTGTGTATTTCGTTGGGCACCATCCATCCTGTTTAATTGCCATTGAACTTTTCTCGTCTTTTCAGCTGGTATTCCATAGAATGATCTCTTTGAAGAACTGTCTTGTCTATTGTGACAACCAACAGCAAAATAGCTCTTGGGCATTGAGAAAAATTTGCTCCGGTTCAGCAACTCACGAGCAGCTTTGTTTAACCGGCAACCCATCGATCTTTTCTGGTCTTTTCAGATGGTATTTCATAGAATGATATTTTTGAAGAACTGTGTCGTCCATTGTGACAACCAACAGCACAACAGGTCTCGAGCAATTTGAAAAATCTGCTCCGATTCAATGACTGACTGGCAATATGGCACTGTGCAAACTGTGACGTCACCTGCACGAGCTCTATTTAGAAAGCCTCCTGTGGGCAAATTTTATAAATTAGCATTGGTCCCGAACTACACAAAGTTATGCATGCCTTGTTTCCCAATAATTTTGTGTCTAAATGAAATGATTGATTGAACAAGACTGTAAAGAAGCCTTGACTTTTGTGGTAAACAAAAAGGTGAAGTTGACGAAACCCTGATCAGCTAATGGAAATTTGGGCAAAAGGTTTTTTCTGGGCCTTGAAAACTGTAATTGAAAAGCATACAGCAAGAACAAGGCCCACAGAAATAAAAAAGATGATCACTTGTCATATTGGCTACTGTGTGACGACGGCAAAGGATTTCTGGCTGTTGACATTTCCAAAGAGAGCTTGTTGTGAATTTGAACCCCAGGACCTCTTTCAGTCCTGCTCTCTTTAAGAAGTGTTCCCCAAGAACAACAAATAACACAAAAGAGCAAATGACTTCATAACTCATCAACAACAATGAAGCACATAACTCAATGATCATTCATCAAAAAAAAAAAAAAAAAAAAAAAAGTCACCCCCCATCTCCCTCGATCGCAAGTAAATCTTTGGGTAAAAAAGTCTGGGCACCCCTGGTTTAATGCCTATTGAGACTTTCAAGCGTTACCATGTTGACAGATATAGAGAAACAACCTTGCCGGAGTTCGCGAGCCGTGATCGTATCGTGGTTAGTACTCTGCATCGTGGGTGCAGAAATTCTGCTTCGAATGCGGGTCATGGCAACTACAGAGACATTTTTTCATCAGTCAGTTGCAAATTAGAGTTCGGCACAGTGACACTTAACACATCCTGCAGAGGAAGCCCGCTGTCTTCCCATTCGATATCTGGAATCTGTACACCCTGTAAAAAACAAGGAAGGGTGGGAGAGAACTCATAATATTGTAGGTTACTATTATATAAATGAGGTGAATAGAACAAATGCAATTGTACAATTAAAATGTATCTCTGTCAAGGACCTGGGAGGTTCAGGAATTGAGTGATGGTTCCGACCAAAAACCCAGAGCTGGTTAGGAGATATGTTACTTTCAGTTCGAAGTGGATGAATGTCTCAGCCATTGTGGAAAGTATCCAGACGATCCTGCAGCCGTGGCAGGAAGTGTCACGTCCCATCGGAACGAGAGGTAGGACCCAAATGCAGGAACTCGGAAGACGCAAGGTAGTTCAAGAAGAGACACGTTTATTGTACGCAGAGGTCGGGGATCGAGCAGGCAGTCCGGTGCAGCAGCGGTAGTTGTGACGTCGGGCGACGAGAACACATGAGTGGGGAGGCAGTAGTCGGTACACGGGGAAACAATCAAAGCAGGCAGAAGTGTCAAGGAGTCAGGCTTACAGGGTTGGTCGGAGAACGGACGAAGGTCGGTACACACAGGTTCAATCAGGGATACGAGAGTGCTGGAACGGGACATAAAGCTCAACGAACTGGCGGAGGACCAGTCGTCACCGGGTCCTATATATACGGGGGATGATCAGGCCGCATGAGGCACAGGTGTGTGCCTCCCAATCAGCACACCCGCACAGCTCGTGCTGAAGCGGCAGGATCATGACAGGAAGCCATAGTGGCAAAAGAAGAGGTGTGCAACATTTGAAATGTTGAGGTACCCCCTTCAAGGTAGTGAAGCACATCATCATAAATGCATGTGTTTTAAAACATTTCTGATACCTCGCTCAGGAGTTCGGTATCAAATTTTAATAGGATCGTCGGAGCTAGGCACTCTAGAGGCCCTGTAGCTCAGTGGTTAGAGCACTGGTTTGATAAACCAGGGGTTGTGGGTTCGTATCCCACTGGGGCCTCCACTCCCTGAGAAGGGTTGCGTCAGGAAGGGCATCCGGCGTAAAAATTGTGCCAAACATATGTGCGTTCATCTGAGATGACACGCTGTGGCGACCCCGAAAGGGACAAGCCGAAAGAAAGAAGAAGAAGAAGTCGGAGATAGGCACTCAGAAATGAAGACAAGACACACTTCTGGCTACCAACAATTGGCACTTTATTGGTCCCACACAGAAATGGTAGCACAAGCACAAATCACGTGGTATGAAGCTAAGTAATATCCAACCAGCTCTTAGAAGAATATCCAGCTCTTACCGTGCGCCAATAGGAGGGAGAGCCAACACTCCAGGTAGAGCAGCTTCAATACCGGCTGGGCGTCCGTACGCAACTCGCAGCAGACTCTACCGAGAGTATCCAAAGTTCTCCTTTTATACTCTAAGCGTGTGCGGAAGGAGGAGTGAGCGGCCAATTCATCCCGCCTGACGCCACACTATTCTTTGTTACCAACAGATGGCGTTGCACGACCTCATATGTTATGTTGAAACATCCTTATATGATTTCGCTGGTTATACAGAGCTATTGCGAAACATATACGAAGCTATTGCGAAACATCTTTTAAATATGGAAAAACAACACAATAAAATTATTCATACTTCAGCATGTCACAGCTGCCCACAGGTCTCTCCACAATAACCAACACAAAAGAGCAGATGAACCTCAGGACCTCTTTCAGTCCTGCTCTCTTTAAGAAGTGTTCCCCAAGAACAACAACTAACACAAAAGAGTAGACGACTTCATAAGTCATCACCAACAATGAAGCACATAACCACATAACTCAGTGATCATTTGGATGACACCCTAAACAAAAATGGGCCCTTTACTTACTACACAGGCTACCTTGAGAAAGACAGCAAGGTAAGATTTTAGAGCACACTGAGCCACTACAGACTGCATAGCAGGGATGGCCCGGGAGCTGAACCCAGGACCTCTCACATCCAAAGCGAGAATGATAACTCTGGACCAACGAGCCACTTTGTCCCTCCACCCACTCTCATCCCAAAAAGCTTTACAGCCTTGGAGGGTCGCGTCATCTCCTCTGTCACCCACGTTTATCCCAAATTACCTCTGCGTCTCCCGTGTCCCCCTGCATTTGGGTCCTACCTCCGTTCCGATGGGTCGTGAAAATTGCAGTGTTAATATTTAATTGAAGAATATACAGATGAGTCCAATTGTTAATAAATTAGTTACATTGTTTATTTATGAAATAAAACAATATGATAATGTGGGGAGTGACATGAATGTTGCGTTTCATCACTAGCCAAGATTTGAGCATAAAAGCGGTTGGACTTGTATTCAGGATCAAACATTGATGAATATTTTTATGAATGCAGTAAAATGTTGATGATTCACTTGATTATGATAATGCAGATAAAATCTTTCAGTTTCACAGGTGCTGGCTCAACATCCTGTAGGGTTTCATCCTTGTTGTTGTGGCCGCAGCAACCCCGGTTCGAATCCGGGTTGTGGCAGGGAAGAATCCGTGAAGCTAATTTTTTTAGTCCTGATAGTTGAAATTTGCATGGAACTGACAATCATCGAGATGGGCTTGGGTTGGGCTTGAAGCCATCGTGAGGCGAATAGTGCAATGGATAACATATCTGACTCGTGATGATGGGTAAATAAAGATTTAAGATTTATATATTTACATATATTAGATATAATAGATATTTAAATTAAGATTTAAGATAAAGAAGAAAAAAGCCAATTAATTTCCACATGGTTTAAAGCTTCATGGCTCTTTCTTTGCTCTATGGCGCCATCAAGTGGTCGAGAAGCCCAAGAGGTCAACAGTGTTGAGAATTCTATGGCTATTTGTTCAAGAAAATGGTGTGAATAATAAAAAAAGTGGTTAAACTGGATGGGATTAAAAATATATCTATTTTATGTTTCTTAATAGGTTGTTACATTTTTATTTCTAGAAGTGGGGCATTTGGAGTTGTCATTTGCTGTAAGACATAATCATCAAAATTATACATGTATCAAAAAAATGGTGCATCTCTATGAGTTTCACTTTTTTTAATTGAAATGAAACTTTTGACATCATTATCATTTATTGAGATGCACCATTATGGAAACTTGTGGGATGTGTTTTTCAACTTTGGATATTGGCATCAATCCTCAATGTCCTGAATAGGAGGGACTTAAAGTGGGACTGAGATTCCTATAAACATTCTAAAATAGATATTGAAATGAAAAATACATATAACAGTATTCATTTCAATGTCTATACGAAAAAAAAAAGTGAGCGGAGAGTGAGTCATCCATGCACAAAGTTGCGCAATTGAGTGTCCCTCGACATCCAAGTGGTCGCCATATTAGTCGCGTCCTCTGTCCTTGACGTCATCGTCACTTCCGCCATTGAAAACGCGCAGTGCCTGCTACTATGGAAGCCGGACAACAGAGATATTCGCATTTTTCCAACGCCCCTTCTGACACGGAAGCTCTTTCCGAAAACTACAACACCACACAACCGAGTGAAGTTACCGGGGCAATATTACACTATTGTTTCGAGCCATATTCAGATGATATCCGATCACAGCCAAACCGCATCCTGTCCGATCAACTCCCACGGCGGAGATGAGCCATCGCGGCTCATCGCAGCCGGCCGGTGTGGCTTATGACAGAGCCGAGCGGTGGCGCTTTAGGGAGGTGCTCGCAGTCGAGCCGGGAGCTTTATGTGGGCACGCGACTGAGTAACGCATTCTCGGCTGGGTTCTTCAGAGCCGCCCCAGTCGCAAAGCCCGACATACAGCCTACTCAGAAGCTGTGACCGCCGAACGCGGCGCCTCAGCCAATGTGGCTGAGTTTCGGCGCCGTGGTATATAAGGAGGAGGTGGAGCCGAGCTATGTTGCAGGCCGAGTGAGACATTGTTGGCTGGGCGACGCGCAGATCGACACATTTCATACGCGGATTTTTTGCTACATTATGAGAGAGACCGATGACGTGGTCCACCCCAAACGATTAATTTTTTTTAGTATCTATATACACACCTACCTGTTATTTGGAACCCACAAAGCTCTCGTCCTTTCCACCCGTGCAATCCATTTTTCAAAACGAACCGGGTCTCTTTTAAACTTATGAAGGGTAATTCCATCCTCCCGTGTTCAAGCAATTTCCAGCAATGCAACGAGCCGGCATTTTGGCGAACACGAAGGAACAACGAGCTACCTTCCCGGAGGTAAAAATAAACAAACGAGTCCACGAGGGGGCGCCACTGTCCTTTACATCACTTGCTGCTTGTTCTCGAAAACAAATCCCTGAGAGGATTTTCATGGCGGGAGTTACAAAAAGCTGTATACGTCAAAATCATGTTTTGTGGTGAAAAAACACATGGGACCATATTGGTTGTGGGTTTTTCCATTAATAATATACCAAAAATCATCCGTTTGACGACACCTGACCTTTCACCAATTCTGGTGAAAAGAGACGATGCTCAACACAAATCACGGAGCATCGACTTGGTGTTACACTTCATTTTCTTTTTGCACACAACAGTTCCCGGTCGTTGTGAATCAACTTTCTTTTTCCTCCCACACTCGCTTCTTCCCAAAAATGCATGCAGAGTCCGTCTAACCCACACAACATACGCCCACCTACACGAAACCCGCAAGAAGCCGAATACGCTTCCTTGTTCATGAGCCATCAACCCGTCACTATGTCGGATTTATTCCAACAAAGTATTTGTATGCATCGGCACTTTTCTACGCTTTCAAACTCTTCCATGTAAATCTCGACGACTTACTCACCAGATACATGTCTATATGGAGTTGTCCAAGACAAGTGGAAGACAATTAACAGTCCAATTTCTTATCGTCGAAAACATTGACTTCGGCATTAAATCTGAGTCCACTATGCCAAGTGTCTCTCATTTTTCCACGTACCTTCATTTATTATCACCTTCTAAATGTTTAACGGTATCGGACAAAACGCTAGGTGTCGTGCTTTAAGACATTTTCATGTCGTCTCCAATCGACTTTGCATTGAATAATGCTTTGTTTAACGGGCAATATGGCGACATAAACAAAAGTCATGTGAATTTATGAGGAAGGTGCACGAGCTCTATAGAGGAATAACGTTGATGAGTCACACAATGAAGTTATGGCAAAGAGTAATGGAGGCTGACTCAGGGCAGAGGTAAGTATCTGCGAGCAACAGTATAGTTTCATGCCTATAAAGAGTACCAAAGATGCATCATTTGCCCTGAGGATGCTCGTGGAAAAGTACAGAGAAGGTCAGAGGAACATTGTGCCTCTGTGGATCTAGAGAAAGCGAATGACAGAGTACCAAGAGAGGAACTGTGGTACTGCATGTGTAAATCTGGTGTGGCTGAGAAATATGTACGGCACGGTGGATCAGCTGGAAAGCTGATGAACCAGATCTTTTGGAAGTGTGAAGAGTGAATCCATCCTCCCGAGTGTTTGACCAATATCCAGCATTATGACGAGCCGGCATTTTGGATAACACGAAAATAACAAGTAATTCATTATTTTTTTTAATCCATCCATCAATTTTCTTAGCTTCTTATCCTCACAAGGGTTTCGGGAGTGCTGGAGCATATCCCAGCTGTCAACAGGCAGGAGGCAGGGTCCACCCTGAACTGGTTGCCAGCCTATCACTGGGCACATGGAGACAGACAACAGTCGCACTCACAATCACACCTCGGGGGAATTTAGAGTGTCCAATTATTGTTGCATGTTTGTGGGATGTGGGAGGAAACCAGAGTGCCCGGAGAAAACCCACACAGGCACAGAGAGAACACTGGGAGGGCTTGGATCGAACCCGGGTGCTTTGAACTGTGAGGCCAACGCTTGACAGCTCATCACTGTGACGCCTAATATTGATAAAAGAATCTTTGGCCAAAAACTGAGGAAGCAAAAGTTTTCCCTCCCGTGTGTCTTCTCATGTGGTATTTGCTTTAACAAGCAAACGTTTTCCCGGACTGAGAACATTTCCATTGATAGTTTGTGTGAAATGTCATTTGAACCCTGGACTTTTTCTTTTTTTTCCTCATTTGTCACTATCTGTTTGTGATCCTTCACAGTAACCAGCTTTGCAGTTTTTTCCACATCAGCCTTGTTGCTTGGGCCATGTTTTGCATTAAGGTGTGAGCATTTCTTTTCGGAGGTTATCCAATTGATAAAAGACATTTCAATAACTTTTCAATGGGGGAAATAGATTTGATACACAAAGTCAACCTCATTGTTTTCGGGGGTGTATTTCATTCAAGATCACAAATACACAACAATTTCCGCTCAAAGTCCAAGTTTCCTGACAGTCTGAGTTCAATCAATGAATTCTTTGATACAAACATCACAAACACTGACAAAATGCATCCATTGCTCAAAGGAAGTAAGGGTCTTCGTGGTTCGTATTTCACAAACGGGTTCATTTTAAAATTAAAAACTACTGGCATAACAGATATGGGAAAATGTACGCACTCTCATGAAATGTTAATAATTAGTCATATTTTACATTGTGTAGATGTCAAATGCAATCCGCTCACCTTCAAAATTAAAACTTTTAAGAAGCTTGTACACATAAGAACGTTATTTTACCCAAGTCAGTAACATGGTAACTACATTTTTTTAAATCTTCACACATTCATTAAAACATTCTTGGTCACTGCTATTCTCAACAGCACACTTGTGTGTCTGAGCCTGATATTTATAAGAAAATCTTTGATCACAAACTAAGCAGGAAAAAGGTTTCTCACCAGTGTGTGTTCTTGTGTGTCTTTTTAAATGACACTTCTGAGTAAATCCTTGATCACAAACTAAGCAGGAAAAAGGTTTCTCACCAGTATGGGTTCTTTTGTGTGATTTTAAGAGTCCCTTCCGAGTGAATCTTTGACCACAAACTGAGCAGGAAAAAAGTCTCTCACCAGTGTGTGTACTTGTGTGGCTTTTTAAGTTTTCCTTCTGAGAGAATGTTTGACCACAAATTGAGCAGGAAAATGGTTTCTCACCAGTGTGTGTTCTTGTGTGTTTTTTTAAATGTCCATTCTGAATGAATCTTTTACCACAAACTGAGCACGAAAAAGGTTTGTCACCAGTGTGGGTTGTTTTGTGTGATTTTAAGTGTACGTTCTGAGAGAATCCTTGACCACAAACTGAGCAGGAAAAAGGCTTCTCACCAGTGTGTGTTCTTGTGTGTATTTTTAAAGCTCCCTTCCTAGAGAACCTTTGACCACAAACTGAGCATCTAAAAGGCTTCTCACCTGTGTGTATTTTCACGTGTCGTTTGAAATTCCTCATAGTAGCAAAAGCTTTGCTACACTGAGAACATTTCCAGCTTTGGTTGGCACTGTGACATGTCAAATCACCTTCCGACTGTTCATCATCATGACCGTCTGTTTGTGATCTTTCACAAAAGTCTCCATCACATGAGCTGTTCCTACTTGGAAGCTCTGGCCCTCGTCTCTCCTCACTTTGACCTTCATATTTACTCTTCAAATGGACACCAGTTGATGGAACATGGATGATTTCTTCCTGCTCTTCCTCTTTCATGTGTCGGAACACATCCTCCTCCTCTTTGATGCATTGTACCTCTTCACCCTCTTCTTCCTCTTTGATGTGACTGGACACTGACTGCTGCAGCTCTGGATGAATATTTTCACTGACATCTGCAAGACAAATGACAAACACAAAGGCGTCAGATCTAATTTGTTTGCAATATTTAACAGCAAATGTAATTGCACACTATCGTAGAAGAAATGGGCTGTTGTTATTACTAAGTAACTCACAATTGTGGCAGATAGCCACTGATAAAATTACTTATGTAGTGCTAAAGGACAAAGAGGCTCAGTTTTAGCCACCAATAAAAATAAATAAATAAATAAATAAATAAATAAATAAACAAACAAATAAATAAATAAATAATAAATAAATAAATAAATCCAAAACTGAAATTGGGAAGGAGTTTACATGTTCCATGTTTCTTTGTTGCATACATGGAATGATTTACTATTGTCATTCTGTTTACAGTTAGCACTTTTCATTATTTTCCCTCTTACCCCGCTGGAAATTCTGGTCGGCTGATCGACTCTGATGCTCAATAAAACCTCATTTAAAATGTGAAGAAATCCCAGAGGAAGCTCAAAAATTCCACTGTGACACAGTAAAATTGTTCTGGCATATAAGGAATGCTGATTCCTATTCTGTTTGTAACAACTGAACAGGACACGCACGCACACAGATGTATACATCCATCCATCCATTTTCTTGACCACTTAACCTCACAAGGGTCACGGGAGTGGCGGAGCCTATTCCAGCTGACTTTGGGCGAACGGACTCCACCCTGAACTGGTCGCCAGTCAGTCACTGGTCGGGATGTGAATAATATGTTCCGTAAAATACATCATGAAATGGGGCCCGTAAAGAAGAATATCATTCAAATTAGATTGCATGCAACAAGTGAACTAACCTGCTCTGCGTAGGACAATCCGAGGCTGCAGATTGAACACTGCGTCCAGTAGTTGACGTTGTGGCTCCTCCTCCTTTTTTGGTCCACGAACTTCTTCCTCATACTCTCCAGTCCTTCTTGCACACATTTTCACAACACTTTCTGCACTACATAAGAGGGATGAGAACACCAAGTGAAAATCGGACACCTTAATTGTATCAAGATTCAGATTTGGACATTGTGTGTTAAACAACATTAGTGAAAATGGCAATGCACCAAAAAGTCAATAAAAGGAAACCTAAAAAGATAGAGCTAAAGCTTTTCTTCCTTCTACTCTATGAGAGACAGTTTGTGATGAAGCAGACATTCAACAGAAGCACTTAGAATCCATCCATCCATCCATTTTCTTTGCCGCTTATCCTCAAGAGGTTCGCGAGGAGTGCTGGAGGTTAACCCAGCTATCAACGGGCAGGAGGCAGTGTACACTTGAACTGGTTGCCAGCCTATCGCAGGGCACATAGAGACAAATAACCATTCACACTCACATTCACACAAAGGCGCAATTTAGATTCTTCAATTAACCTACCATACACGTTTTTAGAACGCATACCAATTGTATCAGCCAGTTTGGAATCCGCCAATAATTCGCATTTTCTGCTGATCGGCCACTCAGTTTTCATGTCATGTCTGCAAAAGACATTTGTCATCGACGTCTTGGACAGTATATCTGAATCCAAAACCCAGTTTATTTTTATGTAGTACTATTTATTTGGCTTTACAAGATCAGGATCCACCAAGACGTTTCCTCCTCCCTTTTTATTTGATATACAGTTGGTGTAAGCCACCCTTGTTGTCGTCAATACGGAAAGGAGTGTATAAAGTCACACGATTTTGTATGGCCCGCGAAGGCAAATTAGGTTTGCCAAATTCCATAATTCTTGTTAAAATCTGGATCAAAATTTCAAATGGTCATATCATCAATGATATTGAGATATTACAAGCATTTTTATGCTGAAAAAATAGTTGAAAACCCCATGACCCTTGATATCTAATTCCAAAACAAGTTCATAAAGTTTATGTGTAAATATGATGAGACGATTAAAGATTTTTATAGTTCCATAATGGCCCTCTGAGGAAACCATAACTGCAGTGTGGCCCGGGACAAAATGAGTTGGACACCCCTGTGATAAACTAATGTGATCTTGTTAAATCATACGACAGCAAATAAGGGCAAGGACAGGAAGAACAGAATGAACAATAGCACATATTAGTAAATGAACACGATGTTCAGTTTGTGTGATGTCACAGCGCCGGAAAAAGATGAAGACCGTCATGCACTGGATGCAAATAACAAGAATGTGCTTTCTGCATCACATTTCATGATTCAATTGATGCATCTCTGCTATATAATTACTTTAAAATGGCAGATGTTGTTTATAAAGGAGTTCTTGAGGTATCAAGAAAAATAAAAAATATTTTTGATCCAACCATCAAAGAAAACATTTCAGGCGAGTAAAGGTTAACAGAGTTCCCGCCGTTATGCGAGTAGTGTTTTGATGTCAAACAATAAAGCAAGTTCTGTTCCTGTGTCCGACACTCCGCCTCCGACTCCTTTTCTCCGGCGCTACACTGGTGACCCCGACGTCAGTCCCGGCGTTTTCGAGACTGAAACGAACATGGCAACCGGCATCCTCAAATTGCCGGAGTTTTGGGAGACGTCCGCGGCAGCGTGTTTCGCACAGACGGAGGCTC